>NC_086101.1:166835119-168035119 GCF_963921235.1 Mobula hypostoma | reverse complement strand
TCCATGTTTTGGGCCAAGACCCATCATCACAACCCTTCTCATGAAGGGTCTCAGCTTGAAACGTGGATTGTTTACTCTTTTCCATAGCTGCTGCCAGGCCAGATGAGTCCTTCCAGCATTTTGTATTTGCAGCCTGTTTATTTACACTCAATTGCCACTTTATTAGCTACACCTGCTCATTCATATAAATACCTAATCAGCCAATCGTGTGGCAGCAACTCAATGCATAAAGGCACGCAGACTTGGTCAAGAGGTTCAGTTGTTGTTCAGACCAAACATCAGAATATGGAAGAAATGTGATCTAAGAGACTTTGATCGTGGAATGATTGTTGGTGCCAGACAGGGTGGTGTGAGTATCTCAGAAACTACTGATCTCCTGAGATTTTCATGCACAACGATATCTAGAGATTACAGAAAATGGTGTAAAAAGTGAAAAACAGAACACATCTAGCGAGTGGCGTTTCTGTGCGTGAAAACGCCTCGTTAGCTGACAGGAAGGCGACAGTAACTCAAATAACCAAGCGTTACAACAGTGATGTGGAGAAGAGCTTCTCTGAATGCACAACACATTGAGCCCTCAAGTGGATGGGGTACAGCAGAAGACCACAAACTTCGCATTTTAATTTGATTCCACATATTCTTCTTGTTAATCTGCCATTGCGATTTGATAAAATGCAGAAAGCTACTTTAATACACGAGTCAAGCCAGCAGTGGCCTCTCATCTAATGAAATCTTTGCTGCAGTATAATTGTAATAAATGCAGCAACATTCAGGGAAGAAGGGTGGTATGAGTGTACACTGCACTTCAATTACCTTAAGTTTTCAGGCAGAAGATAAATTCTACCCAAATACTACACCATATAACATAGTGACAATAGTACATATACTCAAAATTGTACCTGGACTATCCTCCAGTTTGAGCCTATGCACTCCCTATTTTGAAGAAAGGAAACTCTTTGTGCCGGGTATAATGTTTTGGCACTTTGGCATGTTGAAGTGAACTGGGTTTTGTCTACACCTCTGTTTGTGTTTAAAAGTCAATAAGGCTTGCTTCAGGTAATGCCAAATTAAATATGATGCTCATTTAACCTGGCAGCTTCACAATGATAAATTACTTATGATGCCAAGCAAGCTAAAATAAAAGAAATGAATGCATTTCTCATCTATCACTATAGATACAGTGGTGCTAGAAAGTTTGTGAACTCTGTAGAATTTTCTCCATTTCTGCATAAATATGACCTAAAATGTGATCAGACCTTCACAGAAGTCCTAAAACTGGATAAAGAGAACCCAAGTAAATAAATAACACAAAAAATATTATACTTGTTCATTTATTTGTCACACCATAGGATTTTATCTTGTTAAGCAACCTCATATGGGGCACCTTATCAAATGCCTTCTGAAAATCCAAGCAAATGACATCCACTGCCTCTCCCTTATCCACCCTGCTTGTTAGTTCTTTGAACTCTAACAGATTCTTCAGGCAAAATTTCCCTTGACAGAATCCATGCTGACTTTGTCTTATTTTATCATTAGCCTAGGTAGGTAAGAAGCTTATGAGCATAGTTCCCTCTAAGCTGTGTGTGCGCACACACGTTTTTCAACCAGCGCACAAAGTAAAATAATGTGCGCACAAAAGGTTAGTTACCTAAAATAATGTAGTAATTAATAATTATACTTACTGAAAATAATCTTTTAGCTAACTGTTTCTGTTAACCAGTTGGTGGGTTTTTCAAATACCACAATGCACGTCACTAATTTACGTCACCTCACCTTTCCTGTTCCGGTTTGTACAGCTGCATCACGGCGGCAGCCATCTTTGGCGGACAGTGTTCACATTGTAAAATTTACAAGGATCTGTTTCAAATTCCGTAGATAGCTTACTAAGTTTTTATTGAAAAAAAATATTGATTCACTATGTCGAATTCAAAAGAACCGCAAATTTGTTTAAAGTTGAATGGCTTAACAAAATAGTAGAAACTGCTACACCGAAAGCTCATGAGGTCATGAACATTCAGCGACGAAAAATATTTATGTACGATTCAGAAATTGGAGTTACCTGCATTGTCATGGTGCGAAAGTTGCTGGAGGATTTGCTAGCGGAAAGGACTGGGATGATATTTGGAAACTTGACTTTTTGATGCGCCATTTGGCAAGTAAATCGCATTTGGACGGTGTACAAAAGCTCAGGCAACAGAACCTGTCATTACCCATTACAGGAGTGCTACACATGTTACGGTTGAGTGCAGATGAGCGAGAGTGAAAATGATCAAACCCAGAGGAGATTAAAATTGAGGTACAAGAATGGTCATCTTTTGATTTCTCCGCAATTGCAGATTGTGACTTCACATTTGGCGATGAACAAGTTAATGCCTTATGTCTGAAATATCATGATTTTCTAGCTAAAAATATTGTAATAGTTAAGACAGTTTAATGATTTCAAATTTTCCATGCAAGAAAAAATTAAATCCAAACTGATTTCAAACTTTGCTCAAATGGTGGCATTTGAACTTCAAAATGAACAGTTTTGCAACCTTGCAGTTGATGGACATTGGGGGAACCTTTCTTGTGTCTCGTGCGGACTGTGAGCGAGGTTTTAGCCTAATGAATCAACTCAAAAACAAGCTGAGAAGGTTTAGGTGAATGTCATTTGGATATGTTAATGAGAATCAAAAGCTATCAATTGGATGGAAGTTCTATTAGTCTAGCTGGAGTTTACAAAGAATGGGTAAATGCCAAAGACAGGAGAGAGAAAAAATAACTGAGTGACTTAAATATGTGTTATTCTGTGCAATTTTATGTCAAATATTTTGTAAACCTACATAAACTGTGCCATGTGTGCATTCATGCGCACATACTTTTGTCACAGGAAAAAGATTTGCACAACATAATATTTTTGCACACATTGACTACTAAAAATTAGAGGGAACATTGCTTATGAACCTAAGAAACAGAGCCAGATCTGCCATTCATTAAGATGAAGGTTGGCCTTCCACCAGTATAACTTCCCAGTACTGTCCCTGCAGCGCTCTGCCTCATCATGTTCAGAAATGAATCAAGCTGTGTTTTGAATGAATACAATGAGAATGAATCCAAAGCTCTCCAGAATAAATATTTCCAAAAGTTCATCACACTTTTTTTTAGGCGGCATCCATCATTAAGGACCCCCATCATCCACTTCATGCTCTCTTCTCATTGCTACCATCAGGGAGAAGGTACAGGAGGCTGAATGCACACAGTCAGTGATTCAGGAACAGCTTCTTCCTCTCTGCCATCAAATTTCTGAATGGACATTGAGCCCATGAACACTGCTTCACTACTTTCCGGCGGCCCAATCAGCGGTGGGAGCAGCGCACAACGAGGAGTTTTCTCGCAGGTCGGTGGCACGTGTTTAAAATGAGAACTTATGGGTAGTTTAAATGGCCGTTGTGTGTTCTTCACGCCGGATGTTGCAGTCTTGAGAAACCCAGAGTGTCCCAGGGAATTACATCTGTGTGAAGTGCATCCAGCTGCAGCTCCTTGAAGACTGTGTTAGGGATCTGGAGTAGCAGCTGGATGAACTTTGGCTTGTCCCGGAGAGTGAGGAGATCACTAGAGTTACAGGGAAGTAGTCACCCCTAAATTGCAGGAGGCGAGTCGTTGGGTGACTGTCAGGAAAAGGAATGGGATGGTGAAAAGGCAGTTAGCACCGAGCACCCCCTATGGCCATTGCTCTCAATAATAAGTATACCGTGATGAATACTGTTGGGGGGGATGAATTCCCAGGAGAATGCTACGGAGAGCAGGTTACTGGCACTGAGCATGGGTCCATGGTGCAGAAGGGAAAGAGGGAGAGGAGGGGAGCGGTAGTGATAGGGGACTTAATAGTCAGAGGAACAGACAAGAGATTCTGTGGATATGAACAGGACACCCAGATGGTATGTTGCCTCCCAGATGCCAGGGTCAAGCACGTCACAGGACATGCCCACAGCATTTTGGAGGGGGAGGGAGAGCAGCCAGATGTCTTGGTACATATTGGTACCAATGACAAAGAGGTCAATTTGGAAGAGAGAATTTAGAGAGCTAAGCAGAAAGCCAAGAAGCAGGATTTCCAGGGTAATTTCTGGATTGCTACCTGTGCCACATGCCAGTGAGGGCAGAGACGGGATGATTTCACAGATAAATGTGTGGCTGCGAAGCTGGTGCAGGGGGAGGGCTTCAGGTTCCTCAACCATTGGGATCTCTTCTGGCAGAAGTATGACCTGTATAAAAGTTGCAGCTGAACCCAAGGGAGACAAATTTTTTTGTGTGCGGGTTTGTAGGAGCTTGTGGGGAGGGTTTAAACTGATTTGAAGGGGGTGAGAATTGGAGTGAAGGGACTTGGGAAAGGACAATGGTAAAAAAGCAAATATAGTGTGCAGTCTGACTGTCAGGAAGGGCAACATTGATAAACATAATTGCAGCCAGCAGCGTGAGTATCAGTGCATTAGGGATGCAGAATCAAAAAGGGTAGCAAATACTGTGGTGAAAGTGTTATATCTCAATTCACGAAGTTTAAGAAATAAGCTGGATGATCTTATTGCACATTTACAGATTGTCAGGTATGGTATGGCCATCACTGGGTTGTGGCTGAAGGATGGTTGTAGTTTGAAGAATGTCCAAGGTTACGCATTGTATCGGAGGGATAGGAAGGTAGGCAGAGAGATGGCGTGGTTTTGCTGGTAAAGAATGGCATCAAATCATTAGAAAAATGTGACATAAGATTGGAAGGTGTTGAATCCTTATAGATTGAATAAAGGAACTGCAAGGGTAAAAGGACCCTGATGACAGTTATATACACGTCTCCAATCAGAAGCTGGGATGTGGACTACAGATTACAACAGGTAATAGAAAAGGTGAGTCAAAAGGATAATATTATGATAGTCATGGGAGATTTCAACATGCAGGTAGATCGGGAAAATCAGCTTCATTATGGATCCTAAGAGAGTGAATTTGTTGAATGCCTATGAGATGGCTTTTTCGAGCAGCTTGTCATTGAGCCTATTAATGGATCAGCTATACTGGATTGGGTGTAATGTAACGAACTGGAGGGATTAGGGAGATTAAAGCAAAGGAACCCTGAGGAGACAATGATCACACTATGATTGAGTTCAACCTGAAATTTGGCAGACAGAAATTAAATTCTGATGTCTTTAATTTCAGTGGAGGAAAGGAAATTACAGTGTATGAGATAGGAGTTGGTCAAAGTAAATTGGAAGGAAATGCTGGCAGGGATGTCAGCAGAGCAGCAATGGCTTGAGTTTCTTGTAAAAATGAAGAAGGATGCAGTGGATGCTGTATATTTGGATTTTCATAAGGCCTTTGACAAGGTACCACACATGAGGCTGCTTATCAAGTTAAGAACCCATGGTATTAAGGGAAAATTACTGGCATGATTAGAACATTGGCTGATTGGTAGAGAGCAGCGAGTGGGAATAAAAAGATCCTTATCTGGTTGGCTACCAGTGACTAATGGTGTTCTGCAGGGGTCGGGGTTGGGACCGCTTCTTTTTATGCTGTATATCAATGATTTAGATGATGGAATAGATGGCTTTGTTGCCAAGTTTGCAGATGATACAGGGGCACGAAGTGTTGGGGAAAAAGGAAGGCTGCAGAAGGATCTAGACAGATTAAGTGGGCAATAAAGTGGCAAATGAAGTACAATGTTGGAAAATGCATGGTCATGCACTTTGGTAGAAGAAATAAATGTGCAGACCATTTTCTAAATGGGGAGAAAATCCAAAAATCTGAGATGCACAGGGACTTGGACGTCCTTGTGCCGAATACCCTAAAGGTTAACTTGTAGGTTGAGTCAGTGGTGAGGAAGGCAAATGCAATGTTAGCATTCATTTCAAGAGGTCTAGAATACAAGAGCAGGGATGTGATGCTGACACTTTATAAGGCACTGGTAAGGCCTCACCTTGAGTATTGTGAGCAGTATTGGGCTCCTCGTCCAAGAAAAGATGTGTTGGCATTGGAGAGAGTTCAGAGGAGGTTCACAAGTATGAGTCTGGGAATGAAAGGGCTATCATATTAGGAACATATTTGCTGGAATTTAGGATGAGGGGATATCTCATTGTTTTAAATGATCATCTGCAAGTTTGTGGATGACACCACCCTAGTGGGCCATATCTCAAATAATGATGAGTTAGAACACAGGAACGTGATAGAGATCCCACTGCTATGGTGTCATGAGCTGGTCATTAACTTCAGGAAGGACAACGGTGCACATGCTCCTGTCTACGTCAATCTTGCTGAGTTCAAGAATGTTGAGAACTTCAAATTCTTAGGTGTGACCATCTCCAATAGCCTTTCCTGGTTCCACCATGTAGGTGTCATGGCCAAGGAAGCTCACTACTTCCTCAGGAGGCTAAAGAAGTTTTGCATGTCTCCTGACCCTCAACAAGTTTTAAACAATGCTTCGTAGAAAGTTTCCTATCCCAATACATTATGATTTTGTTTGGCAACTGCTCTGCCCGTGACTGCAAGAAACTGTAGAGTTGTGGACAAAGCTTAGCACATCACAGAAACCAGTCTCCCTTGAATGGATTCCGTCTATAAGTCTTGCTGTCTCATTAAAGCAGCCAGCATAATTAAAGATCCCATGTACCCTAGACATTCTCTCTTTTCACTCCTTCCATCAGGCAGAAGCTACCTAAGCTTGAAACTTGATAGCACATAACACCAGACCTCAGGTCAGCTTCTATCTGTTGCTATAAGACTAATAAATGTTTCCTTAATACAATAAGATGGACACCATCTCAGAATCCAACTTCTTATCATCTTGGATCTCATGTCTACCTGCACTGCACTTTCTCTCTTCTCTTTACTGCCCGTAACGCCGCAGGCATTTAGGACAGCAATAAAGATCCTCCATCTCCAGCAGCATTCAGGGCTTCCAGCATTGTGTCAGTGGCTTGGTTTTCAATACTGTCAGTCAAGCAAGTTCTGGGTGGAGCCTCAGGAATACTGTCAGTTTCAGATATAGGATTCTCCATTGCTGTTTCAGGAAAAAACTTGTTTTGCTAATCAGGGTTATTAGCCCCAAACCTGGAGGACCAGAGGACCACTCTTAGTTTGGCCTCTCTGCTTTGAGTTGTTTTGCATGGGTGACGCTACTAAGAGCCAAAGCACAAAGCCCTGAGCCCTGACTCCAGTAAACATAGCTCTCCAGGTCATTGAGGCACACAAGCCTCCAAACAACAAGGTTGTGATCCTCTTGAAGGTTTCTCTGTAACACTTTATTTTGCACTTTGTTACTGTTTTACCACAATACACTGTTGTAATGAATTAATCTGTATGTTTGGTATGCAAGAAAAGTTTTGCACTGTACCTTGGTACATGTGACACTAATGTAATTTACCAACCACAGAATACAGGAAGTGCAAGACACATTCTGAAACAGATTTGATTTGAAATGTTAAATCTGTTTTTTTCAGAGACTTTAGTGGACCTACTGAATATTGGGGCATTTTCTTTGCTTTTTTTTGTTTTCCATTTCCAGCAATGGCAGTTTTATAATTTTCATCTACAGAATACAGTCCCAGTCGAATCCGTCTTTGTTCATAACAAACCTGCTAGCTCATTTTCACTGGATTCAGTCTATGGCAATTACACCTTTTTCTTTCGGGAGGGGGGGGGGGGAGGTAAGAGAATCAAAGTGCATTTTCACCAGAGCCTAATTGCAGAGTCTTTTCCTCTAAACTTTATATGCAATAAAAGTGATATCATTTTTTCTACTCCTATACTTTCACAATTTAACAAATACTCTACTCTTCTGTCTGGTGCAAAGTAGCTAACCTCACGTTTTTCCTCATAGATTCCATATTCTGTGTTCTCACCATCACTGTAAAAATTACATTTCGTCCCCAAATCCAAATCACTGGTAGAGATGGTTGAAAGATGAAACCCAAGGATGGGTCCTTAAGCACCCTACAAGTCACAACCTGCTAAACTGGGAATGATCTGTTTATTCCCACATTTTGCATTCTGTCCCATGACCAATCCTCAGTAAGTCTGTCTGTTCCAACCTTGATAATCAAGGTTGCAGAACCTTATCAAACCCCTCCAAAAAATCCAACTAAATCAAGACAGTTGGTTCAAACTTACCTATTCTACCAGCCATGTCCTCAAAGGAACAGGCTCACATGTTTGTAAATCCCCACTTTTTTCTTCCTTCTTTCTTAAGTAGTGAGATCAGACTTGCTACCCTTTAACACATGGGAACAATTGTAAAATCTTAAATCTTTGGAAGACAATAAGCAGAGCATCCACTGTCTCTAGAGACACCTCGTCTAAAAACCTGTGTGTAAATCATCAGGTCCTTGGGACTTATCAGTCTTGAGGCTCAACAACTTCTAACATCCCCTCAATCTGCTTTGCTCTGATTTAGGACATTCATTTCACACTTAACTAAATCATTCTCAACTCCTTTATAAAACTCTATGGCATTATGATCTTTATTCCTCAGATTTCCCTATAATGCCAGATTATTCATCAACTTCATCTCACTGCACACTACTACTTCTAATAGCATCTTGCTATTTTGATCTAGCAAATCTAGAAGCTGTCTAGAATGCACTCGGTGAACACAATATTCCCTGTGATTATTTTAATCATCTTGTTCCATGCATCTTTAACTTTCTGATTTGTGCATTGTCCACAAAATAACAGTTTTAGGCATCCTTTAAAATATTCAGCCACTGTTTATGCACCTTATCTTTTCACCCAATCATGATTTCCAAACAAGAGAAAATCTGCAAATGCTGGAAATCTGAGCAACACGCACAAAATGCTGGAGGAACCCAGCAGGTTAGGCAGTACTTATGGAAAAAAGTACAGTTGACATTTTGGGTCAAAACCCTCTGGCAGGACTGGAGGAAAAAAAAAGCCTTCTTTTCTAAAGAAATCTTTTTTTTTTTGCTATATTTGTATCCTGACCATCTCTTCTCTCTTCCATTTTTCCCTAAGTTGTACACTTAAACTCAGTGATTCAGGGACAGCTTCTTCCCCTCTGCCATCTGATTCCTAAATGGACGTTGAACCCATCAGCACTACCTCACTTTTTTAATATATAGTATTTCTGTTTTTTGCATGATTTTTAATGTATTCAATATAAGTATACTGCAAATGATTATTTATTTATTATTTTATTTTTTTTTTCTATATTATGTATTACATTGAACTACTGCTGCTAAGTTAACAAATTTCACGTCACACGCTGGTGATAATAAACCTGATTCTGATTCTGAACCTGAACATTTTGATACATGGTGATTTTGCAAAATGTCATCATGATGGTTACTAGATTGAATTTGTGTATTCCTATCAATGCTATTAGTTCATCTATTTTGTACTTTCTATTCTCTCACAATATCCCTTGTGTCACTAGACACTAGAATACTACGGCACAGTACAGGCCCTTCGGCCCTCGATGTCATGCTGACCCATATATTCCTTAAAAAAGTACTAAACCCACACTACCCCGTAACCCTCTATTTTTCTTTCATCCATGTGCCTGTCCAAGAGGCTCTTAAATACCCCTAATGTTTTAGCCTCCACCACCATCCCTGGCAAGTCATTCCAGGCACCCACAACCCTCTGTGTAAAAAAACTTACCCCTGATGTCTCCCCTAAATTTCCCTCCCTTAACTTTGAACCTATGCCCTCTGGTGTTTGCTATTCGTGCCCTGGGAAACAGGTACTGGCTATCCACCCTGTCTATGCCTCTCATAATCTTGTAGACCTCTGTCAAGTCCCCTCTCATCCTTCTACACTCCAAAGATGGAAGTCCCAGCTCTGCTAACCTTGCCTCATAAGACCTGTTTTCCAATCCAGGCAACATACTGGTAAATCTCCTCTGCACCCTCTCCATAGCTTCCACATCCTTCCTATAATGAGGTGACCAGAACTGAACACAATACTCTAAGTGTGGTCTCACCGGAGACTTGTAGAGTTGCAACATGACCTCTCTACTATTGAACTCATTAATGAAGCCTAGCATCCCACAGGCCTTCTTAACTATCCTATCAACCTGTGCAGTGACCTTGAGGGATGTATGGATTGAACCCCAAGGTCCCTCTGTTCATCCACACTCTTAAGTAACCAACCATTAACCCTGTACTCAGCCTTCTTGTTTGTCCTTCCAAAATGCATCATCTCACACTTATCCGGATTGAACTCCATCTGCCACTTTTCTGCCCAACTCTGCATCCTGTCTATATCCTCTTGTAACCTTCGACAACCTACAGCTCCATCCACAACCCCTCCAATCTTCATGTCATCCGCAAACTTACTCACACATCCTTCTGCCTCTTGGTCCAGGTCATTTATAAAAATCACAAAGGGCAGGGGTCCCAGGACAGATCCTTGTGGCACTCCACTAGTCACCGACCTCCAGGCAGAATACTTTACTTCCACTACTACCCTCTGCTTTCTTCCTGTAAGCCAATTTTTTATCCAAGTAGCCAAGGTTCCACTGATCCCATGCCTCATGACTTTCTGGATGAGTCTCTCGTGGGGGACCTTGTCAAATGCCTTGCTAAAATCCATGTAGACCACATCTACCACCCTACCATCATCAATTTCTTTTGTTACCTCTTCAAAAAAACTCAATTAGGCCCGTGAGGCACGACCTTCCCTTCACAAAGCCAAATTGACTATCCTTGAGTAGACTGTACTTCTCCAAATGCTCATAGATCCTGTCCTTAAGGATCCTTTCCAATAGTTTGCAGACCACCGATGTAAGACTCACTGGTCTATAGTTCCCAGGATTCTCCCTATTATCTTTTTTAAACAAGGGAACTACATTTGCCATTCTCCAATCCTCCGGCACCTCCCCTGCAGCCAAAGAGGATTCAAAGATCATAGCTACTGCTCCAGCGATCTCTTCTCTCACTTCCCACAGCATCCTGGGGTATATCACGTCCGGCCCTGGGGACTTATCAATCTTGATGTTTTTAAGAAGAATCAACACTTCTTCCTTAATCTCCACATTGTCCAGCACGCAGGCCTGTTCTATTTCGACTTCACCCTGATCAAGGTCCTTTTTTACTTGTGAATACTGAAGCAAAGTATTCATTTAGGACCTCCCCAACCTCCTCCTCCTCCAGGCACATGTTGCCTTCTTTATCCTTCATTCTTGCCCCACCTTCATTCTTGTCATCCTTCTGTTCTTCACAAATGCATAGAATGCCTTGGTGTTCTCCTTAATTCTACATGCCAAGGCCTTCTCATGCCCCCTTCGAGCTCTCCTTTCTTAAGCTCCTTCCTGGCTACCCTATATTTCTCATGGGCCCCTCCTGCTTCCTGCTTCTTATATCTAACATATGGTCCCTTCTTCCTCTTGACGAGTTGCCTCACGTGTTTCATCAGCCACGGTCCCCTTTTCTTACCATTTTTTCCCTGTCTCAGTGGGACAAACCTATCCTGAAGCCAGCACAAGTGATCCCTAAACTTCCTCCACATTACTTCTGTGCTTTCACCCTTGAACATCTGTTTCCAATTTACTCTCGCTAGTTCCTGCCTCATCCCTTCATAGTTAGCCCTTCCCCAGTTAAGCACTTTCTCATTTCGTCTGTTTTTATCCTTTTCCATAGCTATGCTGAAGCTAAGGGAGTTGTGGTCACTCTCACTAAAATGCTCCCCCAACAAGAGGTCTGCCACCTGACCAGGTTCATTACCCAGAACTAGATCCAGTATGGCCTCTCCACTCATTGGCTGATCCACATACTGTGTCAGGAATCCTTCTTGAACACACCTGACAAGTTCAGCCCCATCTACCCCCCCTTGCAGTCAGGAAGTGCCAGTCAATATGAGGGAAGTTGAAATCACCCATAACTACAACCCTGTATTTCCTGCACCATTCTAAAATCTGCCTGCTTCTCTGCTCCTCGGTGTCCCAAGGGCTATTTGGGGGCCTATAGGCTACTCCCAGCACAGTGATTGATCCCTTCCTATTTCTGACTTCCACCCACACTGGCTCAGTGGACACTCCCTCTGCAGTGTCCTCCCTTTTGAAAGTTGTGATACTATCCCCGACCAGTAATGCTACTCCCCCCCCCACCTTTTCTACCTCCCATCCTATTCCTTATAAAACACCTAAACCCCGGTACATGCATCAGCCAATCCTGCCCTTCCTCCAGCCAAGTTTCAGTAATGGCCACAATATCGTAGTTCCATGTACTGATCCATGCTCTAAGTTCAACCCCTTTATTCCTAATACTCCTAGAGTTGAAAAAGACACAACTCAACCCCTCTAACTGGCTACATTTATGTTTTGTCCCCTGCCTCTCCTTCCTCACCAACTCAGAACACATAGCATCATGCCCTTGTCCTTCTACCCTAATCCCTGCACTCACATTCTGATTCCTACCACCCTGCCAAACTAGTTTAAAGCCTCCCCAACAGCTCCAGCAAGCCTGCCCACCAGGATATTCCTATTCCCTTTGATTAGCTTTCTGTCTCTTTCTTACCCAACTTGTTCAGTTTTATTCAAGTCATTACTTTTGGTGTTTAACTTTGTCATTTCTTTTGCTGCTTTTCACTTCACCTTTCGTGGATCCTACCCACCCACTTCATTGTTTTAAAGTCGTGCAAATCAGCAGGTCACTACTTCCAGTCTTGATCAAGCAGAGCATTTTCTTCCTTCCCTAGTTCTGGATCCTGTTCTCTGATGAATCAAAATGCATCAGTCTTTCAGTTAACTATTTACTGTAACCTTCTGTGTTTCCCCTTATGCCAATTTGCATGCAACTTCAGTAACCAACCAGACATCCTGCATTTACCTTTGTGTCCACAGCTCTTTCTGTGGAATCTCATTTCTGGTTCTATGTATGTCATTGTTCAATTGTTGTCTACAGCAACTGGATCATCCTCACCACACCTCCACATTCTTCTCCACCAAGGAGGACACCAGGCAGGATCCCCTAACACCAGGCAGGCAATCCGGCCGCTAAGACTCCCAGTCATGGCTCAGATCCGACTTCAATCACCTTATTTATTTTTTGCTATTGTTGTTTGTTTACTATTGTCACGTGTACCAAGACAGAGTGAAAAGTTCACCTTGCATACTCTTTATACAGATCAAATCATTACAGTGGATTGAGCGAGAATAAGGTAAAACAATAACAATGCAGAATAAAATGTAAACACTACCAAAACAGTGCAGTCCAGGTGAATAATAAAGCCCATAAGATATAGGAGTAGAATTAGGTAATTTGGTCCTTCATGCATGATCGTAAAGTAAATTATGAGGCCAATAGTCCATCTTTTCATAGCAGAAATCTGTTCAAGAATATGGTAACGATGGCATATAACTTGTCCTCGAGCTTCGTGGTACATGCTTTCAGGCTTTTATATCTATGCCCGATAGGAGAGGGAAGAACAGAGATTGTCCTGTGTGGGTGGGGTCTTTGATTATGCTGGCTGCTTTACTGAGGCAGAGAGAAGTATAGACAGAGTCCAGAGAGGGGGAAGGTAATTCCTGTGACGGGCTGAGCTGTGTTCACAACTCTGCAGTTTCCTGTGGTCACATACAGAGTATACATCCAGACGGAATGGTTTTTATGGTGCATCAATAATAATTGGTAAAAGTCGACAGGGACTTGCTGAAATTGTTTAGCCTCCTAAGCAAGTAGAGGTGTTAGTGAGCTTTCCTGGCCATGACATCATGTGTTTGGATCAGGACAGGCTACTGGTGGTGTTCAAACCTAGGAACTTAAACCTCTCAACCTCAGTACCCTTGATGTAGACAGAAGCATGTGCACTGTGCCCCCTGACTGAAGTCAGTGACCAGCTGTTTCATTGACATTGAGGGAAAGGTTTGTTGTCATGAGATCATGTCACTAAGCTCTCTATCTCCTTCTGTACTCTGACATCATTATTTGAGATGTGGCCCACTACAGTGGTATCATCTGCAAGCTTGTAGATTTTGGAAAAAACCTTGGCTGATAGTGTTGAATGAGCAACTGTGACAATTGGGTGCAAGGATGTTGGGAAGTCTGCAGCCTTTCCTTTGACACTTGCATATTATTAAAAAAACTCAACAGTAGTTGAGCGTCTCAATGTTGGGCATAAGGCAGAACTTAGATTGCTTAGCTTATTAGCTCTTGCATTTTTTGTTATTCTCTTTTTCACTTCCACACTGGGATGAAAATTTTAATGGAATCTATTATCCAATAGTTCAATGTTGATCCAAATTGGTAGAAACCATAGAAACTACAGCACAGAAACAGGCCTTTTGGCCCTTCTTGGCTGTGCCGAACCATTTTCTGCCTAGTCCCACTGACCTGCACACGGACCATATCCTTCATACACCTCCCATCCATGTATCTGTCCAATTTATTCTTAAATGTTAAAAAAGAACCCGCATTTACCACCTCGTCTGGCAGCTCATTCCATACTCCCACCACTCTCTGTGTGAAGAAGCCCCCCCCTAATGTTCCCTTTAAACTTTTCCCCCTTCATCCTTAACCCATGTCCTCTGGTTTTTTTCTCCCCTTGCCTCAGTGGAAAAAGCCTGCTTGCATTCACTCTATCTATACCCATCATAATTTTATATACCTCTATCAAATCTCCCCTCATTCTTCTACGCTCCAGGGAATAAAGTCCCAACCTATTCAATCTTTCTCTGTAACTGAGTTTCTCAAGTCCCGGCAACATCCTTGTAAACCTTCTCTGCACTCTTTCAACCTTATTTATATCCTTCCTGTAATTTGGTGACCAAAACTGAAGACAATACTCCAGATTCGGCCTCACCAATGCCTTATACAACCTCATCATAACATTCCAGCTCTTATACTCAATACTTCGATTAATAAAGGCCAATGTACCAAAAGCTCTCTTTACGTCCCTATCTGCCTGTGATGCCACTTTTAGGGAATTTTGTATCTGTATTCCCAGATCCCTCTGTTCTACTGCACTCCTCAGTGCCTTACCATTAACCCTGTATGTTCTACCTTGGTTTGTCCTTCCAACGTGCAATACCTCAGTGATAATATTTTGTTCAGCACAAGCAAAATATGACACATTACAACACCAGTGTTCATACTTACAGTATAATGGAGAATTTTATTACATTAATTCCTTCATGCCCTCAGTTCAGTTGCAGTTTTATATATCCATGTTCTCTGGTTCTGGATCATTGCTTGCATGCTGGATGTCCTTTGAAGTCCTTGACTTTCTCACTGTGTGGGCTCCCCAACTTCTCCCACAAACCATGGTGCAAAGCAGATGAGGTTTTGCTAATCTTCACCAACTTGTGACAGTCTGGTTGCAGAGAGGATCAGGCAAGTTGTAACTTGCTCTACCATAACGTTGTAATCACTGCCCTTTTGTCATTTGCTCTGTCTGAGTGTTGGACTGTTAAAGACAAAGGTGCCTTCACGTAAGTGGAAGGAATATAAATGACATCCCTGAAGTTTAGTGTCTACTACCAACACCACCACCTTTTTCTGGCATTCTGACTAATTCAGACAAACTCTGGCACTTCCACCACCACCATGCCTCACTTCAGACAACTATTAACAATTTTATTTGAACTTCCACCGCCAACGTTCTCCACCACATTTCTCATGCCACACGTGAGAGCCCTTGGCCCGAAAGGTACCATATCTGAAGTAGTGCATCTGCACAGTCATACAATTGGTATGTTTTATACTTTCAGTACAGTACATTTAGCAGGTTGCATAGCTTTAATTTCACCGCATTGCACTGCTTGAATGTGGCTGAAAACATGCATTTATAGGAACAGCCTTTGAATCATCTGTTTGAGCATTTTCCACCAACGGTATTCACGAATTTGTTTCTAATAACCCTTGTGACTGAAGGGCCTGTGCATCTGTAATGTTATCAGGATTTACAAGCAATGCAGAGCATTCCGTAGCAACTAATGGATTTCCTTCTGTTGTGTTTGTGCTCATATGATGGAATCCTTGCTTTGTGTAATTCAGAATTAAGTTGTCACTCTGCTGATACTCTGTTTCAGCATTATACTCTGTTTCACTTCTAGTAGGCTGTATATTATTGCTTGGAATAATCGACATTATTTGTTGGAAGTTCTCCATCGTTGTGTAGTCAGTGAACTGCACAACAGTTGGCTTTTGTGTGACCTCATTTTTGGGTTTCTGGTCTGGTACGTTTTTTGGTTCATTCTCTTGCAGCCCATAATCTATGAATGAACTGGTGATCTCTTCAATAGTGTGAAGGTTTTCAAGTTCCTCTTCTCTTTTTATGTCAAGCAAGTTTGAATTCAGTTCTGATGATTCACTGTCCAGGTGAGGCTGAAGGGAGAGAATGACATGTATTCACAATTATAAAATCTATATTGTCAGACAGTAGACTAGGTGGCATAAAATGGAGAAAGAATAGGAGAAGCCGAGACAAAGGAAATATTTAATCTTAGATTTAGAGCAGACCAGGGAGAAAATAAGCATTAATTACTGAATGACATACAAGCTCCTTAGAAGACATCTATACAAGTGTCAGTGTTAATTTACTCCACAAACTTTTAATAAAATATTTTACATTTTTTCATGCTTACAACTGATGAGAAATAGGAGCAAAAGTGCATCAAATGCTCTCTCAAGCCTGCACCACTATGAAGTAAGACTGCAACCTATTTGATCTTGGCCTCAGCTGCATTTTTTGCTTGTTTTCCATAACCCTCAAATTCCCTTCATTTCACTAAGGTCTCTATTGATGGTCCATTCTTAGACTTGAGGTGATTACTATTCATAGGAAGTTGTAAAAAGGAGTACAGTTTTGTCACGTATTGTTATAATAAATGAATTGGACAATGTGCTTTACAGTAGTTCAAGTGAGGTGGAACTCATTTTGATGCCAATGTAATCCATGGGGGCAAACTGCAAAGGACTGAGAATACAAATCGAAAAGCTGAGTCTGCATATTGTCTGAAGAAGATCCTGTGGTGTATGAGACTCTAGCTGCTGAACAACTGCATTTAGAGTTGGATGAGCAACAGAAAGCAGACACAGTCAAACCTCAAGCTCGAGTCAGATCCTGCTGCAGATACGGAGGCAGCTGCTATGCTAATGATATCTGATTGGTATAATGTAGCTGCAACAAGGCAAGACAGTGACAGAATATTCTAGCCAGAACTGACGCAATCCGAAAGGAGAAATCAGATGAGGAAGAACAGTGCAAATCAAAAGTCCAAAAAGGAAATGTGGAGGAGAGGCTCATAATGAATGGCAGAGGAGGCAGAAAGGGCCAGATGCCTACTTCTGGTCTTATTATCCTGAACATCTTAACTTGCCATGCATGTAGGTTCTTGATTCTAATCAGTTAATACAAGTTTCTATCATGAATATGATTAATATATGAATTTAAAATGACTCATTCTGAAGCGGCAGTGCACACAAGTCTCTGTGATAGAAGCTTAGCTGATTATAGAGTCTTACTGCATGGAAACAGGCTGTTCAGCCCAACTCGACCATGTCTACCATGCTTGATCCATTGCCCTGTAAACACCTCCTATCCATGGACTTGCAGTATTTAGATGGCTTTTCAAGGTTGCTAATGCATCTGTCTCAACCTGCCCCTGATTCCTCAATCTGTCACCACAGATATTCAACAAATGCCCTTTTGTTTTTAGCACCTCTTCCCTGGGAAATGACTATTGCTTTCACCCTGACAATGCCCCTCATCTTCCATATACGCTATTAGGTCATCGCTCAATCTCCTACATTTCTGGGAACAAAGTTCCAGCCTGTACAATCTCTCCTGTAATTCAGGCACTGAAGTTTAGGCAACATGTTGGTAAATCTTTTCTACACTCTTTCTAATTTAGTACCATCTTTCCCATTACAGGGTGACCACAACTATACTCAATATTCCAAGAGAATCCCCACTGACAACATACATAACTGCAAAGTAACTCCCAAACTTCTGTGCTCTGTGCCCTGACTGATGAAGCGTGCCAAATGCCTTCTTCACCTGAGACACTGCCTTCAACGAACTAAGAACTTGCATTCCTAGGTCCCTCTGTTCCATTAACATTTCCCAGGGCCATACCATTCACTCTATAAGCCCCACCCTGGTTTGATCTCCCAAATTGCAATACCTCACATTTACATGGATTGAAAGTCATTTGCTAATCCTCAGTCCACATACCTGGCTAATTAAAATCCCGCTTAATTTTTCATAACCTTCCACACTATATCAATAAGATTGAAAGAGTACAGAGAACATTTGCAAGGATATTGCCCAGACAGAAGATTGGCTGACTGGCTGGAGAAAAGGAGTGGGAATATAGGAGGCCTTTTCTGGTCGACTGCCAGTAACTAGTGATGTTCCACAGGGATCGGTTTTGGGACCACTTCCTTTCATGTTGTAAGTAAATGATTTGTATGCTGTAATTGATGGCTTTGTGGCCAAATTTGTAGATCATATGAAGCTAGGTGAGGGGGCAAGTTGGTGTTGAGGAAGCAGGGGGCCTGCAGAAGGTCTTAGATAGATTGGGAGAATGAGCAAAGAAGTGTCAGAGGGAATATAGTGTAGGGGAGTGTATGGTCATGCACTTTGGTAGAAGAAATAAAGACGTAGACTATTTTCTGAATGGGGAGAAAATTCAAAAATCAGAGGTGCAAGGGGACTTGGAAGCCTTGTGCAGGATTTCCTAAAGGTTAATTTGCAGGTTGAGTTGGTGATGAGGAAAGCAAATGCAAAATCAGTATTCATTTTGAGAAGACTAGATTGTAAGAGTAAGGATGTAATGCTGATGCTTTGTAAGGTATTGGTCAGACTGCACTTGGAGTACTGTGAGCAGTTATGGGCCACTTATCTAAGACAGGATAAGCTGACATTGGAGAGGGTTCAAGGAGGTTCACAAGAATGATTCCAGACATGAAAGGGTTATCGTGTGAGGAGCGTTTGATGGCTCTGGGCCAGTACTCGCTGGAGTTTAGAAGAAAGTGGGAATCTCACTGAGACCAATCAAACATTGAAAGGTTTAGATAGAGTGGATGTAGGAAGGATGTTTCCTTTTGTGAGTGAGTGTAGGACCAAAGAGCACGGTCTCAGATTAGAGGAACATCCAGTTAGAAAAGTGATGAGGAGGAATTTCATTAGTCAGAGGGGTAATAATCTGTAGAATTCATTGCCACAGGCAGTTGTGGTGGCCGAGGCAATGAGTATATTTAAAGTGGAGGTTGATAGGTTTTTGATTAGTCAGGGCATCAAAGGTTAAGGGGAGAAGGCAGGAGAATGGGGTTGAGAAGGATAATAAATCAGCCATGACAGAATGAAGGAGCAGACTCAATGGGCCAGATGGCCATATTTGGTCTCCTGTGTCTTATGTTCTTATGGATTTAAGGATCTGAGTTACAGGGAAAGGTTGAATAGTTAGGACTTTATTCCCTGCAGGAAAATGAGGGGAGTTTTGACAGTGGTCTATGAAATTATGAGGGGTACAGATGAAGTAAATGCAAGCAGACTTTTTCCATTGCAGTTGTGTGAGGTGACCACTAAAGGTCATGGTTGAAGGGTGAAAAGTGAAATGTCCAAGGGGAACATGAGGGGGAACTTTTTCATTCAGAGTGTGGAACGGAACAGAGTGTGGACCTCTTCTGGGGCAGGTGGGACCTGTACAAGAGAGAAGGGTTACACTTGAACCACAGGGGGACCAATATCCTTTCAGGGAGGTTTGTTAGTGCTATTGGGGAGGCTTTAAACTAGATTTGCAGGGGGATGGGAACCAGAGTGCCAGAGCTGACAGTGTGGCTGGGGTGAAAATAAATGATGTTGAAAGTTTCAGCAAATCTGCTGATAGAAAGGTTGTGAGTGGTGGTAAAAATCTTCTGAGGTGTATATATTTCAATGCTAGGAGTATTGCGGGGAAGGCGGATGAGTTGAGGGCGTGGATTGACACGTGGAATTATGATGTTGTAGCAATTAGTGAAACTTGGCTACAGGAGGGGCAGGACTGGCAGCTTAATATTCCAGGGTTCCGATGTTTCAGATGTGATCGAGGCAGAGGAATGAAAGGTGGGGGAGTAGCATTGCTTGTTAGGGAAAATATTACAGCAGTGCTCAGGCAGGACAGATTAGAGGGCTTGTCTACTGAGTCCTTAATGGGTGGAGCTGAGAAACAGGAAGGGTATGGCCACATTAGTGGGATTGTATTACAGACCACCCAATAGTCAATGAGACTTGGAAGAGCAAATCTGCAGAGTGATAGCAGGCAACTGCAGGAAACATAAAGTTGTGGTGGTAGGGGATTTTAATTTTCCATACATTGATTGGGACTCCCATACTGTTAGGGGTCTAGATGGTTTAGAGTTTGTAAAATGTGTTCAGGAAAGTTTTCTAAATCAATATATAGAGGGACCAACTAGAGGGGATGCAATATTGGATCTCCTGTTAGGAAACGATTTAGGGCAAGTGACAGAAGTCTGTGTAGGGGAGCACTTTGGTTCCAGTGATCATAACACCATTAGTTTCAATTTGATCATGGACAAGGATAGATCTGGTCCTAGGGTTGAGGTTCTGAACTGGAAGAAGGCCAAATTTGAAGAAATGAGAAAGGATCTAAAAAGCGTGGATTGGGACAGGTTGTTCTCTGGCAAAGATGTGATTGGTAGGTGGGAAGCCTTCAAAGGGGAAATTTTGAGAGTGCAGAGTTTGTATGTTCCTGTCAAGATTAAAGGCAAATTGAATAGGAATAAGGAACCTTGGTTCTCAAGGGATATTGCAACTCTGATAAAGAAGAAGAGGGAGTTGTATGAAATGTATAGGAAACAGGGGGTAAATCAGGTGCTTGAGGAGTATAAGAAGTGCAAGAAAATACTTAAGAAAGAAAACAGGAGGGCTAAAAGAAGACATGAGGTTGCCTTGGCGGTCAAAGTGAAGGATAATCCAAAGAGCTTTTACAAGTATATTAAGAGCAAAAGGATTGTAAGGGATAAAATTGGTCCTCTTGAAGATCAGAGTGGTCGGCTTTGTGCGGAACCAAAGGAAATGGGGGAGATCTTAAATAGGTTTTTTGCGTCTGTATTTACTAAGGAAGCTGGCATGAAATCTATGGAATTGAGGGAATCAAGTAGTGAGACCATGGAAACTGTACAGATTGAAAAAGAGGAGGTGCTTGCTGTCTTGAGGAAAATTAAAGTGGATAAATCCCCGGGACCTGACAGAGTGTTCCCTCGGACCTTGAAGGAGACTAGTGTTGAAATTGCGGGGGCCCTGGCAGAAATATTTAAAATGTCGCTGTCTACGGGTGAAGTGCCGGAGGATTGGAGAGTGGCTCATGTTGTTCCGTTGTTTAAAAAAGGATCGAAAAGTAATCCAGGAAATTATAGGCCGGTGAGTTTAACGTCAGTAGTAGGTAAGTTATTGGAGGGAGTACTAAGAGACAGAATCTACAAGCATTTGGATAGACAGGGGCTTATTAGGGAGAGTCAACATGGCTTTGTGCGTGGTAGGTCATGTTTGACCAATCTGTTGGAGTTTTTCGAGGAGGTTACCAGGAAAGTGGATGAAAGGAAGGCAGTGGATATTGTCTACATGGACTTCAGTAAGGCCTTTGACAAGGTCCCGCATGGGAGGTTAGTTAGGAAAATTCAGTTGCTAGGTATACATGGAGAGGTGGTAAATTGGATTAGACGTTGGCTCGATGGAAGAAGCCAGAGAGTGGTGGTAGAGAATTGCTTCTCTGAGTGGAGGCCTGTGACTACTGGTGTGCCACAGGGATCAGTGCTGGGTCCATTGTTATTTGTCATCTATATCAATGATCTGGATGATAATGTGGTAAATTGGATCAGCAAGTTTGCTGATGATACAAAGATTGGAGGTGCAGTAAACAGTGAGGAAGGTTTTCAGAGCCTGCAGAGGGACTTGGACCAGCTGGAAATATGGGCTGAAAAATGGCAGATGGAGTTTAATACTGACAAGTGTGAGGTATTGCACGTTGGAAGGACAAACCAACGTAGAACATACAGGGTTAATGGTAAGGCACTGAGGAGTGCAGTGGAACAGAGGGATCTGGGAATACAGATACAAAATTCCCTAAAAGTCTCGTCACAGGTAGATGGGTCGTAAAGAGTGCTTTTGGTACATTGGCCTTTATTAATCGAAGTATTGAGTATAAGAGCTGGAATGTTATGATGAGGTTGTATAAGGCATTGGTGAGGCCGAATCTGGAGTATTGTCTTCAGTTTTGGTCACCAAATTACAGGAAGGATATAAATAAGGTTGAAAGAGTGCAGAGAAGGTTTACAAGGATGTTGCCGGGACTTGAGAAACTCAGTTACAGAGAAGGGTTGAATAGGTTAGGACTTTATTCCCTGGAGCGTAGAAGAATGAGGGGAGATTTGATAGAGGTATATAAAATTATGATGGGTATAGATAGAGTGAATGCAAGCAGGCTTTTTCCACTGAGGCAAGGGGAGAAAAAAACCAGAGGACATGGGTTAAGGGTGAGGGGGGAAAAGTTTAAAGGGAACATTAGGGGGGGCTTCTTCACACAGAGAGTGGTGGGAGTATGGAATGAGCGGCCAGACAAGGTGGTAAATGCGGGTTCTTTTTTAACATTTAAGAATAATTTGGACAGATACATGGGTGGGAGGTGTATGGAGGGATATGGTCCGTGTGCAGGTCAGTGGGACTAGGCAGAAAATGGTTCAGCACAGCCAAGAAGGGCCAAAGGGCCTGTTTCTGTGCTGTAATTTCTATGGTTCTATGGTTCTATGGAAATGGTGGGTGCAGGTTTGATTTTAACATTTAGGTGAGGTTTGGATAGGTACATGGATGGGAGAGGAGTGGTTCAGGTGCGCATTGATGGGACTGAGCAGAATAATAGTTTAGCATGGACTAGCTGGGCCAAAGGCCTGCTTCTGAGCTGTAGTGCTCTATGAATCTATGACCATCTACACATCCACCCAATTTAGTATCATTTGCAAACTTACCATGCCTTGCTGAGTTACATTCAAATCATTTATATAAATTACAAACAATGTGTTTATAAGATTAAATTTTTCCAGCGTTGACCCCTGTGGCACTCCACTTGACACAGGCTCCCAGTCTGAGAAACAACCCTTGACTATCACCTTCAGCTTCCTACACTGAGCCAATTATGAATCCAATTTATTACATCCCCCAGATTATTCTCTGATTGAGGTAATGTCTGTTAGCTACTGTGGATAGAGAGTTGCTACACTTTAATCATCTGATCACATCTCATTGCAGTCTACAACTCAGTTCAAAACCAACAGATGGGAATAAATTTGGTGTTTGCTTGATTTTCTGTGTAATTAAATTGTTAATTAAATATGCACAGGTCTACAGACAACCTCGAAGAACCTACAATATGCTTCAATCAATAACAAGTTTATAGTAAATTGTAAAATAAAAATCCACCCTTAAGACCAAAAACAAAATAGATTTCCAGGTGTTTCATTTGCTTCATATAATTCCCAGCTAAACCAGTAAGTTATGATTGTATTTTATAGGTATTAATAACAATCTCGTCCAACTCATGGGTCAAAATCCAGAATAACCTGATGCATGAATCAGGCAAAGGGAGCAGCCCAAATCCTGCTTGACAACTCTCCAAACCTGTTGGCTTTCTGCAAGCCAGCACCACTGGTTTATCTGTCATATGACAGGAGCCCTGACTAAAAAGCCAGGTGGCAGAGGGAGGAGCTATCTGCTTCACTATCAGTGTCAGAATGTTGGTTTATACACAAAGTTCTCCAAACTGGCCAACTTCAAATGTCAGTTGTTCAAAGGAGGGATGTTTCCACAAAATTGGAAAGAGGGGCAGAGAAATGTGTTGTCAAGCCAAGGTTGCTATTGGAGATAGTTCTCCTCCTGATGCATTATTGGGTTGAAATTTGCTGGCAGTAGATGATGGCTCTGAAATAAGTCCCAGAATGAGAGGGCCCAACTACAAGTCCTACAACATCTATCTTCACACTCCATGACTAGGTGTCACTAGAGTCTGATGTTGATGACCAGTCCTGCTGGGACTATAGGTATTCTTCAAGGGGTTCGCTCTTTGATCCAATGCCAGCTCAGATTTGACAAAGGACGGGGGACCCCAGTTATTTGAATCAAACCCCTAGACCTGAGGAACAGGAAGATTAAAATGTTTTACTTTAGATTAATATTTTGGAAACCTTTGGGAATGACAAGACATATTGAGAGAGTTGTTAATAAAGCAAATGAGATGATCCTAGGATTCATAAATAGAAACATAAAAATATAACAGGAGTAAGCTTGTGTAGAATCTGAATAGACTGCTTTGGTCACAAGTAAGGGTTTATGTCCTGTCATGGAGTTTCACTTTAAGAGGGATGTTTTGGTCATGGAGTGGGCACAAAGAGATTTATGAGTATAGTCCCAGGGCGAGAACTTAAAGCTAACGAGTTTTAATGGATTATTTATGTTTGCTCCCATTTAGATCAATGAAAATTCAGAGAAGACCATGAAAGGTATAAAAAGAAAAAAATAGAAAGAAAGAAAATTAAAACATTGCAGATGCTGAAAATCTGAAATAAAAGCAGAAAATGCTAGATTCAAATGATGAACAACAGATACACGGGAGATCTAAAACTCATTTTGTACAGGGTAATTATGATCCAGAACACTCTACCTGTAAGGGTGATGCGGCAAGACTTTCAAGAAGAAATTGGATTGGAAAAAAACAATCACAGGGTTATGGGGAAATGGCAAATGAATAGGACTGCTTCACTTGCTGTACTGGAACTAACATGGAATTTAAGGGCCAAATGTCCTCCATCTGTTCCTCTATGTAACACCAAGTTTCTGATCCTAAATGGGAAGAGGATTGAGAAATTGAGCCCTAACTTAAAGGTTTATAACAATCCTCCACCCCGTGGCACTCTTATGTTAAATTTATTATTGTTGGCTACACTTTGGTGAACGAATACCCTTAGTTTTATTACCATTGGCTTTATTTGCTTTGTTTGTCACATGTGCATTAAAACATACAGTGAAATGCATCATTCTGTGTCCGAAGATTGTGCTGGGCAGCCTGCAACTGTCACCACAATTCTAATGTCAACACAGCCTGCCCACAACTCAATAACTCTAACCATGTCTTTGAAATGTGAGAGAAAACCAGAACACCCATGCGATCGGAGGGAGAACGTACAAACTCCTGACGGACAGTGGAGGGAGCTGAACACCTGCCCATGATCACTGGCATTGTAAAACATATGCACTAACTGCTATGGTCCAATGCTTACCTGCATCTAGATCAAAATCACCACACCTACTAATACAATAAAACATATGCACTAACTGCTATGGTCCAATGCTTACCTGCATCTAGATCAAAATCACCACACCTACTAATACAATAAAACATATGCACTAACTGCTATGGTCCAATGCTTACCTGCATCTAGATCAAAATCACCACACCTACTAATACAATAAAGCATATGCACTAACTGCTGTGGTACAATGCTTACTTGCATCTAGATCAAAACCACCACACCTACTAATACAATAAAATGGTATGGGGGTGTGGAGGAGCTGCACACTTCTGAACTCCTCAAGCATTTTCCTCCTTCCCCAGAGGGGGTTGTTTAATACCACCAAAATTATTAACCAAATGTAGAGATGGAAGGTTTTTCTCCAGAGGTTACCAAATAAAGAACACTGCGTTCTATTGAATACTGACATCCTTTATAAGCCTACCAATTCTCAGAGTTATCTTGACAATACCTCTTCCCACCTGTCTCCTGTAAAAATGCTATTCCCTTTTCTTAGTTCCCTCATCTCTGCTGCATCTGTTCCCAGGTTACAGGACATCGGGGATGCCCTCCTTCTTCAAAGACTGAGATTTCCCTTCCTCCACCACTGATGCTGCCCTAATGCAAATTTCTATCTCCCAGACATCACACTCACCCATCTTTCCACTGCCTTAACAGGAACAGAGTTCCTCTTGTCCGCACCTACCACCCCATGAGCCTCCACATCCAACACATCATTCTCTACAACTTCCGTCATCCCCGAAGGCATCCTATGTGCCCACCCCTCCCACCCCGCTTTCTGCAGGGTTAACTCCTTCTGTGATTCCCTTCTCCACTCGTCCCTCCCATACTTACCTCTGCAAGGGGAGAAAGTGTTACAGTTGCCCGTTCATCCCCTCCCTCATCTCCATTCAGAGCCCGAAAGAGTCCTTCCAGTTGAGGCAACACTTCACCTGTGAATCAACTGGAGTTGTCTATGGTGTCCAGTGCTCCCAATGCAGCCTCCTCTACATTGGTGAGTCCCATCGTAAATTGGGGGACCGCTTTGTCGAGCACCCCTGCTCCATCTGCCAAAAGCGGAATTTCCCTGTGGCCAACTAATTTATTTCCTATACCCTTTCCTATTCTGGTACATGTCCACGACCTCCTCTACCATGACGAGGCTACTCTCAGGGTGAAGGAGCAAATCTCATATCCTGTCCAGGTAGCCTCCAACCTGATGGCATTAACATTGCTTTCTCCTCGCGATAATTTTTTTCTCTTTTTTTCTTTTCCCCTCTCCTTCCCTCTTCTTTCATTTGCCTATCACCTTCTAACTTGTCCTCCTTCCCCTCCCCCACCTTTTAAATCTGGCATCTTCCTTTCCGGTTCTTATAAGGGAACTCTGCCTGAAACGTTGACTGTATATTCATTTTCATAGATGCTGAGTTCCTCCAGCATTTTGTATTGCGAAGAACACAGCAGTACATACCAATGATGAAACCCTTTCTATAATCTGGATGGCATTACTGTTTCCGGGATTCGGTATAGCCGGCCAGAATTGCTTCTTTATTCTGAAAGTAAAGTTTTGAATAGTTAGATTCTCACAATTATGAAAATACAGTGTTGTTTGAGTTGGCTAAATGTGAGTGTCTAATCTAATCCAGTGGGAAGACTCCTTGCTCACCAAGGGTTAGCACCTTCTGCTATTTTTATTTAGGAATAATTTACAAAGATGTTTATTTATTTTTATTTACTTAGAGATACAGCACACTAACAGGCCCTTGAGCACCAGAGCTCAATTACACCCATGTGACCAATTAACCCACTAGCTCGTATGTCTCTGGGATGTGGGAGGGAACAGGAACACCTGAAGGTACGAAGTCCCTCTAGACAGTGGCAGGAATTGAACCCAGGTTGCTGGTCTTCTAAAGCTAACCACTACATGACCATGCAACTGACTGTTGTCATAATTCACTTCTGTGGTTTGCTATTACACATGGTTCTGCAGTACACAGTTAATTAACTGAGTTGCAGAGAAATTCGCTCCACGTTGCACCTATTATTATCTTGCCACAGAACTACAAATTGTTGATACTGCCACTATCATTATAAAGCTTCTTACCTTTTAACAAGAAGCGAGCAGATCCATGTCACCAGAAACACAAAGACGATAATTGCAACACAAACTCCAACAGCAATTGCTGCCAGTGCATCATCACCTATAGCAAATATCCAAACATTTCAATTTCAGATATTTATGTTCTATGTATATGTAATTTATTTCACATGGATCTGTCTATGCTATGTCCCGATTTGGTTGACTTCAATCTTCAGAATTACTAATCTTCTTATATAAACCACTCATTTATACAACAAATATTTGAAATAATGAAAAAAATGATATATAAAATCCGTTTGTTATTTATCTAAACTATTATTGGTCAGAAGTATGTAGCTGCAACAGCCTGTAAAGTGAAAGTATTACATATTAATAATGATACTTGTGGTTTAGCCCATTGCCACCTTTCATTCATTTTGCAATCACCATTCTCTTTTGTGGGTTGCTGCTGTATTGAACACCCGACCACCACCTTGTGGTGTTTCTAAAAGAAAGATTCCATGGGATTGTTTTCAAACCACTGGAATCCCCCTTCAGAATCTCTAAGAATGAAGCACAAAAAATATCCAGTAATTTGTACAAATGACTCTCTTGAACTACTAAAACAACAGGAATTCTGCAGATGCTGGAAATTCAAGCAACACACATCAAAGTTGCTGGTGAACGCAGCAGGCCAAGCAGCATCTGTATGAGGAGGTGCAGTCGATGTTTCAGGCCGAGACCCTTTGTCAGGACTAACTGAAGGAAGAGTGAGTAAGGGATTTGAAAGTTGGAGGGGGAGGGGGAGGGGGAGATCCAAAATGATAGGAGAAGACAGGAGGGGGAGGGATAGAGCCAAGAGCTGGACAGGTGATAGGCAAAAGGGGATACGAGAGGATCATGGAACAGGAGGTCCGGGAAGAAAGACAATGCGGGGGGGTGACCCAGAGGATGGGCAAGAGGTATATTCAGAGGGACAGAGGGAGAAAAAGGAGAGTGAGAGAAAGAACGTGTGCATAAAAATAAGTAACAGATGGGGTACGAGGGGGAGGTGGGGCCTAGCGGAAGTTAGAGAAGTCGATGTTCATGCCATCAGGTTGGAGGCTACGCAGACGGAATATAAGGTGTTGTTCCTCCAACCTCCTCCAACCTGAGTGTGGCTTCATCTTTACAGTAGAGGAGGCCGTGGATAGACATGTCAGAATGGGAATGGGATGTGGAATTAAAATGTGTGGCCACTGGGAGATCCTGCTTTCTCTGGCGGACAGAGCGTAGATGTTCAGCAAAGCGGTCTCCCAGTCTGCGCCGGGTCTCGCCAATATATAAAAGGCCACATCGGGAGCACCAGACACAGTATATACACATCCCATTCCCATTCTGACATGTCTATCCACGGCCTCCTCTACTGTAAAGATGAAGCCACACTCAGGTTGGAGGAGGTTGGAGGAACAACACCTTATATTCAGTCCTGACGAAGGGTCTCGGCCTGAAACGTCGACTGCACCTGTTCCTAGGGATGCTGCTTGGCCTGCTGCGTTCACCAGCAACTTTGATGTATGTTGCTTGAATTTCCAGCATCTGCAGAATTCCTGTTGTTTACCTTATATTCCGTCTGGGTAGCCTCCAACCTGATGGCATGAACATCGACTTCTCTAACTTCCGCTAGGCCCCACCTCCCCCTCGTACCCCATCTGTTACTTATTTTTATGCACACATTCTTTCTCTCACTCTCCTTTTTCTCCCTCTGTCCCTCTGAATATACCTCTTGCCCATCCTCTGGGTCCGCCCCCCTTGTCTTTCTTCCCGGACCTCCTGTCCCATGATCCTCTCGTATCCCCTTTTGCCTATCACCTGTCCAGCTCTCGGCTCCATCCCTCCCCCTCCTGTCTTCTCCTATCATTTTGGATCTCCCCCTCCCCCTCCAACTTTCAAATCCCTTACTCACTCTTCCTTCAGTTAGTCCTGACGAAGGGTCTCGGCCTGAAACGTCGACTGCGCCTCTTCCTACAAATGCTGCTTGGCCTGCTGCGTTCACCAGCAACTTTGATGTGTGTCTCTTGAACTACTGTTCTTTTAATTATTTATTAACAATTGAAACACAAGAACACAAGTCATAAAAACAGGAAAAGAACCACTTGGTCCTTCACGCTTGCTCAATCCATATCTTGATTTCACATTGTACCTAAAAATCTCTAAATTCTACAGCTCGCTGGTCCATGAGTTCCAAAGATTCACGACTCTGATGAAATAAAGGCGAAGAAGTATCTATATATCTTGGTCCTAATGTTTTATTTTGAGGTTCTGATGCCCAGTTCTGCGTATTCAAGAAAAAACATCAACTCTGCACCTATCTTGTCCAGTCCTTTGGGAATCTTGTTCATTACAATGAGATTATCTCTCATTCAGATGAAGCCTAGACATCAGTGGCCTCACTCTGCTTAATCTTTCCTCATAAAATAAAAGAATAATCTGGGAATCCATCTGGTGAATCCTTGCACAACTTCCTTAGGAAGGAAGTCTGAATACAGGGGCACTTTTCCATATGCTCTCTCATCAGGGATTATACATCTGGAGACACAACAGCCTGCAGCTGCTGGAATCTGGAAAAAGATTTTGCTGGAAGAACTGGGCAGGAATCATCAGAGTTTCAACCAGAAGCATCAGCAATCCCTTTCCTCCCACTTGATCAGCTGAGTTCTTCCAGCAGATTGTTTGTTGCTCTATATAACTGGAGCTAGGCATCTATTATCTTGCAAAAAGATTTGATATAATTACAGGCCGTTCTGACTGTTTACTTTATTTTCACTTCACTTTGTGGATTCTTGTACAAGGACATTCAAATGCTTCTGAGTACCAACAACTTTCAATCTCTTAAAAAAAAATTCACTTTTTTTCACCAAGTTACCAGATTATGCATGACATACTCTGTCTAGGCCTTTCAACATGCAAAAAATTTCAGTAAGATCCTCCCTCATTTTTCTAAATTCCAGCGAGTAGAGGCCCAGAGCCATCAACAATTCCTCATAAGATAACCCTTTCATTCCTGGAATCATCCTTGTGAACCTCCTCTGGACCCTCTGCAATGCTAGCACATCTTTTCTTAGTTAAGAACGCCAAACTGTTCACAATACTCAAGGCGAGGTCTCACCTGTGCTTTATAAAGTTTCAGCATACATCCCTGCTTTTGTATTCTAGACCACTTAAAATGAATGCTAACATTGCATTTGCCTTCCTCACCACTGACACAGCCTGCAAGTTAACTTTCAGGGTGGTCTGCACAAGGACTCCCAAGTTGCTTTTCAACTCAGATTTTTGGATACTCCCCCCATTTAGAAAATAGTCTGCACATTTATTGTCTACCAAAGTCCTTTTATTCCCACTCACTGCCACCTACCAGTCAGCCAATGCTTTAATCATGCTAATAACTTTCCTGTAATACCATGGGCTCTTAATTTGGTAAGCAGCCTCATGTGTAGCACCTTGTCATATGCCTTCTGAAAGTCCAAATATATAACATCGACTGCATCCCCTTTATCTATCCTATTTGTAATCTCCTCAAGGAATTCCTTAAGGAAACCATGCTGACTTTGTTCTATCTTATCGTCCGCCACCAACTACACCATAACCTCATTCTTAACAATTGACTGTAACATCTTCCCAACCACTGAGGACAGGCTAACTGGTCTATAATTTCCTTTCTGTTGCTTTCCTCCTTTCTGAGTGGTAAACATTTCAAATTTTCCAGGCTTCTGGAACCATTCCAGAGTCCAATGATTCTTGAAGGAGCATTACTAATGCCTCCACAATCTCAAGTGCTATCTCTTTCAGAAACCTAGAGTGCAGTTCATCTGGTCTGGATGACTTATGTACCCTCAGGTCTTTCAACTTTTTGAGCACCTTTTTCCTTGTAATTGTAACTGCACTCACTTCTCTTCCCTCACACCCTTCAATACCTGGCACACTGTTAGTTTCTTCCACAGTGAAGACTGATGCAAAATACTCATTTAGTTCATCTGCCATCTCCTTGTCCCCGGTTATTATTTCTCCTGACTCATCTTAAGTGGTCCTGTGTCTACTCTCATTTTTTTTATATACTTAAGAAAGCATTTTCTCTCCAGCTTGACATTGTTTGCTTGCTTGCTTTCATATTTCATCTTTTCTCTGCTGATGATTCTTTTAGTTGTTTTCTTTAGATTTTTAAAAAACTACCCAATCCTCCATCTTCCTGGTAATTTTTGCTTTGTTGTACGCCCTCATTTTGCTTTTACATTAGCTTTGACTTCCCTTGTCAGCCACAGTTGTACAATTTTGCCATTTGAGTATTTCTTTGTTCATGGAATACATCTAACCTGCACCTTCCTCATTTTTCCCAGAAACTCATGCCATTGCTGCCCGGCCAGCATCGCCTTCCAATTTATTTTGGCCAATATCTCTCATACCACTGTAATTAACCTTACTGCACTGAAATACTGCTGCGTCAGACTTTACTTTCTCCATATCAAATTTCAAGTTGAACTCAATCATATTGTGATCATTGTCTCTTAAGGGTTCCTTTACCTTAAGCTCCCTAATCATCTCCGGTTCGCTACATAAACACCCAACCCAGTATAGCTAATCCGCTAGCAGGGTCAACAACAAACTGCTCTAAAAAGCCAAATACACTGTCTTGGGATCCATTACAACCTGATTTTCCCAATCTATTTGCATGTTAAAATTTCCCAAACATTGCCCTTTTGACACACCTTTTCTATTTCCATTTGTAATCTGTGGTCCACATCCCAGCTACTGTTTGGAGGCCTGTATGTAACTGCCATCAGGGTTCTTTTATCCTTGCAATTTGTTAATCAAACCACAAGGACTCAACATCTTCTGATCTTATGTCACATCTTTCTAATGATCTGATGCCATTCTTTACCAGCAGAGCCTTGCTATCCCCTCTGCCTACCTTCCTATCCTTCTGATACAATGTATAACCTTGGACATTCAACTCCTAACTACAACTATCCTTCAACCACGATTCAGTGATGGCCACAGCATCATACCTGACAATCTGTAAAAGTGCAACAAGATCATCCACCTTATTTCTTAAACTCCTTGCATTGAGATATAACAATGAGCACTGTATTTGCTACCCTTTTTGATTCTGCATCCCTAATGCACTGATACTCACCCTGCTGGCTGCAATTTTGTCCTATTATCTGCCTGCCCTTCCTGACTGCCTGCCATCATTGCTTTTTTTTTTAACCAACCATCCCTTGCTGAGTCCCTTCACTCCCATTTCCATCCCCCTGCCAAAATACTTTTCTTTGGTCTCAAAGCCAAAAGACATAAACTTCTTGATAATCTTGGGAACTTGGCTCCCCTTGTAAAATCAGAAGTAACAAGCCTGGGTGTTGTCCCTGACTCAGATATAATTTTAAATCCCACGTAATGAAAGTGACCACAGCAGCATTTCTACACCTCAGAAATATTGTAAAGGTAATTTGGTTTCCGTCACATAATGACGCCGAAGAACTAATTCACGCGTTTAAATTGAATAGACTAGATTACAGCAATGCCATTTTACAGGCATTCCAAAGCAATCTACTGACAAACTTCAACTCATTCAGAACATTGCTGCTAGATTTTTAACCAAACCCAGGATGAGGGAACATATCACTCCTGTACTAGCTACTCTGTATTGGCTTCTTGTATCTTTTAGAATTAATTTTGAAGTTCTCTTACTTCATTTAAAATCTCTCAGTGGTCTGCGGCCAGAGCACATCACTGAATCATTTTCATTTTATAATCCTGCTCGAGCTCTCAGGTCTTCTTCTGCTGGTCTCTTAAATTTAAACAATATCCCTCAGAACATAATTGGTAGGTCAGCCTTTTTGAACTAAGCTCCTAAACTGTGGAATTCAATATCTAAAACTGTAAGGGATGCAGACTCAGATGACACTTTTAACTAACATATTCTTGTCTTTTATTTTCATGTTTATTTTTATTTTCATATTTGTACCTTTATCCTATTGTAAAGCAGTTTCAAATGCATTATCTGTATGAAAAGTGGTCTATATACTATATAAAGTTATTATCATCAAGCTGGAAATTTGCAGACTCCTATTCACGAAAATAATCCAAGTAGACCAGTGGTCATGGTCCATGTAAGTACCAATGACGTGGGTAGGAAGGGTGATGAAGTTCTGCAAAGTGAGTTCAGGGAGTTAGGTGCTAAGTTAAAGGACAGGACCTCTAGGGTTGTGATCTCAGGACGGCTGAAGTAGGAAGATCATACAGTTTAACACATGGCTAAGGAGTCGGTGTAGGAGGGAGGTGTTCAAATTTTTGGACCATTGTGCTCTCCTCTAGAGAAGGTGAGACCTGTACAGAAAAGATAGTTTGCACCTGAACTAGAGGAGGGCTAATATCGTAATATGAAGGTTTGTGAATGCTGTGGGAGGTGAGGGTGGGGTTTAAACTAGAGTCACAGTGCGATGGGAACCAGAGTGCCAGAACAGATAGTGGAGAGGTTGTGGAGACAGATGTTATTAAGACCTCAGACAGTAAGGAATCGAAAGGTTAAGTATGGTGTGACTAATGTTCTGAGCTGCATACATTTCAATGCAAGAAGTTTTGTTGGGAAGGCCGATGAGCTCAGGGCATGCAGCAACACATGGAATTATGTGTAAGTCGTGTCTAAACAATTTTTTAGAATTTTTCGAGGAAGTTACCAGGAAAGTTGATAAAGGCAAGGCAGTGGATGTTGTCTACATGGAATTTAGTAATGTGTCTGACAAGGTCCCACATGGGAGGCTGGTCAAGCAGTGCAGATGATTGGCATTCAGGATGAAGTAGTAAATTAGATTAGACTTTGTGGGAGATGCCAGAGAGTGGTAATAGATGGTTGCCTCTCTCACTGAAGGCCTGTGACTAGTGGAGTGCTGCAGGGATCAGTGCTGGGCCAGTTGTTGTTTCTCATCTATATCAATGATCTGGATGATAATGTGGTTATCAGGATCAGCAAATCTGTGGACAACACCAAGACTCGGGGTGTAGTAGACAGTGAGGAAGACTATCAGAGCTTACAGTGGGGTCTGAATCAGCTGGAAAAATGAAAGATGGAATTTAATGCAGACAAGTGCAAGGTGTTGGTTGCACTGCCGTAGGACCACTAGGATACGTCTTACACAGTGAACAGCTGGGCACTGAGGAGTGTGGTAGAACAAAGAGATCTGGGAATACAGGTCCATAATTCATTGAATGTGGTAGTACTGGTAGATAGGGTCCTACTGAAGGGTCTTGGCCCAAAATGTTGACTGTACTCTTTTCCATTGATACTGCCTGGCCTGCGGAGTTCCTCCAGCATTTTGTGTGCATTGCTTGGGTCGTAAAGAAATCTTTTGGCATACTGGCCTTCATAAACTGAAGTACCAAGTAAAGGAGATGGGATTTTACACTGATGTTTTATAAGATGTTGGTGAGGCCTAATTTGGAGTATTACGTCCAGATTTGGTTACCAAACTACAAGAAAGTTGTAAGTAACATTGAAAGAATACACAGAAAATTTACAAGGATGTTGCTGTAGAATCTTAGATAGTGACAAGAGGGCATACAGGAGCGAGATATGCCAACTAGTGGAGTGGTGTCGCAGCAACAACCTGGCACTCAACGTCAGTAAGATGAAAGAGATGATTGTGGACTTCCAGAAGGGTAAGACAAAGGAACACATACCAATCCTAATAGAGGGATCAGAAGTGGAGAGAGTGAGCAGCTTCAAGTTCTTGAGTCCAACATATCAATGCAGTTATAAAGAAGGTAAGACAGTGACTATACTTCATTAGGAGTTTGAAGAGATTTGGTATGTCAACAAAAGCACTCAAAAACTTCTATAGATGTACCGTGGAGAGCATTCTGACAGGCTGCATCACTGTCTGGTATGGGGGGGGGGGGGCTGCTACTGCACAGGACCAAAAGAAGCTGCAGAAAGTTGTAAATTTAGTCAGCTCCATCTTGGGTACTAGCTTACGAAGTACCTAGGACATCTTCAAGGAGCGGTGTCTCAGAAAGGCAGCGTCCATTATTAAGGACCTCCAGCATCCAGGGCATGCCCTTTTCTCACTGTTACCATCAGGTAGGAGGTACAGAAGCCTGAAGGCACACACTCAGCCATTCAGGAATAGCTTCTTCCCCTCTGCCACCTGATTCCTAAATAGACATTGAATCCGTGAACACTACCTCACTTTTTTAATATATATTTGTTTTTTTGCACGATTTTTAATCTGTTCAATATAGGTGTACTGTAATTGAATAAATAAGTAATTCAATTGCAGTATACATTATTTTATATTTTTTCTTCTAGATTATGTATTGCATTGAACTGCTGCTGCTAAGTTAACAAATTTCACGACACATGCCGGTGATAATAAACCCAATTGTGATTCTGGGACTGGAGAACCTGAGTTATAAGGAAAGATTGAATAGGTTAGGACTTTATTCCTTGGAATGTAAAAAATTGAGGGGAGATTTGATAGAGGTATACAAAATTATTAGGGATAAATGCAAACAGGCTTTTTCCACTGAGGTTGGGTGGGACTACAACTAATGGTCATGGGTTAAGGATGAAAGGCGAACAGTTTAAAGGGAACACGAGGGGTAACCTCTCCACTCAGAGGGTTGTGAGTGTGTGGAATGAGCTGCCGGCACAAGTGGCGCGAGCTTGATTTCAATGTTTAACAGAAGTTTGGATAGGTACATGGAAGGGAGGGGTATGGAGGGCGATGGTCCAAGTGCAGGTCGATGAGAGCAGGTACTTTAAATGGTTCGGCATGGACTAGATGGGCCAAAAGGCATGTTTCCATGCTGTACATTTCTATGACTCAATAATACAGTTGGAAAAGCTGAACAAGCTAAGGCTTGCCTCTTTGGAGCAATGAAGGTGTAGAAAATAATAAAAGACATAAGAGTGGGCAGCCACTGAGTTTTTCTAAAGGACATACTTTTAAGGTGAGTGGAGGAAAATTTAGGGGAGACGTCAGAGGTAATTTACAGAGGCAGTATATAGCCCGGCACAGTGGTTGATGCTGACACATTAAAGAGACTTGTAGATAGGCACATGGAAAAAAGAAAATGGAGGGAGATGGGGTATGACCGGGGGGGGGGGGCGCGGCGGGAGGTGTTTAGATACAGGTTAGCACAACATGGTGGGCCAAAGTGCCCATACTGTGCTGTACAGTTCTAAGCTCTATAAAACCAGGGGGAAAACACACATTGCTTACCGAGACAACTCAGATTTACTTATTTAGAGTAACAGCGTAGGATAGACCTTTCCAGCCGAACCACCCAGCAACCTCTCATTTAAACCTATCCTAATCACGGGACTATTTACAATGACCAATTAACCTACTAACCAGTAAGTCTTGGACTTTGGGTGGGATCCTGCTCTCAGGATAAAGCTTTTATTTTCAGAACAACACTGTAATAGTTGTAATAGCGTCGCACTATTTGCTCTGCTATATGAAAGGATTTAATTATTCAGAAGCAGTGAAGTATCGTGAATTAACATTCTTGGAAGCCAATTATGCTAGAGTGGTGTTCAAGCTGCAGTATTGTCATAGACAGGGCTGCCAGAATGGCAGAATTATGCAGTAAAATAGGCATGCTAATTTCTAACTGAGATATAAAACATCAGATATAGGCTCCTTTCCCTATACTAGTACTTAGTCCTATCCTCTTTCCCCATCATTTCACCTCTCTCTCTCTCTCCCTCTCTCTCCAGTTGCATTCTATTCCTCCCCTCCCTCTCCTCTACCCCTTTCTCACTTACTTCCCTACCACCACTTCTATGTGCTCTGTATACTTTCCACTCCCTTATCTTCGACCTCACCCTTTATTCGTCCTTTCCTCCTACGCTTCCACACCAACCTCCACATTTTCCTCCCTCCTTCCCATCCATTTACCTCCACCTTGCCTCTCATTTGCTGTCCTCATCTCTCTTTCCTATGCTGCTCGGTCATAGAATCCACAGTCACATTCCTGTCAGCACATCTAGTCTGTGCCAAACCATTAATTTGCCTAATCAACCTACACCCAGAGCATATCCCTCTCATCCACATATCCCTCCAAACTTCTCTTAAATATTCAAATCGAACCCACACCCACCACTTGCGCTGGCAGCTCATTCCACACTCTCACCACCCTCTGAGTGAAGAAGTTTCCCTTAAACTTTTTCCCTTTCCCCCTTAACACATGTCCACCAGTTCTAGTCACACCCAACCCCCGTGGAAAAACCCTGCTTGAATTTACACTATCTATTCTGCTCACGATTTTGTACATCTCTATCAAATTTCCCCTCAATCTTCTACGTTGTGTGGAATAAAGCCCTAACCTCTTCAACCTTTCCCTATAATTCAGGTCTTCAAGTCCCTGCAACACATCCTTGTAAACTATATCTGCACTCTTTCATTGGCATCTTTCCTGTAGGTAGGTGACCAAAACTGTATACAATTCTCCGTAACTTCCGCCACCTCCAACGGGATCCCACCACTAAGCATATCTTTCCCTCCCCCCCTCTCTCTGCATTCCGCAGGGATCGCTCCCTACACAACTCCCTTGTCCATTCGTCCCCCCCATCCCTCCCCACTGATCTCCCTCCTGGCACTTATCTGTGTAAGCGGAACAAGTGCGACACGTGCCCTTACACTTCCTCCCTTACCACCATTCAGGGCCCCAAACAGTCCTTCCAGGTGAGGCATCACTTCACCTGTGAGTCGACTGGGGTGATATACTGCGTCCGGTGCTCCCGATGTGGCCTTTTATATATTGGTGAGACCCGACGCAGACTGGGAGACCGCTTTGCTGAACATCTACGCTCTGTCCGCCAGAGAAAGCAGGATCTCCCAGTGGCCACACATTTTAATTCCACATCCCATTCCCATTCTGACATGTCTATCCACGGCCTCCTCTACTGTAAAGATGAAGCCACACTCAGGTTGGAGGAACAACACCTTATATTCCGTATGGGTAGCCTCCAACCTGATGGCATGAACATTGACTTCTCTAACTTCCGCTAGGCCCCACCTCCCCCTCGTACCCCATCTGTTACTCTTTTTTATGCACACATTCTTTCTCTCACTCTCCTTTTTCTCCCTCTGTCCCTCTGAATATACCTCTTGCCCATCCTCTGGGTCACCCCCCCCCCCGTCTTTCTTCCCGGACCTCCTGTCCCATGATCCTCTCGTATCCCCTTCTGCCTATCACCTGTCCAGCTCTCGGCTCTATCCCTCCCCCTCCTGTCTTCTCCTATCATTTTGCATCTCCCCCTCCCCCTCCAGCTTTCAAATCCCTTACTCACTCTTCCTTCAGTTAGTCCTGACGAAGGGTCTCGGCCTGAAACGTCGACTGCACCTCTTCCTATAGATGCTGCCTGGCCTACTGCGTTCACCAGCAACTTTTATGTGTGTTGCTACAATACTCCAAATTAGGCCCACCATCATCTTATACAATTTCAACATAATATCCCAATTCCTGTGCCCAATACATTGATTTATGAAGGTCAATATGTCAAAAGCTTTCTTTACTACCCTTTCTAACTGTCTATCAGCCCCTGCCTATCTAAATATTTATATATCTGATCCCTTAGAATACCTTCCAGTAACTTTCCCACTACAGATGTCAGGCTCACTGGCCTATAATTTCTTGGCTTATTCTTAGAGTTTATTGTAAACAATTGAACAACATTAGCTACCCTCCAATCCTCTCACCCGTGGCAAAGGATGTTTTAATTATCTCTGCTAGGGTCCCTGCAATTTCACACCAGCTCCCCACGGGGTCCTAGGGAACACATTGTCAGGACTTGGGGATTTATCCACCCTAATCTGCCTCAAGACAGCAAACGCCTCCTCCTCCGAAATCTGTATAAGGTCCATCACCTCACTGCTGCATTGTCTCACATCTACAGACTCTGCGTCCATCTCCCAAGTAAATATAGCTGCAAAAAGTCCTTTTAAGATTTCCCCCATCACTTTCTTCTCCATGCATAGATTACCACTCTGATCTTCCAGAGGACCAATTTTGTCCCTTGCTATTGTGGTGATATCACGTGTCACGTGTTGGAACGTGATTGGAATGAGTTCTGAGCATGCGCAGAAACGAGGGAATGATCTAGATAGCATGGCTGTAAGAAACATGGTTGCCGTTTGCTGTTGTAAATAAAAGTTCTAGTTCTTATTCTTCCAGAATATGGTTTGTTCTTAGTAACCCACGGTACGTATAAAGAACACAACAGCTATCATCTTGTTTTAAATAATATACAGTAGCCATTAGGAATCTCCTTCACTTTGTCTGATGGAGCAACCTCATACCCTCTTTTAGCTCTCCTAATTTCCTTGTGTTCCTTTGTGTTTCATAAACTCAAGCACCTCATTTATTCCTGCCTGCCTATATCTGCATTGCACCTCTTTTTTCTTAACCAGGGCCTCAATATCTCTTGAAAACTAAGGTTACCTAAACTTGTTATCCTTGCCTTTTATTCTGACAGAAACATACAAATTCTGTACTCACAAAATTTCACTCTTGAAGGCCTCCCACTTACCAAGAACAGCTTTGCCAGAAAACAATTGCTCCCAATCCACACTGAGCAGATACTTCAATATACCATCAAAAGTGTCCTGTCTCCAATTTAAAGTCTCAACCTGAGGGCTAGAACTATCCTTTTTCATATTTAACTGTCCTGCCCTTCCTGCAACTAAGTCTCACTAATGGCTAAAATATCATAATTCTATGTGCTGATCCATGTCCTAAGGCCATTGCAATGAAATATAGGCAGCTCAAAACATTCGTTTCTCCATGCTCGCCCTTTTGATTCCTGATTTTATATGTAGACTTAACAACTCTCTCCAGAACCATTTCAATGTATGTCCTGTTGCTCTGGTTTCCATCCCCTGCAACTCCAGTTTAAACCCCCTCCCCCCCCATGCAGCACTAACAAGCCTTCCCGCTAGGATATTAGCCCCCCTCCAGTTCGGGTGGAAATCGTCCTTTCTGTACAAGTCTCAGTTTCCTTGGAAGAGAGCCCAATGACCCAAAAATCCGAAGCCCTCCCTCCTGAACGAATTCCTTAGCCATGTGTTAAACTGTATATTCCTCCCATTTCTGGCCTTACTAGCACGTGGCACGGGGTAGCATCTATCCACGTTATTGGTATTGACGTGGACCATGACCTCTGGCTGCTCATCCTCCGAGATCTCCCTCACCCTGGCACATGGGAACCCATCCTGGAATCTCATTCTTGTCCACAGAACCTCCTTTCTGTTTCACTAACCAATGAATCCCCTTTCACTACAGCTCACCTCTTTCTCCCGTTTCCTCCTGAGCAACAGAGCCAGACTCAGTACCAGAGACTTGACTGCTGTGGCTTTCCTCTGCTAGGTCATCCCGTAGCACCCCTCCCCCAACAGTATCCACAGTGGTACACCTGTTGTTGAGGGGAAAGGCCACAGAGGCTCTTTGCACTCGCTACCTATTCCCTTTCCCCTCCTGATGTTCACCCAGTTACCTTCGCCCTGCATCTTGATGCTAGCATTCATTTCAAGAGGACTAGAATATAAAAGCAAGGACTTAATGTTAAGACTTTATCAAGTATTGGTGAGGTCTATAGAGGTGTCACAATAATAACCTTGCACTCACATCAGTAAGACCAAGGAGTGTACTGTGCACTTCAGGAAGTTGAAGTCTTGGGAACACACACACCAGCCCTCTTTGAAGGATCAGTAGTGGAAAGAGTGAGCCATAGGTGTCAACGTCTCTGACAATCCATCCTGGGCCCAACATACTAATGAAATTACAAAGAAGGCTTGACAGCAGCTATATTTCGTTAGGAGTCTGAAGAGACTTGGTATGTCACCAAAACCTTTCAAAAAAAGGTTTGGGAGGACTACTGCACAAGATTGGAGCTTTCAGCATCGAGGACACCTTCAAAAGGCGATTCTTCATAAAGGCAGTATCCATCGTTGGGATCCCCATCACCCAGGACATGCCCTTCTCTCTTTGCCATCCTCAAGGAAGAAGTCCAGAAGCTTGAAGACACACACTCAACATTTCAGGAACACATTCTTCCCCTCTGTCATCAGATTTCTGAATGGACAATGAATCCATGAGCACTAACACAGTATTTTTTTCCCCCTCTTTTCACACTACTTAATTACATTTTTAATATATACTTCTTATTGTCATTTATATATTTAAAATTTTTAAAAAATTATTATTATGTATCGTGATGTACTGCTGCTGCAAAACAATGATAGATGCCATTGATACTAGACCCGATTCTGAGCCTCATCCTGAGAAGCTAAACCACTGAGATTTCCAAATGGTCACTAGTGAATGTCTGAAATTTTACAGCAAGGTATTAGTCCAAAACATCAATCAAACGTAATTATACACACAGAATGCTGGAGTAGAGCGGCAGGTCAGGCAGCATCTATGGAAAGGGTTAAAGAGCTAATGTTTCGGGGCGAGACCCTTCATCAGTACTTGAAAGGAAGGGGGTTAAAGTCAGAATACCAGAGTGTCAGAGAGGCAGTGTTGGCAGAATTTCAGATGGTGATGAAAGGCCATACATGAGCAAGATATACCAGTTAGTTGAGTGGTGTCACAGTAACAACCTTGCACTCAAAGACAGCAAGACCAAAGAGCTGATTGTGGACTTCAGGAAGGCTAAGATGAAGGAACACAAACTAATCCTCACTGAGGGATCAGAAATGGAGAGAGTGAGCGATTTCAAGTTTCTAGGTGTCAATATCTCAGAGGACCTAACTTGGACACAACATATTGATGCAGCTGTAAAGAAGGCAAGACAGCAGCTATATTTCATTAGTTTGATGAAGCTTGGCTTAGACGATAAGACCATGAGATATAGGGGCAGAATTAGGTCATTTGATCCATCAAGTCTGCCCGCCATTTCATCATGGCTGTTCCATTTTTCCTCTCAGCCCCAATCTCTGGGCTTCTCCCTGTATCCCTTCATGCCCTGACCAATCAAGAATCTATCAACCTCTGCCTTAAATACATAGAAAAACTTGGCCTCCACAGCTCCCTGTTGCAATGAATTCCACAGATTCACTACACTCTGGCTAAAGAAATTTTCCCTCATCTCTGTTCTAAAAGGACACCCTTCTATTCTGTGGCTATGTCTTCTAGTCTTAGACACTCCCACCATAGGAAATATCCTCTCCGCATCCACTCTATCAAGGCCTTTCACCATTCAATAGGTTTTAATCAGGTGACTCCTCATTCTTCTGAATTCCAGTGAATACAGGCCCAGAGCCATCAAATGCTCTTCATATGACAAGCTGTTAAATTCTGGAATCATTTTCATAAATTGCCTTTGAACTTTCTCCAGTTTCAGCAGTTCTTTCAAAGATAAGGGGCTCAAAGCTGCTCACATTACTCCAAGTGAGGCCTCACCAATGCTCTACAAAGTCTCAACATTACATCCTTGCTTTTATACTCTAGTCTTCTTGAAATGAATGCTAAGATCGTATTTGCCTTCCTCATCACAGACTCAACTTGCAAATTAACCTTCAGGGAATCTTGCACAAGGACTCCCAAGTCCCTTTTGCACCTCAGGTTTTTTTTGTATTTCCTCTCCATTTAGAAAATAGTCAACCCTTTCGTTTCTTCTACCAGCGCATGATGATACACTTCCCAACATTGTATTCCATCTGCCACTTCATTGCACATTCTCCTAATGTGTCTAAGTCCTTTTCATTTCCTCAAAACTACCTGCCCCTCCACCTATCTTCATATCATCTGCAGACTTTGGTACAAAGCCATCAATTCCAACTAAAATACTCGAAGGCATCTACAAATGTACCGCGGAGAGTGGATGCATCACTGTCTGGTAGGGTGGTGGAAGCTACTGCACAAGATTGAAGTAAGTTGCAGAAACTTTTTAAATTAGTCAGCTCCATTATGGGTACTAGCCTCTGAGGATCAGAGACATCTTCAAGGAGCAGTGCCTCAGGAAGCCAGCGTCCATTATTAGGGAGCCCCATCACCCAGGGCATGCCCTTGTCTCATTGAGACCATCAGGAAGGAAGTAAAGAAGACTGAAGGCACACACTCAATGATTCAAGAACAATTTCTTCCCCTCCGCCACGAACACTACCTCACTACTTTTTTTATTTCTGCTTTTTTGCACTTCTTATTTTATCTTAACTATTTAATAGACATATATATACTTAATGTAATTCAGTTTTTTTCTCTATATTTATTTATCATGTATTTCATTGTACTGCTGCCATAAAGTTAATGAATTTCATGACATATGGCGGTGTTATTAAACCTGATTCTGATTCTGGAGGGAGGGGAAGGTGTACAAGCTAGAAGGTGATAGGTAAAGCCAGATGAGGCAGTAGGTTGGTGGGTGTAGGTGGTGCAATGAAGTGAGAAGCTGGGAGGTGATAGGTGGAAAAGGTAAAGGGCTGAAGAAGAAGGAATCTGATAGGAGAGGAGAGTGGATCATGGGAGAAAGGGAGGAGGTAAGGTAAAGGATTGCAATTATAATTTTTAATAAGTATTTGAGGAATAAATTGTTTTGTCCATTGATATTTCAAACTGCTGATTTGTGTACTAATAACAAGAGATTGTAGCAACATTACCAGAGTCCTTTGTTTTGAAAAACTCCGGTTGACTTTTGGCTCCTTCTCCAGCCTTGGTAAATCCCGAGATCTCTACGGTATAGAATGTCTTTTGCAAAAGCCCTCTGAGGGTGTAGTTTGTTGTGGAGGAGTTCACTAAAACAACTTTTGAAGAGTCTGAAAAACCAACACATTGGCAGAATATAAAACGTCGAACAGCGTCACTGGCTGTGTAATACATTCGCCAGAAATCAGAGCTGTCTGAACAGCAAGTGGAAATCTCGTGCGTTTTGTCTTGGCTGCAAACACAGACAACAGGAGATTAACAGGTGGAGTAAGTTCTTTGACACTGATTTGCCATTCAATATCATTATGTCTGGTCTTTGAAATCTACAACATAATCTGCGCCCACCAACCGCTACCCTTCAATGCCTTTTGTGTCTAGAAGTTGAAATCCATCCCAGGGATCATCAATGACCTTTAGTTACACTCTCTTAATGCAAAATTGATCCCTTGTTCAGTAAGGGGACCAAAAAGGCATCGAGTACTCCAGGTGTAGTCTCACCTTACAATTGTAGTAAGATAAAGGGTACACCTTTTGTAGTGGAGGTCAAAATACCACAGGACTTCTTCCACTGATTTCTGTATGTTGCACCTTCATGTTCACTTTCAATAACAAGTAGAAAAGGATATCCAGTCACCTTTACCCCTTAGCATTTCTCACGCTATCACAATCTAAATATTTCTTTTTGTTTTTCCCTACTGATGCTGATACCTTCACATTTGTCTTCAGGAAAATCAGAGGCATTTTGAACAAGCTCACACCAGAGGAGTTCGACAAGCTATTTCTTGAGCTCCTCAATGTGGCCCTAGGCTCAAAACTAGGGATCAGTTTAATGATAGTTTACTGCACCTGTATCTTCCACCTTTTTGCCTACTCAATTGTCCCTCCTAACTTGCAACCCCACTCAGTTTTGTATCATCATATTACATTTGAGTTCCTCATCCAAATCTTTGACGTGTATTGCAAATCTTTGGGATCCTAACATGTATCCCACAGTCACTGCCCACCAGGGCAGAAGGAGTTATTTCTTTTAACTTCCTGATTCCTGTGGGTCAACTCCCATTTTCAAACCATGTCAGAACATTACCCTAAGTTTGGCTGATGCCAAACCAGGAGGCCAAAGCCAGGTGACTCTTCTGAATGCTGGTAACCTACTTAGCATTCTCAAACTTCTTGTTCCACACAGCGAGAGCAATGTGAAGTTGCTTTCTTCCAAGAAGAACAGCTGCTTTCAAACCATCTGACAAACACAACCCAATGGTTATCCAGGGCACCTCCCTATTAATACATAACTTTTACCACAGACCAATTTTGACAGCATTGCTTGAATCAAATATTTTAAATAATTTAACACCAGGTCATCCATATTAAGGACAAAATTAAAAATGAAGTATCACCTATAGTTTAACCTTACTTGTTACGTTCTTTGAATAATAAAAAATCTTGTAGCCTTGGAGAAAGCCTTGGCATTTATCTTCAGGTATGTGATCCCATTTTATTGTTGCAGAGGATTTCCGAACACTGATAACCTTAACATTGGTGGGACCAATACTTGGTGCTGGGGTAAAAAAATATATACAATTGTTTAGAATTTACCTTTTTTAAATGAAAATTATTACAAAAGTGTAAAAGATTCAGATGCACATACTTCCTTCTACTGTATACATATCAACGACCCCAACTGTAACCTCGGAAATTGCCGGTCGTTTCCATTTCGTATATCTTCTTTGTAACATTATTCGGTATCGCTGCTTGGGCTTGAATTGCCCTAAACCATAAACAAATTGAATAAACAGTAATTTCACAGAAATAAAACAACAAAAATTAAATGCAGTATGATAACATTAAAGCAAGAGGATAATCGCTTCCTTTTAATTGGCGAATAATAAGTTTCCCAGTCTTATATGGAATGTGATAAATGCAAAAGGGACACTTCCACCAGCATGGAGAAAGAATCGGACTGGAAAACTATGAATGTCAACAAATTTACACAGCAGAACTCAATATGTTTTTAAGTCTGGGCAGCATATTGTACTCTATTCTGAAATTCAGTATTTACATTAAAGGGTACAGCTAAGATATTGCATGTAATGGTACTTAATGGAAACAAATTTGTAAGCGAGAATACTCTTTTGAAGTATCAAAAGGGAAGCCTCCAGAAGCAAGTTGCCATTTTGCCTCATATTGGACAGTCTATTTTGGCTAGGTGCACTATATTTTCATTGTAAATGTATATCAGTACACACGATGCTAATAAGGTGGTCAAACTTGAAAGATTCTGACAGTTAAGCATCTTGGCTCCTGTAAGGCTCCGTGAAAGGATGAAAGTCCTTAATTCATCAACCTAACTTTAGTTTTCAAATACTGATCAATCTTTTTTGCATCAGCTTTAATGGAACAGGTTTAGTTTTTGTTTCTGATTGTCAAGGCTCGGGGAAAGAACAGGTACAAAGGGCTTGGCTGTTTATTGTACTTTACACATTTAGTTCAGGAAGCCAAAATAATCAAATGAATGGAGATGAGCACAATGACAGCTACGGGAATCAAATCTTTCTCTCTTCTTGTGTTTCTTTATCTCTATGTGTTGGTGACACTCTTCACTAGCAGACACAAAAATGAACCATCAAGTTCAGGAAGGATGAAACCAGATTAGTGTCACAACAGGCCAGTAAGTGTTACACTACTGTCATAGTCATAGAGAAGTACAGCATGAAAACACTTAAACTGCCTACTCCCATCGACCTGCACAGGGACCATAGCCATCCATACCCCTACCATCCATAACCTAAATGGTAGGGATACTTATGCACATTTGGAAAGGCAGTGACTAATTAGGAACAGTCAGTGGAAAGCCCTGTTTCACTAATTCAATTGAGTTTTCTGGCAGGGTAGCAGATTGGTGATGAAAAGGCAGTACGTGTCCATATGGACTTTGGTCAGGCATTTGACAAGGTCTCACATGGTAGACTGGTCAAGAAAGTTAAGCTACATTGATTCTAAGGTAAGATGGGTCTAAATTTGGCTTGGTGGAAGGTCATACAGTCATGAAGCACAGAAAAGGGCCTTTTGGCCCAAATGGTTCATGTCAACTGAGATTACCGTCTAATCTCATCCTGTTTGCCTGTTTGCCCCATAACCCTCAAAACCTTTCCTATCCAATAAACAACAGCATTTGTGACTAGTGCTACACCAGAAAGATTAATGCAATCACAATCTTTACTGTTTGTGAAACATAGGAATTACAATCAATAATGCAAGTGAATGTGGGAGATATGATTGGTAAGTTTGCAGGTGAAACAAGAATTTATGATGTTGGATATAGATCAGATGCAAAGATCCATAGAGCACTAACAAATGGAATTTAATCCTGACAAGTATTTTGGGAAGTAAAATAATGGTGGGAGATATACAGTAAATGGCAGGGCATTAAGAAATGTTGATGAACAGAGGGAACCAGTTCTCTTAAAGTGTTCCTAGTCAATCTTGTTGCCTGCGCTCATTATTGCAGTAGAGATGGTGTCCAACAGCAGAACAGTATCACTGAACATAGTTATCTTACTTCCTGCATCTACTCATCCACCAACCTCTAGTCTTTTCTAATGCTATAATTCTCAAAGACAGGTGGTCAGGAGTGAATGTACTTAACCCCTTCCCAAATTACAACCTGAGAACTTCTTCAATCGGAAACCCAAGTCTTGTACCAGTAGTATATCTTATGGTCTTAAACTGAAAGGGGAAAATGAATGTGACAGACAACAATATCCTGCTGAGGCAAAGTTTCATTCTCTGAGATTATATCTTGCAAACTAAAGCACTGTGCTATCTCTTATAATTAGCAAGAGATCTGCAATTTTCAATGACATTTAATGATGTTCAAGGTTTTTGCGTTAATTTATACATCTATTACAGTAAGAACAACAGAAATGAATCTGTGTAAATATTAGGAAGGATGCATAATTGTTCTGGTTCTAAAAATGATCACTGTATTAATAAAACTTCAGGAAAAAGAAGAAAAACTCACCCTTCAGAGTATAGTTCTGAAGATTACGTATTATTTTTGAGTGCATAATATGTGTTTCATTTCCAATGACTGGACCCCAATCAACAACATATTTTGTCTTTTTTGTCTTCTTTGAATTCCAACTAATAAAAATGCTGTCATTCCCAAGTAAAGTGGCATTTATCTTGTTCCTTAGCTCTGCATGAATATGATGTTACAGTTTAGGTGAAAATAATAAAGCATTTGACAATCTGAACATGAGAAGATGATCATTAATTCAAAGATCCACTTACCCATTTGGACATAAGGTGCGATATCTATTTCACTTGTAGAAGAGGCAGCTGAATTAAAAGCTGTAACTTGGACTTTAAAAGCAGCATGTGAAACATTGAGATAATACTCTCCATTGGTTGTTTCAAAACTGCAGTTTTTATTTATTGGGTCTTGAGGTAGCCTTTCGACAGTGATGTTGTATTTTGTGCTTCCATATTTTGAAGCATCGAAGGTGTCGTCTGACTTCTGAAAGAAGACTCTCTTTTTCAAAAAGGTTAACAGCAAGAAGTTGAACAAATAAATGACAAGTTAAACAAACTAAATAACAGCAGCAGCCCGTTGGAGAAAAGAACATGAAGAGCAGAAATATCTGTTGGGTCAATATAGACCGTCATTTTCATTTGCAAGTCCCATTAGCACCCAGATTCAACTGTTCCCAATGGTTCATTTAAATTTTATCCCACCTTCTAATACTTGTCAATGTATAAATTATGAATTTAAGTTATCACACAATTAGAAAACAATTTAAAAGAGATCTTTGGACATAACTATGGAACAGTTCAGCATTTGATTTTGAAATGCTTGCTTTGACGCTCCCAGTTCTAATCTTAGCAGGTCAAAGTACTCTGTGGTTTCTTCACTGCAATGGTTTAGTAATACCCATGGCATAGACTTCTGCATCCTAACATTGTTATCAATTGTTTGTTGAACAATATCCCCCTGCTGCCCAGCAACAGTGATGTTCTCAAATTGAAGGGGATGGGGATCAGAGGATAGAATCAAAAGGCAGGAGGTAGATGGCAGGAGTTCAGGGCTCGAAGAAGATTAATAATAACTTTATTTATAGAGCAGTTTTATACATTTTATACAGTTCAAAATGCTTTACAATGCCATAACAGTATACACATGAAAATAAACCTAAAAATAATCATGAAAATAAAAGACAAGGGCCGGCTGGTGGCGCAACGACATCGGTGCCAGACCCGGGAGTGGAGGTTCCCGGGTTCGAAACTAGTCAGGTCTGCTCCCGAGTACGCTTTCCATCCGTGCTGGGTTGAGTGTCGAGATCGCAACTCGACCTCATAAAAATAAAAGGAAAATTCTGCAGTAATGTGTGTGTGAGGAGTGGCGTGCAACACTGTCTCTCTCTCTCACTCTGTGCCTTGTAAAAGCATGAAAAAGACATCATCACGGACGCACGCACGGACACGCAGACGTGCACGCACGCACGCAGACACACGCAAAAAGGAAGAAAATAAAAGACAAAATAATGTGAGTTAAAAGCAAGGTTAAGTAAATAAGTTTTGAGCTGATGAATAAAATGGTCAACGAAGTCTGCGTTCCTTACAGTTTTAGGTATTGAATGCAACAGTTTAGGAGTGTACTTTTTGAGGGAGATCGTTTAAATTTAAGAGGACGGATGAAGAAGACCTGAGAGCTCAAGCAGGATTATAAAATGAAAATATTTCTGTGATGTACTCCAGTCCTAGACCACTGAGAGCTTTAAAAACACATAAGAGAACGTTAAAATTAATTCTAAAAGATACAGAAAGCCAATGCACAGTACCTAGAATGGAAGTGATATGTTTCCTCATCCGAGTTTTAGTTTAAAATCTTGCATTCTGAATGAATTTAAGTTTGTCAATAGATTACTCTGGAAGGCCAGTAAAAAGTGCACTGCAGTAATCTAGTTTATTTGATATAAAGGTGTGAATTAGTTTTTCAGCATTATTATGTGAGTGAAATGACCATAACTTTGCAATATCTCTTAAGTGTAGAAATGTTGCTCTAGTTACTTTCTTTATGTGGGTTTAAAATTCAAATCTAATTACTTCTGATTTTACAAAGGGAGTGAAGTTCCCACATTTATCAAGAGGTTTATCTCAACTGGCTTTGGAACTAACCAAAGAATGTTTATGTTATCAACACATACAAAAAATGCTGGTGAACACAGCAGGCCAGGCAGCATCTATAGGAAGAGGTACAGTCAACGTTCCGGGCCAAGACCCTTCGTCAGGACTAACTGAAAGAAGAGATAGTAAGAGATTTGAAAGTGGGAGGGGGAGTGGGAGATCCGAAATGATAGGAGAAGACAGGAGGGGGAGGGATGGAGCTAAGAGCTGGAAAGTTGATTGGCAAAAGGGATACGAGACTGGAGAAGGGAGAGGATCATGGGACAGGAGGCCTAGGGAGAAAGAAAAGGGGAAGGGAGCACCAGAGGATGGGCAAGGAGTTATAGTGAGAGGGAAAGAGGGGGAAAAAAGAGAGAGAAAAAATTTAATAATAATAATAAATAAATAAGGGATGGGGTACGAAGGGGAGGTGGGGCATTAACGGAAGTTAGAGAAGTCAATGTTCATGCCATCAGTTTGGAGGTTACCCAGACGGAATATAAGGTGTTGTTCCTCCAACCTGAGTGTGGCTTCATCTTGACAGTAGAGGAAGCCGTGGATAGACATATCAGAATGGGAATGGGACGGTCCACATATATAAATATATATATATTTAAGGCAGAGGTTGATAGATTCTTGATTGGTCGGGGCATGAAGGGATACAGGGAGAAGACCAGAGATTGGAGCTGAGAGGAAAAATGGATCAGCCATGATGAAATGGCGGGCAGACTTGATGGACGAAATGACCTAATTCTGCTCCTATATCTCATGGTGTTATTGTTTAAGCCAAGTTTCATCAAACTAATGAAATATAGCCGCTGTCTTGCTTTCTTTATAGCTGCATCAATATGTTACGTCCAAGTTAGGTCCTCTGAGATATTGACACCTAGAAATAAAATCACTCACTCTCTCCACTTCTGATCCCTCAATGATGATTAGTTTGTGTTCCCTCATCTTAGCCTTCCTGAAGTACACAATCAGCTCTTCGGTCTTGCTGTCTTTGAGTGAAAGGTTGTTACTGTGACACCACTCAACTACTGGTATATCTTGCTCAACCAAGATATACAGTTGTATGTCATCAGTATAACTGTGAAAATCATGTTTATGCTCTCTAATGATGTTTCAGAAGGGGAGCAAATATAAACAGAAGAGTAATACATATGAACAAAACTAATTAAGGGCACCATAAGATCGGCCAACCCAATTCTCAAGGCGATATAGGAGAATGTTGTGGTCAATTGTGTCAAAGGCAGCACTTGGATCTAGAAGAATTAGAACTGAGACTCTTTTGGCATTGGTGCTGAGACGAAGGTCACTGCCAATTTTGGTAAGGGCCTTCTCCGCGCTGTGGTTTGCTCTAAAACCTGACTGAGACTTTTCTAGAATACTGTTCTCATACATAAAGTTGTTGAGTTGGTTGAAAATGACTTTCTCAACAATCTTGCCCTGGAAGGGAAGATTTGTAGTTAGCTATTGCCGCTCTATCAAGGGTTGGCTTTTTAAGTAGGGTTTTGGAGGCATCTGGGAAAACTCCAGTTTTAAAGGAAGTGTTAATTTTCCTATTAGAATTGAAAATACTCTTAGAGGAGTCCTTAAAAAGTATGTGAGGCACAAGGCCAAGACAGCAAGTAAATGGTTTGCTTTTTTTAAGAATCTTTTAGCATTCAAAATTGGAAAAACTAGTAAAGTTTTGACATCGTTGCCGTCTTTCTACAAGGTAGTCTGTAGATGTTACCAGTATTTGTAGCTATAATTCTCCTTCTTTGAAGTAATTTTATTAATAAAAAATATTGCGAATTCCTCACATTTTGTGGCAGATGCTTGAGAGTTTGGAGCAGGGTTCAACAGTTGATTTACAGGTGAGAACAATATTCTTGAGTTGCCACTATTCTCTGTAATAATGTTGGGAAGATGGGCCCTTCTTGTAGAGCAGATAGCAGCTCTGAAGGAGCCTGGTTTTTCCTTGAAAATATTACGGTGGACTTCAGGTCCAGGTTTCCTCCGTTTTCTCTCGGCTACTCTGCACAACCTCTCGTTGACAGACAGAACTGTTTAACCATGGTGATGTTTAATGAAGTGAGCCTTTTTAACCCCAAGTGGGGCAACTGTGTTTAATATATTTGTCAAGTTATTGTTGTAAGAATCAACTATGTCATTTACTGAGAAGTTTAGGACACACGAGTCAGATAAACTAGCCAGCTCAGAGAATTTAAGTTGTGTTGCAGCATCAATAAATCATTTATTAACTGTAATTTCTTTTATGGTCTTGGTTCTAGACAGGATTGCATCAAAAATTTCACAAAAACGATCGGAGATAATGGTATCAGACAGGAAATATTAATAATAGCCAACTCTTTTGTCATTACTAAATCAAATGCATTTCCAAGTTGATGGGTGGTCTCCGTGACATGCTCAGTGATCTAGGCTGTCACAGAGTCTGCATTTGAGAGCTTATTAATGTGAACATTAAAATCACCAGAGATGAGAATCCAGTCATACAGTAAACAAATTCTGGGAGTTCCAAAAGAAGTTAGGCACTGGATTTAGGACTGTGATAAATGACAGTGCAGAGGACAGGATCCGTACCACAAATTTTAAACACATGTACCTCAAAACTTGAAAAATTGTTGACAGAGAAGATTGCACCTAAAATGCTCTGTGAACACAGTGGCAAACCCACCACCTCGTCCACTAGGCCTTTTTAACTGAAACTGTCGTAGTCAGGGATACGTAGTTCAGGTAACTGGTTGTATTCATTTGGTTTCAACCAGGTCTCAGTTAACATAAAATCAAAGTCTGTGGAGGTAATAAAATCATTTAAAATAAAAGTCTTATTTGAAAGTGATCTCATATTTAGAAGAGCTAGCTTAAACAAAGTAGCCTGGAGTGGAGCAACAAGGGAGGTGGATTTTAAGCATAGAAAGTTATTTCTGTTAATACCTTTAATAAAATAGTTCAAGCTGGGGGCCCTTCCAGTGACAATTGTCTGGATAGGACGGGAAACATTGACAGAAGTGTTGGATTGTGAAGAGGTTAGAGAATGATCACACACGCCATTGATTGGGGTGCGGTGGAATATGTTTGCAGACCGCATCCGTGAACCCAGAATGTTTGGGTAAAGAGCAACAGTTTGAAAAATGTGACATGTTCCCAAAATAGATGAAAGTTGTCGATGAAGCCAAAGTACAGTGCTCTACCTTGTGTCAGAAGCCAATCATGCAGATTGAGGAGCCTGCTAAAACATCCAGAGCTGCGACCCAGCGTGGGAAATGAAAATGTCCTTGCCACTGATTTTTCAAAATTCAAAGAGAACACTAAAGTCACTAAAGTCATTGTGCACGTTGGTATGAGTGACATTATTTGAGCAGATCAAATTGTTGTTGAATAATGTCACTCATGCCAACGTGGACAATGATCCTTCTTACAGAGTTAGCACATTATATCAGGGACTTTACCATCGGGAAAATTAACAGTCACACTTAGCCTTGGCTTGATGTTCCTACTGATGGAATCGCTGATTATCAGCATTGTTGGAGGTGGGGGAGCAGACAGTATAATCTACAGAGGTCTGGCAACCTGGGAGGTAGCCCAAAAGCTACCCCGCTAAAAGCACAGTGGAGGTGGGAATGTAGCTACTGGCGGTCCAGAGCAGCTGATGGTGGTGAGTGCCATACCACTCACTATTGAGTTTCTGATGCCCCTGGCGATGGAGGTTAAGACAAGCCAGCCAATGGGGAAAACTTCTGCTCTTGCAAGATCTTGAATCTATCCTGTAGCTGGATTTCTTGTCACGTGGGTGGAGGAGTGGAGTGCTTGTGCCTTCCTACAAGTGTCCAAGACCCTGCTAAGCGTGGAGTTGAGCTGGCTGATCCCATTTAAATCCAGGGTCCATTTGGCTTAGCTCGGGTGGCCTCTGAACAAAGCGTGTTGGAATTGAGCCCAATCCAGGGGACGTTGGAGTCAAGCTCTCCTCCAGTGGTGGTAGTGACTAAGGAGATGAGGAGCTGCTCATCATCCTTAATTGAATGAAGTTGGGATATTCTCCCATCTAGTTCAGTGATTTTTTTTTGGTCATGAAGACAACCCTTCACAGACAGGCGGGGTGAAAGGTGACAACCAGGAGTGTACTTGGAACTGGTGCCGGATTAAGAGAAAGGAACAAGTAGTGGAACAGGGCAATAAAGGGACAGCAATAAGCAGGGAAGAAACAGAGCATACATACATAAAAGTAGATCAAGAAAGTAGAGCAAGAGGAAGGAAAAGATGGTAAGATAAAATTAAAGGATCTTTATCTGAATGCTGACACCATTCAAAACAAGACAGATGAGTTGACTGTACATTTAGAAATAGGCAGTTACGACCTGGGAGCTTATAACCATTACAAGGCACCGAGGAACCACCCAGAGATGGGGCAGCATGGTGACCAAAACTAAGAAGCAGACGTTCAGGGATTATTTTTATTTTTTGACATTTTGGCAAGATAGGCAGAAAGGAAATAGAAGTGAGCTATATCTGTCACAAAGGACAACTTCCACCATCTCCAACAGGATCCCACCACCAGGCACATCCCCCCCACCACTTCCACTTCCTGCTTTCCACAGGGGTCGCTCCCTATACGACTCCTTTGTCCATTCGTCCCTCCCCACTGATCTCTCACCTAGCACTTATCCTTGCAAGCAGATCAAATGCTACACCTGCCCCTACACCTCCTCCCTCACTACCATTCAGCGCCCCAAGCAGTCCTTCCAGGTGAAGCGACACTTCACCTGTGTGTGTGTTTTGGTCATCTACTGTAGCTGGTGTGTCAACCTGTATTATCGGTGAGACTTGACCTAGATTGGGAGACCATTTTGCCGAGCACCTATGCTTCATCTGCCAGAAAAAGTGGGATCTCCCAGTGGCCACTCATTTTAATTCCACTTCTCCATTCCATTCCATTCCGACATGTGGGCCCATGGCCTCCTCCACTGTCGTGATGACACCCCGCTCTCCTTCACTATTCCTATTTCCCTCTCTCACCATATCTCCTTATCTGCCTATCACCTCCCTCTGGTGCTCCTCCCCCTTTTCTTTCTTCCATGCCTCTCCCATAAGATTCCCTCTTCTCCAGCCCCATATCTCTTTCACCAAGCAACTTTCCAGCACCCCTCCCTCCTCCCAGTTTCACCCACATCTTGTGTTTCTTCCTCCCCTTCCCCATACTTCTTACTCTGACTCCTCATCTTTTTTCTCCAGTCCTGACCCAAAACATCGACTGAACTCTTTTCCATAGATGCTGCCTGGCCCACTGAGTTCCTCCAGCATTTTGTGGGTTGCTTGGATTTCCTGCATCTGTAGATTTTCTCTCGTTTGTGGTTTTTAAGATGTCAGCTAGTCTTTTACATCAATTCTTTCTTTATTTATTCCATCTGAATCTAATTTCAATTTGTTTTGGCCACTGTTTTTATTTTTCTCCCCAAATTTAATATAATTGTACTTCCAAATGACCAACCAGTTGTACTCTTAACCAGGTGACTTGTACTTCTCACTTCATGCTGAATTTTGCTGTTGGAATCAAAAGATATTTCTTGTAAACCACCTCATAGTCACATGTTGATGCTTGTGCCTAATTTGTCTCATGTGATATGAGAGCCCTCAGCGAGGAGGCGTACAGGAACGTGAGATAGGTCGGCTGATTGAGTGGTGTCACAACAACAATCTCACATTCAGCAAATTGATTGTAGGGGAAGGTGGGACCACACACAAAGCTGGTCCTCATTGAGTGATCAGCTGTGGAAAGAGTGAGCAGCTTCAAGTTCCTGGAGTCAACATCAATATCTCAGAGGATCTACCCTCTGCTCAGCACGTTGATGCAATAAGAAATAACATAAGATATAGGAGCAGAATTAGGCTATTTGGCCCATCGAGACTGCTCTGCCATTTCATCATGGCTGATCCTTTATTCCTCTCAGCCCCAGTCTCTTGCCTTCTCCCGTATCCCTTCATGCCCTGACCGATCAAGAATCTCTCAAACTCTGCCTTAAATATATATAAAGATTTAGCCTCCACAGCTGCCTGTGGCAACAAATTCCACAGACTCACCATTCCCTGGCTAAAGAAATTCCGCATTTTCACTCTAAAAGTAAACCCCTCTCTTCTGAGACTGTGTCCTCTGGTCTTTGACTCTTCCACCATAGGAAACATCCTCTCCACATCCACTCTATCAAGGCCTTTCACCAGGCAATAGGTTTCAATGACATCACCACTCATTCTTCTGAATTCTAATGAGTACAGCCCCAGAGCCATCAAACACTCTTCATATGACGAGCCATTCAATCCTGGAATCATTTTCGTGACCCTCCTTTGAACCCTCTCCACTTTCAGCACATCTTTTCTGAGATAAGGGGCCCAAATCTGCTCACAATACTCCAAGTGAAGCCTCACCAGTGCTTTATGAAGTTTCAACATTACATCCTTGTTTCTATTTTCTAGTCCTCTTGAAATAAAGGGAATCCTGCACAAGGACTCCCAAGTCCTTTCGCACCACAGTTTTTTATATTTTACTCTCCATCGAGAAAATAGTCAACCCTTTCATTTCTCCTACCAAAGTGCATGACGATACATTTCCCAACACTGCATTCCACCTGCCATTTCTTTGCCCATTCTCCTAATCTTTCTAAGCCCCTCTGTAGCCGCTCCACTTCCTCAAAACTACCTGCCCCTTCACTTATCTCTATATCGTCTGTAAACTTTGCAATAAAGCCATCAATTCCATCATCCAAATCACTGACTTATAACGTAAAAGGAATCAGTCCCATCACAGACCCCTGTGGAACACCACTACTCACTGACAGCCAAGCAGAAAAGGCTCCCTTTATCCCCATCCTTTGCCTCTTGCCAATCAGCCACTGGTTTTTCCATGCTAGAATCTTTCCTGTAATAACATGGGCTCGTAATTTGTTAAGCAGTCCCATGTGCAGCACCTTGTCAAAAGCCTTCTGAAAATCCAAGTACACAATATCAACCAATTCTCCTTTGTCTATGCTGCTTGTTATTTCTTCAAAGAATTCCAACAGATTAGTAAGGCAAGTTTTTCCCATGCTGACTATGACCTATTTTATCCAGTGCCTCAAAGTACCCTGCGACCTCATCCTTACTGATCGGCTCCAACATCCTCCCAACCGCAGAGATCAGACTAACTGGTCCCTAGTCTCCATTCTTCTGCGTCTCTCCCTTCTAGAAGAGTTGAGTGACATTTGCAATTTTCCACTTCGGAGTGTTCCAGAATCTAGTGATTCTTGAAAGATCTTTACTAATGCCTCCACAATCTCTTCAGTCACCTCTTTCAGAACCCTTGGGTGTACACCATTACTTTTCATACTTCAAAGTACAGCATTTAGACAGACAAAGACGGGGAAGAAAACCTCCTGGAGTACTGGCTCAGATTTTCAGGTTGTGATGATGTCAGCATTCTCTGTCATTAAAGCATGAAATTGACCGTAACCCCAAGATATCATCATGGCCCTAATTTGATATGGCAATCCATGTGATCCAGCCCTCCTTCACTGGTTGTGCAGTTTAGTGTTCTTCTCCAACTTAGTCAAAGCAAACTAATTAAGTTGAAGTGAACTTCAACAGCAGCCTTATTTCAAAATACGTACAATATTACACCCTGATACATATTTGAATGACAGCATGGTGTAATAAGCCATCATTTAGTAGACGTCTTAGCGATAAAACCAAACTTCTATGAATTATGATCACATCAAATGCTACAAATTTTAAGATTTAAAAATAAATTAAAGGAAGCCCATCTCAAACACAAACTGCATGTTGTCTTAGACCAGTCACAAAGACAATCTAGACAAAGATTTGAAGTCACACGCTGTGCCACATGAAAAAATACTGTAATGGGTGCCTTCAGCCCGTGGAGTGGAATATGACAAAGCAGTACCCTACATGTAACCAAGCTGCACTTGACACTAAAGGGAGTGCTGTTTGCATTTTATAGAAAGAATGGAACAGCAAGCAATTTTCACACTAACCTTAAATACGCAACTGAAATTGCAAATCGCACCTATTGTGTGGAGCCTTGTGCTGTTGATAACATTACACAAGCACATTCTTAGTGAAAAGGTAGCCTGCTTTGCAAACAACTTGATAAATAAATGAAAGGAAAGTTGTTTGTAACTAAACTTTGGCTGTGAACTGGCAAGACACTGTATGAGTAAATGTTGGTGCCTCAAGGAAGCCACATCCATCAGGAAGGATACAGACAATCTGGGATAAGCATTCTTCTCATTACTACTTGAGGAGTAAGGAACAGCTTCTTCCCCTCCACTATCAGATTTCTAAATGGTCCATAAATCCATGAACACTACTTTGCCATTCCTCTTTAGCATTATTTATATATTTATTATAATCTACAGTAACTTTTCTCTCTTGCTGCCACAAAACAACAAATTTCACGACATACATAAGTCAGTGATAATAAATCTGATTCTGATTCAGTCTGAAATTTATTTTTTTCTTATTTCTTCTGATGTCATTTGTTACTTATGCTCTGTTACCCTCCTTTACCAGAGGTTTTTGCCCCACCCTGTCCTGTCCTTTATCCTAACACTGGGAAAGCAAAATGCCATTCAGCACTGCCACCTGCAGAGGAAAACTATTTGTTCTTTGCATCATTATTTTAGAAAGAACATTGAACAATAAAATATAGGAGTAAAATACAAGCTGCTGGAGGAACTCAATGAGTCAAACAGCATCTGAAGACCTGAAACCTCATCTATCCCTTTGCCTCCACAGATGTTGCCTGACCCATTGACTTCTAAAGCAGCAACACATATCAAAGTTGCTGGTGAATGCAGCAGGCCAGGCAGCATCTCTAGGAAGAGGTACAGTCAACGTTTCAGGCCGAGACCCTTCGTCAGGACCTGGCCAAAACGTTGACTGTACCTCTTCCTAGAGATGCTGCCTGGCCTGCTGCGTTCACCAGCAACTTTGATGTGTGTTGCTCGAATTTCCAGCATCCGCAGAATTCCTCTTGTTTGCACTTCTAAAGCAGCCTGCTTTTTCTTCCAGATTCCAGCAGCTCCAGTCATCACAGGATGATTTCCTTCAACCCTCCAGATCATGATGCCAATCTAACTAATTCCATTCATCTGTACATGATCTGCTTTTCTCTATTCCAAGATCCAAGATTGATGATTCAAGCTTATATATCACACGTACGCTGAAACATCGAGTGAAATGTGTCATTTGAGCTAATAACCAACAAACCCAAGAGTGTGCTGGGGTGGGAGGAGGGGAGGGCCTGCAAGAGTTGCCACACATTTCAATGCCAACTTAGCATGCCCATAATGCTCCGTAGAACACAGCAAAACAGAACATAACAACAACAGCAATACCAGCCTTATTCCTCCCTTCTACCTAGAAACGTACACAGTCCTCTATCCCCAAGGCAAGCTGCTTTATCCAGTCTCCAGCAGACTCAGATTCACTCCTGTTCAGGTATCCGCTAAATGCCTCTTCCTTGTTCCAGGCACCTATTACTCCCAGTGTAAAAAACTTGCCTCACATACCTGCTTTAAACTTTCCCTCTCTCACTTTAAATCTATATCCTCTAGTATTTAATATCTGCAGCCTTGGGAAAAAAATTCTATCTCCCCTATCTATGCCTCTCAGAGTTTTAGATACTTCTATCAGTTTGCCCCTCAGCCTGTGACACTCCAGGGAAAATGGACCAAGCTTTTACCCCATTGTAACCTCATGCTCCAAGATTTGGTGGAATACAAGACAGTGATAATAAACTTGATTCTGATTCATTTATGACTTGTGTTCTTTGTTCCTGAGATTTTAGTTCATCACCAGTTATTAAACACTGCACAAATCAAAACTCATTGGATGCTGACTGCTCTTTCTTTGTCATTCCTGTTTTGGGGTGAAGATGTTCTGTACTAAACACCTCATAAGCATTTACTCCCCCACATATACTACAGTATAACTAATTAACAGGGCAACTGAGCTTAGTAGCTCCATGAGCTAATAATTACATTGACCTGAACAGAAACATTGAAACGAATATACGTACCTTCCAACGTAAGAGAACCGAACGTATCCCTGTTTTCTGTAATGGCTTAGTGACTGGTGGATAAATCTGTGGCTTGTTTAGATCTGTGATAAAGCAAGAGAAAACTTTTTAAAAAAATGTCCCAATGAAAGAAATCCTCATTAATGATTTGTGCCACTGTGCCACTCAGGATATCTTCGAGTCTAACCCCCATTAAATGGCAGTGTTATTTGGCTATCCTCCAATGCTGAACCAAACAGGGGAAGTCCCTATGGTCCTTTTGCTACAGGTGGCAATCTCTCCCGAAGGTTCAAGGATAATCTCTGGTTAAAAACAGCTCCAAGATACCCCTTCCATGAAATATCAAAAATCACATTTGCTTAAACTTTGTGGTTGGTGATTTGATATATATAAAAATGTTTTTCATTACTTTTTTCCTCCAGATTGCTAAACTACATATATTTCACACTGGAATAGATGAAAGATACAGCCCGTGATGAAAAATAGCTTTCATTTTCTGTGTGTGCTTTGTTCTTCCGTGTGCTATTGGCCACTAGTTTTGCTCAAAGCTTTAAGAATAGTTGGAGATACAGTAAATATTTCCACTTTGAACAGAAACTGCACAGTAGTAAAAAAAAACCCTACAATTCCCTTGCAGATGAATTACATAAATAATACTAATTCAGTTAGATTTCACAAAATCTAAACAACCTTATTTGCAATTAATTATAAATGGCTGATTGTCACTACAGTTTTTCCTAGCAGTGTGAGTATAATTAATGTCAACATTAACTATTATTTCAGCATATTTTTACAGCCCACCCTATAGCTTGGCACTTCATATTTCTCATAGTTTGATTCTATGTCATTACACAGACTTACAGGTGTGAAACCATGCCAATGAAACGCATTGCTACATTTTGTCAGGTGAAATGCACATTGTGTTTGTGCTCATTTATTTGACAGAAAGTAATGTTGCCAAGATCTAGCTGCAGGTTATTCTTAACCATGCAATGACCCTCCCTCTGATTACTTTCTGTTTAGCGAATTAAAATGCATGGAAAATTCATTAATGTCTTTGTTTAAACCCCAACATCAAAGTTTTGAATATCTGTTACTGAGAAATATTCAATCTTATTAATTAGTTTGACAGTTGGCCAAACCAGGGTGTGGGCTTAGATAGAACATAGAAATTTACAGCATATTACAGGCCCTTCTGCCCACAATATTCTGCCAACCATGTAACCTACTCCAGAGACTGTCTAGAATTTCCCTAGCGCATAGTATTTTCCTAAGCTCCACCTCTAAGTTTCATGTGACTAGTGGTGTCCCACAAGGATCGGATCTGGGACCTCTGCTTTTCGTGATTTTTATTAATGACCTGGATGTGGGGGTAGAAGGTTGGGTTGGCAAGTTTGCAGACGACACAAAGGTTGGTGGTGTTGTGTATGGTGTAGGGGATTGTCGAAGATTGCAGAGAGACATTGATAGGATGCAGAAGTGGGCTGAGAAGTGGCAGATGGAGTTCAACCTGGAGAAGTGTGAGGTGGTACACTTTGGAAGGACAAACTCCAAGGCAGAGTACAAAGTAAATGGCAGGATACTTGGTAGTGTGGAGGAGCAGAGGGATCTCGGGGTACATGTCCACAGATCCCTGAAAGTTGCCTCACCCGTGGATAGGGTAGTTAAGAAAGCTTATGGGGTGTTAGCTTTCATAAGTCAAGGGATAGAGTTTAAGAGTCATGGGGTAATGATGCAGCTCTATAAAACTCTGGTTAGGCCACACTTGGAGTACTGTGTCCATTTCTGGTAGCCTCACTATAGGAAGGATGTGGAAACATTGGAAAGGGTACAGAGGAGATTTACCAGGATGCTGCCTGGTTTAGAGAGTATGCATTATGATCAGAGATTAAGGGAGCTAGGGCTTTACTCTTTGGAGAGAAGGAGGATGACAGGAGACATGATAGAGGTGTACAAGATATTAAGAGGAATAGATAGAGTGGATAGCCAGCGCCTCTTCCCCAGGGCACAACTGCTCAATACAAGAGAACATGGCTTTAAGGTAAGAGGTGGGAAGTTCAAGAGGAATATTAGAGGAAGGTTTTTTACTCAGAGAGTGGTTGGTGCGTGGAATGCACTGCTTGAGTCAGTGGTGGAAGCAGATACACTAGTGAAGTTTTAAGAGACTATTAGACAGGCATATGGAGGAATCTAAGGTGGGGGCTTATATGGGAGGCAGAGTTTGAGGGTCGGCACAACGTTGTGGGCCAAAGGTCCAGTACTGTGCTGTACTATTCTATGTTCTATGTACCTGTCTAAGCGGCTCTTAAGAGACCCTATTGTATCCAAAGCTATCAAAGCTTTTCCGTTGTACCTTGGGTGGTGGTATTCTATCCCCATTCTGCTCCCCACCCATCCCACATGATAGTACCACATAACACAAGGTCTATGTCATTCAAACTGCACAGTTAAGGGTTGAAAGCATGAACAGTGAATTAGCAAAAGACTGTGCTTCTCAGGTTCATCAGTGGGTATTTCTTCATCCATCTCTGCCATAAAACGCCCTGAAAGCACCAGCTTATATATTAAAATCAACGCAGACACACTTGACTTATTTTGGGGAAGCACGAGAATTGGTAGAGCAAAGAGACAGGAGCTTGCCCTCTCTTCTTCAATGGGTTATTATAGCCCATAGAATTAAAGTAAAGATGCAGCTTAGCGGTTAGTGCAATGCTATTACAGTGATATCTACAAGACCAGGGTTTAATTCTTGCTGCTGTCTGTAAGGATTTTATATGTCCCCTCCACAACTGTGTGTTTCCTCCAGGTGCTCCGGTTCTAAAGTAGTATGGTTAGGGTTAGAGAGATGTGAGCATTCTATGTTGGCGCTGGAAACGTGGCTACAATTGCGTGCTACTCAGCACAATCCTTGCTGAACTGATTTGACACAGACAATACATTTTTCTGTCGACAAATAAAGTTAACCTTTAAATTGCTGATTTATACTGCAAAACCATCTACCTACCTTTCACTCGTATGCCTTGATGTTGTTATCAAGTAACAGTCTATCAATCTGCACAAACAAAATGGGCTAAATATTTAAATATGCATTTCAGACGTCGTATTTACACACCTGGAGGAACGTGGTACGTTTTGCTCCACAGACTCCAAATGCTGCTGGTTGCCATGGTTTTGCAGCGTACCTGAAAATCATAGGCAGACTGTGGTTCCAATCCACGAAGTGCTTCGGAATCTGTAAAATTTAACTTTGGAAATATTGGCATAATTAATGTGTCCTTGCTCCAAAATTCATGATTATATTTTTTTGTCTTTTTAAGGATTTTAATGGCTGCATTTCATTTGTGATGATGAATTCCCTGTGCTTGGAGCCCATTCTTGCTAAGTAACATAGGATAAGGAACATAGGGATATGTTCAGCTTTACATTGCTCCATCGATGTCAAGGGGAGTTGGTTCCTAATGTTTTTTTCCCCTTTTTTTTGTTTTGTAGTTAGTGGGGGGGTTTTTTCAGTTAGTTGGGGTTCTCTTTTTTCCTTCTTTTTCTTATATAAAATATTTCTTTTTCATTAGCTTATATTTTTTTTCTTCAGCTTTATTAATTATATATATACTAATTTGTTGAACTTCTGTATTTTATAGCTGTAGATTAAAATATATATCAATAAAAAGATTTTTAAAATGAAATGAAAATACATTGCTCCATTGATGCTACAGCCTTCCTATTTATCTGCTCATATCATCTTCCCTGGCAGAGAGAAGTAGAGAAGCTGGCATGGCTGCATCTGTGGACCCAGGATGGGTCTTCTGATATGTTGACACCCACAGACTCGAAGCTGCTCACTGTTTCCACTGCAAGGATGTGTAGGGTAGGGATGAAAGCATCTACAGTGATGTGCACAATACTTGAGATAGAATAGAGTACAGGAAAATCACTGGGGGGGAATACTGAGCATTGACTTAATGGATGAAAAGGGCTCCCTCTATGTTGAATGAAATATGAAAATGGATGTTCATTAATGTCTTGGAAGTGGTTCGGAGAAGGTCCACTGGAATAATATCTGGAATGGCTTGATGTCTTACGAAGGAAGTTTGAACAGACTGCACTTGAATCTACTGGAAATTTGAAGAGTGTGAGGTAACTTTACTAAATTCAATTCAATTCAAGTTTAGTTGTCATTGCAACCATATATGAATACAGCCAAATGAAACAGTATTAAAACAGGTCAAGGTGCAAAACAAAGTACAATCACGTACAGCACAAAGCACACGTTAGATACACAAAAGTAATATGAATAAAACATTTTTAAAAACTCATGCCAGCAATCCACGGTCAACTACAATCGAGCCTTACTCCTCCAGCCAGGATGCTGTGTTCCACCCCCACCCCACCCCAGGCACTGCGGCTTGAGGCCCAGTCCACACATATACAATGCTGCAAGCCCAAATAAAAAATCAGGCAAAAAAAAATACAACCACACAAAATATGCTTGCAAGTAGTCAGATGTATGAGATCTAGAATAGTGGATGTGTCATGATGTTTTAACATAGAAAAATCTAGAACTAGGACCACTGGTTAAAATAAGATTTCATCCATTTATGACATTATTTTTTTCTCTCTTCAGTGAGTTGCAAAATTTTGGAAACACAAGAGGTTCTGCAGATGCTGGAAATCCACAGCAACACACACACAGACACACAAAATGCTGGTGTCCCTGACGACATGCCTCCAACATGGGTGTTGCGTATGGGTGGAGACTTTGGAACTCTCTCAAATTGCAGTAGAAGCACAGCCTTGAATATTTTTAGGGCAGAACTCAGCAAATTCTTGATAACTTAAGGGTAATAGATTACATGACGTAACCGCAAATGTAGAATTGATATTATAATCCAGGGGTCCCCAACCTTTTTTGCACCGCAGACCAGTTTAATATTGATAATACTCTTACGGACCGGCTGACCAGGGAGGGGTGTGTTCAAGTATAGTTAAACTCACATCAACATGTCTTTTACAGTTAGGGATGACAACTTTCTCACTCCCAAATAAGGGACAAAAGTAGCAGTCAAATCCTGGGACACTTTACCCCAGGAAAAACTACCATGACCATGAAGCCTTGCAGGGGCACCTGTGTGCGCATGTGATGTGCACATGTGTGTACGTGCCGATTTTTCCCCCCACAAATCAGTTTTGCCTTCATCTTCCCGACTACACTGTACATACATTATTTCTACTTTATATGGGCTGTGTATTTATCATATCATTCCTGCTTTTACTATATGTCAGTGTTATTTATGTTTGGTTTTATGTGTTATTTGGTATGATTTGGTAGGTTATTTTTTGGGTCTGGGAATGCTCAAAAAATTTTTCCCATATAAATTAATGGTAATTGCTTCTTCGCTTCACGCCATTTCGGCACGAACGGTTTCATAGGAATGTTCTACCTTAGCGGGGGAAATACGGGACAAACCAATTTAGCCCAATATACGGGATGTCCCGGCAAATATGGGACAGTTGGCAACCCTATGTTCAAGTTCAACAGTGCATGACAGGGAATGAGGAAAGGTACAGCTGACTTAAATCGTTTCCCCGCGGCCCAGTTGTTGGGGACCGCCGTTATAATCAATCAGCCATGACCCTATTGATGAATCAAACCCACGGGGCTGATTGGCCTACATTTCCTCCTGATTCATATCTTTATTTGTATGAAGGATCAAAACTGAAGGAGAATGAGGCCTCTGTGGACATGATATTATGAACTTTACTATTTGCATCCTGTCTTACTAACAATAAATCCCAGCATTTGATTTAACATTGTTGGGGTATTATTATGTAATTATCCCCATTCAATTGCATGCTGACACAAGAAGTCAAAACTCTGTTAGACTGAGAGTTGTCATGCACTCTGTTTGATAATATGCTTTCACTAGCTCAAATGAAGCTGAAAATCAGATGGATTGTAAAACAGGCCATCAACTTATCACCTGCCAGAAAAATGAAATGTGAAACCAAATACATGAGGATTTTTTGAGACATATCATCTTATTGTTTTTAACATGGAATCTACTCTCAGTGGCCACTTTATTAGGTACAGGAGTGAAATCGGGTGTGCTATCCTGCTGCGGTAGCCTATCCACTTCAAGGTTCGATGTTTTATGCATTCAGAGATTCTCTTCTGTACACCACTGTTGTAAAGCATGGTTCTTTGAGTTAATGTTGCCTTCCTGTCAGCTTGAACCAGTCTAGCCATATTCCTCTGACCTCTCTCATTAACAAGGCATTTTTGCCCACAGAACTGTTGCTCACTGGATGTTTTTTGTTTTTCTCACAATTCTCTGTAAACTTTAGAGAACGTTGGGCATGAAAATCCCAGCAGTTCAGCAGTTACTGAGGTACTCAAACCACCCTGTCTGGCACCAACAATCATTAGACAGTCAAAGTTACTTAGATCATATTTCTTCCCCATTCTGATGTTTGGTTTCAACAACAACTGAACCTCTTGACCATGCCTCGATGTTTTTATGCACCAAGTTGCTTCCACATGATTGGCTGATTAGATATTTGCATTAATGAACAGATGTAGAGATGTACCTTACAAAGTAACCAATGAGTGTAGAACAGTACAGCACAATACAGACCCTTCTGCCCACAATGTTATGCCAGCTCTTTAACCTACTACAAGATCAATCTAACTCTTCCCTCCCAAAGAGACCTTCAGTTTTCTTTCATCCATATGCCTCTATAAAAGTTGCTTAAGTGTCTCTAATATAGCTGCCTCTATCACCACCCCTGGCAATAAGTTCAATGCACGTACTACTCCCTTTGTAAAATACCTACTGTACCTCTGACATCCCCCATATACTTTTCTCCAAACACTTTAAAGTTATGTCTCCTCATATCAGCCATTTCTGCCCTAGGAAAAGTCTCCGGCTGTCCACTCTATCTATGCCTCTTATCATCTTGTACATCTCTATCAAGTCACCTCTCATCTTCCTTCGCTCAGAGAAAAGCCCCATCTTGCTCAACCATTGCTATGTATTTAAAATTCACATGCGCATTTGCTTTGCACATAAATATTCTAGTTTGTAGCAGTTCATTTTTTTAATGAAATGAATGTGGTTTAAAATTCCGTATTTGGAATTCTGAGCTCATAATCTCAGTTGAACAAGCATACTTGCTTGGAATCAAATACTAAATTAAGATTGGACCTACCTTTCCAGCTGAAAATTTACCTTCAATGTCTACAAAGCTCTCATCACAAAACAGGAGCATGTGCTCCTGCTGTCTGGATCATCATCTCCCTGTTAGTGTCATTCAAAGTTCAAAGCAAACTTATTATCTAAGTATGTACATTGATGTCAGCAAATACTACACTGAGATTAATTTTCTTGCAGGAATTCACGGTAGAATAAAGAAATACAATAGAATCAATGCAAAATTACACACAAAGACTGACATACACCAATGGAACAACAATAAATAACTAGATAATTACATACATACATACTAGAGACATGAATTGTAGAGCCCTCAAAATTGAGTCCATGGGTTGTATGTAATGATCAGTTCAGTGTTGTGGTGAGTGAAGATACCCACGCTGGGATCAGGATCCTGATGGCTGAAGGATAATAACTGTTCCTGGACCTGTTGGTATGGGACCTAAGGCTCCTGTACCTTCTTCCTGATAGTAGCAACCAGAAGAGTGCATGGCCTGGATGGTGGGGGTCCTTGATGATGGATGCTGCTCTTTGTGGATGTGATTAATGGTGGGGAGGGCATTTCCTGTGATGAATGGGCTGTATCCAATTGTTGTTGCCAACTACCTGGGCTCTGAAAACTTGTACTCACCCCACAATCACACTTTATTTAACGTGCACAAAGAAAACAGCATAGACCCAGCCACCACACTGTTCTGAAGTCTGAACAAAGAAGTGCCATTTTTATACAGAATTGACTAACAGTTACAGATTTTGAACAATTGGCGACCTTATGCATGTTCAAATTCCTTACTTGCAAGATAAATCACAACACAAGTGTTAAAAGTCTCCAGAAACTACAAGATTACAAGGATGTTGCCTGGATTGGGGAGCATGCCTAATGAGAATAAGGTTGAGTGAACTCGGCCTATTTTCCTTGGAGCGATGTAGGATGAGAGGTGACCTGATAGAGGTGTACAAGATGAGGAGAGGCATTGATCGTGTGGATAGTCAGAGGCTTTTTCCCAGAGCTGAAATGGCTAGCATGAGAGGGCACAGTTTCATGGTGCTTGGAAGTAGGTACAGAGGAGATATCAGGGGTAAGTTTTTTTACACAGAGAGTGGTGAGTGCGTGAAATGGGCTGCCAGTGATGGTGGTGGACGCAGATACAATAGGGTCTTTTAAAAGACTCCTGGATAGGTACATGGAGCTTAGAAAAACAGAGGGCTATGGGTAACCCTAGGCAATTTCTAAGGTAAGGACATGTTCCACACAGCTTTGTGGGCCGAAGGGCCTGTATTGTGCTGCAGGTTTTCCATGTTTCTATAACAACTGATGTGTTGGCGCGTGGCCAAGTGGTTAAGGTGTCAGTCTAGTGATCTGAAGGTCGCTAGTTCGAGCCTCAGCTGAGGCAGCATGTTGTATCCTTGAGCAAGGCACTTAACCACACATTGCTCTGTGACGACACCAGTGCCAAGCTGTATGGGTCCTAGTGTCCCTCCCTTGGACAACATCGGTGGCATGGAGAGGGGAGGCTTGTAGCATGGGCAACTGCCGGTCTTCCATACAACCTTGCCCAGGCCTCAGTCAACATCAAAATCGATGGACAGCCGAAGATAACAACTGATAATATTTTGAAGTTAGTAAAGTAATTGTCCCTTTCTTGGCTTATGTGGCTTTCATCCTGTGATTACATCCTTATTTTGCCTCTCTTTGCCAAATGGTTCCAGTACACTACTGTAGAAAGGGAAGCTCTCCTCTTCAAAAATTTTCTTAAAAGACCTTTCTTGCCTGACAGTATCCTTGTCTGGACATTATCTTAACCCTTGCCTTGATACAACTTCCACACTAGCAAAAGGCATGAAGATAGATCATCTTCAGTAGATTCTCACCTCAATATTGTTTGCAGAGTCTTTTAAATGTAACATACCACATCTATTTGCAAAGTGTTCTGAGATATTTCAAGGACTAAAATGTACCAACTGAACAGAGTCATGGTTTTATACATTTATGGTTTCCTTCTCATTCTCTTTTGAGAGACCCATAATTTACACATCTATATTTAGTATGTCATTCCAAGGATTTTCTTGACTCACCCGTTGCCAATCTGTAGTCCCACCTTTTGCGATCGCTATCTGATACAGATATCTTTGTGAAGCTTTCCTTTTCAGAAGTAGCTGTCCAGATTTCCAAGAATAGTTTAAGTTCGACGGTGCTTCTGGTCTCTCTGAAACAATCAAAGCAAAATAGGTTTTGAACAGCAAATGCAAATTTGTAACTTTGATTATTTTACACAGCCAGGGTTGCCTAATGGTTCAGACAAGGTCCTCAACTTGATGACAAAAAAAATCATTGGCTTTAATAATTAAGATTAATTTAAACAGTACATTGTACAGTATAAACTGTACATTGTACAATGTACAATCCTGTACATTGATTTCATTTCAGCGTTCAATACCATCATCCCGCAGAGACTAGTGGAGAAACTGTCGCTGCTTGGCCTTAGCACTGCCATGTGTCGCTGGATTCTGGATTTCTTGACAGAGAGACCACAGTCAGTCCGTGTTGGCAGGAACATCTCTGACTCCATCACACTGAGCACTGGATCCCCACAAGGCTGTGTGCTTAGCCCATTGCTGTTTACACTGCTAACACATGACTATGCAGCCAGATTCAAGGAGAACCTGATCATTAAATTTGCAGATGATACCACAGTGGTGGGGCTCATCAGCAAAAATGATGAAACAATATACAGGGAGGAGGTCAAACACCTAGAGAGCTGGTGCAGGGATAACAACTTGATGCTTAATGTCACCAAAACCAAGGAGATGATCGTCGATTTCAGATGGTCTCAGCCTGAGCACAAACCCCTCAGCATCAGCGGCTCCACAGTGGAGAGAGTGGAAAACATCAAGTTCCTTGGGGTGCAGATCTCGGACAATCTCATCTGGTGCAGGAACACCACTGGGATTGTGAAACGGGTCTAGCAGAGATTGCACTTTCTGAGGAAGCTTAAACAAGCATCACTCCCCACTAACATCTTAACTACATTCCACAGAGGCGTGGTTGAGAGTGTGCTGACCTTTTGCATCACAACCTGGTACTCCAGCTGCAGTGCTGTCAACAAGAAAGCCTTGCAGAGGGTGGTTAGGGGAGCAGAGAAGGTTATTGGGGTCTCCCATCCTTCTGTTCAAGACCTCTTTCAGAGTTGATGCCTCCGGAAGACACGGTACATCATTAAAGACCCCTCACACCCTCTCCATGAACTGTTTGTTCTTCTGCCATCAGGCAAATGTTACAGGAGCATCAAAACTAAAACCACAAGGCTACTAAACAGCTTCCTCCCACAGGCAGTCAGACTGCTAAATAGCTGCTCTACCTGACTCTGCTTTGGACACTTTTAACTTGCACTGGACACTTATAACTTGATTTTAACTGACATGTGGCTGTTGTGTCTTACTATTTATTGTGATGTTTATTATTTAGTGTTGCATTTGTTATGTTATGATTGCACTGCTCCTGAGAAACGCTGTCTCATTCTGCCCTGCAGAGCTGATGTACGGTTAGAATGACAATAAAGTTTTTTGAATCTTGAATCTTGAAACTAATGGTCTGTGGTAAAAAAATCAGCAAAGTTACTGCTATGAACTAAAAGGCACTCCACCAGTACCTTGAACATATGTTTAGAAACAGAAAGGTAACTACATTCTTTCAGGAAAGTGAAATAAGTTTATTTTTGCCTTAAAATCAATATATAAAAATTGTAGTCATAGGAGGTATATTCTTTTCATTTGAGAAAAATTTCTTATAACTGATGACTACATTTCTTATTGCCTTGGAAATGCATCTATTATAAACAAAGATCTCTCCAACCCCGGACAGTCTCTTTTCTTCCCCTTCCATTGAGTAGATGATATGAAAGCCTGAAAACATACATCAGCAGGTTCAAGGACACTCAAAGTTGCTGCTAAGAAAGCATACGGTGTATTGGCCTTCATTAATCATGGGATTAAGTTTAGGAGCCGAGAGGTAATGTTGCAGCTATATAGGACCCTGGTCAGACCCCACTTGGAGTACTGTGCTCAGTTCTGGTCGCCTCACTATAGGAAGGATGTGGAAACCATAGGAAGGATGTGGAAACCATAGAAAGGGTGCAGAGGAGATTTACAAGGATGTTGCCTGGATTGGGGAGCATGCCTTATGAGAATAGGTTGAGTGTACTCAGCCTTTTTTCCTTGGAGTGACGGAGGATAAGAGGTGACCTGTCAGAGGTGTGTAAGATGATGAGAGGCATTGATTGTGTGGATAGTCAGAGGCTTTCTTCCAGGGCTGAAGTGGCTAGCACGAGAGGGCACAATTTTAAGGTGCTTAAAAGTAGGTATGGAGGAGATGTCAGGGGTAAGATTTTAGGCAAAGAGTGGTGAGTGCGTGGAATGGGCTGCCGGCGACAGTGGTGGAGGTGGATACGATAGGGGTTTTTTTTCCTTTTTTTTAAAACTTTAATCGCCTGCTCCTGGGTGCGCTGGATCCGACTTCTGCAACAGGCTGACTTGAGTCTCTTCCCTGTGCTAGGTGTTGCCAGTGCTCACGATAGGGTCTTTTAAAAGACTCCTGGACAGGTACATGGAGCTCAGAAAAATAAAGGACTATGGGTAACCCTAGGTAATTTCTAAGGTAAGGACTTATTCGGCAGAGCTTTGTGGGCTGAAGGGCCTGTATTATGCTGTAGGCTTTCTATGTTTCTATGTTTCCATCCCGCTGTTCTGAGACTCTTGAAAGGACCGCTGGTATGATAAGGTGGATTCCTGACCTCACAATCTACCTCACCAAGAACTTACTGTCTACCTGCACTGCACTTTCTTTGTAAATATAATACTATATTCAGCATTCTGCTATTTCTTTTCCCTTGTGCCACCTTGACGTACTATTTTGTGAAATGACCTGTATAGTTGGCATGCAAAACAAAGTTTTCTTTCGTACATGTGATGATAATAAACCAAATCCCAATGAGAAAAATCTAAACTTTGGTATGCCTAGCTAAAGAAATGTGTAACTGTACTAGCAGTAGTAGTAATAGTAGTAGTAAAGATTTACCAGAACCATTAGTGGAATGGTGATTTTATCAATTGAGGAGACATTAAGTAAACCTGGCCCATAATCATTTGAGTTCAGAAGACTGAGACGTGATCTTATTGGATCATGCAAAACTCTGACGAGGTTTGACAGAGTTAATGCAGAGTTGAAGAGTTCTATGACTGGGATGTCTCGAACCAGAGGTCACAGTATCAAAATGACTCATCATTCAAGGCTGAAATGAGAAGAAAGATCTTCACCTAAAAGGTAGGAATTCTCTCATTCCTGAGAGTTGTGGGGGCTCAGTTGTTAGGTATATTTCAAGACAAAGATTGATTAATTTTTCAGTATTAAAGATATTAAGGAATGTAGGATTAGTGCAGGGAAGTGACTCTGAGATAACTATTGAATGATGAAGCAGGTTGAATGGCCTGCTTTGGCTTCTGTTTCTGACATGAAGTCATCGACTTCAGTTGAGCGTAGTAGTGAAGAACTGTATAAAGATAAGGACACACAGGTAAGAATGCAAAAAAAACTGAGCTGCTTAAAGGACAGAATTAAAATGGAGGTGGAGAGGATCAGTAGCTTTAAAGTTTTTTGTGTTAACGCATCAGAAGGCCTGTCCTGGGACCAGCACTTAAGTGCCATCACAAAAATGGCAGGACAGTGTCTCAACTTTCTCAGAACTTTGGTAGATTTGGCACGTCGCCAAAAACTTCAACAAACTTCTACAGATGCAGTGGGGAGTATCATAACTGGTTGCAGCCCAGCCTGGTGTGAAAGCACCAATGCCCAGCAATGGAAAGGACTAAAGAAAGAAATGGATATAGCCCAGTCCATCACAAACAAAGTACTTTCACTATTGAGTATACTTACATTGAGCACTGCCACACAAAGCAGCAAAACCTTATCAAAGACCCCCACTATCCAGGTCATGCCCTATTCTGCCTACCACCATTCGGCAGGAGGTATAGAAGCCTTAGTTCCTGCAACACCAAGTTCAGAACAATAATTACCCTACAACCATCAGGCCCCTGAACTGGCATGATAATGTCATTCACCGCTACTATGAACTGATTCTACAACCTACAAACTCACTTTCAAGGACTCCTTACAGCTCCTGTTCTCAGTATAATTTTTATCAGCCCATTTTGTCTTCTTTTGCACACTGGTTGTTTGTCATTCTTTGTCTGTGTATGTACAGTATTTCATAAAATTAAATAATGCTTCTTTTTTCCCTCAAAGTACCTGCAAGAATATAAATTTCAGGGAATTATCATATAACTGATAACATACAGTATGTGCTTGGATAATAAGTTTACTTTGAATTTTGAACACATTTTACTTTGAATTTTAACACGAGGATCTGCAGATGCTGGAAATTCAAGCAACACACACACCCAAATGTTGGTGAATGCAGCAGGCCAGGCAGCATCTATAGGAAGAAGTACAGTTGACGTTTCAGGCTGAGAAACGTCGACTGTACTTCTTCCTATAGATGCTGCCTGGCCTGCTGCATTCACCAGCATTCTGTGTGTGTTGCTTACTTTGAACTTTGACCAACTGGTCTTTGACCAACTGTTTAGTTACGTTTCTGCATGGGCTCATTAAATCATACAGCACAGAAAGTCCTGTGCTATTGAATCTGCATCGACTGTCAAACACCCAATTATGCTGTCCTCCACTCATTCCACTGCATTCCTTTTGCATGTTCATTATCTCCAATCAGATTCTACCACTCACCCTCATATTAGGGCAACTTATAGTAGCCAATTAATTTACAGACGTCTTTGTGATACAGGAGCTATCTAAAGCACTCGGAGGAAATCTGAGTAATGATAGAATAAACATGCAAGCTCCACACAGATTGCATAAAAGATGGTTCATTGAGGTGTGAGGCAGTAACTCTATTAGCTGCACCACTGTGCCGCCTCTAACTTACTCTCAGCCAAAGGACATGCATGCCCTGCTCAAAGTAACATTCTGAATGTAACTAGTATTGAGTGGAAAACATTTATTGAAATAAACCTCAGTGTCACAAGTGTATTTCGAATTTTCAAGTAATGTTAAACCATCTTCATTCATCTGGACAAGTAGGATAGAAGTCCCAATCGAAGTTTCCTGGAATACTGAAAATGTTCCAGGAGTTTTTAGCCAACGTCTTTCTAAGTAATGCTTTACTCATTCACTAGAAAGAGAAACTTCTCATTCATGCAGTGACTCACGCACCCCACAGTGATCAGAGTTCAGAGTTTATTCAACAATTGCATCGATAGCTGTGCTTAAAATATATCATGGCTTTTCAGGGAAAATAGTCATAACCTGCAACTTTTACTTATAACTACTCTGATGGTTTTTGATCTGTATGATTCATAAATTGATAAAACTTGTATCCTATAAACATTTATAAACAATTTATACTTTAAATGTATGTTCTTACAGGTAATAATCAACATGAATTAGTTTCTTGAAAGTATTACCTGACTTCTCAGGTATCAATGTTATGGACTTCGATGCTTGACACATATTCATCGTTTCCACCCATATTGTTGCATTAGATGAAATGTAAAGTTTTTTTCGTGGAATTGTGTAAAGAACACCAGTGATATCAGAAAAAATTGTAACGTTTCTCCCCCTGAAAACAAAACAGGGTAATTGCAAATTTCATTCATTGTATGCAAAAATAATGATCTTGTTAAATACCTGTGTGATAATCTAAAACATCAGTTATAGACTTAATTACCGGCCGAAGAAGAAACAAGCACTGGAACAAATACTCAACAGGAAAGTGATGAATACTTGAATTACTTGATGGCCCTTCATTGTTTTAATCATGATTAACTCATTTATTTTTATAAATAGAGCCAGAAAAATACCATTCAGTAATATTGAGCATTTTTCTTCTGAAATATTTGAGAGACATATCTAGCCAACAGTTTATAAAGTAGTCTTCCTCATGGCTCAGAATATTCCCAAACGCAGAACTGAACATGGTAGAGCTCAGATACAGATAAAAGAACTCAAGGGACAGGAGATGTAACAGGAAATATGGACTATCTTTTAATTACAAGTTCATGCAAGAGAAAAGGAACCCTTGGGAGACTGTGATCATAATATGATAGAAATCACTCAGCAGTTGAGAGGGAGAAGATAAAGTCAGATACATTAGTATTACTGAGGAGCAAAGGGAATTGCAGAGGCATGAGAGAGGAGCTGGCCAAAGCTGATTGGAAAGGAACACCAGCAGGGATGACGGCAGAACAGTAATGGCTGGAATTTCTGGGGCTATTATGGGGGTGCAGGACAGATACATCACAAAGATGGCGAAGTAGTCTAATGCGAGGATAAGGCAACTGTTGCTGATGAGGGAAGTCAAAGACAGCACAAAAGCAAAAGAGAGGGCATATGATATAGCAAACCATAGTGGGAAGTTAGAAGATTAGGAAGCTTTTAAAAACCAACAGAAGGCAACTATAAAAGCCATAACAAGAAATTTGAGAGTGTCAGAGGGCAGAAGTGAGTGTAGTTGTTGTTACTAAGGAGAAGGAGGCAGTCTCCACTTGGCAGCTCATGCAGTAAGACGTTTTTGTCGTAGCTCCATTTTTCACAAATTACTTTCCACTGCTAGATTTGTTTCAAGTTTGAAGATTTATTATTTTTGCTGAAGGATTTACGATTTAATTACGATGGCTGATATTCAATCTGGAACCGAATCGAAACTCTTCCCGAAGCTCAACAAACAACGAAATTAGAGGAAGTTTCAACTTCAGAAAGAATGCTCTCTTTAATAGAAGCTATTAATGAGAAGATCGGTATGTTGGTACCAAAATTGATAAACTGACGAATGCTAATGAAATGTTTGAAAAAACCATTCTCGCTGTTCAGGAATCTTTGAAGTATTTGGAAGATCAATATCTGATGTTTAAGCAGAGCACTCATAAAATTGAAAGAGAACAGGAATTAATGAGTCAAACTATTAAAGAGCAGGATTTGAAGATGTCCGTTATGGAAAAGAAACTTAACAAGACTACTTTGGAATTATCAAGAATTAAGAAGAAAACGATTGATCTGGAAAGCAGAAGTCGCAGGTTGAATTTACGTTTACTGGGCTTGCCTGAAAATACGGAAACCGGTGAGCCATTAAAGTTTTTCTCGAACATGTTATATTCATTCTTTACTGATATTCTCGAAGCCTGTCCGATATTGGACAAAGCCTACTGAATTCGACGTCTTAAACCTTCAGCCGAAATTAAACCACATCCTGTAATTCTGTGTTTGCAGTATTTTACAACCAAAGAAGCTATTCTTTGAGACGCAAGGAAAAGGGATAAGCTAATTTACAACGAAGTTAAGATTTGTATAGTTGAAGATTTTACTCCAGAGATTTATGCTGAAAGAATTAAATATCAGGAAGTTATGGCTGAACTTTGTAAAATTAACTGTCGCCCTTCGTTGTGTTATCCGGCTTGTCTGATGATTACTCCATCCAATGCTCATCTAAAACGGACTGACCCTCCAGAAGACGGTTGGAAATTTATAAAGGAGTTTAAGCCCGTTTCCTAAGCAATTTGAAAAGTCGATCCTTAGCGGGAAGCGGTTTGTAACAGTTTCGATGAAAGGCCACTCCACGTTTTATGAGTGCCTAGACACGGACCTGGTTGACTCACTTAGATCTGTTGTTGTTTGCTTTAATAGTTAATATAGCTTTGGATTTAATATATATAGATTTACTTATTTATTTTTCTTCGATTTGAGCTCATCTTTAGTTGGGAGTTGTTCGCTACAGCTTCAACGAAAATCCACTGCAGGCTTTATGAGTGCATATCTGTTGTTGTTTGCTTTAATAGTTGATGTAGTTTTGAATTTAAAATATATATATTTACTTACTTTTTCTTTGATTTGTAAGTCTTTAATATTAGTTGTAGCATATTAGTTGGTTGGATTTATCCTTTTTTTGAATACATGGTTGCGTATTTTAAATGGATTTAAGATGGCCATCATTAATTTGGTCTTACCTATTGTTAGACATAATATGAAAATATTTGGAATCTGTTTACTTCTTTGTTATGTCTCTGGTGGTGATAACGTTTTCTTTGAAGCAGGGGCTGCTATCTGGAGACAGGGGTTAAAGGTTATTAAAATAGCATGCCATTCACCTATTGGACGGTTTCTGAGTTTCTGGGGGAGGAGCGTGGGTCTATTAAATTAGTTTTCTTTTCCAACTGGGCAATCCTAAGGGTTTTTTTTGTCAATTATTTTGCTTTTCTTTCTGATCGAGTCATGCTTCGCCCTTTTTTCGGATTTAGCTTGCGCCTGTGCATTAGTTTGCTTTATGAAATTTTTAAATTAAACTTAAAATATGGATCTTAATAAAATTAATATAATATCTTGGAATTTAAATGGTTTGAACCAACCTATTAAGCCCAGAAAGATTTTTAAGAAATTAAAAGCACTTCATGCAGATATTACTTTTGCGCAGGAGACTCATATCCGTAGGCAGGATGAAAATCACTTTTTTAAATCTTGGAAAGGACCCTTATTTCATTCTTTATCAGTAAATAAAATAAGCAGGGTATCTATTTTTATCGATTCTAAAATCCCTTTTGTTCATCTTAACACTGTTACTGATCCAATTGGAAGATATTTAATTCTCACTGGTCTGTTATGTGGTCAAAAGGTGACTTTGGTCTGTGTATAGATAGCCCTGAATTTTTTAAGAAGTTATTTTCTGTGTGGCTGAATTTAAATGAATATAAGTTGATTATGGGTGGTGACTTTAACTGCTGTCTCAATCTGTCGATTGACAGATGTCCACCAATCCCTCGCTTCCTAATAAAGCTGCGACTTGTATTAATTCTTTTTTATTAGAATACTGTTTGGTGGATATTTGGAGATTTAAACATCCTACAGAAAAACATTTTTTTTCCCACATGCATACCATAAATATTCAAGAATTCATTATTTTTTGCTGGACACATGATTGGTGCCCTCTGTTGCTGAGTGTACGTATGATGTGATTGCGTTGTCGGATCATGCACCTATAAACTAACTTTGAAGTTTTCTGATAATATTCAGACACCTCAGTGGAGACTTAATGTTTCATTGTTACAAGATTCAACCTTTGTAAATTTTATTAAGGAGCAAATTTCTCTATTTTTTGAGGTAAATACAACTGAGGGAATGTCAAATTTGGTTATTTGGGATTCAATGAAAGCTTTTCTTAGGGGACAGATAATTTCATACTCAGTAGGTTTAAGAAGGAAAACTAAGGTGGAACTTTTACTGATTACTAATATGATTAAAGAAATAGATAAAGTTTATTCAGTAATGCCTAGTGAAGATCTCTTTAAGGAAAGGGTGGAACTCCAAACTCAGCATGATTTGCTTTTGACTTTTCCCATTGAGCAGCAACTTCTTAAATCCAAATATTGCTGGAAGACAGATCCTGAAAATACGAAGACCTGATAGAACTGAAATGGTAGATCCTTATGAAATTAATAAGATATTTATGGATTTCTACTCTAATCTTTATAAATCTGAATTTTCAGACAATATTACTTCTATGAATAGATTTTTGCAAAAATTGAATATACCTAAAATTTCTATTCAAGATATGAATACATTAGATGCACCCATTAAACAAGAGGAAATAGCAAGGGCTATATCCTCTTTCCAATCAGCTAAGGCTCCGGGACCAGTGGAATTTTATAAGACTTTCACCGATACACTCTCACCTCATTTATGTCAAATTTCACTGATTCTATTTCCTCTGGGGCTCTCCCGAAAACTTTTTATGAAGCTTCAATCTCTTTAATTCCTAAAAGAGATAAAGATTTATCTGAATGTGCTTCCTATAGACCAATTTTTTTATTGAATGTGGATTTTAGAATTCTTTCTAAGATCTTGGCTAATAGACTTGAGAGTAGTTTACCTACTGTTATTTCCAATGACCAAACTGGATTTATTAAAAATAGATATGTGAAAAGAAAAAGATTGGTTAAGACAAATGTAGGTCCCCTACAGACAGAAACAGGTGAATTGATTATGGGGAGCAAGGACATGGCAGACCAATTGAATAACTACTTTGGTTCTGTCTTCACTAAGGAGGACATAAATAATCTTCCGGAAATAGTAGCGTCCAGTGAGATGGAGGAACTGAGGGAAGTACATGTTAGTAGGGAAGTGGTGTTAGGTAAATTGAAGGGATGAAAGGCAGATAAATCCCCAGGGCCAGATGGTCTGCATCCCAGACTGCTTAAGGAAGTAGCCCAAGAAATAGTGGATGCATTAGTGATAATTTTTCAAAACTCTTTAGATTCTGGACTAGTTCCTGAGGATTGGAGGGTGGCTAATGTAACCCCACTTTTTAAAAAAGGAGCGAGAGAGAAACTGGGGAATTATAGACCGGTTAGCCTAACATCGGTGGTGGGGAAAATGCTAGAGTCAGTTATCAAAGATGTGATAACAGCACATTTGGAAAGTGGTGAAAACATCGGACAAAGTCAACATGGATTTGTGAAAGGAAAATCATGTCTGACAAACCTCATAGAATTTTTTGAGGATGTAACCAGTAGAGTGGATAGGGGAGAACCAGTGGATGTGGTATATTTGGATTTTCAAAAGGCTTTTGACAAGGTCCCACACAGGAGATTAGTGTGCAAACTTAAAGCACACGGTATTGGGGGTAAGGTATTGATGTGGATAGCGAATTGGTTGGCAGACAGGAAACAAAGAGTGGGAATAAACGGGACCTTTCAGAATGGCAGGCAGTGACTAGTGGGGTACCGCAAGGCTCAGTGCTGGGACCCCAGTTGTTTACAATATATATTAATGACTTAGATGAGGGAATTAAATGCAGCATCTCCAAGTCTGCAGATGACATGAAACTGGGCGGCAGTGTTAGCTCTGAGGAGAATGCTAAGAGGATGCAGAGTGACTTGGATAGGTTAGGTGAGTGGGCAAATTCATGGCAGATGCAAGGAGGGGGTTCTTATTGAAACATATAAAATCCTAAAGGGATTGGACAGGCTAGATGCAGGAAGATTGTTCCCGATGTTGGGGAAGTCCAGAACGAGGGGTCACAGTTTGAGGATAAAGGGGAAGCCTTCTAGGACCGAGATTAGGAACAACTTCCTCACACAGAGAGTGGTGAATCTGTGGAATTCTCTGCCACAGGAAACAGTTGAGGCCAGTTCATTGGCTATATTTAAGAGGGAGTTAGATATGGCCCTTGTGGCTACGGGGGTCAGGGCGTATGGAGGGAAGGCTGGTACAGGGTTCTGAGTTGGATGATCAGCCATGATCATACTGAATGGCGGTGCAGGCTCGAAGGGACAAATGGCCTACTCCTGCATCTATTTTCTATGTTTCTATGTTAGATATTCACTTTTTAACATTCGAAGATTATTAAACATTATTCACTCTTTTCCATCTAAAGAATCTAAATGTGTTGTTTCTCTTGATGCAGAGAAAGCTTTTGATAGGGTGGAGTGGTCTTACTTATTTGAGGCTTTGGAAAGATTTAATTTTGGCCTGGGATTTATTTCCTGGATCAAATTGATCTATCATGCCCCTATGGCTGTGGTTATAACTAATAATCAAAATTCTCCCTATTTTAGATTATATAGAGGTACTTGGCAGGGATGTCCTCTTAGCCCTTTAGTATTTACCTTGGCTTCAGAAACCCTTGCTATTGCTCTTAGAGATTCTAATACTGTTCAGGGTATTAAGAGAGGGAACAAAATACACAAGGTTTTGTTATATGCAGATGACCTGTTAGTTTATATTTCAGATCCTAGGAAATCTATTCCTTCTATGTTATCTATATTTTCTGAATTCAGGAGTTTTTCTGGGTATAAATTAAATTTACATAAAAGTGAGTTATTTCCTATTAATAATTACTCAGATCCAAATTATCAAGTAACTTTTAGTATTACTAAAAATTACTTTACTTATCTTGGTATTAAAATTACTAAAAATTTTAAGGACCTCTATAAATATAACTTTTTTCCATTAATTGAATACACCAAACAAAAGCTTTCTGAATAGTCGCCTATGACATTATCATTAATAGATTGAATTAATGCTATTAAAACGATAGTTTTACCAAAATTCTTATATATATTTCAGGCAGTTCCTTCCTTTGTTCCTAAAATGTTCTTTGACAGAATAGATTCTATAATCTTTTCTTATATTTGGAACAATAAAAATGCTACATTGAGTAAACCCTTATTGCAGAAATTAAAAAAGGATGGTGGTATGGCTTTGCCAAATTTTAGAATGTACTACTGGGTAATTAATATTCAATATATTACTTTTTGGATTCACTATTCAGATATACATGAACGTCCTTCATGGTTGGATTTGGAGGAAAATGCAGTGAAGGGGTTCTCTTTGGCCTCTTTACTGGGAGCTCCTCTTCCCTTTTTATTTTCTAAGATTAGTAGACAAGATTTTAATCCCATTATTAAACATGCATTAAGAATTTGGTTTCAGTTTTGTAGATTTTTTGAGTTAAATAATTTTATTCTTTCTAGTAATATCCATCTCAATTATTTTTTTAAACCATCAATTTTGGATAAGGCCTTTTCAATTTGGAAAACCAAGGGAATAATAACTTTTTCAGATTTGTTTTTAGGGGATTGTTTAGTGTCTTTTTCTCAGTTAGTGGATAAATATGATTTATCTAATGTACACTTTTTTAGATATTTACAAATTAGGATTTTTTTACGTGGTTTATTGCCAAATTACCCTTCTGTTTATCCACCTAATAGGACAGATGCTCTCTTTCAGCTTAAACCATTTCAAAAGGGGTTGATAGCTATAATCTTTGAATGGTTATTGAATTCACGAATAATATCTAATGATAAAACTATCGGAATTTCAAGAGTCTTTTTCATATAATGAATGGAGTAAAATTTTTCATTTGGTTAATAACTCATCTATTTGTGTCCGTCATTCCTTTATACAGTTCAAGGTAGTGCATCGGAACCATATGTCAAAGGATAAACTAGCGTGTATTTTTTCCAATATTAATCCTATTTGTGACAGATGTAATATTGGGGTGGCCACTTTAACTCATGTTTTGGTCTTGTATAAAGCTAGATAACTAGATTAATAAAGCTAGAGATGTTTTAAAAATGCTATCAAAAGTCTTGGATCTGGATTTACAATCTAATTTACTTACGGCAATTTTTGGGATTATCCCATCGGAAGCAGGAAATATTCCTGTTTCCGCTCAACAAATGAGCAGCATTTGATGGCCCTGGGCCTGTACTCGCTAGAGTTTAGAAGAATGAGGGGGCATCTCATTGAAACCTATTAAACATTGTAAGTCCTAGAAAGTGTGAATGTAGGAAGGATGTTTCCTACAGCAGGCGAGTCTAGAACCATAGGGCACAGCCTCAGAATATATGGATGTCCATTTAGAATAGAGATGTGGAGGAATTTCTTTAGCCAGAGGGGAGTGAAACTGTGGAATTCATTGCCACGAATGGCTGTGGAGGCCAAGTCACTGAGTATATTTAAAGCAGAGGTGGATAGGTTCCTGATTAGTCAGATCTTAAGACTACAAGGTAGCACAGCAGAATTAGGCCATTTGGCCCATCGAGTCTGCTCCACAGTTCTATCATGGCTGCTTTACTATCCCTCTCAACCCCATTACCCTGCTTTCTCTCTGTAAACTTTAATGCCGTGACTAACTCTATTTCTAAGCTCACTACCCCGTGGCACAGGGAGTAATACTGCGATTACTACTCTAGATGTCCTACTTCCCAATTTCTACTCCGCTCTCTAAATTCCCTGTGCCAGGCCTCATCCTCATCCCTCTCCTCGCTTACATCATATGTATCAACAATGATCACAACACAGCTGCTTATCCTCCCCTTATGGAATGCACGTGCCTGCTCACTGTCTTTGACCCTCCCTGCTGCACAACAGAGCCCATCACCATCTGGCTTCTGCTCCTTTACCCTGTAAGGCTCTCCACCCCACCCTACCCAGTATCCCAAAGGGTGCACTTGTCAAGAGGACTCCTGCATTGCCTACCTGCCCTTCATGGCTGTCACCTATCTATCTGTCCACACATGTGGTGTGACAACTTTCATTAAATTCCTACCTCCGATCTAAACTGTCAATAATAAATAGAGTAAATTGTTGAGGTTCAACACAGATTCTGTTCTCTGTTCACTTCCTTTTTGATTCTCTCTGTTCTCTTAATCTCATCACCAAATCAAATTTTGAATCAGCCCAACAATTTGCCATGGCTTTTAACTTATAGTGTCTCCAATAATGTGCCATCCAGGACCCCATATAAACTATATCCTGCATCAAATACTTCTGTAAATTTAACAAATTCAGTTGTAATTGTGTAAACTATAATCACCTTAAATTTCCCTAAACACTCAGCTTTTATCTGATTAAGTAGTTTACAGCTTGGTTCTCTCACATTCTTCTTAATAATGGATGTACATTATCAGTTTTCCAATGTAATATGATAATTCCTGATCTATGACAATTTCGGAAGATTATGGTTAAATTGTCTGGAAATTTCACACTGATTTGGACAGATAGCCACATCACAACAGGCTTTCACTAGCACACAATTACTATTCTTATTAAATAGGAAGCAAATTGCACAAATGGCAAATGTCTCACTTCCTGGACAGCACATTGAATTTTTCACTTGGGTATTTTCCCTTACAACAGCTAATATGATCATCACAACTTATTCCATTGCAGCTTACCCAGATGCTCTGTTTATAAACAGCAGTAGGCATTTGTCTTTATCAGGAGTGTCACTTGCAAAGGCACCACTTGCATTGTATTAAGTGTACTGAACTATTTCAGGGCAATCAATCAAATACCTGCAACTCATTAAAGTGTGATCAATTGTCATTAAGTTCATTGGATCACCCTACCACTGCAAAGTTCTCTCAGCTTTTTGCAGCTGCAGACCTCATTACCTTTGAAAACACTGGTGACTACTCACTCACACTATTCTTCAAACACTCCCTTGACCCGGGGAATTTGAGATGGTACAATTCATATAATCAAATACCTGACATAGAGTATAAGGGTTAATCTAGAAGTGCAGCCTAATATAGACAGATAATGACCGTAGCAGTTCGGTTATGAAGCTAACATGGCAACAAATGCACAGTAAGTAGATAGCTTTGGTAGCAATGAAGCCCACCTCTCTGCTGTCTGAAATAATTCGAGATGGGATAACTTTGTTGCAAAGGGGTCAAAGTGTTAGTTACATAGGAATTTGAAAACCTTCCTCTGCATCAGTGCCCAAAGATGTCAGTTAACTCAGCGTGGAGAGATATGGAGATATGGAATAAATGATTGCAGATCTAAGCAAGAGATCTGGATAGGTAAGCATTAACTGGATTAGAGAGCACAGATAATAGTTTCTTCAATAAATTAGAGGATATGTACTCAGGGATTTTAGGATTTTTCTGATTCCACAAATTGAAACTTCTCCCACTGATTATGAGCAACTGTAATCCTATTCCTCTAAGGATCAAGATTTTGTAGTTAGTTCCCTTCTGTGAGTATAAAAAGCAGTCCATCAACTTCCTACTCTCATTTGGTATTTAGAGAGGAGCAGCTCTGAGGGATTAAGATAAATTTTAGTTAATTTGATCTTTAATTATTAGTGTTTCAGCATACTGGTTTTAATTGCTTTGTATCTTTGATATACTTAAGTGTTAGTTTTTTTGTAATGCTAACATTAAATATTTGGAATTCTTTGATGGTCCCTGAATTATCTCAGATTATCTGACTGTCAAAGTTTCATCAGCAAAATGTGGCAAAGTTTATGCTCACAGCACCATGCCTCAGTGCAGAGCCTTATCACTGAGGATTGAGTCACCTCTGTCGTATGTTTGGTTGGGAGATCCGCATAGGCTAAGATGCTCAGCACTGGGTGGAAGTGACCAACCATTGACTGCAAACTTGGTGCCAACAACTGTACTATACTCATTAATTCTCTTAGTTATTTCATCAAAAATTTTGAATTGGTAATCAAACACAATTTGCTTTTAACAAATGCAAACTGGCTTTCATTTGTTAATCCACATTTTTCATGTGCTAATTCAGTTTATTCTACTTTATTTTATCTACAATGTCCTCCTCACCAGTGTTAAACAGACCTGTAGATGTATTAATTCCATTCCTTAGATTTCATAATTGCAATTTTTTAGTTCAAAGGTGTTTTTTTAAGATTGTTATAGCCAGGGGTTGTAGTGGGAATAAGCTCCCTCTGCCTTTTAAATGTTCCCAATGGTGTGCATCTCTAATAGCCTCTGACAACCTTCCAACTCCTGGCCTTCACATGTGGCTTAGCTACTATCCTGCAGAGCTGTTTCTATTGACAGAAGGGGCAAAGGTAGGTTACCGGCACTTTAAAACCAGATGGGGCTCATCAGCCGTGGTTGGCAGCTCACCTGGAGGAGGAAAGCTCTGATCTCAAACCTCCGGTGCATTGCAGCTATACCCACTCATGGGGAAGACTTCAGGAGTAAACCCTGAGGAAAAATCCACAGCTGGGGTCCCTAAGGCAGTACTGCACTGAGTTCAGTGCTAGCTGGCAACTCCTGTGACTCCGCTGGGGCCAAACAACGTATGTCGGCCTCTGCCGTTCCTTTGGATTGTCAGCTGCATGGAGGGGGCAGCTTTATATAAGGGCAACAGTTTGCTCTCCATATTGTACAGATGTGGCTTGCATATCACATAGAAAGCTGAGATGTCACATCCATGGTCAACCTTGACCAATGAAGGGCCTCACAGAGTTCAAAGGTAACACTTCATCACCTGTGAATGCCATCTTTACTTCTATCGGCAACTGGGTGAGTTTATCACTCAGAGCACTGCTAGCTTCTAAAGTATGTCCGTATATCCTTTTTTTAAAATCTCTATAGCTTAGTACTATAGTGAAGTATAGGCATCACCTCGTCATTGAAATGGATTACAGAGTTACTCAATAGGTACGAGCTGTCTCTTTTTTAAAAAATCTCTAATTGGCTTTGCCCTTCTGACAACGCTTTTATTATTTGCTTATGATTTTTAGTAATTTTGCCCACAAATGTGTTGTCATACATTTTCTTTGTAAGTCTTATTTCATTTTCTTCTGTGTTAAATTATAAACCTGACTTTCAGATTAGTTCATTTTCTATATAAGTGCCTTTAGGGACTTCTTTATTGGATGTCCTTCCTTCACTTGAGAATGAGTCAAGTTTCTAGATGAACAATCTCCTCATTGAAAGGCTTGTCTTGCTCATTTACCTGCTTTATCTGCCAATCACTGATAAAGTTCCACTCTTTACTCTTGGAATCAACTCACCTGGAGCTAAGTGAATTCATATTTAGGTTTCTTCAGTTTTCACATGACCATTCCAAACTTAGTGATATTGTGATCTTTTATCCCACCTCATAGCCCAGAACTCTTCCCTTTTTTTTACATTGTTTCTCAGTTTCTCAGTGTTTGTTTTAAATTCATAGAATTTGCATTATTTCATTTCATCCAGGCACCAGTACATTCACAGACAATATCTAATTCAACTCACATATACTTCCAATGTATATTTAGTTTGTAGAGGGTAGCATTTGTGTGACGAGTTCCAGCAGTCCACGAGCAGTTAAAGCCATCTATAATATCTCCTGTGAAGTAGCATACCAGATCATGAGGTCCATCTGAAATGAGAAAGAAATGGCAGGTATTTATGTAGCAACCGTTTTGGATTGTCCGTGACATGCCAAAGCTGTTTGTAGACTTTGAAATGCTTCTGAGAAGTCAATATTGTCAGAATATAGGAAACCGTTATGGTGTGAGAATGGTTGTATTCATTATGCCAATACAGCGGATCCCAGTTAATTGGGACACATCTGGACCAATACATTTTGGCCCATTTAAGTGGCTGCCCCAATTAGCTGAAGTTTCATGGAAATAGTTAAAAAGGTACAAGAAAGACAAAGTACCATTTAACTGCGTAATGAATTATGTATTTAAATAAAATACAGAACAAATTAGAACACTACTAATACTACTACAATACAGTGTATTGTTAATTGGGCCATCAATGAATCGAGGCAGCCACTATGCTTAAAAAACAAAAACTAATCAAGAAAAAATCTGGAATTCTGTTTGAGAAATAAACAGTAAGATAATTTTAAACTGCTTTGCTCACTGTGGTTTCAAGCATTCAGGCTTGGTCATGTCAGAAATGGCCAGGGGTGAAAATGAACCGATTTTACTACTTCTATTTCAGAACAAGACGGAATTTGAAGGTAACAACAATCATCTTTAATGCTACAAAGAAAATGAAGATTTGGAAGATCCAATTATCAAAAGCATTGTTTGAAGACTCTTCTATTCTAATCATAGCCTGAACTCATCTTCACCGCCTATACCTGACTTCCCTGTAAATAAATCTTCCTATTTCAGCCTTCAATACATTTAATGACTAGGCCCCTATACTTATAGGAGGTAGAGAATTCAAAAGAATCATAATCCCCTAAGACAAAAAATCCTCGGGTGCTTCAATTTAAATGTGTGATTCCTGACCTTGAAAATATTTTCCTTGAATCTGGATTGCCTCATAAAAAGCATCTGCACATCAATCTCTTTCACATTCTAGTGTACTGCAATATCATCTCTCACTTTGTTAAGTGCCCAATGTTATCGGTTCAACCACTCAATCATTCCTTGCGAAACAATCCTTCAGTCCAGAATTAATGCTCCCTGATCTACATACATTGCAAACATATCCCTCCTTAAATGAACAAAACTGTAAACAGCACAACAGCTGTCATATCGCAGCAAGACTTCTCTATTTCTACATTGCATCCTCCTTTGCAATAATGGCCACCATTTCCATCACTTTCCTAATTGCTTGATTACCTCCATGTTAGCTCTCTAGGTTTCTCCTACGACGACGTCACACCCCTCTTTTTAAAGTGCTTCTTTAAGCAATTTCTTTCTTTCCATTCCACATGGCAAATTGGTATTCTCAGTCACTAGGCAGCAATACTTCCAGGCAAATAATCACACTTAACAGAATTCAGTTTCACTCTCCATCCCAGATGTGAGGGATTCCTTCCTCCTTGCAATCAAAAACACATGAGATTCTGCAGATGCTGGACATCCAGAGTAACACACATAAAATGTTGGATGAACTCAGCAGGTCAGGCAGCAGTGGGAAATATTAATTCTCCATTCTTTTCCACAGATGCTGCCTGGCCTGCAGAGTTCTTCCAGCGTTTTGTATGTGTTACTTATTCCTTGCAATGTTTGCGCTCAAGCTGTTGCTCCTGATGTCTTTGACTTTCCTTTTATATAATTTCTTCCAAAGCAAGTTTGTTCTTCCCATCTAATCACAAACAAGAGAAAATCTGCAAATGCTGGAAATCCAAGCAACACACACAAAATGCTGGAGAAACTTAGCAGGCCAGGCAGCATCTATGGAAAAGAGTACAGTCGACATTTTGGCCTGAACCCCTTCTTCTCATCCAGTCCTGATCCTGCACAATCCTTGGTTTATTTATGGACTTAATTTTCTCTTCATACACCACCTGTTTCCTTTACACAGCCTCTGATTACTCAGTTACTTCTGAATTTTGATGTTTGCCGGTTGCATATCTGCTGCATTTTCGATACCTGTAACTCTGAGCCAAAAGCATTATTCAGTCAACAACTTGGTGGAGTTGTGATGTCCTGTACTATCAGTATCTCCTTTCCAATGTTTTAAATTTCATTTAATTTGAAATCTCCCTCAGTTAATTTAAAGTTTTAACCATAAACCCTGGTAATTTGGTTTGTCAGAACCCCGATCCAGCACCTCCCAAGTGAATCCAGACCCAACAGACTGCTTCCCTCATTTTTCACTTATATACCCATATAAAAATGCCGCTCTGTGGTTTCAACAGTCCATTCAGTATTAAAATATTAGGAATAAGACTTAAATACTAGCAAAAAAAAATGTTGGGAGGAACTCAGCAGGTTGAGCTACATCTACTTGGTGGGAGGGGGCCCGAAGGGAGGTTTGGGTGAGGAAGGAATGGCAACTGTTTGGGTCATGACCCTGCATCAGAACTTAAATACTAGCTCCGTTTAGTCTTGCACAATTACAATTTCCCATAGCAACACACACAAATTGCTGTGTCGGTTAGGCAGCATCTGAAGAAATGAATAAACAGTCATAATTTTGATGCAATATACTGTAAGAAAAATCTTACTGTAAAACATTGCATATGCACCTGCAGTTTATCCAAGAAGCTGGATATCAAAATAAAAGTTCAAAATGCAGGAAATACTCTTCTGGTCATGTAGCACCCATGCGTGGCAGTTGTAGTTTCAGTCAGTTACCTGCTTGTTGCATATTTGGTCTTATTCGGGTCTCCCTTTCACATCTCCTTTTTCCAGTTTAATAATAACCTTACTGATGTAGTTGTTACTTCCTGTCAGCTCTCAGGACTAGAAAATTTCAATATTTTTATTTCAAACTTCTCTCACATTCACTTGGTCAATCTTTGGCTCATTCCCTCCCTTTCTTGACTTCCATTTCATGAATAGAATCCCTCTAAGGTTAGCTTGCCTTTATGACTGACAGTCTTCCCATCCATAAAGAATCATTTCCTTCTTCCACTTCCTCTGCCTTCTTTCCATCTCTATCTTGCATACCACTACTCCATTACATCTTCTTTCCTACAAATTTGATGAGTCTGTCAATTGCATTGGCTTTATTCCAGTGCTCCTGCTCTGACTTCCTTTCCTCCCATTCAGATCAAGGATTCCCCTTGTCATCACTTCCACCCCAACAACCTCCATATTCAAACAGTCATCCTATGCAATGTTTGACATTAGCAACACAACAGCATCACCAGATACTCATTCTCTTGCCCTTAAAAGAATGGTTCTCTCACCAATGCCTGTTACACTCTTCGATCTCTTCAACACCCACTCTCTTCACAGCACCTTTTCAGACAACCACTGGAAATACAGCACTCATCTTCTCACTGCCTCTCCTCCTGAATTCCAGAGTCCCAGATGCAATCTCCGTGTAACAAAACTACTCGCTTCATTTTTCCAATTTCATTCATTTGATATGGACAACACAGTCTTCACTAGATTAGATAAACCCCTCACCAAGGAGGATCGAGCTACCAGATACCTTTAAATTTTAATTCTCCCTCCCACTATGACCTCTCTGTTTTTTTAACGTTCTATATTGTTCTAATGAAGTCCAGTGTAACCTTAAAGATCAACAGATCATCTTCGTATTTGGTGTATTTACTATCTCCAGGACTCAACAATGACTACAATGATTCAGGGTAATGAGTCATTCTAGGCTTATATCACCCAGTATCAATACTGATTTCTTTTCTTATTCACTTCTGGCAACTTGAGTACATTCATCGCCTCATAAACATAACCCTTTGTTATCCTGTAGCCTTTACCATGATCTTTCAGACATCACTGTCACTTCTGTCACTCAATCTCCCCTGGTTCCCATCCTATCACAGTCCTTCCCTTTCATAGTTTCTTCCCTCCTTCCCTTTAGTGCAACTTATAATCTTTATATCTAACCATTCACAGTTCTTATGGAGAGTCTTCAACCCAAAACATTAATACTGTTTCTTTCATTTCTCTGTCCACTGAAGCTGCCTGACCTAGATTTTAAATTAAAATTTAAATTAAAGTAGTTTTTTGTTTAAATCTGATGAAGGAATAACTTGCTGCCTGTAATTTCCCATCAAAAACATTAACTTTTGGAAGACTGTGGTTGTTCAGCAATCAATTTTTATTAGTGTCATAGAGTCATATAGTACACACTATATGACTCTAGCAACACACATAAAAGTTGCTGGTGAACGCAGCAGGCCAGGCAGCATCTCTAGGAAGAGGTGCAGTCGATGTTTCAGGCCGAGACCCTTCGTCAGGACTTATATGACTATATGACTCTAGTTTAGTCTACTTACAGGCAGCCACAAAGCAAAAATCCCGAATAGTCTGACAATTGTTGAGTACATATAGAAAAATGAGAAAACACATGCTACCACATTCAAGGATTGCTTCCGTTGTACTGTTATAAAACTCTCGAATGGACTTGCTTTATGTTGAAGAAGAATTCTAACCTGACAATCTACCTTATCATGGCCCTTGCACCTTATTGCCTATCTGCACAGCACTTTCTCTATAACTGTAACACAAAACAATATTCTGCAACACATGCAAAATGCTGGAGGCACTCCACAAGTCAGGTAGCATCTATGAAGGGGAATAAACAGTTGGCATTTCAGACTGTGCCTCCTCATCAAGAACTGGTAAAGAAGGGGGCAGAAGCCAGAATGAGAAGATGGGGGGAAGTGAAGAAGTAAGGAGTGGAGGGAAATAAATTACCTTCGGTTAGAGAAATCAAAGTTCATACCATCTGGTTGGAGGTTACCCGGGTGAATATGAGAGGTTGCTCCTCCGACATGAGTTTGGTCTCATCATGTCAGAATGGAAATGGGAAGTGAAATTGAAATGGATAACCACTGAAAGATCCTGCCATTTGTGACACACAGAACAAAGGAAACTCCAACCTGCATTGGGACTCACCAATTATTGAAGAGGCCACACCAGAGCCAATAGATGATCCTAAAATATTTACAGGTGAAGTGCCACCTCACCTGGAAGGACTCTCTGGGGCCCTGAATGTTAAGTTGTAGGAGCAGGTTTAGCATTTGTCATACTTGCAAGCAGGGAGATCAGTGGGCAGGGATGAGTAGACAATGGAGTCGTGTACAGAGTGATCCCTGCACAGAGAATAGAAGCGGGCTGGGAGATTTGCTTAGTGATACGATCCCACTGGAGATGGTGGTAGTTACAGATAACGATGTGCTGGATATGGAGGACCATGGGGTAATAGGTAACGACAAGGGGAACCCTATTCTTTATAACAGCTGGAGAATGGGGTGAGTGCAGATGTGCAAGAAATGGAAGAAATACTACTTTGATGTACTTGTGGTTTAAAGTTATCTGTGTGGATGGCTTGCAAAACTAAGTTTTACACTGTATCACATGTATCTCAGTACATGTGCTAATATTCCATTTTTCGTTACTGATTTCATCTACCACCAGCATATCTGTTGTCCTCTCTGCCATAGCATTAAAATGATTGTCCAAACATTTAAATGTTCTGGGAGCTCCCCTGCTTCCTCTTCAGTACTGATTCAGGCACTGCATTCTAGCTTCTATCCACAGAAGGGTTTAAAGATTTTCACATTCCCTCTAAATACTTTATCCATTACTCAAAACTGCCCTGCTAAGTGGAGAGATCTCAAGTTGTTTATGTTACTATGCTGAAAGGGATCGCCAACAGTGGAAGTTCACTACTGGGAGCACACTGACGCAAATATGACACTATTCTGTCACCCGTCAACAAATCTTAATTAAAGGAAATAAATTATGTTCAGAGCAAACAAGAGAGAATCTGCAGATGCAGGAAATCCAAGCAGCACACACAAAATGCTGGAGGAACCCAACAGGCCAGGCAGCAACTATAGAAAAAAGTACAGTCGACATTCTGGTTCCTGTCTAATTTCACACCATGCTTAATATGACATAATTCACAAATTTAAGAAAATTATTAGATTGTAAAGCGCTTGGAATGTCGGTCCAGCATTTTGTGTGTGTTGCTATGTTCAGTGCAAGTTGGGAAAGTATTTAGAATAAGAAATTAAAAGTTGACCAAACTTTTTGCAGCCCAGTTTGTAGCATTTCCAGAGCAATGTAATTAGATAAACACTATGAAACTGCTAAAAGTATTCAAACCAGGGCAGCAGAATTCCAGATTTGTGCATATATCTTGCCTTTCACCTTTGGACATCTAATTGTAAATAAGATACAACAGAGTAGTGAAATATTTTTCTAACATTGATTTAAAGATGATACAGCATCCTTTCTGTGAAGCCATTAAGCTGTTAGAATTAGATCTGCACCCACGGCCGCTAAAGCAACAATTGAGTACAACAGTGGAAAAAGATCGTCATCACCAGCGAGACCTGAATACCAGAACTACAGTATTCTATTTCAATTGTATTCAACATTGGTGAGATACCACATGCACAACAGTTGCAGCTGTGCAAAAACATAAATTGACTAGAGAAGATAGTTATGTATAGTCAAAGTCAGAAAGTAACTAATGACTGTACCCAAGGATTAAGTTGTGAACTACCTCTCAAAACCAAACTCACAGTGAATTTTGCAAATTGTGCTGTCAGATTAGAAACTATTAAAACAGCTTATTGAAAACATTATAGCATGACAATGAATATTAATTACAAATCATTAGGAAGTATATCTTCTTTCTCTTTACTAATATTTGTCACAGTTTAATGCAAATGTGCTGAGAATGTGTTAGTGTATGAACATTATTTCTCGGTCCACATATAACTGACCTTTCATTTATTTTTACTTTTAGCTTTTTAGTTTCAAGTCAAATTGCAATCCTCTCACCCTTCTTGTGGCATTAAAAATATCTGCATTTATTCTAGAAATCTGTTGAATATAAGCTAAGCAATTCTTAAGACAGCAAAAGAGCGGGCTCCTTGAAAAAAATTCATTAATATAACCCAAAGGCATTATCATTAATTAAAGATTCATTGTCTGGATGATAAAACAGAGACAACTGAAAAACCACATACTGCCACACTCAGGAAGTACAGTGTGTGTGTGTGTGTGTAAAAACTGCAAATGCTACTTTCATTCCTTGAAACCTTTTTGAACTGAAGAAGCAGTGGATTAAGTAGCAAATAGTATTTTGTCTGATTTCACAATTAACATGCTTAATATGGTATAATTCACAAATCTAAGAAAATTATTATATTGTAAAGGACTTGGAATGTCAATCCAGTGTTACAAGTACTTTTCTGCTGTACATAACAGCCTGTTGTAGCTGGTCATCAACATGAGAAATTCAGTTCATTTAGTGTGATACATTTTAATCAGAAGTTTAATACATGTAATGAAAATCCACTTAACCTTCTACAGCAAGATGAACTATACAATAATCATTAATATTACTGATTAAAATGTTAATTCACCATAAAGGCTGGCTTACTGGATTTATGTGTGAGTTAGGCTTGAAGGTTTTAGTTTCTTTTTAGATTGTATTATCATTTGGCAAAATTTTTGGCTATTGAAAAAAAATTTGCAAATGCATCAGATTTTGTTATCTAAAATCATTTGTAAGTAAGTCTCCCACAGCCACCTTCATTTCTACAGATCTGGGTTCACTTACCCAAACCTGAATACCCCATATTATCACTGATAACTGTACTCTATTCTGTGTCTGTAAGGTAAACCTGATTCATCAGCAAGTTAGTGAAATATTTACAAAATGAAAGCAAAATATATTATTGACTGTATAAAATATTATTATATGCAGTTTTATTGGTGTATGTATTTTTTAAATCAATAGGTTTTCTGAGAGTGTACGGGTGTTGCTGTCAGAATAGCCATGTTAAGCAATCTGGGGAAAACAGAAAAAGTCCGAAATATTCAATAATTCAGGCAACATCTGTAGAGATAATTATCTGCTTGCATGCTGTATAACTCTAACTATATAATTCTTGCAATTCTGTTGAAGGCTCTCTCAGTCCTGCTGGATGGTGATATAAAAAATACGAGAACATCAATTTATTTCCAAGTCATAATGGTTTGTGAATTACTGTTCTAATTCCCCTTCTGCCCTTGTTGATTTTCTCGGTGTGAGTATTCTGAGGTTGTTGATTCAAGACCTGTAGAGCAGACTGAAAATTTGTGAGCACCCCATCATTGTAACTGTAGTTAAAGATATTTATTCTCACGAGACATGGACATCATTGTGACTGTAGTTAAAGATACTTATTCACATGGGATAAGGACATCATTGTAACTGTAGTTAAAGATATTTATTCACATGGGATAAGGACATCATTGTAACTGTAGTTAAAGATATTTATTAACATGGGATATGGACATCATTGTAACTGTAGTTAAAGATATTTATTCACTTGGGATATGGACATCATTGTAACTGTAGTTAAAGGTATTTATTCTCATGGGGCATGGACATTATTGTAACTGTAGTTAAAGATATTTATTCACATGGGACATGGACATCATTGTAACTGAGGTTAAAGATATTTATTCACATGGGACATGGACATCATTGTAACTGAGGTTAAAGATATTTATTCACATGGGACACGGACATCGTTGTAACTGTGGTTAAAGATATTTATTCACATGGGACATGGACATCATTGTAACTGTAGTTAAAGATATTTATTCTCACGAGACATGGACATCACTGTAACTGTAGTTAAAGATACTTATTCACATGGGATAAGGACATCATTGTAACTGTAGTTAAAGATATTTATTCACATGGGATAAGGACATCATTGTAACTGTAGTTAAAGATATTTATTCACTTGGGATATGGACATCATTGTAACTGTAGTTAAAGGTATTTATTCTCATGGGGCATGGACATTATTGTAACTGTAGTTAAAGATATTTATTCACATGGGACATGGACATCATTGTAACTGAGGTTAAAGATATTTATTCACATGGGACATGGACATCATTGTAACTGAGGTTAAAGATATTTATTCACATGGGACATGGACATCATTGTAACTGTAGTTAAAGATATTTATTCACATGGGACATGGACATCATTGTAACTGAGGTTAAAGATATTTATTCACATGGGACATGGACATCATTGTAACTGTAGTTAAAGATATTTATTCACATGGGACATGGACATTATTAACAAATCAAACACTTATGAACTTCCCAGTGACCATCTAGTTGTCTTTAGGGAGTTGGAGAATTTTACTTTGGAACCACCACTGAAAATGTTGTTAGCTTTGTATTTTCTGAATTTTGATACAATGATGTGAAGTGAGAGGAAAACCCCAATCAGTATGCAATGTAGCATCTATGGAGAGGAATAAATAGTCAACGTTTCAAATCGAGACCCTTCATCAGGACTGGAAAGGAAGGGGGTAAAAGGCAGTAAGGTGCTGGTCTCTGGCTTTCCCCCCTCCTTTCCAGTCCTGATGAAGGGTATTGGCCCAAACTGTTGACCATTTCTTGCCCTCCATAGATGCTGCCTGGCTTACTAAGTTCCTCCAGCATTTTGTGTGTTCCTCTGGATTTCCAGCATCTGCAGATCTCCTATGTTCAGGATGCCATGTGACTTGTAGGGAACTTGTAGATGATGTTGCCCTTGTTTCTTTCTCCCAGGTTTGTGAGGAACCATTTAAAGCACTGACATGTAAATAGTAGACACTATTGCTGTTGTGTGTTTATCAGGAGGGAATTGATGTTTGAGGTGGCATATAAACTACCAATGAACATGTTGTAGGGGTGCTGCTAGACATTTTTAGTGTAATTCCAATTGCAGCCATCTTGATGTTGAAGTAGGAGGACTGTGTGGTTGTTGCAAGGAAGGAAATGGATTTGTTTTGCTGTTGTTGTTGCTTGTTAAATTCTATTTTGTTGTATTCTGTATTGTTCTGTCTGGCATTTGTGGGCATGCTATGTTGGTGCCAGAATGTGTGGCTCCATTTGTGGGCTGTCCCAAGCATATCCTTACATAGTGTTGGTTATTAACACAAATAAACTCCGTGGCGAGAGGGCTGCAGGACAGGATGCTAGCCATTGTTCCACTCCATTTCGCTCCATTGTGCGTTGATTAAAGCGACGAGACAGATTGAAGCATCAAGGCAAGTGCTGAAGGTGAGCACCAGCTGCCTGTCTTCTGATGGCTCTGCCATGGAGAGGGGAATGTTTGCTGATGGGACCAGAGAGTATTCCCCAGGTTTTCTGCGTTTTGGATGTGGACTTGGACTATAGACTTTTTTCAGTCTTATAATTTTATATATTCTATATTATTCACCTGATCTTTCTTGTTCTTTCATGTGGGGAGGGGCATTTGGGGATCAACGTGCCTATTCTATTTTGTCTGTTTTTTTGTGTGGAAGGAGGGATTTAGGGATTTCATTATTTTGTGCGGAGGGGGTGGTTTTTTGGGGTTGACGAGTGTGCTTCCTTTCTTTTCTTTCTTGCCTTCATGGCTACTTGGAGAAGAAGAATTTCAAGCTGTATGCTTAATAAAGGAACTTTTGAACCTTTGGTGCATTTCACTGTATATTTCAAAGTCCATGTGATAAATAAATCTGAATCAGATTAAAAGGAGAATATACTTTCATACTCCTCACTATATTTCACTGAGACAGTCAGCTCTCCATGGGATATGCTGCCTCTGATCACCTCTTGAAACTACTGCGGGCTGGTTCAGTTGGATTTCTAGTCAATGAAGTTTCCTCCTCCTCGTTTAGGCCAATCCTCCAACAAAATCCTGGTACTGTCACTAAGAAAATACTACTAGATCTAAAGAAAGATGACTAAACTCTCTCCATTTGAAGGTATTCATCTGACATAAGGGCAGTGTGAATGTTTCCCACACTGAATGGAATGTTGAGTGGACACCAACCAGTTCATCATCTAAATGGAAATGGACACTGTTTAATTGTTATTGACTCACCCTACTTCTGACCCAGTGATGAGGAAAAAATTGATTAAATGAAGCTGATAAAGACAACTGGCCCACGGCCACTTCCCTGCAAAAAATCTGCTAAGATGGCTTAGGACTCAATGATGGTACTGCTGTACAACAACAGTGTTTCTTTGTGCAATATGGGCAGACAATAATCTGAAACATTCACTGAATTTCTTCTTCCACAGATGCTGCCCAACCCCGTGAGTATTTCCAACATTTTGGGTTTAATTCTTTCTGTGCTTGATGACTTCAGCCAAGAGAGGTTACTATCAGATCTCTACTGACTTCAGTTTCACTAGGGCTCTTTGATGTCCTAATTAGCTGAAAGCACTGTTTTTGCTCACATCATGGAATTCAGCTCCCTGTCCATTTGGACCAGACTCGATTGAAATCTGGAGTGGTCCTGGAGGAATGCAAACAAATATTTGTTGACAAACTTTTTGATTAATGGGTCAATTAATAAAGTTACCATTGCTCGTCACGAATGCTACAAGAACAGGTCAATAACACCGCCAATAAATAGATGGGCTGAGCACCATCCTTTTAATGAATGGGTTATCCTGGAGCACGTTTCAAAATTTTTAGTTGAAGCTCAATGCCACAACAGAACTGGAACAAATTTGTAAGCATCAAACATTTTCATAAAAGTACAAAATAGCAATGTTGTTCCAATGAAAGTTGAGATTGTTTAACCTTTGAGCAGAGAAGGTGGTGTTTGGAATCACTAAAGATGCTGATGCGGGATGTATTCTATAAACATTTCCACTGAATGGAAGCTTGCAGAGCACACCAAAAGTTTAGAATCTGCAAAGGATTTATCTATGCGCTAAAAATTGTTGTAATCTCAGGAGCACGTATGCGTGTGGGACGGGGGAAGTCGACGCATCTATAACTTTCTGAAATCAGGTAGACCTGTACGAGAAAGGGAAAATAAATGTAGCGCTCTTGGGCAAGAAGCAAATCAGACAAATTGTCTTTGTCACTAGCGCGACGGAAAAACATGATCGAAAATTAGAAAATGCTATAAATGTGTGCTGAGAGAGAGAAGGAGCTCGTCTGTCGGGTTGGCGTGCTCCTACCTAGTAACTCTAGAACCACCCCGGCCCAATCGTCAGACAGGGGTCGGTTACGCAGGATTTGTTTTTAAAAATCATCTTTCACCCTTTATTTCGAACCAGTTAATTCATATTAAATGGAGCGTAGCGAACCCAGGGGGTGATTAGTTGGTGTCAGCCAACAGCGCGCGTTAGCCACACACAGGCTTTTCTCCATCCACTATTCCCGCGTGTTCCCCAGAAGGATTCCTGTAAGCAAACTTATAGGAATTCAGCAAACAACGTGAGTTACAGGTTCAACATTACACTGTCTAGCAATGAAACTTTCGCAGACCGAGTCCGACAAAAAGAGACTTCAAACATGCTTCCAAAAAGCCATGCGCTAAGTGTACACAGAAGATGCGGCGCGTGTTCAAATGCTACGGACAAGTGCCGGCGCGCTGTACGCTGGACTCCGGAATAAACAAAGATCATTCACAGAACTTACCTTTAGATCCGGGCACCGACTCGTGTTCACAATTTCTCATGCTTTGGGAATATCCTAAAAGAGAATAAAACGAGAACGAGGGTCACTGCGCTGTGAGGGGACCGGTTCGCCGTCGAAAGCGTCTTCGGCGGGTTAAAATCTCACCTGTAACGAGAAGAGATGCGAGGAGAACCAGCAGGACAACTCGGTCCATCTTGCCCCTTGAGTTTTCCACAGAGCGGCGGGCGGCTTTAAGACGGTTACCCCTCAGCTATTCAGCGGGAATCAGACAATCACCAATGCAATGCTGGCCCTGAACTCTTCGAAGAACAGGTCCATCTGACTGCAGCGCTCAGGGTCGAGACCGCCTGGTGGAGAGAGGACGCCGTTTTTCACTCGCCTTTGCCCTCGCGGCCCGGGAGGCGGGGTCTGTGTGTACGCCCCCAAACCCATTCGCCTTTTACACATGATTCACTCCGCCAGCTCTTCCCCGCTCCTAGCCACCCAGTCCTTTCCCGGCGTTTAGTCGAGTCTTCTGTCCTTGGGTTTATCCCACTGCTTGTTCACGAATCCGTCAGAAATTGTAATCCTGCGAAAAGTTTCAGGTACGAGACCCAAAACGTCTCGGCTCGACTCGCTGAGTTCCACCGGCAGATTGTTGCTTCAGAATGCAGCTTCAGAAATATATATTGTGAGCCTATCCACGTTTTTAAAAAAAATTCTTACTTATCTGACACTATCTGCCCCGCTGTGTAGTTCCAATAATTTCTTATTCAGATCTACAGCAACCCGCAAATATATATATCTCCCATTGAAGCCTCATTACATCCTTGTCCTTGCTCACAATTCCAGGTATTGAATGGTTGCCATTTTACTAGGTGTTTTTCAGTAAAAAGATTATTATTTTGAAAGTAACAGAACATTGGTCTCATAACAAGAGTCAATGATCATTCTGCAGATTCACCAGGAAAACACCTGTTAAAACAGTTAAGCTACAAGGATGAGTTGCACAGAACAGGCTTGTGTTCTTTGGGTGTGCAGGGTTCAGCCCGTTTTGAGAGAGGCAATCTAACTGTTCTTTTTACAGACCATGGTATACTGCAGGGAGATGGAGTTGAGTAAAAGATCAGCCATGATCCTGGTAAGTAGCAGATACGGCTCTGTGGGGCTGATGGCCTACTTCTAATTTTGATGTTCCTATTAGTGACTAACTGTATAACACAGCTGTGTTTGTAACAGTACACACACACACACACACACACACACACGCACGCACACAGTGTCATTAAGAACATAGACACAATCTTGAGAAGGTGCAATTAAAAAGTGAGAATAATGACAAGACATGGCTTCCATCCATCAGCAATAGCACCTCTACTCACTTTACCAGTAACAATGTAACATATTGCATTTCTGTCATCTGGTTGACTGCTGGTGACTTGTGTTCCGCAGTGGTTGGTGTTGGGTCCACTTCTGTTCACACTATACATTAATGATTTGGATGATGGAATTGATGGTTTTATGGCCAAGTCTGTGGACAATTCAAAGAAAGATGGTGCAGCAGATAGTGTTGAGGAAGCAGGGAGTCTACTGAAAGACTTAGATGGATTGGGAGGATGGGCAAGGAAGTGGCAGATGCAATATGAGGTAGGGAAGTGTGCGCTCATGCACTTTAGTAATAAGAGTATTTTCTAAACAGGAAGAGAATTCAAAAACAGAGGTGCAACGGGACTTGGGAATCCTCATGCAGGATTTCCCTGGAGGTTAACTTGCAGGTTGAGTTAGTGGTAAGGAAGGCAGTTGCAATGTTATCATTCAGTTCAAGAGACTAGAATATAAAAGCAAGGATGTAATGCTGAGGCTTTAAAAGGCATTTGCCACACTGCACTTGGAATATTGTGAGCAGTCTTGGGCCCCTTAACTAAGAAAGGATGTGCTGGCATTGGAGAGGGTCCAGAAGAGGTGCATGAGAATGATTCTGAGAATTAAAGGGTTAACATATGAGGAGGGTTTGGTGGCTCTGGGTCTGTACTCACTGGAGTTTAGAAGAATGAGGAGGATCTCAAGTCGTCAAGTCACTTTTTATTGTCATTTCGACCATAACTGCTGGTACAGTACACAGTAAAAAATGAGATGTTTTTCAGGACCATGGTGCTACATGAACAATACAAAAACTACACTGAACTACGTAAAACAACACAAGACTACACTAGACTACAGATCTACCCAGGACTGCATAAAGTGCACAAAACAGTGCAGGCATTACAATAAATAATAAACAAGACAATATGCACAGTAGAGAGCAGTAGGTTGGTGTCAGTCCAGGCTCTGGGTATTGAGGAGCCTGATGGCTTCGGGGAAGAAATTGTTACATTGTCTGGTCATAAGAGTCCGAATACTTAGGTGCCTTTTGCCAGATGGCAGAAGGGAGAAGAGTTTGTATGAGGGGTGCGTAGGGTCCTTCATAATGCTGTTTGCTTTACGGATGCAGCATGTGGTGTAAATGTCTGTAATGGTGGGAAGAGAGACCCCAGTGCTATTGTAACATGGAAGTGGATTCGCAGGTTTGGTGAGTGAGACAGAAGACACTGACTGTGAATAAGCACATTAATAATTTATTTACAAATGGTAAAAAATTCAACCAAACATTCGTCTTCCCAAGTTACACAAACTCCAAAACTAAATATTCAACAAACAGATACTTAGCTGAAAGTGCGCATAGAGCATACCTTTCCAATGGTTCTGTGAAGCATGCCCTAGGTTTCAGTAAGTACATTTAATGTCAGAGAAATGTATACAATATACATCCTGAAATTCTTTTCCTTCACAAACATCCATGAAAACAGAGGAGTGCCCCAAAGAATGAATGGCAGTTAAACCTTAGAACCTCAAAGCCTCACCAGCAAGAAAGCATCAATGCCCGCCCCTCCACCGAGCACTCAGGTGTGCAGCAAAACATCAATAAACAAACAGACTTGCAGTACCCCAAAGACAACTTGTTCACCTGGTATTCGACGTACCACAGGCTCTCTCTCTCTCCCTAATAAGGGAAAAAGAGGTGTCTCCGTTTCACAGTGAGAGGGAAGGCATAACAAACAATTTACTGATTTATGGCATTTATGACTGTAGCGTCGCTTTTTCTGAGCTCTGTGCCCAGAGATCTCAAGTCTCTGGACACACAGCCTACGGCAGCTAGCCTGCTGCTCCCTGATGTTCCGTCAGTCAGGGGTACCAGCCTTGGATCAGCCCGTCTCCAGAGCAACGAAAATCCAGCATCCTGAAGCCGGATATCGGAGATATCAAAGGAAGAAATAGAGCTGTTTACAAAGATGCAAGCAAAGGAGTGGCCATTTAGCAGCATCAGCACTTTGCTCTGCCCCTCGATAGGGACAAAGGAAAGAGAGAACGCCTCCCCAATGTGCTATTCTTTATACCAGGGGTATTTGAAACCAGACACCAGATCTGTGGTACACAAGGCAACCAATGGGAATGAGCTACATGCAGATGTCAATAGCGACTTTCTACTAGCCTCACCTCCACACAACATGCTACCCTTCAAAAGTAGCGACACTATGACAATTTGACCCTCAAACTAGAATGACTCTCGCAAATCCCCACTAAGATATATATAAAACACTAAGCTATACAAAATCCAATAATGTAAACCCAATAGTCACCCCCTCCTAGTGTACTATATTAGTCTACCAGCTTCACTGTGCCTCAAGTAGGCACCAGCCTTTCCCCTAAATGTGATAGCCAATGAGTGGCCCCCCACTTAATCTTATGCACTGATCTCAGATGTGACCAGCCAGGTGAGTGATGTTCCCCAGCTCATCAGGAATGTAGGTGTAGCATTCTTGACTAATAACAGCACAAGTGCCTCCTTTCCTTGTGAGCAGGTAATCGAAGGCCATTGATAGCGGTTCCTGGACAGTCTGGCCATACCATGTTGGGAAAGGCTATCATTCCTTCCTCTGTAATACCCTCTTGCAAACCGACCGGCAAGGGATAGATGCTCGTCCAGGGGGTGGTATACATATGGCACCACATATCAGTTGCACCACCCTGTGGGGCAACTGATAGCCCTAAAAACTGCATATCTATTAAGTGCCATTCTGCATCCAGTGGGTGCCCACTTTCACCTCGCCATTTGGCGTAGACACAGCCATCCCAGGATACTGTTCCTGCGCACACTCGCCATTTCACTGACTTGTACCTGTACTCAACATACCACCTACACCAACATTCCCTGTCAGGCGGGGAAATAACTTTATGAGTTCAGACCTTCCAGTTAAACAAATGGTATGTAGGGAAATACTAGCCCTAAAGCACTTACTCTATTGGGGGCTATTAATGCTGCCATACTGTGGGTCAAGGTTGGCTGGAATAGAATACTCCCTCCCAGATCCCCCAAAGCAGAATGCCAAAATCCGAGAAGCCAGATAATTTCTACCAGCAGTCTTTTTCCTTGTTATCAAATGGATTGATATTAGTGGCATCCCTTCCACAATGTACAAGGAGTCCTCACACAAATCCAGCAATCTGACTCATTGGTCAAGTGTACAAATTCAAACGCCATCCTCGGGAGTACATTATAGGGTCTCCCACTACAAGTCAGCACCTGCCATCTTGCCATTTTGTAATAGAGGGAGATACAAATACACTCACTCCTGATTAGTCACTGGGGTATTTAGACACAACAACAAAAACATCTTCTAGAATTGCTCCCTAAATGCCGATGTCCCTCATAAAGGTGGGCATTTCATATCGAGAACAAATATTTCCATTTTCTACCCCATTAACCCAAATTTCACATGGCCAGTATGAAATGTGGGTTTATTCCTAAAACCAATTGAACGGGAATCAAATAAATAACGGACTAAAAACACAGGCAGGACAAACAAAAAAAAAATCCAGGCTTGCACTTAACTTTTTTAAAAAGCTGCATGGAACTGCAAACTTCAAACAGTTAATTCTCCCAGGGGAATAAAAACACTTACCAAAGAACAAAAGAAAAGAAAACAACAACTTCACACAGTCTGTTAAAATCAAAACACACACACACACACACACACACACACACACACACAAAAACATACATTCAAGCATTCACACTCTACTTAACAGGGAAAAGTGATGCATGCCAAATGACCCCTTCCTTAGGGCAGTGGTCCCAAACCACCAGGCCGCAGACCAGTAACGGGCCGCAAAGCATGTGCTACCAGGCCGCGAGGAAACAATATGATTTGGCAATATGTAACAATATGAGTCAGCTGCACCTTTCCTCATTCCCTGTCACACACTGTTGAACTTGAACGCAAGCGAGGTCATCAGTGACCCAAGATGCAAATGATCCAAGACGTACAAAGGAATGGGTCCGTGCCCCATTTGTGAATGTCCCCGGTGAATCATCCATGTCAGCGCGGGAAAAAGATCAACTCCTCGAGCTTGCAAATGACGGTGGGTTGAAAAGTATGTTTGACATAACTTCTCTGCTGGCATTCTGGATCAAAGTCAAGGTTGAACATCCTGAGATAGCCACGAAAGCACTGAAAACGTTGCTTCCATTTCCAACATCATATCGTTGCGAAGCGGAGTATTCTGCAATGAATGCAACGAAAACTAAATTGCGGAATAGACTGGACATAAGGACCCCCCTCGAGTATCGCTGTCTCCCATCACCCCTCAATGGCACCGTCTTGTTGCAGGGAACAAGCATTCAGCCCAGGGCTCCCACTGATTCAGCGATATTGGTGTGTTGCAATGATTTTATATGTTTATACGGGGAAAATATGTGCTGTGTGTTTAATATCCAAACGGTACTTAAAATGTAATGATGCTATTGACTTATAAGTGACTTATCACTATTTTCATGTGCGGAAAATATGCGCTGTGTGTTTAATATTAAATTCATTAGATAAACCCTTTTAGAAATGAAATTGAGTGTATTAGCCACTTGTAAGTGACTTATAGTTGACATCACCTATATTCCGGTCGTGATTAACATCCCCCACCACCCCCGGTCGGCCGGTCCGCAAGAATATTGTCAATATTAAACCAGTCCGCAGTGCAAAAAAAGGTTGGGGACCCCTGCCCTATGGGAATGAGGCATAAAGACATGAGCCACCCCCTGTCACCCACTTCCTCGGAGGTCAGCTATGGCCCTTTGTGATGCCTCCAGTGCAGGATATAGAGAATCCTGAATGGAATGTGATGAATCCAGTAGAAGACAAAAGGAGCCCTATCAGGAGAGGGCTTGAAGAATGACCCACCCTCATTAATGGCCTCCTTCCCTCACTTCCTTTGGCAGAACTCCCTCCACATTTCCTAGAGGGTGGGAGTGGGAACCCCATTTATTTGCTCCTTCAGGACCCCAGCTTTGAGCAACGCCAAAAACATTTCCTTATGGGTCATGCTGGATCTCCCACTCCCCATCTGCTTATCCAACTTCCATACCTGGCTATGCACACTTTCTTCTACACACTGCAAACCCTGTAACAACTGAATCGCTGTACTTATAGGATGACCCACTGCTGGTCCTATTAAAGACAGCTCTACTCCTTTTAAATGGGAAGCCACTGCCATAACCAGATGTCCTGTCATGACAGAGTTAGGTCAATATCCTCTGGCAGGTTATCACTTCCACTGTATAATTATGTAATAAGAGCCCACTGACGAAGGGCTTTAGTGCCTCCCCTTTACTGTACTGTATTCTGTTTAGGGTTTTAAATCCCATTCAGGGAGAGAAGGTTCCTTAAATCTTATTGCTGCTGCCACTTGATACCATAATGATGCATTATGCTCAGAGGAAGTAAGCAGTGGTTACGTGTTGGGACAATAGGCTCCCTAATGTACCTATCTCTCTATTAGATAGGCTCACTCCGGTACCCCCCTCATCCCATATCCTAAGCAAGTTTGTGGCTAGATACTCTCTAGGCTTCTGGAAACATAGAAACTTAGAAAGCCTACAGCGCAACACAGGCCCTTCTGCCCACAATGCTGTGCTGAACATGTACTTAGTTTAGAAATTACCTAGGGGTACCCATAGCCCTCTATTTTTCTAAGCTCCATGTACCTATACAGGAGTCTCTTAAAAGACCCTATTGTATCCACCTCCACCACCGTCACTGGCAGCCCATTTCATGCACTCACCACTCTCTGCGAAAAAAACTTACCCCTGACATCTCCTCTGTACCTACTTCCAAGCACCTTAAAACTGTGCCATCTCATGCTAGCTATTTCAGCCCTGGGAAAAAGCCTCTGACTATCCATACTATCAATGCCTCTCATCATCTTATACACCTCTGTCAGGTCACCTCTCATCCTCCATTACTCCAAAGAGAAGAGGCCAAGTTCACTCAACCTATTCTCATAAGGCATGCTCCCCAATCCCAGGCAACATCCTTGTAAATCTCCTCTGCACCCGTTCTATGGTTTCCACATCCTTCCTGCAGTGAGGTGACCACAATTGAGCACAGTACTCCAAGTGGGGTCTGATCAGGGTCTTATATAGCTGTAATATTACCTCTCAGTTCTTAAACTCAATCCCATGGTTGATGAAGGCCAATGCACCATATGCCTTCTTAACCACAGAGTCAACCTGCGCAGCAGCTTTGAGTGTCCTATGGACTCGGACCCCAAGATCCCTCTGATCCTCCACACTGCCAAGAGTCTTACCATTAATACAATATTCTGCCATCATATTTGACCTACCAAAATGAACAACCTCACACTTATCTGGGTTGAACTCATCTGCCACTTCTCAGCCCAGTTTTGCATCCTATTGATGTCCCACTGTAACCTCTGACAGCCCTGCACACTATCCACAACACCCCCAACCTTTGTGTCATCAGCAAATTTACTAATCCATCCCTCCACTTCCTCATCCAGGTCATTTGTGAAAATCACAAAGAGAAGAGGTCCCAAAACAGATCCCTGAGGCAGACCACTGGTCACTGGTCTCCATGCAGAATATGATGCGTCTACAACCACTCTTAGCCTTCTGTGGGCAAGTCAATTCTGGATCCACAAAGCAAGGTCCCCTTGGATCCCATGCCTCCTTACTTTATCAATAAGGCTGGCATGGGGTACCTTATCAAATGCCTTGCTGAAATCCATATATACTACATGTACTACTCTATCTTCATCAATGTGTTTAGTCAGATCCTCAAAAAATTCAATCAGGCTCATCAGGCATGACCTGCCTTTGACAAAGCCATGCTGACTATTCCTAATCATATTATGCCTCTCCAAATGTTCATAAATCCTGCCACTCAGGATCTTCTCCATCAACTTACCTACCACTGAAGTAAGACTCACTGGTCTGTCTGTACCTATCCCCTAAGCTTGTCAATTCCTTAGCGGAGAACTCCCTGATCTCTGTTGTCTCTAAGGGGCCCATTGTACCATCCCTCACATATTTCTGATCCTCCTCTCCTCCCCATCCTGGAGGAAGAAGCTGTGGGCCGATACCCCCCACCCTCCATGGCGGGTCTGGGAGCACATGATCACTGGCCTGGCTTGTACTATTTCAGGTACATAGGGGAAAGGGCAATCACTTTGAGGAATAAACCTAGGAGTCCACTCTACCCTCTCTTCCTCATTTTCATCTAATTGCTGTGCATTCATTAGCCAAGAAGTCTTACAATGGCTGCAAACAGCCAGATAGCATCCTTCCAAATATCCTTTCTCTTGGGAAATCCCAGTGTTTTAAGTATGGACACAATGTGGTGTCTAATTTCAACCCCAATGAAATCTAACTGGTCTGACCAATCTATGGGCATCCTGTAACCCAGTAAGGCCAATGAGACTTCCAAAGCCCTCACTATTATCGATTCACCCTGGGACTCAGCTTTGCTCATATGGGAGGTGGTGAGGAGGAGGTTTTCTCTCTTAAATACCCTTCTAAAGAAATGCACTTTCATTCCTATTCAGCAAACTCTGCCAAAGTAGCGCCAAGTGTAACATGGAAGCAGGTTCGCGGGTTTGGTGAGTGAGACAGAGAACACTGACTACGAATAAGCATGTTGATCATTTAAGGACTGGAATTTGATTGTAAACAAGGTAGGACAGCAGAAATCTGATTGGATGAGGACTAATCAATCAGGAGGGATAGACGACAGGGGTATAAATACCACCAGACTAGACATGCCTAGACATCATCCCTGATGAAGATGGAAGAGTTTGTCATCAAAATGTCCATTAAAATCAATACCTGTACCCGGCTGGAAGCCCAAGAAGAGTTTATTCGTATTAATCATTTATTTACAAACAGCAAAAAAATTGACCAAACATTTAATTTCCCCCAGGTTACACAAACTACAGAACTAAATATGCAACAAGAAGATATTTAGCTAAAAGTGCTTGCGGAGCATACCTTCCCAATGGTTCTGTGAAGCATGCCCTAGGGACAAAGGAAAGAGAGAACCCTCCCCCCACAATGTGCCATTCTTTATACCTGGGGTGTTGTTTAAAACCAGTCACCAGAGATTTGGCACACAAGGCAACCAATGAGAAAGATCTTCTATAGTTTTCAAAAGGACCAATCAATGGGCAACATGGTGGAAGTGGCCTTTGACTGGCAAATAAGCCACAGCCCCACACAACGCGTATATTGAAAGGCCTAGATACAGTGGATGGGGAGTGAATGTTTCCTATATTGGGTGAGTCTAGGATCAGAGGGCACCTTTGCAAATGTGGTTTGATTTTTTTTGTACTGAATGAAATGTACTATATTTTAGATACCATAAGACAGAGAAGCTAGAATAGGGCTTTGGATGCCATGTCCACCTCACTAAGTGAATTCATGATAGTTGCCTTGTCTCAGTGTCACTTCCTTGTACTCCTCGACTCCCTCAACATCCAAAAATCTATCTTGAACACACAAAGTGACTAAGCTCCCACAGATCATTTGATCAGGGAATGATAAGGTTAAGCTACCATCAGAGTGAAGAAGCCTCTTGTATCTGTGACTTGAATTGAGGAATGGGAAAGGTGTAGTAACACTTATAGGGGTGTATTATAGACCACCTAATGGGGAGCAAGAATTGGAGAAGCAAATTTGTAAGGAGATAGCAGCTATTTGTAGTGAGCACAAGGTTGTGATTGTGGGAGATTTTAATTTTCTACACATAGACTGGGAAGCTCATTCTGTAAAAGGGCTGAATGGTTTGGAGTTTGTAAAATGTGTGCAAGATAGTTTTCTGCAGCAATACATAGAGGTACCAACTAGAGAAGGGGCAGTGTTGGATCTCCTGTTAGGGACTGAGATAGGGCAGGTGACAGAGGTATGTGTTGGGGAGCACTTCGGGTTCAGTGATCACAATGCTATTAGTTTCAATAAAACTATGGAGAAGGATAGGACTGGACCCAGGGTTGAGATTTTTGATTGGAGAAAGGCTAACATTGAGGAGATGCGAAAGGATTTAGAAGGAGTGGATTGGGACAATTTGTTTTATGGGAAGGATGTAATAGAAAAATGGAGGTCATTTATAAGTGAAATTTTGAGGGTACAGGATCTTTATGTTCCTGATAGATTGAAAGGAAAGGTTAAAAGTTTGAGAGAGCCATGGTTTTCAAGGGATATTGGAAACTTGGTTCGGAAAAAGAGAGATATCTACAATAAATACGGGCAGCTTGGAGTAAATGAGGTGCTCAAGGAATATAAAGAACGTAAAAAGAATCTTAAGAAAGAAATCAGAAAAGCTAAGAGAAGATATGAGGTTGCTTTGGCAAGTAAGGGGAAAATAAATCCAAAGGGTTTCTACAGTTACGTTAATAGCAAAAGGATAGTGAAGGATAAAATTGGTTCCTTAGAGATTCAGAGTGGACAGCTATGTGTGGAGCCAAAAGAGATGGGAGAGATTTTGAACAATTTATTTTCTTCGGTATTCACTAAGGAGAAGGATATTGAATTGTGTAAGGTAAGGGAAACAAGTAGAGTAGTTATGGGAACTATGATGATTAAAGAAGAGGAAGTACTGGCGCTTTTAAGGAATATAAAAGTGGATAGGTCTCCGGGTCCTGACAGGATATTCCTTAGGACCTTGAGGGAAGTTAGTGTAGAAACAGCAGGGGCTCTGACAGAAATATTTTAAATGTTATTAGAAATGGGGATGATGCCGGAGGACTGGCATATTGCTCATGTGGTTCCATTGTTTAAAAAGGGTTCTAAGAGTAAAGCTAGCAATTATCGGCCTGTAAGTTTAATGTCAGTGGTGGGTAAATTAATGGAAAGTATTCTTAGAGATGGTATATATAATTATCTGGATAGACAGGGAATGATTAGGAACAGTCAACATGGACCTGTACGTGGAAGATGTTTGACAAATCTTATTGAATTTTTTGAGGAGGTTACAAGGAAAATTGACGAGGCTAAGGCGGTGGATATAAACTTCAGTAAGGCCTTTGACAAGGTTCCACATGGAAGGTTAGTTAGGAAGGATCAATCGTTAGGTGTTAATATTGAGGTAGTAAAATGGATTCAACAGTGGCTGGATGGGAGATGCCAGAGAGTAGTGGTGGATAACTGTTTGTCAGGTTGGAGGCCGGTGACTAGTGGTGTGTCTCAGGGATCTGTACTGGGTCCAATGTTGTTTGTCATATACATTAATGATCTGGATGATGGGGTGGTAAATTGGATTAGTAAGTATGCAGATGATACTAAGATAGGTGGAGTTGTAGATAATGAAGTAGGTTTTCAAAGCTTGCAGAGAGATTTAGAAGAGTGGGCTGAAAGATGGCAGATGGAGTTTAATGCTGATAAGTGTGAGGTGCTACATTTTGGTAGGACTAATCAAAATAGAACATACATGATAAATGGTAGGGCAATGAAGAATGCTGTAGAACAGAGGGATCTAGGAATAATGGTGCATAGTTCCCTGAAGGTGGAATCTCATGTGGATAGGGTGGTGAAAAAAGCTTCTGGTATGCTGGCCTTTATAAATCAGAGCATTGAGTATAGGAGTTGGGATGTAATGTTAAAATTGGACAAGGCATTGGTGAGGCCAAATTTGGAGTATTGTGTACAGTTCTAGTCACCGAATTATAGGAAAGATATCAACAAAATAGAGAGAGTACAGAGGAGATTTACTAGAGTGTTACCTGGGTTTCAGCACCTAAGTTACAGAGAAAGGTTGAACAAGTTAGGTCTTTATTCTTTGGAGCGTAGAAGGTTGAGGGGGGACTTGATAAACGTGTTTAAAATTATGAGGAGGATAGATAGAGTTGACGTGGATAGGCTTTTTCCTTTGAGAGTGGGGCAGATTCAAACAAGAGGACATGAGTTGAGAGTTAAAGGGCAAAAGTTTAGGGGTAATGCGAGGGGGAATTTCTTTACTCAGAGAGTGGTAGCTGTGTGGAACGAACTTCCAGTAGAAGTGGTAGAGGCAGGTCGATTTTGTCATTTAATAAGAAATTGGATAGGTATATGGACAGGAAAGGAATGGAGGGTTATGGGCTGAGTGCAGGTAGATGGGCCTAGGTGAGAGTCAGCGTTCGGCACGGACTAGAAGGGCCGAGCTGGCCTGTTTCTGTGCTGTAATTGTTATATGGTTATATGGAATGACTGACTCGTTGCTTTCAGGTTATGACTGTTCCAGGCACTCCAGCTAGGAAAAACAGTGTTCCATAGCAGGAACAATAGAGCAGAAACTGTAAAACAAAAGTGCTTGTATATAAAATATTTTCCTACTGAAATGGATGAACTTACATTTTTCCACAGTAAATTTAATCTGATAAATTCTTGCCTATTTACTTAGCCTATTTATATCCCTTCCCCCCCCCCCGCCCCAGTTTTTCTTCACATCCACATTGTCCCATGGTTCTTCCCAGATTTATATAATCAGAAAAGTTGGATGTATTGATCTTGGTCATCTCATCCAAGTCATTGCCATGTTAGGAACTCTGACCTCAGCAGTATTTCATTTAACACCCTATTATTCACCACCTACCAAGGTGAAAGAAATATACTTACTTATACTCTTACTTTATGTCCATTAATCAATCCATACCAACATATTATGCCAGGCCCATATGTTCTGTTTCTGTGTCCTTGTTGGAGTTACCACTATTCCTTGCCAGCCCTTATCTCACCCCTTCCCTTCACTTCTTTACATAAGCTATCCCTCCCCTTTACATTCTCAATCCAAATACAGGGTCTCAGCTGAAAGTTTAGACCATCCCAGTGCCTCCACAGACATGCCTGACCTGCTGAGTTCCTCCAGCAGCTCGTTTCTGTTGCCCCAGATCCCAGCATCAGCATCCCAGCATCTCCTTATGTTATTTAATTTTCTTCCCTTCCTTGATACGAATGCTAGGTGTCGTCAGTTCTTTCATGTTGATATCGTATTTCATGTTTTCTTGCACATAGAGGGAGGCTCTTCACCCCATTAATCTATGCTAGCCTTTGGAGTATTCTGATCAGTCCCGTTCCCCACTTAATTATCTGTAACCAATTCTCTCTCACACGGTATTCAACACCCCCCCCTCCTGAATTCTCCTACCACTCACCTACATTGACAATGCATTATTTACAGTAGCCAATTAACGTTACAACTAGCACATTATGTGTGAGGCAATGAGGGTGCTGTTGTGGTTTCTCGTTTCTCACAAACGACAAGGAGACGCAGAAAATCCTTCAAGTCGTTTTAAACTTTAATTTGCAAATCAAAGCTGAGACAATCAGAAAGCTAGTCGCTGACTCCCCGTCGAACCTTGTACATAGCATTTTTATAACAGTTCTCCTATCTTAGCTACATTATCATATCCAATCAGCCTGTGATTACATACCATCAATATATCCGCTCTTGACTTTCCACTATTGTTTTTTCCCCAACTTAATTATGTCCTAGTTTACATTTTAGACCATATGTCTTCTCATCCCTAACCACAGTTATTTCTTAATTAGTCTTGTATCGACATACTGCCACATATTTCATCATCTTACCCACCACCGTTACCTTTCTACTTGATTTCATTCTAGTTCTCTTCATGAATTACTAGTGAACAGATCAAAAGTCATGGCTACATAGTGAATACCTTCTAATGAGCTAACAGTGGTTACATAGTAAATATTGTAGAAAATACAATGAGTGCATTTGCATTTTCCAATATAAACCACCCTTTGAGACCCACAGGGTCTCATACAGAGAGAGAGGACTGAGAGTCTATGCACAAAAAGCTCAAATAAAGCCCAGCATTTTACTTCCAAATTTGGGTTAAACTGTAATTTCCTGCGCTTAGGACTCGAAAGTGTTCTCTCCCTACCTCCCTAGGCCGCTGAGCCAAAAACCCGTCCCTTCGTATCTGAGACAGGGAAAAAGACTCAGCAGCCTTCACAGCCTAAGCCTCACATATTTCATCTCTCTCTTGTTCGTCTTGCGGGACTCGTAAACTGTACGAATACATCATCGGTGCTTCTTTCTCCGTAGGGCTCGACACAACAATTTCCAGGAGCATCGGAAACTGTTTCATTGCAGCACGCACTGCAAGCGACTTGAGGCATGGAAGAAAACAGCACAGAATGACCGCACAGCTTAGTAATACAATACCAATGGTTACTGCAATCTTGGTCAGCCATGCTTCCCATCCTCCCAGTTTACTATTTAACCAGTCAAAGAACTGGTGTCCAAACCCTGCATTTTGTTTAACTTCCTTACTTAGATTTTTCAGTTTATTCATTGCTCTGGTAAACGATCCCTCCGTACTAGTGTTATTCGGTATAAAAGTACAGCACTGTTCCCCAAACATTACACAAACCCCTCCTTTCTCCACCAAATGCCAGTCTAGTACCTGTCTATTTTGCAACAGCACTCTACTGGTTGCATCTAGCTGCTGCCCCAAGGCCTCTAGTGCATCATCGGTGTAGTTAATGAATCTCTGTTGATTGTAATAGAAACCATAGAAACTACAGCACAGAAACAGGCCTTTTGGCCCTTCTCAGCTGTGCCGAACCATTTTCTGCCTAGTCCCACTGACCTGCACACGGACCATATCCCTCCATACACCTCCCATCCATGTATCTGTCCAATTTATTCTTAAATGTTAAAAAAGAACCCGCATTTATCACCTCGTCTGGCAGCTCATTCCATACTCCCACCACTCTCTGTGTGAAGAAGCCCCCCCTAATGTTCCCTTTAAACCTTTCCCCCCTCACCCTTAACCCATGTCCTCTGTTTTTTTTCTCCCCTTGCCTCAGTGGTAAAAGCCTGCTTGCATTCACTCTATCTATACCCATCATAATTTTATATACCTCTATAAAATCTCCCCTCATTCTTCTACGTTCCAGGGAATAAAGTCCTAACCTATTCAACCTTTCTCTGTAACTGAGTTTCTCAAGTCCCGGCAATATTCTTGTAAACCTTCTCTGCACTCTTTCAACCTTATTTATATCCTTCCTGTAATTTGGTGACCAAAACTGAACACAATACTCCAGATTCGGCCTCACCAATGCCTTATACAACCTCATCATAACATTCCAGCTCTTATACTCAATACTTTGATTAATAAAGGCCAATGTACCAAAAGCTCTCTTTACGACCCTATCTACCTGTGACGCCACTTTTAGGATATTTTGTATCTGTATTCCCAGATCCCTCTGTTCTACTGCACTCCTCAGTGCCTTACCATTAACCCTGTATGTTCTACCTTGGTTTGTCCTTCCAACGTGCAATACCTCACACTTGTCAGTATTAAACTCCATCTGCCATTTTTCAGCCCATTTTTCCAGCTGGTCCAAGTCCCTCTGCAGGCTCTGAAAACCTTCCTCACTGTCTACTACACCTCTAATCTTTGTATCATCAGCAAACTTGCTGATCCAATTTACCACATTATCATCCAGATCATTGATATAGACGACAAATAACAATGGACCCAGCACTGATCCCTGTGGCACACCACTAGTCACAGGCCTCCACTCTGAGAAGCAATCCTGGACTACCACTCTTTGGCTTCTTCCATTGAGCCAATGTCTAATCCAATTTACCACCTCTCCATGTATACTAGCGACTGAATTTTCCTAACTAACCTCCCATGCAGGACCTTGTCAAAGGCCTTACTGAAGTCCATGTAGACAATATCCACTGCCTTCCCTTCATCCACTTTCCCGGTAACCTCCTCGAAAAAATCCAACAGATTGGTCAAACATGACCTACCACGCACAAAGCCATGTTGACTCTCCCTAATAAGTCCCTGTCTATCCGAATGCTTGTAGATTCTGTCTCTTAGTACTCCCTCCAATAACTTACCTACTACCGACGTTAAACTTACTGGCCTATAATTTCCCGGATTACTTTTTGATCCTTTTTTAAACAACGGAACAACATGAGCCACTGTCCAATCCTCCGGCACCTCACCTGTAGACAGCGACATTTTAAATATTTCAGCCAGGGCCCCTGCAATTTCAACACTAGTCTCCTTCAAGGTCCGAGGGAACATTATATATATATATAATTTATCCATTCAACATTTTTGCTAACCCCTATCACAGGTGTAAGTGCTTCCCAGCCCGCAGCAATCTCATTTCTTGCCTTAAACTCGTTAGGTATATCCCTTGGCTGTCCTATACTGTCGATCCGAATCGTCAGGTCAGGCTCATATTTTCTCTTCCTCCGTTTTAGTGTCTGTTGCTTCGAGGTGTCAAACTGTATTTCAGGGGATACTGCAACTTCTTGAATCAGCATAACACGCGTACATGTACCTGTCCAACCGAGGGGGAGCGCGGATCTCAGACCTCCCTCCTGTCCACACAGCCACCAGGTATCTGCTAACGGGATGGTCTGGGCATCCAGTGCACCATCGGGCGGAGGGGTACCTGTCTTGTATCTTCGGCCTGGGGTTATATCCCAAGTCTTGCTGCTGAAATGCCTAACCGAGAGATCACCCGTCCGCGTGAAACATTCATAACTCAAATGTTCCTGCATTTTAGGCTTTCCCAATGTGGGTGTCTGGCTTCTTTTATTTATAGCCCACGGTCTGCTGTAATTACAGTTAGAGACAAGCTTGTTTTGATCAAACTGCGAGGAAGCCTGGTATAACATACACCAATAAGGGCACATTGGTGTGTTGGCCACACACTTCTGATAACAGGGATTTACCTTAATGCAAAACCTCATGGAACAAGCCTTGGTTGCACTCGGGCACTGCCGTTCACACCGTTCCCTATGCTCCCCTCGCCATTGCGCACAAGTGGAGGAGTTGTATGGCTTGGGGACCACATGCTGCACAGGGCTTGCCCTTGAGCACAGATAACAATCCTGCCTCTTCATCATCCCTGCTGTATAGTTTGCCCACGTGTTCTGGTACCATGGTACGGAGGTAACCATTGTGCTCCTCTTACTCCTTTCTCTCAGGTTTTGTGGGATCCTAACATTCCCATGCCACATCTGCCAAATTAATGGTCTCCAAGTCTGCACAAGAGTGTCTGAGTGTATCATCCCGGGGGGGCGAGACTGGTCGCCCCCAAGTTGTCCCCATTATCTGAAAGAGTACTACCACCCATAACCCCATCCTTAGGGTCTTCGGGCCTGTCCTCAGGACCAAAAATTTCCCTTATTACTTGGTCAAGTTCCTGCGGTTCAGTATCAGCTTCTTGTTGCTCTTGTCTGTCCCCTACTGTTTGTTCCTCTTCACCACTTACCTCGGGTGGCCCACCTGACTGTACCTGCGGGATTGCTCTAGTGCAGTGATTGAGATGATACCAGGTGGAGCATCCTTCCACTTGAACTGTGGTGGGTGATGCTTTGGTTACTGTAAAGGGCCCTTCCCTTCTTGGTTCATTCCACTTTCTTCAAAACGCTCGCACATAGACCTGATCGCCTGGCTTGATTGGCCCTTCCCCTTGATCGATCTCTGGCTCTTTCTGTTTTTCCTGTGCATAAATAGACTTATGTATCATAGTTAATTGCCGCATGTATTGTTTTAATTCCAATTTCAATTGTTCCAAACTAGGCCCTTTATATGGTCCTCCCCACTGGGGCACTGGCATGGGCCTTCTGGTTAGCATTTCATGCGGCGTTAGACACATCATCCAATTAGTCTGCATGCGGTAACTCATTAACGCTAACGGTAGTGCATCAACCCAGTTGAGTTTAATATCTGCACAGATTTTGTTTAGTTTGGTTTTTAAAGTCCTGTTAATTCTTTCCGCCATACCCTGCGACTGAGGATGATACACACATCCAAATCTTTGCTTTATTCTTAGTGCTTGCAGTACTAACTTGACCACTTTCTGGATGAAAGCTGAACCATTGTCTGAGCTAATTTCTGTCAGTATCCCAAATCTTGGGACCACTTCATTTGTCAGGAATTTCACCACTGTTCCTGCCCCTTGATCTTTCGAGGGTACCGCCTCTACCCATCTGCTAAATCTGTCGATTACCACCAACATGTATCTTTTTCCTCTCACTGTTTTTATTATGTCTACATAGTCAATCACTAGATGTTTAGAAGGCCCTTCAGGTACGGGTATATGACCTATTGGGGTTGTAATTCCTTTCTGAACATTATTCTGCACGCATACCTCGCACAGTGACTATACATGGTCTACTGAAGCCTGTAAATAAGGCGACCAAAATCCATCCTTTTTTATTTTCCTTATTACTTCCCCCCTTGCACAATGATCCATCCCGTGTGCTTCTGAGATCAGGATAGTCAGTAAAGGGGTGGGAGCTACCAGTAGGCCATCTTCCGTGGTCCATAGGCCTTTTGGGTTCTGATTGGCCCCCCTTTGTCTCCACAGTGTTTGCTCTGCCAAAGTTGCCTTTCCCTGTATTTCAATTAGGTCCTCTACCATAGGTTCCAGCTCTAGACTTACCTGGGGTACGATAACAGCAGATGTACACCCAGACGCTTTCCTGGCTGCTTCATCTGCAGCTTGATTTCCCTTTGTTACTATATCGTTTCCTTTTCTATGTGCCTGGCATTTTACTATAGCCAGTGCTTTAGGTTTCATCAGTGCTTTTATTAGATCTAAAATCTGCTGACAGTGCTGTATAGGATCTCCATTGCTCTTTTTAAAACCTCTCTGTTTCCACACTGCCCCAAACAAATGACATACTTCATGAGCATATGCTGAATCTGTATAGATATCTACTTTCTCTCCTTCCATCATTTCACACGCTGCTGTCAAAGTTTTGATTTCCGCTAGCTAGGCAAAGCACGGTTGGGGGCGTGCCTCTATTCTGATGACCTTGAAGTCTGCCTGATCCTGTTGCACTACTGAGAACCCTGCGTGATTCCCATCGTGATCCCTGTAACAAGAGCCATCTACGAACAGGACCTTTTTATCTTCGTCTTCTAATGGTGCTGATCGTAACTCTGCTCTCAATTTAGCGAATGTCATTGTTTTCCCTACACAAACATGGGGTTCTCCTTCATACCCAAAAGGGACATATCAGCTATGTTACTGGTGGTGCATCTCTGTATAGTTATATCTGGAAATGCCAGTAGCATCTGATATGTTGCTATCCTGGCTGGTGTCAACACAGATTTCCCTTTTTCCAGTAATTCTGCTACCTTGTGGTGCGTGTACAGAATCACAGGATAGCCCATGGTTACGGATGATGCCTTTTCATATGCATAGTAAAGTGCTGCCAATCCCCGATAACAAGGTTGGTACCCCTGAGCCACCTCATCCAGTTTCGCACTGTAGTATGCTATCAGTTGTTTTGCTTTACCTGTGCCAGTCTGCTGCGTTAGAACTGCTGCAGGATGACCTTCCTGTCGGTTGGATACGTACAGATGAAAGGCCTTCTCATAGTCAGGCAAAGCTAATGCTGGGGCTGACTGCAATTCCTGTTTAATAGTATTGAAAGCAACTTCCGCCTCCTCATTCCACCGTAGTCTACTCCTCAAGCTTGTATGTCCCGCTTCCTTCATTATTTTCCTTAGTGGCGTTACAATTTCAGCGTATTCCCCAATCCAATCTGAACTATATCCTGTTAGTCCCAGAAATGTCATCATCTGCCCCACTGTCTGGAGCTTGGGAGCTTTAGTTATAGCCTCAATTTGATCCAGCACTATCGCCTTCACTCCCTTGGATATCACTCTACCTAGGTATTCTACCTGTTGCTTGCAAAATTGCAGCTTCTTTCTAGATACCTTATGCCCTCCATGCGCCAGTCTCTCTAAAAAGGTTATGGTATTCTGTTCACACTGTCCCTCACTTTCGGAGCAAATCAACAAATCATCCACATACTGCATCAATGTACTTTCCAACGATATGCCCTCTAGGTCCGCCTTTAACACTTCTGTTAAATCCTTGTGGCATTCTAGTGCAGGTATACTAGTTGCCTCTGTATGTAAACGCAAATAGGTACTCACACTGATCTGCCAGGGGAACGCCGAAAAAAGCCGGACACAAATCGATCACTGAAAAATAGCCTGCTTCCAGCGGAACATTAGCCAAAAGCGTGTGTGGGTTGGGAACTACCGCTGAACACTACCTCATTCACCGCTCGCAAGTCATGCACCAGTCTCCATTTAGATTTATCCGCTTTAAGGACAGGTAACAGCGGGGTATTACATGGGCTGTCTATCCTTTTAAGTACTCCTGCCTCCAGTAGCCCCTGTATATTCCTTCTTCTGCCTCTGGTCTCAGGGGATACTGTGGTCTCCTGGGTGGAACTGCTCCCTTCTTCAGCTTTATTTCCACCAGACTGGCTGTTCTTATTCTCCCTACATCCATGTCACGTTGTGACCACAAAATAGATGGTAACCTATCCAGCCTGTTATCTTTCTGCTGGCCTTCCTCCTTTCCCAATAACGTCATGTGTGGTTGAGGGGTCACTTCGACCTCCTTTGTTGTTCCTACCATATCTATATCTACCTCTACTTTAAAGTAGTTGTTGTCTCCCGATACCCACACCTTTGGCATAATTTTCCTCCGCACCGCTACGGTTGCAGCGTGCTTTACTAAGGATCCTAGGTCTTCAGACTGATGTCCCTCATTTACCAGCAGCGTTATGCGGGGCTCAGCTTCCAGTATCCTGTACCATTTTTCCAAGAAGGTATTCCACCTTGTATCCCTTGTCTCCCAATTATTATAGCTTCTCCTCTTAGGTGCTGCCGAGTACATGCCTCCTTGTGCCATCTCTCCTCTAACTCTTTGTTCTGGGTCTCGTCAGAAATCACTGTGCAATGTAACTTGGATTTGGGCACTACAGCCTGGGGCAATATAGCCTGCACGCCCTTTTTCCATTTTTCCCAGGTTTCCCAGATCTGATCTTCTATGTCTCCTATCCAAAAGACATTAACTTTCTTGATTTCCCGCACTAGTAATTGAGCATTTACTCTTCCCACACTCAACCCACTTCTGGTACATTCTAATTTTAATTCTAGTTTTAATAGGGCGTCTCTGCCTAGCAAATTAATCGGAGTTCCTTTGGACACTAATATCAGCAAAACTATTCCTTTGCTGCCCATCCTTAATCGCACTGGAGCTATACATTGTGTCAACTGTGTTTTCCCCGAGAACCCTACAGTCTTGATAAATTTTCCTGACATGGGAAGGTGAAGGGCATACTGCGGCTGTACACAAGTATACGTGGCTCCAGTGTCTATCATCATTGGTGTCAGCTGCCCTTCTAACACAACCTGAACAATGGGTTCCTCTTCTGCCTCCCTTGTTATCACTGGGTAGTGTCCCTTCCCACCTGGGTTCTCTGGACACCCCTAATGTCTTGCATAGGGGTTCACGGGTCCACTCGGCCCTGCGGGGACTGGTCCTTGGCTAGACTGTGGTTCCCATCTCATTGGTTCCCGCTGGTACGTGACAGCCCATGGCCTACGTGGGCAGTCCCTTCTCATGTGTCCTGGCTGGTTACATCCCCAGCACAATCTCTCTATCTCTCTTTCCCCTTGTTTCCTCACTGGTCCTTTCTGCCCATAACCTCTCTGTCCCCCTCCTTGGGATTTCCAGTCCTGTCTGGGCTGCTGTTTAAATTTATCCTGTCCCTGATAGGGCATTTGCAGAAGAGCTCCCCCAAAGACATTTATTATTGGCATGGGGTTTTCTGGCCTCCGTCTTACGGCACAACTGGTCCCTCCATGTAATGGCATTTCATTCATTTCAACGGCTGTGCTTAAATTGGTCATTGCTGGCAGCATCTTCTGCCTTTTTCTTTTTCCTTCTTTTTAAGTTCTTCAAGCTGCATTTGTATCAGCTTTCTTTGCACTTCTTCTTGCTGGTCAGTCAACTTTCGTATGTCTTTTCGATATTTCTTGTCTGCATGGACTGCGTGGTCCCTGTCAGTCCAACCACTTCCTCAAGTTTAGACTTAACTTGGGGAGGCATTGCATCCAAGACAGTATTTCAGAACAGTAAGGTCATAAATGGGTTGCCTTCCACTTCTTGTTCAGTTTCCAGTCTCCACCTTTTCAACTGATTTTCTACATAGGCTGCTGGATTTTCAGTGTCTCCCAGTGGATCCCCTTTCATGGCTTTGGGGTCCATTTTGGGTGGATAGAGGGCCCACCATGCCCGCTGCCTCACTGAGTCAAATCTGGCCCCGTCAATCAGTGTGCTGTCCGAGTTCTGTATACCAGCCGCTTCCATCAGCTCTTGTAGTTTGGAGGTTCCCATCAGCCTTATCAGCAGCGCCTTCAAATCTCCCATAGCCAACATTCGTCCTGCGGTTTCTTCCTCAAAGGCCCTAATCTACTTCCCTGCACCCTCATGTAGGCTGGGCAGGGTGTTTTTCAGCCCTTCCAGGTCCTGGGATCCCCAAGGAATATACTGTACTTGTCCCAATCCTTTTACTAACAACGGCATCATTCTCCCTTTCCTTTCCCACATCTCCTGACTCTCCTCCTCGCCTGACTCCCCATCTGTTTCTGAGCATATTTTTACTGGCTGCCACATGATTCTTTCCGGGGTTTCCTTTCTCCCTTGGCCTCCTCGTGGAGTTCTTCCTTTCTGCCTTGAGCTGGCATTTGCTCAGGCCCATGCGAATTCCTCAAACTCCCGTTGGAAATTCTTTCTCTGCTGTAATTTCCTAATCTCTTCCTTTGTTTCTAATATCTGCCTTTTCACTCTCTCTTTTTCCCCTTCAAGGCTCCTATCTCCTATCCTCTGCCTACGCTCTCTTGCACCCTCTCTTTCGCTACTTAACTCTTGCTCTCCGGACAAGTCACCTTCTGTTCTGGCCTGTTCAGTTCCGTGCTCATATAACAGAGATTTCTCTTCATCCCTTTTCGCTCTTAATTCCTGTAACCCTTTGATCTCTTCTTCTATTTTCCTTTTTTCTTGTTCTGTCTTTGCCCGGTCTTCTTCTATCACCTTCCATAATTCCTCCTGCTCCTTTTCATGATTCTTTCTTTCCTCCTCGGTATCCCAGACTTTAATTTCTCCATTTAGATCCACTCTTCCTGTTATCATCGGACACTGCTTAAGGGTTTCTTTCTCATAATAGGGAGGAGGTTTTTCTACGTCTTTCAGGTCTGGGTATAGAGCCGAAGCCGGCTCCCTGTTATGCTTTTTCCTTTTCTTTATCAGACTGCTCCTTTCATTTCTCAGTGTCTTTTTTACTCACTATTAATATACTTCCCGTCTTTCTTAACCTTTCTCCCTCCATCCTAAAGAGTTTTAACACTTCCATTTCTTGTTTTCTTTTTTACTCTCTTTTCTTGGATTTATCTTTGGGTTTGTGATTTTTAATTAGCGCTTCCATTTCCTCACATAAGCTTACATCAAACGTTCCTTCTCTTGGCCATTTCGTGACCAAATTTTTGGTTCTTTTTTCCCATTTCTCTGACGTTTCTATGATCTCATCCTGACTTACTGGGAATTTTCTGCTCAATATTTCTACTGCCGTTCCTTTCTCTGTCATGTTGTCCTCTTTTTTCCTTTTTCTATTATGGTATTCTTAGAATCTCAAGACTTACCTATTTAATAATACTATTTCTCTAATTCTATTTCTGTGCCTCGCCTTGTGGTTTATCTTAGTAGCGTCTGAATTATCTATTAAACTATCTTTATCCCCTATTACGTTCTGCCCATGCAGACCCCTTCTTAGGGCGGTATCCACAGATCTTTTCCTTTTGCACCTCGCTTATTCAGACCCTTATACTTCTTAAGGTGGTATTCACGAGGATTTTCTCGTTCTTTCTTTCCCTGCCTGTTCAGACTTTCGTTTCATGCGAAGCGGTATCCACAGGGACTTACCAACACCACGTGGAATTTTTTTCTTACTTAACTTCTTATTACCTTATTCGTACTTACCCCCACTGCAGTGCTCTTGACCAATCCTCTGAGCCTCCTTTTATCCCCAATTCTGCCAGATTCTTTAGATCAGGAGAGACCCTTCGGCAGTTGCTTCACACTCCTGAGTCCCCGAGACCCCCCAAAACCAACAGAATTATTAGTCCGAATTATCACAAAAAGCACTCACCTTTTTTTTTGGGTGCACCCTTAATTCTGTTAGCCCCGTGAGGGTCCCCGAGGGACCGGGAAACGTCCCAATTTGCTGTTCCCTTCCTCACGGGTCTCTATCCGATCCTGTTCGTGACGCCAATTTTGTCGTGGTTTCTCGTTTCTCACAAACGACAAGGAGACGCAGAAAATCCTTCAAGACGTTTTAAACTTTAATTTGCAAATCAAACTGAGACAATCAGAAAGCTAGTCGCTGACTGCCCGTCGAACCTTGTACATAGCATTTTTATAGCAATTCTCCTATCTTAGCTACATTATCATATCCAATCAGCCTGTGATTACATATCATCAATATATCCGCTCTTGACTTTCCACTATTGTTTTACTCCCCAACTTAATTATGTCCTAGTTTACATTTTAGACCATATGTCTTTCATCCCTAACCACGGTTATTTCTTAATTAGTCTTGTATCGACATAACTGCCACATATTTCATCATCTTACCCGCCACCGTTATCTTTCTACTTGATTTCATTCTAGTTCTCTTCATGAATTACCAGTGAACAGGTCAAAAGTCATGGCTACATAGTGAATACCTTCTAATGAGCTAACAGTGGTTACATAGTAAATATTGTAGAAAATACAACGTGTGCATTTGAGTAAATACTGTTGAGTAAATACTGTAATACATTTGAGTAAATACCGTAATACTATAGAAAATACAACGTGTGCATTTGCATTTTCCAGTAGTGCCTGGGGGGGAGGGTGGAATCTCATGCAATCACGGGGAGAACTGCTGTACACTGTTCTAGCTCTTTTTTTAAACCATGTTTCTGTGCACTTATTCCAATTGGTGGCAGATGGACCAGACCTCGAACCATGGCACTACATGGCCTACTACAGCTACTCTGGGAAGTGGACATCAGACCGGTGCGTGAGGACACAGAAGTGTGGTAAGCTCGCTAGTATTCAAGCAAGACTTGCCTCCTGAAGAATCTACTTGCTAACAACCAATTGCTAGAAAATATGGTGGATTACCTGTGTCTGGGAATGAACCAGAGAGAGATGAGGGACTGCTGCTCGGTGGTCCAGACAGAAACGTGGCTTCAAGACACCACTCCAGACTTGGCTATCCAGTTAGAGGACCAAATCTCCTTTCAGGCAGACTGAAATGCTGTGACCTCCGGCAAGACTCATGGAGGAGGTCTCTGTGTCTACATCAATAAGAACTGTTGGGTGAATGCCTCTGCAGTAATGACCCACTGCTCACCGCACATAGTTTTTAATGGCTCTTCTACTTAACAAGTGAGTTCACTGCTATTGAGATTGTTGCTGATTACATCTCCTTCCCTCCTGTGCTAGTACCGAGGGAGCATTGCAGGACCCACTCACCCCAATGGTTTCTTCGTTGTTGCTGATGACTTCAATCATACTGATTTCCAGCATGCTAATTTCACAACTGGAGGAGAGAACATACAACGCTTGTGGAGCCTACAAGGCTACATGGATACTCAGACCACATATCCATTTTGCAAATCCCTGGCTAAACGAGTCAAACCAATTTATAGGGAGATCAGGACCAGGCCAGAAGGTGCCATCACAACACTGCAAGGACTGTTTCCAAAGCATGGATTGGAGTGTATTCAGGGAGGTGGCTATCTACAATCATCATGTCAACATTGATGAATATGTGGGATCAGTGACTGATGATTGAGGATATAACTGAAGTTAACCACTACACTGCTAGGGCAAATCATATACCATGTTTGACTGCAGAGGTTCATGCACTGCATAGGGATCAGGACACTGCCTTCAGAACAGGGTATAAGATGATTTTAAGGTCAGCAGGGGCCATGCTCTCCCGTGCCATTGGAAAGCCAAACCAAGAGTACTCACAGAAAATTCATTGGCACCTTTGTGACACCAGGAGCTGGCGCTGCATGTGGCAAGGTATACAAACCACAACAGATTACAAGTCCACCCTGCTCATCATCGACAGAGACACCTCTCTTCCTGAATTTGATGCAATGAATGATGTGATATCGAGGAAGGCCCCCTCTACCCCTGAGCAACGGGCTTCCTGACTGGCTGTAGCCGACATGAGGAGGATCCTAACCAGTGTAAACCCACACAACGCTGTGGGGCCAGACAAAATACCCGGTCGTGTGCTGAGGGATCATGCAGCTCAGTTTAACGGACATTTTAGATTAGATTAGATTATGAGGACATGCAGTCCTCTTTTATTGTCATTTAGTAATGCATGCATTAAGAAATGATACAATGTTTCTCCAGAATGATATCACAGAAACACAAGACAAACCGACTGAAAAACTGACAAAAATCATGTAATTATAACATATAGTTATAACAGTGCAAAGCAATACCGTAATTTGATGAAGAACAGACCGTGGGCATGGTAAAAAAAAGTCTCAAAGTCTCTCGAAAGTCCCATCATCTCACGCAGATGGTAGAAGGAAGAAAAAAACTCTTCCTGCCATGAGCTTCCAGTGCCGCAAACTTGCCGATGCAGCACCCTGGAAGCACCCGACCACAGCCGACTCTTGAGTCTGTCCGAAAACTTTGAGCCTCCGACCAGCCCTCCGACACCGAGCACCAAGCACCATCTCTGCCGAGCGCTTTGACCCCGGCCCCGGCAACAGGCAATTGGAAAAGCTGAGGATTTGGGGCCTTCCCCTCCAGAGATTCTCAATCACACAGTAGCAGCAGCAGCGAAGCGGGCATTTCAGAAGTTTCTCCAGGTGTTCCTCCGTGCTTCTCACAGCTGTCTCCATCAAATCAGGACTGTATCTCTCTGCAACAGTCCAATGTCTTTGTAGGCTTCAACGCAGCCACCATCATTCCAATGACCAAGAGTGATGGGAAATGGCCTAAATGATTACTGCACAGTGCCACTGACCTCAGCAATCATGAAGTGCTTTGAGCAGCTGTTAATGGATCATATAAAACCCCACCTTCCAGCTATATTGGACCCTTTCCAGTTCACCTAACGTTCACTGATGATGCCATAGCCTCAGCCCTCCACCTAGAAAACAATGCAAGGTTGCTGTTCGTCGACTTCAGCTCAGCGTTTAATAAGGTCATCCCTCAGAGGCTGGTGGGTAAACTGTCCTTGTTGGGACTCAACACCCCTTTCTGTAACTAGAGCTTGGACTTCTTGATGGAAGGACCCCAGTCAGCTCAAGTTGGCAGCAAAATCCCAAGCTCCATCATGCTGTACAATGGTGCTCGTGCTCAGACTTTTGCTGTTCATGCTGCTGACTCACAACTGCACTGCCAGATCCAGCTCAAACCACATTATTAAGTTTGCCAATGATACAATGGTGGCTGGCCTCATCAACAATAACGATAACCACAGAGAACGGGTAGAGTGGCTTGTCAAATGGCGTGAGAACAACCTGACGCTCAGCATAGATAAGACAGAAAATTGTGGACTTTAGGAAAGTGCGGGTGACGACTCTCCATTGCACGTCAATGGCTCTACCGTGGAGAGAATGAAGAGCACAAAGTTCCTTGGTGTGCACATAATGGGTAATCTAACCTGGACCCACAACACTCCTCATTAGTCAAGAAGGTACAGCAGCATCGATATTTTCTGAGGAGATAAAAGTTTGTAAGACACCCTGCCCCATTTTAATAACTTTCTACAGGAGCACCATCAGGTGTGTCCTGGCTGGCTGCATCATTGTGTGGTACGGAGACTACAAGGCATTGGACCCCAGGACCCTACATAGGATAGTAAAAACTGTTGAGAGGATTACCAAAGTTTCCCTCCCCTTTATTTGTGACATTTGCCAAGAGCATCGTAGACAAAGGGCCTGAAGCATAGTTGAGGATCCCTACCACCCATCCCACAATCTCTTCGACCCACTATGGTCAAGAAGGAGGTACAGGGGCATCAAGAGTAGGACTGTCAGGCTGGGTAAACAGCTTCTTCCCTCAGGCTGTGAGACTAATGAATACCCTGCCACCACCAAGGTCTCATCACTAGGGCAATGGGCTGTTTACTGTCTACCTGTGCTGTGAACTGCATGCACTTTGAACTATTGTGTATTAACTTATTTGTGGCAATATTTTGTTGCATATGCTGTGCGTGATGTGTGCTTTGGAGTGCACCATGGTCTGGAGGAGCATTGTTTCATTTGTTGGTATATATGAACAGTCAGATGACAATAAGCTTTAACTTGAACTTGGAGGAGTAAACATCCTTTGCAGGAGCAATTATGGTCAGTGCCTCCAACCCAAAATATAACACGAAAAAGACTATCAGGGTAATCCCCATGGAATTTTCCAATGGCTGACTATTAATATGAAAACGTTGATTAAAATGCTCCTGTAACCTTTTGAAAATAATGCCTTGCTGCATTTTGGTACATTGTAGCATTTTGTAAGTGCATCATCTTAGATATTCTGAGGCTTGCCACAGAGTTTAATCTTAACCCATTGCAATGAATATAATCACACCCTGCTGTAACTGTTAACGTAGTCCGACAAATATATTCCTTACAAAGCATCAGTGGTGTTAATCTTATCAGATCATCATAGCACATTGTGTCATTTGTAGAAACGTTATACAGAAGTAAGTAGGTTGAGGTTAACTCTGCAAGATGCAAAAATAGCTGTTTCTGTTGTAATGAAAAGACCACCCAGGACAAAGTAATAGACCTATTTCCAAGTAGCAGTTCTCTTCATCCAAGATATCCCATTATTTCTCATTGTGAGATTAATTCAATTAACTATTATTGAAGATGTAGAAGAATGATCTAGGATGAAGAGAAAAAGAACAATTTACTTTAAAATCTTTAAAACAGTTAATACAGAGAAGGTACTCAGTGAGTTTACGGTTTTGTTACCAAGTTACCAAACATTGGTATCAGGGACCATTGCTTATTTCATTGAAAAGGAACATCTGTACACATCAACCACACGTCACAAGCTCTTCAAATAAATTCAAGTCACATTTGTCACTCTTTCCTCAAGAGAATAGAAATGATATAAATGACAGTCACTTGGTTTCATAAAGAATTACTAGCTGAGAAAGAGCCATTGAGATCAATTCCGGTCCACTAGTCAGTTCAAGCACATGCATGTTTCCTCCAAAATTGAGGATGATTTCTGTCTCTGTTGAATTTTCAGGCAGTAGGCCTGGGTCTCACTGCTCATTATGTGGAAGGATATTTCCTTAACTCTGCCACATATCCATCCCTTTAGTTTTTTTTGGCTACACTGATGTCTAATCTACAACAGCCACTTAACCTATCAGAATATCTTTGGCATACAAGAGGAAACTAGGGGTGCTATTGGAAATCCATGCCATCATGGGGAATACACAGATAAGAGACCGAGATCAGGATGCAGCCTGGGTCTCGGATACTGTTTCAGGACACCGCTAACTGCTGTGAAACCACATCACTCTTACTCCTTCCACCAGTTACCTATAATTCATGTCAACTAATTATTGATTACCAAAGGAAAAGTTCCTTTGGAGTGACTCTAACTAGGTCTCACATAATTCCCTTGTAGCCACCTGTTCTGATGAAAATCCCAGCATTAGCTAAACTTTCCACATAATTATTTTCTCCATCCCTTGCAATGTCCCTGTAAACTTATCCAGAAGCATCTTTAATAACATCACAACTATTCTGTAATGTGGTGACCAGCATTCTACATAATACATTAGGTACCTTTCTTCACTATCTTGCATATCACCGATTATTAATCCTCTTTGTTCTGCCTATATATAAATCTAAATCATGAAAAGCTTTGCAAAACAAACTGCAAATAGCTTAATAACTAAAAGGCCCATTGATTATTTGCTTCAATCCATTTAAGCCATTTTTTGATCCAGCCCCACAGTCTTTTGATTTTCTGATTAATCAGCTATGTGGGACAGTCAAATATCCTCCAAAATCCAACTAGATTAGATGAAATTCCCATTCATCAATTATCTTCCACGCTTTCACAAAAATTTCAGTCATATTAACATAGAACATAGAATATAGAATAGTACAGCACAGTACAGGCCCTTCGGCTCACAATGTTGTGCTGACCCTCAAACCCTGCCTCCCATATAAACACCCACCTTAAATTCCTCCATATACCTGTCTAGTAGTCTCTTAAATTTCACTAGTGTATCTGCCTCCACCACTGACTCAGGCAGTGCATTCCACGCACCAACCACTCTCTGAGTAAAAAACCTTCCTCTAATATCCCCCTTGAACTTCCCACCCCTTACCTTAAAGCCATGTCCTCTTGTATTGAGCAGTGGTGCCCTCGGGAAGAGGCGCTGGCTATCCACTCTATCTATTCCTCTTATTATCTTGTACACCTCTGTCATGTCTCCTCTCATCCTCCTCCTCTCCAAAGAGTAAAGCCCTAGCTCCCTTAATCTCTGATCATAATGCATACTTTCTAAACCAGGCAGCATCCTGGTAAATCTCCTCTGTACCCTTTCCAATGCTTCCACATCCTTCCTATAGTGAGGTGACCAGAACTGGGCACAGTACTCCAAGTGTGGCCTAACCAGAGTTTTATAGAGCTGCATCATTACATCACGTCTCTTAAACTCTATCCCTCAACTTATGAAAGCTAACACCCCATAAGCTTTCTTAACTACCCTATCCACCTGTGAGGCAACTTTCAGGGATCTGTGGACATGTACCCCAAGATCCCTCTGCTCCTCCACACTACCAAGTATCCTGCCATTTACTTTGTACTCTGCCTTGGAGTTTGTCCTTCCAAAGTGTACCACCTCACACTTCTCCGGGTTGAACTCTATCTGTCACTTCTCAGCCCACTTCTGCATTCTATCAATGTCTCTCTGCAATCTTTGACAATCCTCTACACTATCTACAACACCACCAGCCTTTGTGTCTTCTGCAAACTTGCCAACCCACCCTTCTATCCCCACATCCAGGACGTTAATAAAAATCACGAAAAGTAGAGGTCCCAGAACAGATCCTTGTGGGACACCACTAGTCACAATCCTCCAATCTGAATGTACTCCCTCCACCACCACCCTCTGCCTTCTGCAGGCAAGCCAATTCTGAATCCACCTGGCCAAATTTCCCTGGATCCCATGCCTTCTGACTTTCTGAATAAGCCTACCATGTGCAACCTTGTCAAATGCCTTACTAAAATCCACATAGATCACATCCACTGCACTACCCTCATCTATATGCCTGGTCACCTCCTCAAAGAACTCTATCAGGCTTGTTAGACACGATCTGCCCTTCACAAAACCATGCTGACTGTCCCTGATCAGACCGTGATTCCTATAGATGCCTATAGATCCTATAAATGCCATAAATGCCTATAGATCCTATCTCTAAGAATCTTTTCCAACAGCTTTCCCACCACAGACGTAAGGCTCACTGGTCTATAATTGCCTGGACTATCCCTACTACTTTTTTTGAACAAGGGAACAACATTCGCCTCCCTCCAATCCTCTGGTACCATTCCCGTGGACAACGAGGACATAAAGATCCTAGCCAGAGGCTCAGCAATCTCTTCTCTCGCCTCGTGGAGCAGCCTGGGGAATATTCCGTCATGCCCCAGGGACTTATCTGTCCTAATGTATTTTAACAACTCCAACACCTCCTCTCCCTTAATATCAACATGCTCCAGAACATCAACCTCACTCATATTGTCCTCACCATCATCAAGTTCCCTCTCATTGGTGTATACCGAAGAGAAGTATTCATTGAGGACCTCGCTCACTTCCACAGCCTCCAGGCACATCTTCCCACCTTTATCTCTAATTGGTCCTACCCTCACTCCTGTCATCCTTTTTTTCTTCACATAATTGAAGAATGCCTTGGGGTTTTCCTTTACCCTACTCGCCAAGGCCTTCTCATGCCCCCCTTCTTGCTCTTCTCAGCCCCTTCTTTAGCTCCTTTCTTGCTTCCCTATATTTCTCAATAGACCCATCTGATCCTTGCTTCCTAAACCTCATGTATGCTGCCTTCATCCTCCTGACTAGATTTTCCACCTCACTTGTCACCCATGGTTCCTTCACCCTACCATTCTTTATCTTCCTCATTGGGACAAATTTATCCCTAACATCCCGCAAGAGATCTCTAAACATCGACCACATGTCCATAGTACATTTCCCTGCAAAAACATCATCCCAATTCACACCCGCAAGTTCTAGCTTTATAGCCTCATAATTTGCCTTTCCCCAATTAAAAATTTTCCTGTCCTCTTTGCTTCTATCCTTTTCCATGATAATTATAAAGGCCAGGGAGCGGTGGTCACTGTCCCCCAGATGCTCACCCACTGAGAGATCTGTGACCTGACCCGGTTAATTACCTAGTACTAGATCTAGTATGGCATTCCCCCTGGTCAGCTTGTCCACATACTGTGACAGGAATCCATCCTGGACACACTTAACAAATTCTGCCCCATCTAAACCCTTGGAACTAATCAGGTGCCAATCAATATAAGGGAAGTTAAAGTCACCCATGATAACAACCCTGTTATTTTTGCACCTTTCCAAAATCTGCCTCCCAATCTGCTCCTCTGTATCCCTGCTGCTACCAGGGGGCCTATAGAATACCCCCAGTAGAGTAACTGCTCCCTTCCTGTTCCTGACTTCCACCCATATTGACTCAAAAGAGGATCCTGCTACATTACCCACCCTTTCTGTAGCTGTAATAGTATCCCTTACCAGTAATGCCACCCCTCCTCCCCTTTTTCCGCCCTCTCTATCCCTTTTAAAGCACTGAAATCCAGGAATATTGAGAATCCATTCCTACCCTGGTGCCAGCCAAGTCTCTGTAATGGCCACTACATCATAATTCCATGTATGTATCCAAGCTCTCAGTTCATCATCTTTGTTCCTGATGCTTCTTGCATTGAGGTACACACATTTCAGCCCTTCTACCTTACTGTCTTTACACCGTTTATTCTGCTTCTCTTTCCTCAAAGCCTCTCTATATGTTAGATCTGGCTTTACTCCATGCACTTCTTTCACTGCTCTATCGCTCTGGGTCCCATCCCCCTTGCAAATTAGTTTAACCTTCCCGAACCATGCTAGCAAACCTACTTGCAAGGATATTGCTCCCCCTCGAGTTCAGGTGCAACCCATCTAATCTGTACAGGTCCCACCTTCCCCAGAAGAGATCCCAATGATCTAAAAATCTAAAACCCTGCTCCCTGTACCAACTCCTCAGCCATGCATTCAACTGCCATCTCCTCCAATTCTTACCATCTCCTCCAATTCTTACCATCTCTGTCACGTAGCACTGGCAGCAATACTGAGAACATCACCCTTGAGGTCCTGTTCTTCAGCCTTCTGCCTAATTCCTGAAATTCACAGTTCAGTACCTCATCCCTCTTCCTGCCTATGTAGTTGGTCCCAACATGTATCACAACTTCTGGTTGCTTTCCCTTTCGCACCAGGATGTCGTGCACCCGGTCAGAGACATCCCGGACTCTGGCACCCGGGAGGCAACAAACCATGCGGGTGTCCTTCTCATGTCCACAAAATCTCCTGTCTGCTCCCCTGACTATAGAGGTAAATTGGATGAGCATAGAAAGGCGTCACATGCCTGGATGAGCATAGAAAGGCATCACATCACGTGGATGATTTGGGCTGAGGGGCCCGATTCTATGCCAGATCTATGTGTCTGTGACTGCAGCAAGACAGAGAAAAACACCAAGATTTTTCTTCTTTTCCATCAGCATATCATGTTTTATTTAACTCAAACTTTATGAGGTGCAACTACAACATTCGAACAAATGTGTAATACACATTAAGAGATACGTAGAAGGAACAACTACAGTAAGAATGCAAATTGTTTGGATATTTCTCATCTGTTTCATAACCTAGCGTTGGAGCTTCTTTTAAAAAGTAGAGTGGTTTCAGATCATTCCAAAATCAAAATCATTTGAGTCCATCTTAGTAACTTCTTAAGATAGGTCACTTTTCAATGAGCCAAAAGAAAAGATGATGTAAAATCCAGCTGCTGCAACTTCCTTCAATGAATGAAAACAAAAATGAAAATAAGTAATCCAGGCAACATTCTAGCACAGTGGCAATTTGATATGCCCCCAAATTTCCTCACCAATATTAACAGCTGCACCATAGAAAACATCCTACCCAAATATAATACAGCTTGGTAGGGCAACTGGTCTGCAACTGGTCAAGTTCAAGAAATGGCAGAAAGCTGTGAACATCAGCCAATCTATCACTCTCCTCAATTTGCACTTATGGTTACATCAGGAATGCAGCCAACATAATCAATCTATTCTCTCCCCAGTCATTCTTTCTTCTCCCCCCTTCCATTGGACAGAAGGAAGATAGCACCAGCCTCAAGGACAGCTTCTATCCCACTGTTACAAGGCTCTTAAATGAATTTCTTGTAACTGATTTCACAAATGATATCGTATCTGTTAAATAGGGGTTGTGGACAATTCTGATTTGATGGAGAATGGACGTGAAAGCACAGAGGAACATCTGGAGAAATTTCTGAAACGCTCGTTCACTGCTGTCGTTACTGTGTGGTCGGGAATCTTTTAGAGGGTAGGCCTCAAAATCCCCGGCCTTGCCTGCTTTTGGAGACCGAGAAGGAGGTCGAATCGTTTGGACAGAGATGGCATTCAGTACTCGGTGCCGGAGAGCCGATCAGAGCTCGAAGTTTTCGGATGACTCAGAGTCGGATTGTGGTCGGCATGGCAGGGAGAGTTTTTCTTCCTTCTCCCGTCTGTGTGAGATGTGGGACATTTGAGAGACTTTGAACTTTTACTGTGCTCATGGACTTCTTCATCAAGTTATGGTATTGTTGCACTGTTGTAACCTTATGTTATAATTATGTGGTTTTGTCAGGTTTTTTTAGTCTTGGTCTGTCCTGTGTTTTGTGATATCACACCGGAGGAAATATTGTATTATTTCTTAATGCATGCATTACTAAATGACAATAAAAGAGGACTACGTGTCTTCATAATCTAAAATCTACCTCATCACAGCCCTTACACTTTCTCTGTAACTCTAACAAGATATTTTGCATTATTATTTTTCCTTTTATACTATGTAAATGTACTTACATTTGGAATGATCTGTATTCACCGTATCTCAGTCTATGTGACCACAATAAACCAATTACCAATATCAAAAGGGGCTTCATTGTTGCTGTTAAAAACAGCAAGTGCTGGAAATACTCAGCAAGTTAGGTGAGATTCACGGACAAAGACATTGAGCTAACGTTACAGATCAGTGACCCTTCATCTCAAAGACTATAAGGAGTACCTGACCTTCAGATGAAATATTAAGCTTGCAGTATTTCATACTAATGTACTATAGTTTGTTACTTATGTGTCTGTAGGCTTTATTCTTACCTTCATAGCTATTGTGTGTTATGTTTTCTACTGTGTCCTACACTCTCGGTCAGAGAAAAGTTGTCTCGTTTATATATACATTATATGGTTATATAGACATATATAGGTACAGTGCCTATAAAGTAATCACTTCCCTTGGAAGTTTTCATGTTTTATTGTTTTACAACATTGAATCAGTCGATATAATTTGGCTTTTTTGACACTGATCAACAGAAAAGACTTTTTCATGTCAAAATGGAAACAAATTTCTACAAAATAATTGATTGCATAATTACTCAACACCTTCAAGTCAGTATTTATTAGATGCAATTACAGCCTTCAGTCTGTGCGGATAGGTCTCCATCAGCTATACACATCTGGACACTGCAATTTTGCCCCATTCTTCTTTATAAAACTGCTCAAGCTCTGTCAGATTGCATGGGGATCATGAGAGACAGCCCTTTTCAAGTCCAGCCACAAAGTCTCAATTGGATTCTGGACTCTGACATGGCCACTTGAGGATATTAATGTTAAGCCATTCCTGTGTAACTTTGGCTTTATGCTTTGGGGGTCATTGTCTTGCTGGAAACAAATCTTCTCCCAAGTCGTAGTTCTTTTGCAGACTGCATGAGGTTTTCCTCCAAGATTTCCCTGTATTTTGTTGCATTCATTTTACCCTTTAACTTTACAGTAAAGCATCCCCACAGCATGATGCAGCCACCACCAGGCTTCACAGTAGGGATGGTGTGTTTTTGATGATGTATGGTGTTTGGCTTACATCAAACATAGCATTTAGTCTGATGGCCAAAAAGCTTAATTTTGGTTTCATTAGACCATAGAACCTTCTTCCAGCTGACTTCAGAATCTCCCACGTACCTTCGGGAAAACTCTAGTCAAGACTTCATGTGATTTTTTTTTTCCCAACAGTGGCTTTCTCTTTGCCACTCTCCCATAAAGCTGTGACTGGTGAAGCACCCAGGCAACAGTTGTATGCGTAGTCTCTCCCATCTCAGCCACTGAAGCTTGTAACTCCTCCAGAGTTGTCACAGGGCTCTTGGTGGCCTCCCTCACTGGTCACCTCCTTGTACAGTCACTCAGTTTTTGAGGACAACTGTGCCATATTCTTTCTATTTCTTGATGATTGACTTAACTGTACTCCAAGGGATATTCAGTGACTTGGAAATTTTCTTGCAACCATCTCCTGTCTTGTGCTTTTCAATAATACTTTTGCAGAGTTGCTTTGAATGTTATTTTTTCATCATAGTGTAGGTTTTGCCAGGATACTGACTCGCCAGATGTTAGACCTTCCAGATACAGGCGTATTTTTACTACTATCAGTTGAAACACTGTGACTGCACACAGGTGATCTCCATTTAACTAATGATGTGACTTCTAAAACCAATTGGCTGCACCATTGATGAATTGCTGTGTCATATTAAAGGAGGAGGGTGAATACTTATGCAATCGATTATTTTGTGTTTTATATTTTAATTAATTTAGATCACTTTCTAGAGATTTGTTTTCACTTTGACAGGAACGTCTTTTTCCGTTGATCAGTGTCAAAAAAAGCCAAAATAAATCAACTGTGATTCAATGTTGTAAAACAATAAAACATGAAAACTTCATGGGGGGTGAATACTTTTTATAGGCACTGTAAATGATAATAAATTTAATTTGACTTGACTTGAATCTTTTTGTTAGCATAGTGTTGAAGTCACTGGATCCTGAAGCCTGGCCTGTCAGATGGAAATTTAAAGCAATGGGATTGAAATCCAGCAAATTAAATAAACCTGGGGTCAAAGCCAAATATCAGGAATAATGATTTTGAAGCTACCAGTAATGCCCTTTGGGAAAAGTGATTTGCCCTCTTTTCCTCTGTTATACTGGCTATCTCACCTCTTTCTTTCAGTCCAGATGGAGTACCTTGACCCAAGACATCGACTGTACATTTACCCCTACAGATGCTGCCTGACATGCTGAATTCCTCCATCATTTCATGTGTTATTCCAGGTACCAGTATCTGCAGTTTCTCATGTCTGCCTTCTTTATCCCATCTGGTCTGTATCTAACTCCAATGTAGTTGATCATTAACAGCCTATTAAAATGGATTGGCATGCCACTTACTTCAAGGGAATTAAGGAAAAACATTAAATGCCATCTCAACTGATGACACCCATATCCTGAATAATGAACAAACAAAATATTTACAAAAATTCCAAGGCAATTTTTAAAGACAAGGGAGGGAGTTCTCTCTCATTGACATGTTAACAATGATCCCTCATCTATCAACTAAAACAAAAGGCATAAAGCATCATAGAACATGCGGAGCTGAAATTATGAGGAAATTGGGAAGGCAAACAGATGGTATGGAAAGCTAATGACTCAGTAACAAAGCATGAGAAAATAAAGGAAAGAGCGTGAGGAGATAAAAGAAAGAGTGTGATCAATTTAAGATTCAATATTTGCTGAATGTTATTTCCTGTACACAAGTGTAAACGAGAACAAGATCATTGTTACCCTGAATCTGATGTGGCAAAAAGCACAAAAGAACACAATAGTAATGAAAAATGAAATAAATATAAAAACATAAGATAGGTTTTCTATATAAATTGATTGTATGTCCATAAAGTGATGCTAGGTATACGTGTGTCTGTACTTGATAGAAAATAATAAAGTAGTGGTGGTTGGGGGCATGGAGGGGTGTGTTAGTGGGTGTGGGGGTTGATTAGCCTTACTGCTTGAGGAACATAACTGTTTTGGAGACCAAAGAAGGTAACCTAAGCCTGGAGGTGGTAAACATGGTATATTTCTAAACATATGTGACAAATTGGATATACAAGTTGAGTACGACTTACCTGAAATTCCAAAATCCAAAAACTTCTGAAATCTAGAATTTTTTTGAGCACTGACATGATGTCACAAATGAAAAATTCCACAAGGTGCTGGGACCTGTATTAAAAATATAAAAATTATTAAAGGGACCAAGCATCTTTAAAATAATTCAGTCTAGACATAATGTATCCTAGACTGCTAAGGGAGAAAATTGAAAAAAGGTTCAAAGGTTCATTTATTACCCATATATTATCCATATGCAACTCTGAAATTCACCTTCTCCAGACAGCCACAAAACAGAGAGAGAATGTGAAAGTTATTCAGAGAGAAACATTATACCCAACCCACCCCCGCACAAAACAAGGAATGGCATTCCAATGATCCCTCAAAATCCCCTCCCCTGCACAAAATGGAACGGGAACATTGACCCCCCCCACCCAAAAAAAAATCACTCCCCCACACAAAAAAACTAAAAGAACACAACAGAACATCAACTCCCAAAGACCCTCCCCTCACACAACAAAATGGAAAAGGAAGGGGTGATAAAAAACTCAGAATACAGGTGTCCCCCGCTTTTCGAACATTCGCTTTACGAAACCTCACTGTTACAAAAGACCTACATTAGTACCCTGTTTTCGCTTTCAGAAGGTGTTTTCACTGTTACAACAAAAAGCAGTGCACGATAAAAGGCAGCGCGCGCCCCAAGCAGCCGCTCTCCCCCGGATTCTAGCCGGCATTGCTTAAACACATGCCTGTGAGCAGTCGTTTGCAAGATGAGTTCTATGGTATCGGAAAAGCCTAAAAGAGCTCGTAAGGGTGTTACACTTAGCGTAAAACTAGACATAATTAAGTGTTTCGATCATGGTGAACGAAGTAAGGACAAAGTGAGTTTGGCCTGTGGAAGCTGACGAACATGATGTTGAAGAGGTTTTGGCATCCCATGACCAAGATTTGATAGATGAAGAGCTGATGCAATTGGAAGAAAAAAGGATAACAATCGAAACCCAATGAGTAACGATAAAGTACGACTTTAATTTTGAAAGGGTACGTAGGTTTAGGGGATATTTGCAAAATGGTTTGAGTCCTTACCAAGAACTGTGTGATAGAAAAATGCGCGAGGCTCAGTCGTCAAACAAGCCTTCCACATCAGCCACAGCAGACGACGAACCTCGACCTTCGACATCCAGGCGGGCAGAGATAGAAGATGACCTGCCTGCCCTAATGGAAACAGACGATGACCAGATGACACCCCAGTGTCCCACCACCCCAACCCCCAGGCCACAGACAGATACCGATTCTCAGAAAATGCAACGGTAACCGGGAGGCACACAGCACATCATTAGGAAAAAAGCCGAAATAAACATGCTAATTAATTAGGTGCCGCCGACACGTAATTGTCGGCCCAGATCAGAGACGACACAATCGGAAATCGGCACTGATCTGGGCCGACAATTACGTGCCGGGCAGCACCTAATTAATTAGCATGTAGGCTTTTTTCTTAAAGATGTGCTGTGTGCCTCCCAGCTACCGCTGCACCCCTGCATGCTTCGCGGCAATGTATCGCTTGGCAGCCTGGAGGCTGGGGACCACTGCACCACCCCAACCTCCGACGACTCAGCCTAACACACCATCATCAGTGTGCTCGGCGCTGTCTTCCCGATTCCGGTAAGTGATACTACACCGTACATACATTATTTCTACTTTATATAGGCTGTGTATTTTTACGTGTTATTTGATATGATTTGACAGCTTCATAGCTTAAAGGTTACTGGAGAGCGCTTGCGCTGTGTTTTTGCCAACAGCACTTGCGTGAGATTTTCGCTACGGAGAACAGTGCAGTAATGATTGTGGAAAAGTATTTCTACTTTATATTGGCTGTGTATTTATCGTATCATTCCTGCTTTTACTATATGTTACTGTTATTTTAGGTTTTATATGTTATTTGGCATAATTTGGTAGGTTATTTTTGGGGCTGCGAACGCTCACAAAATTTTCCCATATAAATAAATGGTAATTGCTTCTTTGCTTTACAACATTTCGGCTTACGAACTGTTTCATAGGAACGCTCTACCTTTGGATAGCAGGGGGAACCTGCGTAAGAACCATAAGTCTGCAAAAGTTCATAGTCCATGAATGCAATAGTCCAATACAGTGTTGGGAAATGTGTGATAATACATTTTGGTAAAAGGAACAACAGTGCAGACTATTATCTAAATGGTGAGAAGGTTTAAAATTCAGAGGTGCAGAGGGATTTAGGAGATGCAAAGATGGCAAATGCAATGTTGGCCTTTATTTCAAGGAGAATAAATATAAAAGCAAGGAGATAATGCTGAGCCTTTATAAGACACTAGCTAAAAAGGATGTGTTGTTATTGGACAGAGGTTCACAAGGATGATTCCGGTAATGAAGGGGTTGACATACGAGGAGCGTTTGGCAGCTTTGAGCTTGTATTCGCTGGAATTTAGAAGAATGCGGGAGAGCACATTGAAACCCAACGAATGTTGAAAGGACAAGATAGGGTGGATATGGAGAGGAGGTTTCCTGTGGGGGGGCATCCAGAACTAGAGTGCACAGCCTCAAAATTGAGGGGCGACCTTTCAGAACAGAAGTCTGGACGATATTTTTTTTAACCAGAGAGTAGTAAATCTGTGGAATGCTCTGCCACAGACTGCGGTGGAGGCCAAGTCCATGTGTATATTTAGGGTGGAAGTTGATCATTTCTTGATCGGTCAGGGCATCAAAGGATATGGCAAGAAGGCAGGTGTAGGGGGTTGAGTGGGATCTGAGATCAGCCATGATGGAATGATGGAGCAGACTCAGTGAGCTGCATGGCCTAATCCTGGTCCCATGCCTTATGGTCTTATGGTCCAGTATTTTCTATTCCTCTGGGCCTATAAGCTTTATACCAAAGGACTGGAAGGCTGCAAAAATGGTCCTTCATTTAAAGAGGGGAAAGGAACAGTCCTGGAATTTAAAGGCAGTTTGCCCAACATCAGTGGTGGAAGAACTAGCAGAAGCAGTTTCGAAAGAATCAGTTTTGAAATTAGGCTGAAGGGGCTACCTCTATGTGGCATAACTCTAACACAATCTAAATCATTATTAAAAGAGGAATGGCCAACCAACAGTAGTCATGGCTTTCTTAAAGTGAACATCATATTTGTTTGAGTAATAGCAGCAGAGATACAGAGGAGCAGATTGGGAGGCAGATTTTGGAAAGGTGCAAAAATAACAGGGTTGTTATCATGGGTGACTTTAACTTCCCTTATATTGATTGGCACCTGATTAGTTCCAAGGGTTTAGATGGGGCAGAATTTGTTAAGTGTGTCCAGGACGGATTCCTGTCACAGTATGTGGACAAGCCGACCAGGGGGAATGCCATACTAGATCTAGTACTAGGTAACTAACCGGGTCAGGTCACAGATCTCTCAGTGGGTGAGCATCTGGGGGAGAGTGACCACCGCTTCCTGGCCTTTATAATTATCATGGAAAAGGATAGAATCAAAGAGGACAGGAAAATTTTTAATTGGGGAAAGGCAAATTATGAGGCTATAAGGCTAGAACTTGCGGGTGTGAATTGGGATGATGTTTTTGCAGGGAAATGTACTATGGACATGTGGTCGATGTTTAGAGATCTCTTGCGGGATGTTAGGGATAAATTTGTCCCAATGAGGAAGATAAAGAATGGTAGGGTGAAGGAACCATGGGTGACAAGTGAGGTGGAAAATCTAGTCAGGAGGAAGAAGGCAGCATACATGAGGTTTAGGAAGCAAGGATCAGATGGATCTATTGAGGAATATAGGGAAGCAAGAAAGGAGCTTAAGAAGGGGCTGAGAAGAGCAAGAAGGGGGGCATGAGAAGGCCTTGGCGAGTAGGGTAAAGGAAAACCCCAAGGCATTCTTCAATTATGTGAAGAAAAAAAAGGATGACAGGAGTGAAGGTAGGACCGATTAGAGATAAAGGTGGGAAGATGTGCCTGGAGGCTGTGGAAGTGAGCGAGGTCCTCAATGAATACTTCTCTTCAGTATTCACCAATGAGAGGGAACTTGATGATGGTGAGGACAATATGAGTGAAGTTGATGTTCTGGAGCATGTTGATATTTTACATTAGGACAGATAAGTCCCTGGGGCATGACGGAATATTCCCCAGGCTGCTCCACGAGGCGAGAGAAGAGATTGCTGAGCCTCTGGCTAGGATCTTTATGTCCTCGTTGTCCACGGGAATGGTACCAGAGGATTGGAGGGAGGCGAATGTTGTTCCCTTGTTCAAAAAAGGTAGTAGGGATAGTCCGGGCAATTATAGACCAGTGAGCCTTACGTCTGTGGTGGGAAAGCTGTTGGAAAAGATTCTTAGAGATAGGATCTATAGGCATTTATGGCATTTATAGGATCTATAGGCATCTATAGGAATCATGGTCTGATCAGGGACAGTCAACATGGTTTTGTAAAGGGCAGATCGTGTCTAACAAGCCTGATAGAGTTCTTTGAGGAGGTGACCAGGCATATAGATGAGGGTAGTGCAGTGAATGTGATCTATATGGATTTTAGTAAGTCATTTGACAAGGTTCCACATGGTAGGCTTATTCAGAAAGTTAGAAGGCATGGGATCCAGGGAAGTTTGGCCAGGTGGATTCAGAATTGGCTTGCCTGCAGAAGGCAGAGGGTGGTGGTGGAGGGAGTACATTCAGATTGGAGGATTGTGACTAGTGGTGTCCCACAAGGATCTGTTCTGGGACCTCTACTTTTCATGATTTTTATTAACGACCTGGATGTGGGGGTAGAAGGGTGGGTTGGCAAGTTTGCAGAAGACACAAAGGCTGGTGGTGTTGTAGATAGTGTAGAGGATTGTCAAAGATTGCAGAGTGACATTGATGGGATGCAGGAGTGGGCTGAGAAGTGGCCAATGGAGTTCAACACGGGGAAGTGTGAGGTGGTACACTTTGGAAGGACAAACTCCAAGGCAGAGTACAAAGTAAATGGCAGGATACTTGGTAGTGTGGAGGAGCAGAGGGATCTTGGGGTACATGTCCACAGATCCCTGAAAGTTGCCTCACAGGTGGATAGGGTAGTTAAGAAAGCTTATGGAGTGTTAGCTTTCATAAGTCGAGGGATAGAGTTTAAGAGACGTGATGTAATGATGCAGCTCTATAAAACTCTGGTTAGGCCACACTTGGAGTACTGTGCCCAGTTCTGGTCACCTCACTATAGGAAGGATGTGGAAGCATTGGAAAGGGTACAGAGGAGGTTTACCAGGATGCTGCCTGGTTTAGAAAGTATGCATTATGATCAGAGATTAAGGGAGCTAGGGCTTTACTCTTTGGAGAGGAGGAGGATGAGAGGAGACATGACAGAGGTGTACAAGATAATAAGAAGAATAGATAGAGTGGATAGCCAGCGTCTCTTCCCCAGGGCACCACTGCTCAATACAAGAGGACATGGCTTTAAGGTAAGGGGTGGGAAGTTCAAGGGGGATATTAGAGGAAGGTTTTTTACTCAGAGAGTGGTTGGTGCGTGGAATGCACTGCCTGAGTCAGTGGTGGAGGCCGATACACTAGTGAAATTTAAGAGACTACTAGACAGGTATATGGAGGAATTTAAAGTGGGTGCTTATATGGGAGGCAGGGTTTGAGGGTCGGCACAACATTGTGGGCCGAAGGGCCTGTACTGCGCTGTACTATTCTATGTTCTATGTTCTATGTTAAGCATGTATCCCTCCAATTGTCATTGACAGAAATTACCAATGATTATGTAATATATTTTTAACCTTGCTTAATTAACTTTTCAAAATTCTTAGTATTAGCTCTGAATTTATCCTCTGAATTAGAGGAATAGGTTGCTACATGATTGGTATATCCAACATAAACCAGAAATGTTCATCTCAGAACATTTGTTTATCGCAAAGAGGTGTCGTTTTGCTAAAAAGGGAGCTATCTTTTGAATTGACAGGGAAAGACTGGTCAGTTTTGCACAACAGTGGCTATTATATGGTGTGCCACTTGATGGCTGTGGTTGCCTTTCTTGCCACGGGAGATAATGTCTATGTTGTGGCTGAAAGAAGAGGGCATAATACGGTCCATATTACCCCTTCCCTGAGTATCCAACATCTCAACAGCAGAAACTCATAGTCTGATCATCATTATTTCACCCAGAGACAAAGACATTGTGAAACACCCAATGATGCTGATGTTTGGTAAGGGTGAGTCTCTGTACTTCAGCATTTTTCATATTATTGACTTGTGCTGTGTGATGATCTTTCATTCAATGAAATTGGCTTGGTTGCTATTTTTTGGACTGAGATTCAAAATACAGTTATGTCTCAGGGCATTTAGCAGAGTAAATGGGACAAGGGAGAGCAAATAAAGAGTGCTGTGCCAGATTCAAAGTGTTGATTTTGAACTACATTCGCAACCAGTATTTGATTCAGTTGTGATAAGCACAATGCAATTCATTTAGAAATAAAAACCTCAGATTTCTCACATACGTAATAAAATTTCTTGTTATCTTCAGGAAATGTAAAATCAGCTAATGTGCAAATTGATTCTAAATAATATCAAAATGTGACAACAGTTGAGCTCATAACCTTGTCAATGCATCAGCATTAAGAAATAATCCCACTGGGGCAAGAGCAGGTACTTGTATACTTATACTTTATTGTCGCCAAACAATTGATACTAGAACGTACAATCATCACAGCGATATTTGATTCTGCGCTTCCCACTCCCTGGATTATAAATATTAAATATTAAAAATAGTAAAAATTAGTAAATATTAAAATTTTAAATTATAAATCATAAATAGAAAATAGAAAAATGGAAAGTAAGGTAGTGCAAAAAAACCGAGAGGCTGGTCCAAATATTTGGAGGGTACGGCCCAGATCCGGGTCAGGATCCGTTCAGCAGTCTTATCACAGTTGGAAAGAAGCTGTTCCCAAATCTGGCCGTATCGGTCTTCAAGTTCCTAAGCCTTCTCCGGAGGGAAGAGGGATGAAAAGTGTGTTGGCTGGGTGGGTCGTGTCCTTGATTATCCTGGCAGCACTGCTCCAACAGCATGGGGTGTGTAAAGTGAGTCCAAGGATGGAAAATTGTTTTGTTGTCATGGTCTGGATCGGGGTCCCTTTAAATTTAGCTTATGTTACGATCTGGACTGTTGATTCCCTGTTTTCCCGTGTTCCTCGACTTTGGTGACTAGAGGTAATTAACACTCAGTTGAACCGGTAATTTATAGTCTCCGGCTTTCAGCCGTTCGGTGCAGGAGCGTCTGCAAAGTCTGCAAAGTCATGGCGTGCCAATGTCATCTGGCTGGAGCAAGCCTTGTCTCCGGCCGGAGCGAGTGCCGGTAATTCACCTTTCCTCACCAGAGCAACCCTGTCCAGTTACCTCGCCGAAGCGAACCTGTAAAGTTTCCTCATCAAGGTGGGTCCATCAGTTAACCCGCTGGAGGGAATCAAGAGCCGCTGTCAACTGTTCCCGGGCCAAGTCGAGAGCTCAGCACTACCCGGAGGTCCCAAGCACCACGTCCCGGCTCCGGCGGCATCCAAGTACCACGTCCACATCCTGGCCCCGGCGGCATCCAAGTACCACGTCCACGTCCTGGCCCTGGCGGCGTTCAAGTACCATATCAAGTCCTGGGCTTGGTGGCTTCCCAGTTCTGAGTCAAGTCCTGGCCCTGGCAGTCTGTGATTCCTGTCCTACCCCCTTATCTGAATCCCTTCTCTGCCCCTCTCGCCTCTAGCCCTCGTCTGCAGCCCCTGCATGCACTTCAGTCTAGTTCCATCACCGGAGCTAGATAGGTACTGTCCGGTGTTCATTCGTGTTGGTCTTGTCTTGTCTTGTCTTGTCCTCGCCTCTGTGGGGTAAGTCTGGCTGTCTTAGCATTGCCCCGCGGGGAGTCATGTCTTGTCTTGTCTTGTCCTTGCCTCCGTGGGGTAGGTCAGGCCGTTTTGCCGTTGCCCCGCAGAGGGTCATGAGTCCCGGCCCTATGTCCTGTACCCAAGGAGGGGTCCTGACTCTGTGTTCTGTGTATGTGTCCATGGTTCCATGTACCTGCTCCCCGAGACCAAGGCTCTGTGTTCCCATGTCCCTCCCCTCCCTAGCCCATGTCATATCCATGCCTGGTTCTGGGGTCCGAGCCTGAGGCAAGACCCAGGTACTGGGTCCTTGCCCAGTCTCGGGCTCAGAGTCCATACCCTAGCCTCTTCATGTCTCCTCTAGTTCTGGGAGCCGATTCCGTGTCCTAGCCCAGACCCCTAGTCCCAGCCTAGTCGTAGTCCTGAGACCCTGTCCGGTTTGCTACTCCTGCTCCTGCCTTGCTCTCATGGTATTGAACAATAAACTAACTCTAAGTAACCTCTCAAGATGTGTTTTGCATTTGGGTCCCCCCTTGCTCCTAACGCTCCACCACTGTGACATCTGTGTGATGTGCTGTGCCGTGTTCACGACCTTCTGCAGCTTCTTTCAGTCTTGGACAGGACAGCTTCCATACCAGGTTGTGATGCACCCTAGAAGAATGCTTTCTACGGTGCATCTATAAAAATTAGTGAGGGTTTTAGGGGACAGGCCAAATTTCTTTAGTTTTCTCAGGAAGTAAAGGCACTGGTGGGCCTTCTTGGCAGTGAACTCTGCTTGGTTGGACCAAGTCAGGTCATTTGTGATATTGACTCCGAGGATCTTAAAGCTTTTGACCTGTTCCACTTGTGCACCACCGATGTAAATTGGGTCGTGTGGTCCGCTACTCCTTCTGAAGTCAACAACCAATTCCTTCGTCTTGCTGATGTTGAGGGATAGGTTATTGTCTTCGCACCATGCCACCAAGTTCTTAATTTCCTCTCTGTACTCAAACTTATCATTACCCAAGATATGGCCTACAATTGTTGTGTCATCAACAAACTTATATATTGAGTTTGATGGAAACTTGGCTACACAATCATGGGTGTACAGTGAGTACAGCAGGGGGCTGAGTACACAGCCTTGTATAACAGAGAAATCTATTCATAAATAGGACTATTTTTAAGCTCTTTCAGAAAACACATTTTTATTTCATAGAAACATAGAAAATAGGTGCAGGAGGAGGCCTTTTGGCCCTTCGAGCCTGCACCGCCATTCAGTACAATCATGGCTGATCATCCAACTCAGAACCCTGTACCTACCTTCTCTCCATGCCCCCTGATCCCTTTAGTCACAAGGGCCTTATCTAACTCCCTCTTAAATATAACCAATGAACTGGCCTCAACTGTTTCCTGTGGCAGAGAATTCCACAGATTCATCACTCTCTATGTGAAGAAGTTTTTCCTCATCTCAGTCCTAAAAAGCTTCCCCTTTATCCTCAAACTGTGACCCCTCGTTCTGGACTTCCCCAACATCGGGAACAATCTTCCTGCATCTAGCCTGTCTAATCCCTTTAGAATTTTATACGTTTCAATAAGATCCCCCCTCAATCTTCTAAATTCCAGAGAGTATAAGCCTTGCCAATCCAGTCTTTCATCATATGAAAGTCCTGCCATCCCAGGAATCAATCTGGTGAACTTTCTTTGTACTCCCTCTATGGCAAGAATGTCTTTCCTCAGATTAGGGGACCAAAACTGCACACAATACTCTAGGTATGGTCTCACCAAGGCCTTGTACAACTGCTCCTGTACTCGAATCCTCTTGCCATGAATGCCAACTTACCATTTGCCTTTTTCACCACCTGCTGTACCTGCATGCCCACTTTCAATGACAGGTGTACAATGACACCCAGGTCTCATTGCACCTCCCCTTTTCCTAATCGGCCACCATTCAGATAGTAATCTGTTTTCCTGTTCTTACCACCAAAGTGGATAACCTCATATTTATCCACATTAAATTGCATCTGCCATTAATTTGCCCACTCACCTAACCTTTCCAAGTCACCCTGCATCCTCTTAGCATCCTCCTCACAGCTAACGCTGCCACCCAGCTTCGTGTCATCCGCAAACTTGGAGGTGCTTCATTTAATTCCCTCATTTAAGTCATTAATATATATTGTAAACAACTGGGGTCCCAGCACTGAGCCTTGCGGTACCCCACTAGTCACTGCCTGCCATTCTGAAAAGGTCCCGGTTATTCCCACTCTTTGCTTCCTGTCTGCCAACCAGTTCTCTGTCCACATCAATACCATACCCCCAATATCGTGTGCTTTAAGTTTGCACACTGATCTCCTGTGTGGGACCTTATCAAAAGCCTTTTGAAAATCCAAATATACCACATCCACTGGTTCTCCCCTATCCACTCTACTAGTTACATCCTCAAAAAATTCTATGAGATTCGTCAGACATGACTTTCCTTTCACAAATCCATGCTGACTTCGTCTGATGATTTCATTGATAAAATCCACATTAACATACAGCAAGAAAGAAATGATTTAACACCAATTTAACACCAATTCCACTTTGCCCTGTTAAGAGTCTCAGAAAAATAGAAAAAGTGTGACAGTGTACATAAAGGATGGGACTGTGATTAGGAAGGATTAGATAGGGGAGAGGAAATGAGAGAAGCAATCAGAGGCAAAACTGGGAAGAAGGTGATTACAATGAAAGGGGAAGGATGGTAAAGTGCAGGAGGGGTACTGGTGACCCGGTGGTGTTGGAAGGATAAATATTGTCATCCTGTATGAGGACACATGACTAGATTTCTCTTACTCCAAACTATCTGTTTTTAACACTGGTTGCCATACTTATGTTGGAAATTGACCAAACTTCCACTGGAAAATGAGACCATTGAATGCTGGACCACAGCGATGTCTACAAGCATGTGTGTGGAGCTGCCAAGTACTTCCATGCAGGAAAGGATGAGCTCCGAAACCTGTGCAGAAATGATGCCTGTCTTCTCCACATTCCTTAAAATGTGATGCTTGCTTTAAGACAGGCTTTGCAATGTACCAGTCACTTCATTCTTCATTGGGCTGCTTTATGTGATTTCTCATCAGATTCCTTTGCACCAGATTCAGAGTGTGACCTTGCCTTCTGGAGATCTGGTACAAGGGCTAGCATGGTACTTTGCCTGAATTGAAGGCTACTCCTGCAAGCCTCTGGTGTCCTATTAGCAATCGGTGTCACCTCAGTGCTACCTTCTAAATTATGTGCAATACCAGCATGCGATCTGTGGCTGTGAATGCTTTCTTCATTACTGCTGTCTTCTGTGATAGCCTTGGCAAGCTGCAGTACTTAGCCCTCTGACAGCACAAAGATGCAGCCATAATGAGAAGATGAAACACACTGTTAAACCATCTGAGTCTTGGAAATCACTGGGATGTGGGAAGTGAGCAAGAGGTTTAAGCATGAGCAGACCGATTCTTCCAACTTTTCAGATGTACCACTGTCTTCAGTAGCAGCAATGACTGCTCCAATGCAGCAAGCACCATATTCTCCAATGAGACTCTGTCATGTAGCGGTGCTCGCTTCCCAATGGTCGTTCTCCTACTGGAGAGAGTGAAGTATGTCTTTGAGTGTTATGCAGTATGTCTGGGTGAAGTTACACTGTAGCGTAGCAAGTTAATGCATTGCTTTACAGGACCACCGAACACTGATCGGGATTCAGTTCGCGCTGCCATCTGGCAGAAGCTTATATGTTTTTGTGGCTGCAAGGGTTTCTACCAGGCATTCCAGCTTCCACCCACGTTCCAAAGATTTGTGTTTAAAGTTGGTAAGTTTTGGGCATGCCGTGTTGGTGTCAGAGGTGTGGTGACACTTGCAGTCTGTCTGGAACAATCCTTGCTGATTTGATCTGATGCAAATGATAAATTTCTCTGTATGTTTTGGTGTACATGTGACAAATAAAGTTAACATTAATCTTAAAGAGTACCTCCCATGACTGAATATCTATCAGTTAATGCTGCAATGCCAAGTGTATTTGGAGGGGAGAGAAGTGCTGGCCTCTGAATATTGAAAGTACTATGTTTAGTTTGTTTTTCTTGCAAATGCTGCTTATATGATGCTCTGTTCCTGTGATGCTGCTGCAAGTAAGGCATAATTGTACCAGCACATACCTATACTGTGCATTTGACAATAACCTCAACTTTGGCTATTCATAAGGGAGCAATTGAGGTGTGGTGAATTGAGCAACAGTATCAGAGGATGCTGCTGACTGCACGTCATGACCCCAGTGCCTGATAATAGATTTGAAAGTTTATTGAATGAAATTTGTCTCAACTCTAACAAGTAAGGTTTAAACTAAATGCAACATTTTAATATTTGATGGAACTGATCCACTTGATAACGTTCGAAGAAGCATGTGGGTGCTGTTTAAGTAACTTGCTAGCAGGGTGACATGACATCAGTTTTGTGCTATGAGTGAGAAAAGATGGTGCTGGATGTCACCTCATTACAGTAACCCTAACCAATCTACAGAATGTGTTATTTTCTGGTTTAGCCAACACTCATCTTGAAATTATTGAACATAAGAATAATTGCAGACTATGCAGAAGAAGCATAGTGTGTTGTGGAGAAGGGAGATCAGAATGCATATGGTTTGCAGAAGATTACCTTGACAATGTTAGCAGAAACCTGTTAAATTTGTGGATAAACAAGAGGCAGGAGGCACGGATGTCGCAAGAACTTCAGCATATATGGACACTTTGGGCATCAGCAAGGTAGTGCTGTGAGAGGTAAAGAGGTTTAAGGAGGGAATTCCAAACCAGAGGGCATGCGTGAGGATGCAGCAAAAGCTGATGTTGAAGGTCATTCATACTGGGGGAGACTGCAAACAAAGAGGATGAGCCCATGGAAGGCCTGGAAAGCAAAGGTGAGAATCAAACTTGTTGGGGAGCAGAGCAGGCCTGAACGTACTGGGATATAGACAAACAGCGCTTGGTTATTGTGAATATCCTTCCAGTATAGAACTCCCAAAGACTCCTGAGTCATGTGAATTTAAAGTGGATAAATCCCCATGACCTGACAGGGTGTTCCCTCGGACCTTGAAGGAGACTGGTGTTGAAATTGCAGGGGGCCCTGGCAGAAATATCTAAAATGTCGCTGTCTACAGGTGAGGTGCTGGAGGATTTGAGAGTGGCTCATGTTGTTCCGTTGTTTAAAAAAGGATCGAAAAGTAATCCGGGAAATTATAGTCCAGTAAGTTTAACGTCGGTAGTAGGTAAGTTATTGGAGGGAGTACTAAGAGGCAGAATCTACAAGCATTTGGATAGACAGGGACTTAATAGGGAGAGTCAACATGGCTTTGTGCGTGGCAGGTCATGTTTGACCAAATCTATTGGAGTTTTTCGAGGAGGTTACCAGGAAAGTGGATGAAGGGAAGGCAGTGGATATTGTCTACATAGACTTCAGTAAGGTCTTTGACAAGGTCCTGCATGAGAGGTTAGTTAGGAAAATTCAGTCGCTAGGTATACATGGAGAGGTGGTAAATTGGATCAGACATTGGCTCAATGGAAGAAGCCAAAGAGTGGTAGTAGAGAATTGCTTCTCCGAGTGGAGGCCTGTGACTAGTGGTGTGCCACAGGGATCAGTGCTGGGTCCATTGTTATTTGTCATCTATATCAATGATCTGGATGATAATGTGGTAAATTGGATCAGCAAATTTGCTGATGATACAAAGATTGGAGCTGTAGTAGACAGCGAGGAAGGTTTTCAGAACCTGCAGAGGGACTTGGACCAGCTGGAAAAATGGGCTGAAAAATGGCAGATGGAGTTTAATGCAGACAAGTGTGAAGTATTGCACGTTGGAAGGACAAACCAAGGTAGAACATACAGGGTTAATGGTAAGGCACTGAGGAGTGCAGTGGAACAGAGGGATCTGGGAATACAGATACAAAATTCCCTAAAAGTGGCGTCACAGGTAGATAGGGTCGTAAAGAGAGCTTTTGGTACATTGGCCTTTATTAATCAAAGTATTGAGTATAAGAGCTGGAATGTTATGATGAGGTTGTATAAGGCATTGGTGAGGTCGAATCTGGAGTATTGTGTTCAGTTTTGGTCACCAAATTACAGGAAGGATATAAATAAGGTTGAAAGAGTGCAGAGAAGGTTTACAAGGATGTTGCCGGGACTTGAGAAACTCAGTTACAGAGAAAGGTTGAATAGTTTAGGACTTTATTCCCTGGAGCGTAGAAGAATGAGGGGAGATTTGATAGAGGTATATAAAATTATGATGGGTATAGATAGAGTGAATGCAAGCAGGCTTTTACCACTGAGGCAAGGGGAGAAAAAAACCAGAGGACATGGGTTAAGGGTGAGGGGGGAAAAGTTTAAAGGGAACATTAGGGGGGCTTCTTTACACAGAGAGTGGTGGGAGTATGGAATGAGCTGCCAGATGAGGTGGTAAATGCGGGTTCCTTTTTAACATTTAAGAATAAATTGGACAGATACATGGATAGGATGTGTATGGAGGGATATGGTCCGTGTGCAGGTCAGTGGGACTAGGCAGAAAATGGTTTGGCACAGCCAAGAAGGGCCAAAAGGCCTGTTTCTGTGCTGTAGTTTCTATGGTTCTACGTCCATGTCAAGTTGAAGTTTATTGTCAGTCAACCCTGTACATGTATTCCGACAAAAGAAACAACATTCCTCTGGATCAAGGTGCACAACACAGTATACAAAGCTCTCTCACAACACAGGAACTAGTATTACCACAAGTAATAACATGTATTCCAGAAGATTGACATTTAGCATAATGTGCATGTACAGCAGAAGTGAACAAGTTAAATGCTAATGGCACTTCATTAAGTGATGAAACCTGGGTGGTGGCAGAGACTTCAGTAGTCTCATGTCCTGGGGGAAGAAGCTGTTTCCCATCATAACAGTCCTTGCCCTAATGCTGTGGTACTTCCTGCCTGATCGGAGGGGGTCAGGCAGATTGTTGGACAGGTGGGAGGAACCATTGACGATGCCAAGGAACCTGCATTCGCAGCGCTCCTGATAAATATCTCGGTGGAAAAGAGACCCCGATAATCATCTCAGCAGTCCTCGCAATTCTTTGTAGGAATTGGCGGTCAGATGCCTTGCAGTTCCTGCACCAGAATTGATGCAGCTAAATGTTGCATAAGACTTGGCAAATTTTAAGTTGGATGTGAAAGGATACAAATTGATAGATTTTGGATGAGAACTGTTGAGGATGGAGTGTTAGTATTTGATCTCTTGTGGAATAGAGAGGAAGAGAATTAAACATTAGATGTAGCTTTGACCTGAAAACTCAATTGTTAATTGGTTTATTAATGTCACATACAAGAAGATACATTAAAGTTTTTATTTGTATGCCATCTAGGCAGGCCAATCCATACACAAGTATATCAGAACGGTACAAAAGAGAAATCAGTAACAGAATGCAGAGACTCTGTAACTCTGTGACAATATATGGCGATGGTTTGTGGGCAGCTCACAGAACTAATAGATATTTTTCTTCTGAACTACGATCACTGCAATCTGCAATCTGTAATTTCCCTTTAAGAAATGTACTTTTGAACCTTCTAAATGAAAAAGTGATTTTACGTTCACCTGAGGGATTTGGCGAACTTGAAGCTCAAGAATACAAGCACAGTGCCTTGAGGATGAAGGGCGGCCGTCACTGGTGTGGACTTCAAGCTAGATTAAAGAGTCTAGGCCCAAGAGTGTAAAACCAAACCAATGCTCAGCCCCATTACTCAGTGCTGATTAAAGCTTCGAGCCAGGTTAAAGCTTTAAGGCCCGCAAGCGGAAAATGAGCCTGTGTTCAGTGCCATCTGCCTGTGTTTGATCATCTCCCCCTCTTTTCGCTATTACCATCAGGTGGAAGGTGCAGGAGTCTCAGGTCCCATGCCGTCAGGTTCGGGAGAGGTTGTTGCCCTGCCGCTATCAGGCTTCACATATATCAGTGCTGAACTGACTCCACACCTATGGGCTCTCTTTTGGCGCCTCTACAGCTCATATTCTATGTGTTATTTGTTTACTTTTTTTATTATTTATCCTCTTTTGCATATTGGATGGTTGACAGTCTTTGGTGTGTGTGGTTTCTTTGTTTTGTGGGAGCCGACAAGAAGATGAATCTCAAGGTCGTATCTGGTATAGATATTTCAATATTAACTTTATTTTGATCTTTGTTACTGTTTCAGAGAAAGTGCCTTGCAGGTAAACAAATAAGATGCTAGGGTCATGATGAGGTATACTGAGAGATCAAGTGTTGATCTTTATTGTATAAGGTGTCCATTCAGAAGTCTTATAACAGTTGGGTAGAAGCCTAGTGGTACATGTTCTCAACCTTTTGTATCTTCTGCCTCATGGAAGGTGGGAAAGGAAAGAATGACCAGGGTTTGGGTGGTGGGTGGATGGTGCTTGACTATGGTGACTGTTTTCCCAAGGCAACGCAAACAAACAAATTCAGTGGAAGGAGGCTGGCCTTTGTGATAGACTGGGCTGTGTTCTCAACTCTCTGCTGCAATGTCTTGCTGTTTTGAGCAGAACAGTCGCTATACCAAGTTCTGAAGTATCTGGATAGGATGCATCTGTACTTGAGAGGTCATTGGGGATGTGCCGAATTTCTGAAGAATGTAGAGGTGCGGTTGTGCTTTCTTGGGCATAGTGTTTACGTGGCTGGACCAGAACAAGCTGTTGGTGACAGTTACACATAGGACCTTGAAATTCACAACCATCTCCACCTTAGCAGCATTGATACAGATAACAGAGCTCTGCCCTGATTCCTGAAGTCAATGATCAGCTCTTTTGCTTTGCCGACATTGAGCAAGAGGTTCTTGTTTTGACACCATCCCACCAGGTTCTCTATCTCCTTCCTGTATTCAGGTTCAGTGTTATCTGAGATTCAGCCCACTACGGTGGCATCTGCACATTGTCAAAAAAAATTGTCTTAATTTTGTTATAGTGAGAAATTACCTTTGTTTCGTTTTTCCTTATTTGCACAGTGTAGAAGTTTTCCCCCCAGGCAGTTGATATGATCAACCATTCTTCTAGACCCCCACCCCCTATATCTATTACCACCATCTGCACTGCACTGTAAGCAGTTTAAACCACTTTTTATAATGTTGATTACGTTGTAAATACATGCTGGTATTTATGCACAATTTGTTCCATATCTGTACTTTAAATTCTAACTTACTTTTATATATCTTTTACTGCTTAGAATTGTTGAATGTTCTTCTTTATTGCACACCACAGCAAATTCCTAATACGTGTAAATGTATGCATGTGGTAACTTTGAATTTTGATCCTTGATCTATCTAAACTGGAGTAAATTTCACTGTTTCATTTGAACATAAAATTAAGCATTCAATTAGTGCAGCCTGAGAGAGATTTTTTGGATTAAAACATAGAAGATTGCTGCACAGTACAGAACCTTCAGCCTACGATGTGCCGAGCTTTTAACCTACTCCAATATCAATCTAACCTTCCCTCCCATATAATGTTCCATATTTCTATGATTAATGAGCCTATCTTAAAGGTTTGTACAACGTCTGCCTCTACCAACACCCCAGCAGGGCATTTCAAACACCCGCTACTCTCTCTGACTACCTTTGACATCCCCCTAAACTATCCTTAAAATTATGCCCACTCACATCAGCCATTTCCACCCTGCGAAAAAGTTACTGACGGTCCACTCTATTGATGCCTCTTATCATCTTGTACACCTGTGTCAAGTCACCTCTCACTGTCTAGGTTTCAACCGTAGACAACAGTTTGACTTCTGACTTTTCTTTTTGACAGTGTAGGACTATGAATAAGTGAGTGAGTGAGTTCCAAATTGACATGTAGGTTTATTATTGTCACAGATACTGAGGTAGAGTGAAAAACTTTGTTTTGTATGCCGTCCATTACAGATGATTTAATCACATCATTACATTGAGGTGGTACAAGGGAAGTCAATGGCGGAATGCAGAATATAAGAGATTGCAGCGCAGGCAGACAAATAAGATGACGAGGTAGATTGAGGTCAAGGGTCCATCTTATCATACAACAGGTATGTCCAATAATCTTATAGTAGCAGATACAAGCCATCTTTGAGCCTGAAGTATATGCTTTCAGGCTTTTGCAGCTTCTCCCTGATTGGAGGGGGAAGAGGAGAGAATGTTCAAGGTGGAAGGAGTCTTTGGTAATGTTGTCTGCTTTACTGAAGCAACAAGAAATGTAGACGGAGCCTGCGGCAGGGGAGACCGGATTCCACGATACACTGAGCTGAGTCCACAATTTTCTGCAATTTCTTGTGGTCAGGGGCAGAGCAATTGCCATGCATCTGGATAGGATACTTTCTATGATAAATCGGTATTTGAGGATCATTGGGAAACTGCTGAATTTCTGAGGGAACAGAGGTGCGTTGTGCTTTCTTGGTGTTGAAGTGGCTGGACTAGGACAGGTCAGGACAGGATGCTAATGACATGTTACTCAAGTGACTGTAGGTGTTGATGCACATGTGTTAATACATGTGAATCTGAACATGGTGGAGGCATTCTGCAGTGCGGGTGCAACTTGATTTCCTGCAAGGGAAGCTGTGGCAGTGCGTAAACAAGAGAGAATCTGCAGATGCTGAAAATCCGAGCAACACACACAAAGTGCCGGAGGAACTCAGCAGGTCAGGCAGCATCTATGGAAAAGAGCACCGTCGATGTTTTGAGCCGAAACCCTTCAGCAGGACTAGAGAAAAGAAAAGCTGAGGAGTAGATTTTAAAGGTGGGGAGAGGGAAGAGAGAAACACCAGGTGATAGTTAAAACCAGGAGGGGGAAGGATGAAGTAAAGAGCTGGGAAGTTGATTGGTGAAAGAGACAGAAGACTATGGAAGAAAGAACAGGGGGTGAGGAGCTCCAGAGGGGGTCGATGGGCTAAGGTGAGAGAGGGAAAAGGGGATGGGAAATGGTGAAGTGGGGGGTGGGGGGCATTACCGGAAGTTTGAGAAATCGATGTTCATGCCATCAGGTTGGAGGCTACCCAGATGGAATGTAAGGTATTGTTCCTCCAACCCGAGTGTGGCCTCATCACAACAGTGGAGGAGGTGATGAATGGATATATCAGAATGGGAATGGGAAGTGGAATTAAAATGGGTGGCCACTGGGAGATCCTGCTTCTTCTGGTGGATGGAGCATAGGTGCTTGTCAAAGCGGTCTCCCAATCTATGTTGGGTCTCGCCAATATACAGGAGGACACACTAGGAGCACCGGACACCATAAGTGACCCCAATAGACTCACAGGTGAAGTGCCAACAGGTGCCTGTTGAGTTTGTACTAATGAATGGTCTTAGGCATGCAGTTATTTAACAAGAGCACGATGTAAAGTGGCACTTGTCGCTTTAAGCATCTATGTGAGCACTGAACCATGTGAGGGCCAAGCTAAAGGCTTATTTCCCCATGGAAATTAACCTGTTTTCAAGTGTTATAGCTAAGAACATAGAATAGTACAACACAGTACGGGCTCTTTCTTTTGACCTTTTAACCTACTCTAAAATCAGTCTCACCTTTTCCCACATAGCCAACCTTTATAATTTCATACACATGCCTATCTAAGAGTCTCTTAAATCTCCCCAACGTTTTTGCCTCTACCACCACCCCAGCAGCATGTTCCATGCACCCACCACACTCTGTGTTTTAAAAAAACAAGTAAACAAACAATTTACCATTGATAACCCCCTATACTTTCCTCTAATCACCTTAAAATTATGAGTTCCTTTTCTTTTTCTTTCTTTTTTTCTGTTATCTTTAAATATTTTTCTGAACGAATATTGGATTGCAATTCTGACAACAGCCACATGTTTTCAGTTAATATTCTGGATTATGTAGAAATTAACACATTTATAATTGGAAAGTAGTTTGAGATGCTGGGGGCTAATCTTGATGTTCGTCTTAAAGAAGATGTTATTTGCTTTTGCTTGAAGGTTAGTCCTGAATGTATCTCCATTTCACAAGTTTTAATAATCTGCCTTAGAGATGGCTGGAATGATAGATCAAGGAATGAATGATAGCTCTGGGGCAGCCCAGAAAGGAGAGATTAATGTAGTATAACATTTAGTAATTGCTGGTTAGGATAAACCTGTCACAATCCGTTCAACTCATCACAGATCTCCCTGTTTGGAATGAAAAGCCCTGGCTTGGGAAGGAGGGCAAATTGCACCATGCACACTGTATCAGGGAGATGTGGGATTGCTAGTTTAGCTTATGGGGGAATGGGATATGTTATAAGGCATAGGAGAAAATTAGATCATTCAGCCCATTGAGAATGTTCTGCCATTCAATCCTGGCTGATTGTATAACACAACAAATTTCATGACGTATGCCGGTGATACTAAACCTGATTCAGAGCCAAGGGAGAGCCAGGTTCAAGCCGCAGATGTTCTCTTGTTTATGTAAAGTACAAGATGTCCTGGTACTATCTCCGGAAAGCCATCTTGCATGTGAAGTGGCAATTTTGGACCAAAGTTAAATCAATGAAGGATGCTCAACAGATATGATGGGGCTTGATTGCAATCACCTCTTACAAAGTGAAATCATGCGACTTTGGTCACAACAGGGTTTCACACCCGGATGAGCTCAATGCCTTTTATGCTCGCTTTGACCATCAAAACATGGAGGCACCTTCACAAGCTCCTACAGCCCATGGTGACCCCATCATTTCAGCTTCTGAGATCGATGTGAAAGCACCCTTCAAGAGGGTGAAACCATGGAAAGCATTCAGTCCAGACAAGGTACCAGACCAAGTGCTGAAGACGTGTGCTGATCAAAAGATGGAGAGTTCACCACAATCTGTAACCTCTCACTTCAGCAGTCTGAGGTACCCACCTGCTTCAGGCAAGCTTCAATTATACTGATATCTACGAAGAACATGGTGACTGCCTCAAGGTATCATCCGGTGGCATTCACAACCATTGTGATGAAGTTCTTTGAGAGGTTAGTGATGAAACATAACAACTACTGCTTGAGAAGCACCTTGGATCTTCTCCAATTTGCCTACCATCACAACAGATCAACAGCAGATGCCGTTTCATTGATTCTTCACTCAACCCTGAAATATCTGAACAGCGAAGATGCAAACATCAGGATGCTCTTCATTGATTACAGTTCAACATTCAATACTATCACCCCCTCAACACTAATCAATGAGCTTCAAGGCCTAAGCCTCAATAACTCCTTGTGCAACTGAATTCTCGATTTCCTCACTTGCAGATCCCACTCAGTTCAGATTGACAACATCTCCTCCATAATCACCATCAGCACGGAAGCACCACAAGACTTAGCCCCCTGCTCTACTTATTTTATATTCATGACTGAGGCTAAGCACACTTAAATGCCATATTTAAGTTTGATGATGACATCCCTGTCCTTGGCTGAATCAAAGCTGGTGAAGAATAGGCATATAGCAGGGAGATTGAAAATCCGGCTGAGTGGTATCACTACAACAACCTCTCACTCGATATCAACAAGACCAAGGAGCTGATTATTGACTTCAGAAGGAGGAAACTGCAGTCAGTCCTAATCAGGGGATCAGATGTGGAGAGGTCAGCAACTTTAACTTCCTCTGTGTCATTAGGGTTCCTAAGGTTGTCATAGCTGGATGTGGTAGTGGGGATAAGCTCCTACTACCTATAAAGTGCTCCAGATGGTGTGCATCTCTAACGGCCTCTGACATCCAAGTCCAACTCTTGGCCTTCACGTGTGGCTTAGCTACTAGACCCGGCAGAACTGTTTCTACTGACGAGAATGGGCAAAGGCGGAACCACTGGTGCCTCGAAACCAGTTGCTTCAAGCAGGTGGGGCTTGTCAGCCTCGGGCGGCAGCCCGCCTAAGAGAAGAAAAACTCTGATTTTAAATCTCCGCTGCCTTGCGGAAAAGGCTTCAGAAGTAAACCCTAAGGAAGAAATCTGGCGCCAGGGTCCCTAGGGCAGTTTGATGTTGTTTACAACTTGACTCTGGCAGCCTCTGTGACAACACTGGTGCCAAGCTGTATGGGCACTTGACCTTCCCTTGGACTACATCAGTGACATGGAGAGAGGGAACCCACTGCAAGGGCAACAGCTGGTTCTTCAAATCTTCCCGCCCAGGTTTGTGCCCTGGAAAGGACACAGTCCACCAGAGGCACAAACCCATGATCCCCTGGGATCGACGACTACCTGCTATCATTTCAGAGGACTGTCCTGGGTCCAGCACATAAGTGCAATTACAAAGAAAGCATGGCAGCACCTTTACTTTCTTAGAAGTTTGCAAAGATTTGGCATGTCACCTGAAACTTTGATAAACTTCTATAGATGTGTGGTGGAGAGTATATTGACTGGTTGGATCACAGCCTGATAAGAAAACACCAATGCCCTTGAATGGAAATAACTACAAAAAGTAGTGGATGCAGCCTAGTCCATCAAGGGTTAAGCATTCCCCACCATAGAGCACACTCAAGCATCAGGCTCTTGAACCAGTGGGAATAACTTCTTTCAACTTCTCTCACCCCATCACTAAACTGTCAAGGATTATTCATCTCATGTTCTTGATATTGCTTATTTATTAATTACTATTACTATTATTTCTTTTTCTTTCTTGTTGCATTTGCAGTTTGTTGTCTTTTGCACATTGGTTGTCTGTGATGTTGGGTGTGGTCTTTCACTGATTCTATTGCGTTTCTTGTACTTCCTGTGAATGCCCACAAGAAAGTTAATTTCAGGCTTGTATATGGTGACATATATGTACTTTGATAATAAAATTACTTAGAGATCCAGGTCCAACAGAGAAGTGTGAGATTAGTGGCACTGGTTCCTGGCCTTTAGTTTGTCTCTGAATTCTGCATTGCAGTGCACATACAGGAGAGTCAGAAATGAGTTTTGGTGGGACAAGGTCGGCAGAAGGCAAGGTACTGCACTCAGAACCATTTATAGTTTCTGTCATATGTGGAGCGTAAGTGCATAGTTTCCTCACATGAATGCTGAATTTCCTCCCATTCAAGCATGGGTGTGTCCTCAGCTTCCAATTGCCATCAACAAGATGAGTTGCAACGTCAAAGGAGGACAAAATTAAAGAGGGAGAACACAGGAGTGAAGGTGTTATATTTGAATGCGCGCAGTATACGGAATGAGATAGCTGAACTTGTAGCACAGTTACAGATTGGCATGTATAATGTTGTGGGCATCACTGAATCATGGCTGAAAGGAGATTATAGCTGGGAGCTTAACGTCCAGGAATAAACATTGTATTGAAAGGACAGGCAGGTAGGCAGAGGGGGTGGTGTGGTTTTATTGGTAAAAATGAAATCAAATCCTTTGAAAGAGGTGCCATAGGTTCAAAAACTGTTGAATCATTGTGGGTAGAGCTAAGGATCTGCAAGGGTAAAAAGACCCTGATGCATGTGATATACAGACCTCTAAAGATGCGGTCTACAAATTATAATGGGAGATAGCAAATGCATGTCAAAAGGGCAATGTTATGATAGTCATGGGGGATTTCAATATGCAGGTAGATTGGGAAAATCAAGTTGGTGCTGGATTCCAAGAGGGGGAATTTCTAGAATGCCTATGAGATGGCTTTTTAGAGAAGCTCGTGGTTGAGCCCACGAGGGGATCAACTATTCTGAATTGGGTGTTGTGCAATGAACCAGAATTGATTAGAGAGCTTAAGGTAAAGAAACCATTAGGAGCCAGTGATCATAGTATTATCAAATTCACCCTGAAATCTGAGGATAAGCTAAAGTTAGGAGTATCAGTATTACAGTAGAGTAACTGAAATGATTGGAAAAGAACACTGGCAGGGATGATGGCAGAGCAGAAATGGTCAGAATTTCTGGAAGCAATTCGGAAGTACAGAATATATACATACCAAAGAGGAAGAACTGTGGCTGATGAGAAGTCAAAGCCAACACAAAAGCCAAAGAGAGGGCATATAATAGAGTAAAAATTAGTGGGAAGTTGAAGGACTGGGAAGCTTTTAAAGAGCAACTGAAAGCAAATAAAAAAAGCCATAAAGAAGGAAAAGATGAAAAACAAAGCTAGCCAGTAACATTAAAGAGGATAATAAAAATTTCTTCAGGTATATAAAATGGAAAAGAGATGCAGGAATGGATATTGGACTGCTGGAAACTGATGTTGAAGAGGTAGTAACGGGGGGAGGATGGGGAGGGACAAGGAAATAGTAAGGAATAAGGAACTGAGTAAGTATTTTGCATCAGACTTCACTGTGGAAAACACTAGTAATATGCCAAAGTGTCAGGGGGGCAGAAGTCTGTGAAGTTGCCATTACCAGGGAGAAGGTGCTTGGGAAACTGTAAGGTATGAATGTAGATAAGTTACCTGGACAAGATGGTATGTACCCCAGGGTTCTGAAAGGGGTGGCTGAAATGGAGGTGTTAGTAATGATCTTTCAAGAATCAATTGATTATGGCATGGTTCCAGAGGTCTGGAAAATTGCAAATGTCACTCCACCCTTGTAGAAGGGAGAGAGGCAAAAGAAAGGACTGTTATAGGCCTGTTAGACTAACTTCAGTGGTTGGAAAGATGTTGGAGTTGATTGATCAGGATGTGATTTCAGGGTATGTGGAGGCATATGATAAAATAGGCCATAGTCAGCATGGTTTTCTTAAGGGAAAATGTTGCCTGTCAAATCTACAGACTCAGCATAAAGGGGCAACCTTTTAGAATGGAGAAGGGGATTCTTTAGCCAGAGAGTGGTAAATCTGTGGCATTCATTGCCACAGTCAGCTGTGGAGGCCAAATCATTGGGTATATTTAAGGCAGAGTTTGATAGATTCTTGATTAGTCAGGGCATAAAGGGATACAATGAGAAGACAGGATATTGGGGCTGAGAGGGAAAATGGAGCAGCCATGATGAAATGGTGGAACAGACTTGATGGGCCAAATGGCCTAATTCTGCCCGTACATCTTATGGTCTAAAATATTTTTTCCTCTGGTTCTTGCGGCAGTCGGTACAAACCTGATTATCAATGCTTAAATCAGAAGAATCTTCTTTAAATCTGTCTAACCAGCTCAGTCAGCATCTCTGGAGAAGCAAAACAATGTTGTTTCCCATTAATAATCTCAGCAGAACTAGGAAAATGAAAACATAATTATTGTATGTTTTAGCTTGTAGGAAAGGAACAAAAGGAAAATTGCTGGCCAAGCTTGTTCACATGCTTCTCATGCTGTCTGTGGACTGCAAGAAAAACTCAACCAGCCTACAGGTTCACTTGCAAGGACTTTTTACAATTCAAGTTCTCAGTATTTTATTTGCATGATTTGTCATCTTTTTGCACTTTAGCTGATTGTCAGTCTTTGTTTAGGTATAATTTTTCATAAATTCTATAATATTTTTTATTTTCCTGTAAATTCCTGCAAGAAAATGAATCTCAAGGTGGCATATGTTAATATAAGCAGACTTTACTTTTAATTTTGAAACTAAGAGAAGATAGAATTAGAACTGGCCAGTTCTGACATAAATAGGAAAGGGAGTGCACCTGAAATTGTTGAATTCATTATTGAATCTCGAGGGAAGCAACATGCCTAGATGGGAAATGACTGCTGTTCCTCAAGCTCACATCAGCTTTGTTGGAAGATTGCAAGAGGCCAAGGACAAAAGGTGAGAGTGGGATAGAGAATTGAAACAATGGACAGTTGGAAACTCTGAGGCACCCTTCCAGACTGAACAGACGTATGCTGCAGAGTGGTCATCCAATCTGCACTTGCTTTAGGCAGATCATAGAACCATAGAAACCATAGAAAAACTACAGCACAGAAGCAGGCCTTTTGGCCCTTCTTGGCTGTGCCGAACCAATTTCTGCCTAGTCCCACTGACCTGCACACGGACCATATCCCTCCATACACCTCCCATCCATGTATTGGTCCAATTTATTCTTAAATGTTAAAAAAGAACCCTCATTTACCACCTTGTCTGGCAGCTCATTCCTTTCCTTGCTCCGGCTGTTTAAAGAGAGGGTGATAGCAGATGTGATGGCGATCTTAACTCAGTTTTTCGCTTTCTACCAGATCTGCTGAATGTTTAGATTCACATTTACTTATCACATGTTTGCACATTGAAGCATACATTGAAATGTGTCATCTGCATTAACAACCAACACACCTAGGGATGTGCTGCGGACAGCCCACAAGTGTTGCCACAGCAATTCATTTTTTTTAATTAACAATTTATGATTTAAAAAATAGAAAAAAAAATGTTTCCAGCATTTCCTTAACTTTCAGATTTCCAGCAACTGCTCTGTTTGGCCTCTCACTCTAATGGTTCTCTCTCTTATTGCCCTGCCTAATAACTAGATGGTCCTGAGTGCAATGTGTCAGCTGGACAATCTGATTTCCATCCCTTTTTTGTTCTATCTGCTCACTCCACTACTCAATTTAAACCGCATTTGTTTCCTCACGCTGGCAGTTGTAATGACGTGAAACGTTAACTTGGTTTCTCTCTGCACAGATGCTGCCAAGCCTGCTAAATGCTTCTTGTATTTTCTGCTTTTATTTCAGACTTCCCACATAAGCAGTTTTTATTTATTCTTAGCATTTTACAGAGGTTGAGTTTAGCTTCCTTGCTTTTCTTTATTAACCTCTCCTACAATCTCTTATCCCCTTTAAAAATGCATCACTTTGCATGCTTTTTAATTCATCCTACTGGAATGTCAAACCTTACACTTTTTTAATTTAGTGCAGAGTAGATCCTTTGAGCCAAGATGCCCCAGCAACCCCCCACAATCCCGATCATGGGGCAATTTACAATGACCAATTAAATACCTGGTATGTCTTTGGATTGTGGGAGGGAACTGGAGGAGACCCACACATTCCACATGGAGGACGTACAGAGGCTCCTTACAGGACAACATCAGAATTGAACTCTGAACTCTGGAAATCCCCAAGCAGTAAAGGCTTTGCACTAACCCCTATGCAACCACGGTGCCCCAATTTTAACTTCATCCGTCTTGTAATCAGTCAGCTTGACACTGCTTCAACAAGCTGCAAAAAAATTAAGCTTATTCAGCTTTCTAAGGAAAAAATGCCCACACAAGTATTTGGCTAAGAAACATTCAAAAGTAATATACTGTCTAAAAAAAAGACTGTTAGAAGATCATGTATCATTATTCGTAAATTACGAGTATTTACTGTTCCTTCTGCATTGTGCTGTTCTCACACCTTTCTCTGCAATACCTCTATATTAGTTATTGTTTAATTAAAGTAAAACTGCAACATTTACTACCACCTGGTGGAAAACAAAAAGCTTGCAGGAGGACATAAGAGACTGCAGACAACACACACAAAATGCTGGTGAACGCAGCAGGCCAGGCAGCATCTATAGGAAGACGTACAGTCGACGTTTCCGGCCGAGACCCTTCGTCAGGACTAACTGAAAGAAGAGATAGTAAGAGGTTTGAAAGGGGGAGGGGGAGGGGGAGATCCGAAATGACAGGAGAAGACAGGAGGAGGAGGGATGGAGCTAAGAGATGGACAGGTGATTGGCAAAAGGGATACAAGGCTGGAGAAGGGAGAAGATCATGGGACGGGAGGTCTAGGGCAAGAGAAAGGGGTAGGGGAATACCAGAGGAAGATATAGTGAGAGGGACAGAGGGAGAAAAAAGAGAGAGAAAGAAGGGGGGGGATATTAAAATAATAAATAAGGGATGGGGTAAGAAGGGGAGGAGTTTTTCAATGATTCTAAGTTCCCTGGCCCCCACCGCTTTATTTTCACCATGGATGTCCCGTCCCTATATACTTCCATCCCCCATCAGGATGGTCTCAAAGCTTTCCACTTCTTTTTGGATTCCAGACCTAATCAGTTCCCCTCTACCACCACTCTGCTCTGTCTAGCGGAATTAGTCCTTACCCTTAATAATTTCTCCTTTGGCTCCTCCCACTTTCTCCAAACTAAAGGTGTAGCCATGGTCACCCGTATGGGTCCCAGCTATGCCTGCCTTTTGTTGGCTTTGTGGAACAATCCATGTTCCAAGCCTATACTGGTATCCATCCCCCACTTTTCCTTCGCTACATCGACAACTGCATTGGCGCTGCTTCCTGCACACATGCTGAACTCGTTGACTTCATTAACTTTACCTCCAACTTTCACCCTGCCCTCAAATTTACCTGGTCCATTTCCGACACCTCCCTCTCCTTTCTTGATCTTTCTGTCTCTATCTCTGGAGACAGCTTATCTACTGATGTCTACTATAAGCCTACGGACTCTCACAGCTACCTGGACTATTCCTCTTCCCACTCTATCTCTTGCAAAAATGCCATCCCTTTCTTGCAATTCCTCTGTCTCCACCACATCTGCTCTCACGATGAGGCTTTTCATTCCAGGACGAAGGAGATGTCTTCCTTTTTTAAAGAAAGGGGCTTCCTTTCCTCTGTCATCAATTCTGCTCTCAAACTGGGTGCAAAGAAAAGGCTGGGAATATCAATAACTGTGGCGCTTCTCTTCCTGACAAACTTAACGTATTCTATGCAAGATTCGAACAGAAGAGGAGCGTCCTGCTCCCTCTGGATGAACCGGACCTGGTGGCATCGAGATTCATTGTCACTGAGGAGGACGTTAGAAGGGCCTTCCTGAAGATAAATCCAAGGAAGGCAATGGGCCCAGATGGCATCCCAGGATGGGTTCTCTGGGCCTGTGCAAGTGAGCTAGCTGGAGTGTTTGCTGACATCTTCAACTGCTCCTTGCTTCAGTCTAAGATCCCCTCGTGTTTTTTTTAGTTTATGAAGATACGTAGTCCTCTTTTATTGTCATTTAGTAATGCATGCATTAAGAAATGATACATTATTTCCTCCGGTGTGATATCACAAAACACAGGACAGACCAAGACTAAAAAAACCTGACAAAACCACATAATTATAACATAAGGTTACAACAGTGCAACAATACCATAACTTGATGAAGAAGTTCATGAGCACAGTAAAAGTTCAAAGTCTCTCAACTGTCCCACATCTCACGCAGAGGGGAGAAGGAAGAAAAACTCTCCCTGCCATGCCGACCACAGTCCGACTCTGAGTCATCCGAAAACTTCGAGCTCTGATCAGCTCTATGACACCGAGTACTGAGCACCATCTCTGTCTGAACGATTCGACCTCCTTCTCGGTCGCCAAAAGCAGGCAAGGCCGGGGATTTTGAGGCCTAACCTCCGAAAGATTCCCGACCACACAGTGACGACAGCAGCGAACGGGCGTTTCAGAAATTTCTCCAGATGTTCCTCTGGGCTTTCACGTCCATTCTCCATCAAATCAGAATTGTCCACAGCCCCTATTTAACAGATACGATACCATTTCTCACTGGAGGGCTGCGCACATGCAGGCACACCGCCATCTTCTCCTCCCACCAGAGAGAAGGTAACGATAAGAAGGCAACAATAATCCCAGTGCCAAAGAAGAGCAAGGTGGCATGCCTGAATGACTATCAACCTGTGGCTCTGACATCAATTGCTATGAAGTGCTTCAAGCGATTGGTTATGGCACACATCAACCAAGCCTACCGGTCAACCTCGATGCTTTGCAATTCGCCTACTGGAGCAACAGGTCAACAGCAGATGCCATCTCTCTGGCCCTACATTCCTCCTTACAACACCTGGAGAATAAAGAAGCATACGTAAGGCACCTTTTCATTGACTACAGCTCTGCCTTTAATACCATTATTCCAAATAAGCTAATTCCTAAGCTCCAAAACCTGGGCCTTAGCATTCAGATCTGCAGTTGGATCTTCAACTTCCTCACAGACAAGACCCAGGCTGTAAAAATAGGGGGCAAGCTCTCCTGTACAATCACTCTGAGCACCGGTGCCCCACAAGGCTGTGTACTCAGCCCCCTGCTGTACTCACTGTACACCCATGATTGTGTAGCCAAGTTTCCATCAAACTCAATATGTAAGTTTGCTGATGACACAACAATTGTAGGCCGTATCTCAGGTAATGATGAATTTGAGTACAGAGAGGAAATTAAGAACCTGGTGGCATGGTGTGAAGACGAGAACCTATCCCTCAACGTCAGCAAGACGAAGGAATTGGTTGTTGACTTCAGGAGTAGGGGACCGCACGACTCAATTTGCATCGGTGGTGCGCAAGTGGAATAGGTCAAGAGCTTTAAGTTCCTGGCGATCAATATCACAAATGACCTGATTTGGTCCAACCAAACAGAGTCCACTGCCAAGAAGGCCCACCAGCACCTTTACTTCCTGAGAAAGCTAAAGAAATTTGGCCTGTCCCCTAAAACCCTCACTAATTTTTATAGATGCACCGTAGAAAGCATTCTTCTAGGGTGCATCACAACCTGGTATGGAAGTTGTCCTGTCCAAGACCGGAGGAAGCTGCAGAAGATCATGAACTCAGTCCAGCACATCACACAAACCAATCTTCCATCCTTGGACTCACTTTACACCGCACGCTGTCAGAGAAGTGCTGCCAGGATAATCAAGGACACGACCCACCCAGCCAACACACTTTCCGTCCCTCTTCCCTTGGGGAGAAGGCTCAGGAGCTTGAAGACTTGTATGGCCAGATTTGGGAACAGCTTCTTTCCAACTGTGATAAGACTGCTGAACAGATCCTGACCCGGATCTGGGCCATACTCTCCAAATATATGGACCTGCCTCTTGGTTTTTTTTTGCACCAGCTTACTTTCCCATTTTTATTTTCTATTTATGATTTATAATTTAAATTTTTAATATTTACTATCAATTTCTAATCCAGGGAGCGCGAAGCGCAGAATCAAATATCGCTATGATGATTGTACGCTCTAGTATCAATTCTTTGGCGACAATAAAATTCAGTAAAGTTAAGAAAAGTAAATGCATCTCTCCCATTTCACGCACATCTGCTCTCACCTCATCCTCTTGCTACCCCACTAGGGATAGGGTTCCCCTTGTCCTCACCTACCACCCCACCAGCCTCCGGGTCCAACATATAATTCTCTGTAACTTCCGCCACCTCCAACAGGATCCCACCACCAAGCATATCTTTCCCTTCCCCCCCTTTCTGCTTTCCCCAGGGATCGCTTCCTATGCGACTCCCTTGTCCATTCGTCCGTCCCATCCCTTCCATCCAATATCTCTCCCAGCACTTATCCTTGTAAGCGGAACAAGTGCTACACATACCCTTACACTTCCCCCCTCACCACCATTCAGGGCTCCAGACAGTCCTTCCAGGTGAGGCAACACTTCACCTGTGAATCGGCTGGTGTGATATACTACGTCCGGTGCTCCCGGTGCGGCCTTCTATATATTGGCGAGACCTGACGCAGACTGGAAGACCATTTCGCTGTACACCTATGCTCTGTCCGCCAGAGAAAGCAGGATCTCCCAATGGCCACACATTTTAATTCCATGTCCCATTCCCATTCTGGTATGTCTATCCACGGCCTCCTCTACTGTCAAGACAAAACCACACTCAGGTTGGAGGAACAACACCTTATATTCCATCTGGGTAGCCTCCAACCTGATGGCATGAACGTTGACTTCTCTAACTTGTGTTAATGACCCTCCTCCCCTTCTTACCCCATCCCTTATCTATCTATTTATTTATTTATTCCCCCCTTTCTTTCTCTCTCTTTTTCCTCCCTTTGTCCCTCTCACTATATTTTCCTCTGGTGCTTCCCTCCCCCTTTCTCTCTCCCCAGGCCTCCTGTCCCATGATCCTCCCCCTTCTCCAGCCTTGTATCCCTTTTGTCAATCAACTGTCCAGCTCTTGGCTCCATCCCTCACCCCCCCCCCCCACCGTCTTCTTTCATTCCGGATCTCTCCCTGCCCTCTCCCTCCTTTCAAATCTCTTACACTCTCTTCTTTCAGTTAGTCCTGACAAAGGGTCTTGGCCCGAAACGTTGACTGTACTTCTTCCTATAGATGCTGCCTGGCCTGCTGCGTTCACCAGCATTTTTTGTGTGTGTTGCTTGAATTTCCAGCATCTGCAGATTTCCTCGTGTTAAGAGACTGCAGAGCTGGAACCTGCTGCAACAAATAGTTCTTCACATGCACTTTCTCCAACCTTGTCCACTGTGGTCTCCTCTACTTTGGCAAGACCAAGCACAGACTCAGCAGCTGTTTTACAGGCACCTACACTCTGCTTGCAATGGTCATCCCAAACCCCCAGACAAATGTCGTTTCAATTCCACTCCCCACTCCCGCATTGACCTGTTCATCCTCAGCCTTCTCGCTGTCAAGGTGAGGCCACATGCAAGCTCAAATTATATTCCACTTGGGTAGACTGCCATGCAATGGCATGAACATTGAATTTGCTCATTTTATGTAATCTTCCTCCATGTTGTTTTCTCTCCCAGTTACATGCCTCTGTAATTTTGAGAGTACCTTGCCCTCTTGGTTTCATTCACCCATTAGGCACTCAATTCTCCCCTGCTTCCTTCCCACCTCCGATTCAGGATCCATCTGCCATTCACTTTTCCGCTAATGGTTCCCATCATCACCTGCTTTAGCACAGGTACCCCTTTGTGTTCTGGTTTACCTCCCTCCAGCTGATGTCCCCAACCCTCACAATCCAACCCCTCCCCCAGCACTCATCTCATTCCATTTTCTCCTCATTTTTATTTCTTCTTAATCCGCTAATACCCAGAGTCTAGACTGACACCTACATCACTTATTATTGTATTGAAATTGTCCTCTACTGTGCCTATTGTCTTGTTTATTATTTATTGTACTGCCCTGCACTCTTTTGTGCACTTTATGTAGTCCTGTGTAGGTCTGTATTCTAGTGTAGTTTTTGTGTTGTTTTACATAGTCCAGTGTAGCCTTGAGTTGTCTCACTTAGTCTAGTGTAGTTCTGTGTTGTTTCATGTAGCACCATGGTCCTGGAGGAACGTTGTTTCATTTTTACTGTGTACTGTACCAGCAGTGTATGGTCAAAATAAGCGACTTGACTTGATCTATTATTCACTTGTCCCTGCCTACCAACTTCACTACCCCCCTTCCTCTACTTGACATAATCTGCCTGCCGTCTTTCACTCTCCTCAGTCCACCAATCACCTTGAATTCCTATCTCTCTACCGCACACCCTGGCAGCCTCCAATGCACCCGAACCCACAGTCACCATTATAGACATAAAAATCTGTGGAAAACATCTGACGAGGATGGTGTCCCCGTCTGTGTCCTTGGATGCTATGCAGATCAGCTAGTGGGAGTATTTGCAGACATTTCTAACCTCACCCTGCTTCAATCTCTGGTTTCCACCTGCTTTAAGAAGATCCTGGTACCTAGGAAAACCAAAATGTGCCTAAACAACTACCTCTCAGTTGCTCTGACATCTACCATCATGAAGTATTTTGAGAGGCTGATTATAACAACTATTAACTCTTGCTATCCAGATTACCTCAACCCATAGTAACACACCTACTGCCGAAATAGGTCTACAGCAGATGTCCTCTCCCTGGCCCTAGTCTCATCTCTAGAGTGTCTGAACAATATAGACACCTCTGTCAGATTATAGTTTATTGATTACAGTTCTGCCTTCAATAATATAATTCCAAAGAAACTCAAAAACAGACTCTACATCTCACAGCAACTGGATCCTTGACTTCCTGACCAATAGACCACAAGTAAAGGCAGCAACACCTCTGCCACAGTTATTCTAAGCACTGGTGCTCCACGAAGCTGTCTTCCTTGCCTCTGACTCTACACCCGGCACACTCATCACTGCATAACCAGAGATCATCGTGGCAGAGATGTTATTGTCTATTCTTCTGACTGCAGTCTGTTGGTCAGGAAATCAAGGATCCAGTTGCAAGAGGGAGGTGTTGACTCCCAGAGTCTGGAGTTTGGTGATGACTTTCCTTGGGATTATGGAATGAAAGTGGAGCTATAGTCAATAAACAATAGTCTGATGTAGGTGTCTTTACTGTCTAGATGCTTCAAGGATGAATATAAGACCAGGGAGGTGGCGACCACCGTAGACCTGTTTCAACAGTAGACAAATTGATATGGTTCAAGTTTGTCTGGAGGGCTGGTGCCATGCCCAGCCTCTCAATGCCCTCCATGATGGTAGATGTCAAAGCCATTGGATGGTAGTTGTTAAGACATGTTACCTTGTCTTTCTTGGGTACCAAGATGATAATGATCTTTTTCAAGCAGACTGAAACAGAGGTTTAAAAATGTCTTCAAATACCTCCAAACAAGCCCCTTTCTCCTTCTGTCTTGTGCGCATGTGTGCGTGCACACGCACACACACAGAATCAGACTTCAGTTTCCCGTGTTACTCTTTCACTGTCGTCGTTTTGTTGCTTGTTGTATTTGGGTTCTTGCGATCTGTGTTGTTCTACTGAACATTCTGGGCCTACAATGTTGGCTCTGGAATGTGTGGCGACATTTGTGGGCTGCCCCCAGCACACCCTAGGTCGTGTTGGTTGTTCAAAGTAAACTTACTGTCAAAGTACATACAGTATATGTCACCATATACAACACAGTGATTTGTTTTCTTGCAGGCATGCACAGTGAATTCAAGAAACACAACAAAATGAATAAAAGATCTGGAAATGTTAACAAACTAAGCATTTCAATGTATGCTTTGATGTACAGTACATGTGATAAATAAATCTAATCCTTGATAGAAGCTGGCTTCTTGGGTGCAATGATCCAGATGAAAGGCGACATTGTTTTTTCGTATTCAGTCTTGTAAATGATGGAGATGATTTGGTTTCACTTGTAACTGTAGTGCTGTGACAGATGGTCGGTTGAACTTGTGGACATGGCAGATTGCAAATTCTTGTGATGGCAGGGGGTTTAAGGATGGTGGCGCCTCTGAGGGTCGAGAGGAGATGGTTTTTATGATGGGTATTTATGATGCAAACACTAATTGTCACGAGACAACTCAGGTCTTGATGAAATCCAGATCCTGCTGCTGAGAGGCACAAGCCGTTTTCTTTTCAGGAAAGGTGTGAATGAAGATTAACGTTGATGGAAGCATGTACACCTTGGACAGAAAGTCACCAGTAAGACAGCTAAAGATGAAATGCCCTGTGATGCCTTCTGGAAAGGATTTATTGGATTCCTGCAAGCACAGTTGTGTTTTTTTGCATTGGCCATGACTCTAGCAACTGGCCGAATCATGTCAGAGGATCACAGAACACATATAGCACAGGAAGAGCCCATACAGTTTTCAAGTACAACAGTTGCTAATTCTGGACAGCAGAAATCTATTGGAAAACAAACAAAACTGCAGAGGCAGCTTTGAAAATTGTAAACCCTCCACGTTCCATCCAGTTAGGAGGAAGAGTCATGACCCAAAATATTGACTTTATTTTTAGCATCGCTGGTTTTTAGTGTGCATCATAAATCTATTGGAATACTTCTAAAAGGAATCAATATTCCTGCTACATCTGAACTGGTGTAATTGGTGATAGAAGACGGGGAGTATACAGTTAGTCAGGTGATGCACATTGTGGATATCAAGGCTGTAGCAGGCCGAAAGGGTGTATCGACTTCCTTAAGTCCTTAGTGATTACTGACAGGAAACTCGAAAGGGAAATTTTTTGGCATTGATGAATAATTCTGATGCCAAAGATCATTCTTTAACATTTCCATGAGATTGGATTTGTTTGTTTTTTCACTAGTTCACTTTCATTTCATTCAGATACTGTTCATCATCCAAAACATTTTCTTTGGAGGGTCCTTCATTGAAGTAAATTATTGTCTTCCGCAGAGTATCAAATGAAGAATGAAGTGAAAACTGATTTTTAAAATTCTTCTTATAATCTTAATTCCCGATGTTAATAATTTGAACCCAATTTCTATAAGAATAAGCCTTCACCGTGTCCAGTGAGAGAAGCCGGATTCACAATCTTTCTAAGTGGGTTCATTCTTACAAATATTCTCATCACTTCCTGCCAAGAGTTTGACATTAGATTGGCAAAAACCTTGAAAAGTAACTTGATTTTTATTTCTGCTAATTCTTAGGGTATCTTCTTCTACTGCAGTTAGGCAGAAGAAAGAAAAGAGAACTATAGAATGACTGAAATCATTGCAAACCCAGTTAAGTACTTTGGGAGTTCTTCTCAGACAGTCCCTTGGGACAAAGGGTGACCCAAATCCTGTCCATTTCTCTCTCTCAGCAGTGACTGATGAGCCACTGTGGGAAAACTGTAGATTCTTCCATCAAATGAGGCAGGAAGTACCCAATAGGATATTGACTGTTGGTCGTAGGTTTGCTCCTTCCGTTTTCACAGGGCTGCTCCGAGCTCCCAATGCACGGACTGGAAGATTTTGACACCATTCTGAATGATTCTTCATCACTTTGTGGGCTAAGGATTCCCACGAGGGGTATTGCATTTTCTCATGGAAATTCTGGACACATTCTTCAAAACCTTTTCCTCTGTCCACCTAGTAATTTCTTCCCACGACAGAACTCAGAATAGAGTGTTTATTCCATTGCCTAGTGATGGACATGTGAACGATGTGCCCAATATAGTCGACTGAACAAAACAGGAACTTTATGATTGGGTGCTGGTGATGTTGGCCTGGAAGAGGATGCAGTTCTTAGTTTACTTATTCCGGAGAAAATGGAGGATTTTACAGAAATAATATTGTTGATATCTTGAGGTGCCTGCTGTACTCCTGGTCTCAGAAGTATAAAAGAGGGCAAGCATCCTTGCTGCCCTGTGGACCGTGAATTTTGTGGCAACTCTGAGCTCTCAATATCAATGCATTTGTTTCCACAATTGGCCAAAGACAGTTCTGCTACACTGAAGGAGACTGTGAATTTCATCACTGAGGTGAGCCTTCATCAGTGGAGATTTCTGAGATGTGAGAAACTGTCCTCATTTTCATGTTCCCGGCTTCCGACTTAAGATGGCACTGGTGAAGCACAGTGATGACTTGAGGGCAGCAAACAAAACAAAAATCACTGTATTAATCAGACACAAAATGCTGGAGAAATGCAGCAGGCCAGGCAGCATCAATGGAAAAAAGTACAGTCAGCATTTCAGGATGAGACCCTTCATCAAACTCCTGTCGAAGGGATTTGGCCAAAAACACTAACTGTACTCTTTTTCCATAGACGTTGCCTGGCCTGCTGGGGTCCTCCAGCGTTTTGTGTGTGTTGCTTGGATTCCAGCATCTGCAGACTTTCTCGTGTTTGTATTAATCGCACTTTCTCTTGAATATGGTCACTGCAATCAGCAGCCTGTAACTTTCCTTTTGGAGTTGAGCTGTTGAGTTACCTGTACCGCTTGGCATTTTTGTGGCGTGAACTGGAGTCTCGAAGGTGCAGGACAGTTGCAGTGTGGCATTCATGGACTGTACTGAGGTGAGTTGGCACAAGAGTGGGCAATGGGCCAATGCTTGGCCAATGCTGGAGCAGACATGGCAATTTGAAGTGGCAGAACTGAGTCGAGGCGGGTGGAGGTGATGTTAGCGACGGGGCAGCGTGGCTTGTGCCCAAGCCAGAGAATGAGGAAAGACCTGAGGGTCGATCGGTTTAAGCGCTAGGTTTCATTTGGGCTAAATTGTGGCGGCGGGGCCTGGGGCCGAGAGCAGGAAGTGACTGAAGGTATAGATGATTTAAGCATCAGGCTAGATTAAAAATGTCAGGGTGTCGGGGCTGGAGGCAAGGGATGGGTTCGTGCTCAGCTGTCTGCTCTGCAAGGTTTACTGATCTCTGTGTCGAACTGGGGCTATGACCTGCAACTAATGGGCACCTGAATCGGCAGCAGTGATACTCTGTCTGTGGACTCACTTTTGCGAACTTCAGTTCTGAATATTATTTGCTTGTTTTTATTGTTTGCATGATTTGTTTTTTTTTCTGTCCTGCACATTGAGTGTTACAGTCTTCTTTTTTTAATTGGTTCTTTTGGGTCTCTTTGGTTTGTAGCTGCCTGTAAGGAGGCAAATCTCAGGATAGCATACATACTTCGATAATAAATATACTTTGAACATGAACATGAGGTGCAATAGGAGCAAGTAAGGCCCATCCTCTTATGAGCTTGGAGGTTGGCACATTGTAGCTCTACTACTGAAGTTCGGTTGATCTCGGTTCAGGAGTGCAATTGCCTTATGCTGAATAGTTTTCTTTTTTTGCTGAAGATTAGTTCCACTTCTGTGACAAGCTTATTGAAGTGAAGTATAATATTGCAGTGAAAAAGATTGAAAAAGAATGGGGTTGGGGCGATGACATAACCCTGTTTGATGCTGTTCTTCAGGAAAATAGTTCTATTGTAGATCCATTAGTGAAGATCATGGCTTGTATGCCATCCTAGAGCCAATGTAAGATGGAGACAATTTTTTGTGGGCAGCTGATTTTGAAGGGGGCTTCCACAGTCCTTTCATTTGATGCATTGAAAATTTTAGTGAGGTTGAAGAAGGCCATGTACAGTGGATGGTGCAGCTCTTTTCATTTCTCCTGGTAAAATCCATACAGAAATTTGGGGAACTTCTCTTTAGCCACTGGGAGGAGGTGGGCGAGAAGGACTCTGGTGATGAATATCCCACAGGCAGACCCTACGGTTATCATAGTTGGAATGATCTCCTCTCTTGAAGATGGTGTGGATGCAGATATTGGCAGAAAGATTGAAGATTCATGACTGAACATCTTCTCTGCTGGGTTTCATGGTTTCAGCATGGTTATCTTCTGTTCCAGATACCTTGCTATTTTCAGTCAGAATACCTGTACCATCCTTTTGACCTTGTCAGTCAGGCATGGCAACAAAGCTGGATTGATTAAACTGCTGTGGGTTGGACTACAAGGTGCTTGTCTCAAGCACAGAGAGATGGTCAAGGAGGACTTTGAAGTTTTCCTGTCAGCAAGTATTGATTGCTTTACTGTTCTTGATAGGTTCACATCTCCTCTAGGCCTTAGTGAGGTGAAGCCTTGGGTGTCTGGGCTGCAACGGATCTTGGCAGGGTTAACAACCCATGAATGTCATGGCTGTTAGTGAGATCCTGGGCCTTTTTACTCCACTTACCATCTGAACCTTATGTTCCAAGTTTTCTGCTGGATCTTTGCCTTCACGGGCTTGTAAAACTGTCTCTCTTCCCTTGCGGAATGGTGGAGCATTCATACTGGAAATTTATTATACTTGTGAGTCATTGGCTTCACCATCCCCTAGTAAATTTCTCCAAAAAAAATGTACCTGGTTCCTCACAAATGGAATTTTTTTTCCAAAGATGTCAATTATGATGACCTCAGGGCAACCCTGAGTGGTGGGCACTGTGCAGCTCCTGCTGACAGGCAGTGATGTGTTGTTTACCTCTGAGGGTTATTTGGGAGTGTTGACGTTAGCCATCTTGCAGCACAGTTTCTATGAGTGATGTTTTGCAGCTTGGTTGATAGAGATGATAGATTAGGCAGTAGTCTGTCCAACAGACATCATTAACGGTTCAAAGGACCATCTTATTATCAAAGTATGTATGCAGAATACAACTCTGAGATTCATCTTCTCCAGACAGCCATAAAATAAGGAAAAAGTATGGAAGTCATTGAAAGAAAATACATCAAACCCCCCCCACATGAAAAAGAAACAAAACCCGCAAGCTCCAAACCCCCGAACCCCTTCCTTGTACAATAACTAACAGATTGCCCACCTAGACAAAGCAGCTAAAATATCAAACCCTGAGCCCCCTCCACACAAAAATAAAACAGTGACAATAACATCAAACCCCCAATCACTTCCTCACACACAAAAATCTACAGGTCACTCCCATGGAAAAACACCAACACAAATATCAGACCCCAAATCCCCAACCCCTCACTCACCCAAAAAAGTAACATATCACCCACCCACAAATCTGTAACAAGAAAGAAAACACAGAAAACCAAAGGAGACCAATATAAGCTACAGCCCACATCAATATTCACATGTGCCTTGGAATTTCAAAAATAGCCTTCATCAACATCGAGAACAGCAGCTCGAACTCAGACCTTCCATGGGGCCTTCATCTGCTGAGATGCGGCCTCCTGACCTCTGTCCATTATGTTGAGGGCAAAGTGGTTAACCCTGCAGTTCTTTGCTCAGGTGTTGTATTATCTTAACAGGTGCTAGTGCTTGGATGGGGTGGGGAACTGCCACTGGATCTTCTGATTTGTTTATGTGACAAAACAGTGTTGTTCATAATGAGGCTCTGCTCCAAACACTTTGTCAGGAGAAGAACCCTTTCTGAGCTACCCTTTCCTAATCCTACATTCAAATTGCCCAGGAGCAGTGTACATACATCTATTGATGCTTCTGGACGCATCTTCAGTGATGTTCCTGGAATCATCGGGTGTTTCGGGTCTTTCAACATCATACAACCTCCTCCAGGTGACCCAGCCGGGGCTGATCAGACCCCAGCTTGTGTCCGGATGGCTAGCTACTTATGACTCGATGGCTCCCCTCTTTGGAGCCACAGCCATCTTGAGGCCCTCTCTGCTGCATCAGTGGTACTGCGGATGGCTCTCCTCTTCCTCTCTCCCTCGATGCCCAAAATGCTGAAGGCTCTAACTAAAGAATGGGCTACGAATCCCCTACAACCAACCTCCACTGGGAGACACCTCGCTCTCCATCCAGCCTGCTGACAGTTGCTGACCAGTCCTGCGTACTTGGAGAGCTTCCTTTCAAAGGCCTCTTCCAAGCTATCTTCCCATGGGACTGTCAGCTCCAGCAGCACCACTTGCTTAGTAGACTCAGACACTAGAACAATGTCTGGTCGCAGGGTGGTGGCTGCGATATGGTTGGGGAACTTCAGCTGCCCTTCGAGGTCCACCAACAGCTGCCAGTCCCTTGCAGAGGTCAGAATGCCTGCAGATGTTCTTTTGGCAGGTATTGGCTGCTCCCCAGCTCTGACAAAGGCAATGGTCTGCTTGGAGGTTCGGGACCGCTTCGCCCACTCAACTCCTGCGCTGATGGCTTCAGCGATGGTCTTCAGGACCTGATCATGCCTTCACCTGTACCGTCCCTCACCAAGTGCCCTTGCACAGCCGCTGTGGATGTGCTCCAGGGTTCCTCGCTTGGAGCACAGTGGGCATGCAGATGACTCTGCCTTGCCCCATGTGTGCAGGTTTGATGGGCTTGGAAGCACATCGTACATAGCTGGATGAGAAATTGGATGCGGTGTGGTTCGGCTTTCCAAAGATCAGCCCGGCGGAGGACCCTGATCTTCTTTCGTAGTATGCACATCAGCTGGGCCAAGCCAATGCGCTCCTCTTCTCCTGCCTCCTTGTATTGGGACTTCAGTGCTTTCATCTCCTGCCTGATGTTGTGGATCCTCAATGCTCTTTGGTTCTTCGAGTAAGATGTTTTGGAGCCTTCCTTCTCCTCTTCTCCGAACCGTTCAGCTGCGATACTGACGATAATTGTTGTCATGGCTTGCAGCTTCCTATCAACCCCTCCCTTCGCCGTTGCCTCCAGAATCTGGTTAACATCTTCATCAAACTGCTTCCACAGTGAAGTCATGTTAGCTGCAGGCCATTTGATCCGCCTCCTGTTAGACTTCATGTTCGAGGGATTAGGATTAATTTGCAGATTAGTTTTTGTAATACTGGGAATTGTGGAGATTATTTTTAGGCAACGTAACGAAACACCAATATAAATGTTCAGAAAATTTGCAATAGTGATGTTGGTTGAGAGCTCAACATTGGTCAGAATTCTGGGAGAACTCGGCTCCAGTTCTTCTCATAATTCGTGAGGGTTAGTGAGGCGGGAGGAGAAGATGGCGGCGCGGCACAGCGCGCGCAGCCTCTCCGGTGAAATGATATTGTATTTATTAAACAGGGTACTGTGCACAATTCTGATTTGATGGAGACAGCCATGAGAAGCACGGAGGAACAGTTGGAGAAACTTCTGAAATGCCTGGTTCACTGCCGCTGCTAATGTGCGATCGAGAATCTCCAGAGGGAAGGCCCCAAAATCCCTGGCTTTGCCTGCTGTTGGTGGCCGGGGCTGGGATCAAAGCGCTCAGCGGAGATGGTGTTTGGTGCTCGGTGTCGGAGGGCTGGTCAGAGGCTCAAAGTTTTCGGACGACTCAGAGTTGGACTGTGGTCAGGCATGGCAGGGAGAGTTTTCTTCCCTCTCCTGTCTACGTGAGATGTGGGACTTTCGAGAGACTTTGAACTTTTTTACCGTGCTCATGGCCTGTTCTTCATCAAGTTACGGTATTGCTTGCACTGTTGTAACTATATGTTATCATTATGTGTTTTTTTTTCAGTTTTTCAGTCTTGGTCTGTCCTGTGTTTCTGTGATATCACACCGGAGGAATATTGTATCATTTCTTAATGTATGCATTACTAAATGACAATAAAAGAGGACTGCGTGTCCTCATAATCTAATCTAATTCCAGTTCACACCCATATAACGGCTAGAATAGAGCAGCAGTCTCCGAGTGCTAAGGTGGAATGCCCTCCCAGATGACATGCTCAAATTTCTGGAGTGAGGAGGAATTCATAACCTTCTGACCCTGTGGAAAAATGCCATCCATCTCCTTTCTGTCATCCTCCATCAGTCTCTCCTCATTTTCCCCAGGGAAAGTTTAAACCTTCATTCAAACAGACATAGACTAATCAAGGACAATCAACACAGATTTGTTTTCTGGCTAACTGGCTAACAAAGCCGAGGAAAGAGGACCGGGTCGAGACAACAGAGACTTTTGGAGAAGAGGAGTTCGGTGGGTAATACCGTTCCGGCTGATCGGAAGTGCACCAAGAGCGGTAAGCGTAAAGGAGTTGGGTGCTTACTGATCTGGTTAACAACGGATGGTGCAATCCGGGGTATATTACGATCGAGGAACATGTTTGTAGACCGGATATTGAACTTTTTACTGTTGGACTTCGGCCACATTCCACTGTGATACAACACTGGCGGCACGGGAGGTCGTTCCTGCCTGTGGCCATCGAACGTGCAGCTCCTCCCGTGGAGGGTCAGACACCCTGAGCCAATAGACTGGTCCTGGACTTATTTTCCTTCTGGCATAGTTTGCATTTTGTTGTTTGATTGTTTGTGGTTTTTGTATTGCTATATTTACACTCTATTCTTGGTTGGTGCGTCTGTAACGAAACCAAATTTCCCTCGGGATTAATAAAGTATATCTATCTTTCTACCTATTGACTGAAGACTCCACAGACTGCAGAAGTTGGAATCTGGAGTGAAAATAAAACAGGTGAAAGAAATCTATTTGAGAACATAGCAAGTAGTATCGACAGGGACGGTGAGTTTGATGTGGCTATATAGATTTCAGAAAGGTTTTTGATGAAGCTCCACAAGACAGTATTGTCAACAAACAAGTAAAAGTCCGTGGGATCCAAGGGAGAATCGTTGCCAAGGAACATAAAGTAATGACTGACAGTTGATTTTGTGACTGGAAGACTGTTACCAGCGGGGTTCCATAGGGTTCAGTAAGTGTAACTTAGATAAGTATAACGGCTTAGTAAAGAAACTTGCAGATGACGTAATAATGAAGTTGACAGTGAAGTGGAAAATTTTGGACTGCAGGAAGTTGTAGACGGTCCATTTTCAGAAAAATTGCTATCGGAATTTGCAATTGAAGAAAAGCTGCAGAAGGCTGCAAACTCAGCCAGCTCCACCATGGGCACTAGCCTCCTCGGCACTGAGGACGTCCTCAAAAGGCAATGCTTCAGAAAAGCAGCATCCATTGTTAAGGATCCCCATCACCCAAGACTTTCTGTCTTCTCATTGCTACCATCCTTCAAAATCATTTACCCCAGTATAGACTAGAACAAAAGAAATAATCCAGCAATTAGCTTTACTATTTCAATTTGAGAGTCTTTTACGCTATTGAACAGATAAAGAGCAACATTCTCCTAACTGCACATCAGTGAAATATCACAGAGGCTCCATCCATTAGCCTGATCTGCTGCACCCTTCTAGCAGTGTACGTTACCATTTCACTCTCCCAGTTAAACTTTTCAATCATTGAAATGGCGACACTGTGAAACAGTAACAAAGAAAGCAGCCGTCCCCCGAAAACAGAGAGAAGTTTATAGACCATTCCCTGGGGAGGAGTTTCTACTGGTTTATAGAAACAATCAGCCAGGTTAATTTTGACGTGACTGGGGGCAAAAACAAACAGCTGAAGATCGGTTTAAAAATGTTGTTCAGGTGACGGTATTAGTTTTTGCTTAGAACTATATGCATGCGGATATACAGGAAGCAGGCAAAAATTCCTCTGGAATTTGAAGTGGGATAATCAACTTTCTGAAGGGACTCTGATAAATACACAAATGAGAAAATAGCAAAAGGATGTGATGTATCGTCATTGATGCATGCAAAATTTTTGGAGGGCTTAAGTGGGTAGATGCTGGCTGGAACAGGTAGAAAGTAGTAGAAGTACTGGTCAAGGATAATTGGTTCATGTAAATTTATCTTCTGCCAGAAGGCCATTCGGCCCATCCTGCCTGATCTGGTAAAAGTTTCTTTGTAATCAAAATAAACTATACATAATAAAAAATTACAAGAATAAAGCATGCAATAACTTTTGTTCCTTGTATTCATAGTCAATGCTTTCAGTAGTGTACTATTACATTCCTACATGTCAATAGCACCACTGCCTCTCATATAGTCCTCCAGTCAAAAAGAGCTACCTGGCCCAATACTACCTTCCAGTACTTGTTCTATAGCTCTGCAGGACACAGCTATTCAAGAGCACATTAAAACACATTTAATTAATGAGAGTTTCTTTCTCTAGCATACTTTCAGGTAGTGAATGATTACAGGAAGGATGTTTCCTTGACTAAGTAAACCAGAAGTAAAAGTTACAGGTCCTATATAAAGTTTTATTGTTTTACAAAATTGAATCACAGTAGATTTAACTTGGCTTTTATTGACACTAATCAACAGAAAAAGATTATTTCGTGTCAAAGTGAAAACAGATCCCTACAAAGTGATCTAGGTTAATTAGAAGTAAAAAACACAAAATAATTGATTGCCTAAGTATTCACCCCCTTTAATCTGGCTCAACAAATCATCACTATGCAGCCAGTTGGTTTTCGAAGTCACATTGTTAGTTAAATGGAGATCACCTGTGTGCAGTCAGGAATTTCAATTGATTGTAGTAAAACAATGCCTGTATCCGAAAGGTCCAACAGCTGGTGAGTCAGTATCCTGGCAAAACCTACACCATGAAGACAAAAGAACATGCCAAGCAACCCCATGAAAAGTGCAAATCTGGAGATGAATACAGTACAAGAAAGTTTCCAAGTCACTGAATATCCCTTGGAGTACAGTAAAGTCAATCATCAAGAAATGGAAAGAATATGACACAGCTGTAAATCTGTCTAGAGTAGGCCGTCCTTTAAAAACGGAGTGACTGTGCAAGAAAGGGACTAGTGAGGGAGGCCACCAAGAGATCTATGACAACTAAACGTGAAGTGGTTCATTTCGGTAGGTCAAATTTGAAGACAGAATATAATATTAATGGCAAGACCCTTGGCAGTGTGGAGGATCAAAGAGATCTTGGAGTCAATGTCCATAAGACACTCAAAGCTGCTATGCAGGTTGACGGTGTTAAGAAGGTGCACAGTGTGGTGGCCTTCATCAACCGTGGGATTGAATTCAAGAGCCGTGAGGTAATGTTAACTTGGTTAGACCCCACTTGGAGTACTGTGTTCAGTTCTGGTCATTACAGGAAGGATGTGGATACTATAGAGAGAGTGCAGAGGAGATTTACAAGGATGTTGCCTGGATTGGGCACGAGGGGCATAGTTTTAAGGTGTTTGGAAATGGGTACAAGGGGAAATCAGAGGTAACAGAGTGGTGGGTGTATGGAATGCACTGCCAGTGAAGGTGATAGAGGTGGATACAATAGGGTCTTTTAAGAGATTCTTAGATAGGTACACGGAGCTTAGAAAAATAGAGCGCAATCCGGTAGGGGAATTCTAGGCAGCTTCTAGAGTAGGTTACATGGTTGGCAAAACATTGTGGGCCGAAGGATCTGTAATGTGCTGTAGATTTCTATGTTCTATGTTCTAACTCTGGAGGAGTTACAAGCTTCAGTGGCTGAAATGGGAGAGATTGCGCATTCAACAACTGCTGCCTGGGTGCTTCACCAGCCACTGCTTTATAGGAGAGTGGCAAAGAGAAAGCCACTATTGGGGGGAAAAAACTAACATAAAATCTCAACTAGGGTTTGCCAGAAGGCATGTGGGAGACTCAGGAGTCAGCTGGAAGAAGGTTCTATGGTCTGATGAAACCAAAATTAAGCTTTTTGGCCATCAGACTAAATGCTATGTTTAGTGTAAGCCAAATACCATACATCATCAAAAACACACCATCCCTACTGTGAAGCATAGTGGTGGCTGCATCATGCTGGGGGATGCTTCACTGCAGCAGGCCCTGAAAGGCTTATGAGGGTAGAGGGTAAAATGAATGCAGCAAAATACAGGGAAATCTTGGAGGAAAACCTGATGCAGTTTTGCACCTGATGATCAGATGTGCAAAGCTGACAGAGGCCTATCCACACAGACTTAAGGCTGTAATTGCTGCCAAAGCTGCATCTACTAAATACTGACCTGAAGGAGTTGAGTAATTATGCAATCATTTTTTTTGTGTTTAGGAATTGTAATAAATTTAGTCCAATTTGTATAAATGTGTTTTCACTTTGACACAAAAGAGTCTGTACTGTTGATTGGTGTCGAAAAAGCCAAATAAAATTGGCTGTGATTCAATGTTGTAAAACAGTAAAGCATGAAAACCTCCAAGAGGAGTGAATACTTTTTATAGGCTCTGTACATAAGGAATTTTAGGACCAAAATGAGGAATCAGAATCAGGTTTCATATCACCAGCATATGTCATGAAATTTGTAAATTTTGCAGTAGCAGCATAATGATAATAGAGAGAAAAAACTAAATGTCAAAAAGTATAATATAAAATAGTTAAATAAGTCGTGCAATAGAAAAAAAAAGTAGGGAGGTAGTGTCCATAGGTTCAATGTCCGTTCGGAAATCGGGTGGCAGAGGGGAAGGAGCTGTTGGTAAATTGCTGAGTGTGTGCCTTCAGGCTTCTGTACCTCCTTCCTGATGGTAGCAATGAGAAGAGGGCATGTCCTGGGTTGTGGCGGTCCTTAATGATGGATGCCACCTTTCTGAAGCACTATTCCTTGAAGATGTCTTGGATACTACAGAGGCTAGGCCCATGATGGAGCTGACTAGTTTTACAACTCTCACTTCGATCCTGTGCAGTAGCCCTCAACCCCACCCCCCAATACCAGACAGTGATGCACCCAGAAGAATGCTCTCCACAGTACATCTGTGAGTGTTTTGGAGACTTAACAAATTTCCTCGAACACCTGATGAGATATAGCCGCTGTATTGCCACCATTATAGCTGCATCAATATGTTGGATCTCGATTAGGTCCTCAGAAATATTGACTCTCAGGAACTTGAAATTGCTCACTCTCTCCACTTCTGATCCCTTTATGAGGACTGCTGTGTGTTCCTGTGCCTTACCCTTCCTGGAGTTCACAGTCAGTTCGTTTGTCCTACTGACGTTGAGTTGCTGCGACACCACTCAACTAGGGGGTGTATCTCACTCTTGTATGCCCTCTCGTCACCACCTAAGGAGAAATTTCTTCAGAGGATTGCCAACCTCTGGGGTTTTCTGTCCCAATGAGTCACATTCAAAGAGGAAATTGGTGGAATTCTGGTAGGATATGGGGCAGGGCAGTAGATGTGTGTGTTAACACCATAAGACATGGAAGCCAAATTAGGCCATTTGATCCATCAAGTCCGCTCTGCCATTCCATCATGGCTGATTTATTATTCCTCTCATCTCTATCTCCTGCCTTCGCCCCTTAACCTTTAATGCCATTACTAATCAAGAATCTAACAACTTCTGCTGTAAATATACTGAATGTCTTGCCCTTCACAGCTGTTTGCGACAATGAGTTCCACAAACTTATCACCCACTGGCTAAAAAAAATTCCTCCTCATATCTGTTCTAAAGGGATGTCCTTGCATTCTGAGGCTGTGCCCTCTGGTCCTAGACTTCCCCATACAGAAAAATCCTCTCTGTCTATGCCTTTCAATATTCAATAGGTTTCAATCAGAGTCCCCCTCATTCTTCTAAATTGCAGTGAGTACAGTCCTAGAGCCATCAAACACTCGTCATCAGTCCTGTTCTTGTTGAAAAATGGGCAAGAGGCCTGTTCTTATAAAACATATCGTCTTTACTAATCTTCAACAGAAGCTGCAAATCTGAAAGCTATGTGGCCTATTGAAAATTATAACCTTTGAAGCAAAATAGCAGGTTCCAAACTTCAAGGCTAAAAATAATGATATAGAAAAATTATGGATCTGGATAGAGATTGGCCTCAATAATTACTTTTAGAAATAAACTCAGCTGTTTTTGAAATAAAAGAAACTCAGAAGATGAGTTAAACTTTGAAATCTTGTGATGGACTATGATCCACTACCCACCACCTTCCTAACATTATGCCCACACATACGACAGTCTAAAGAAAAGTACCAAACATAAGATCTTAGATCGAGTAGACAGAGAGAAAGCTGTGGATTTAGGATAAGCAAGTATTGTGAGTTCTGATTGCATGCCTTTGTATGCATATGCGTGAGCTGTTTAGACCATAAAACAATACGACCATAACGCTTCTTATGTGAGCTGTTTCGTGTCAGCAGCAGAAATTATCTGTGGTTCAATAGTTCATTGGTCTTGTGTTCTGTTACATATCTGCGTGGGTCAACAGGGATATACTTATATAATAACAAAGGGAGGGTTCTTAGTGCTCTGCCTGGACTTTCCAGAAATGCACTGGCAGTCACGCTTATGTGGGTGGTTTGCGCTTCAGAAATGGCATTTGAGAGGATCTAGTGAATTATACATAAGGCTTTGAAGTAACTAGTTGGGAACAGTGTTCAGTTGAAGGGAATTTTTGAAATTTGAAAAGGAAAGAGAAGGAGATAGTGCAGTGTAGTGTAATAGCCAGTGCTAAGAAGTGTGTGACAAGATGAGATAGAATCAGTAATGAAAATCATATAGTAATAAAACAGGGCCAAAGCAGGGAAGGAAAATGGTAAAGTCAAAATTAAGGGCTCTTTATCTCAATGCATAAAGCACTCATTACAAAAATAGATGAATAAGCAGCTCAGATATAAATTATATATATAAAAATAAGCCTGAAACGTCGACTGTACCTCTTCCTATAGATGCTGCCTGGCCTGTTGCGTTCACCAGCATTTTTTGTGCGTGTTGCTTGAATTTCCAGCATCTGCAGATTTCCTCGTGTTTGCGTTTTCAAATATAAATTACTCTATTTTATCTAATAGTTGTTACAGAGATGTGAATGCAAGCTAACTAGTGTTGGGAACTGAGTACATTCAGCAACAAGAGTTTTTTTTTCAGAGATGCAGCTCGGGAACGGACCCTCACAGTGCAACAAGCACAAGCCACCCAGTTGCACGCATGTGACCAACTAACCCACTAACCCATATCTCTTTGGAATGCAGGAGGAAATCGGAGCACCCGGAGGAAACCCACACGTTCACGGAGAGAACATACGAACTCCTTGCAGGCAGTGGCAGGAAGTGAACCTGGATCGCTGGCACTGCAAAGCATTGTGCTACCCACTATGCTGCAGTGCCGCCCATAATCTGCCGGAGAAACTCAGGGGTTTGAGCAGAATTTGTGGGAGGAAAAGAATTGTCAAGGTTTTGAGTTGAAGTCTCTGAGTTTCTCCAACTTGTTGCTGCAGATTCTAGTATCTGCAGACTCTTGTGTCGCAGTGGGAACTGAATATTCTAGTGCTGTAATAGAGACAGAAAGAATGGAAAAGGAGGATGATGGAGAAGGCACTGATAATAAAGGAGGAGATGAGAATACTGGTGAGATATGGAATAATGGACAACAGAATGTACTGGTGTCCTCAGTAAATTATTCCGCAGTCCATCAATCCAAGAATAATTCTGCAAAGTTCAAGGTAAATTTATTATCTAAGTACATTTATTTCACCATACACACAGGCATACTCAGTAACTCTATAATGGAATAATACCCGTAATAGAATCAATGAAACACCATAACAACTTGGCCAATATCGAGAACATGAACAAGAGTCTTTGAAGGTGAGCCCAAAGGTTGTAGGAACATTTCACTGATGGGGCAAGAGCCTGATAGCTGAGGGGTAATAACTGTTCCTGAACCTGGTGGTGGTGTGAGCCCTGACACTCCTGTACCTTCTTTGTGATAGCAGCAGCGAGAGGAGAGCTTGTCCTGGGTGGTGGGGGTTCCTCGTGATGGATGCTGCTTTCCTGGTGTAGATGTGCTCAGTTGTGGGGAGGGTTTTACCTGTGCTCAGTTGTGGGGAGAGTTTTACCTGCGCTCAGTTGTGGGGAGGGTTTTACCTGCGCTCAGTTGTGGGGAGGGTTTTACCTGTGCTCAGTTGTGGGGAGGGTTTTACCTGTGCTCAGTTGTGGGGAGGGTTTTACCTGTGATGGAATGGGCCCTATCCACTACTTTTAGCAGGGTTTTACATTCAAAGGCATTGATGTTTCCATACCAGGCTGTGATGCAACCGGACACTATACTCTACGCTATATATCTATAGGAGTCTGTCAAAGTTTTAAATGTCATGCTGAATCTTTGAAAACTCCTGAGGAAGGAAAGGAGCTGCCGTGCTTTCTTTGTAATTGCTCTTACAAAGGAAGTGCTGGGCCCAGGACAGGTCCAGCGAAATAATAATACCAAGGAATTTGAAGTTGCTTCCCCTCTCCATCTCTGATCCTCTGAGGACTGACTCAGAGACCTCTGGTTTCCTTCTCCTGAAGTCAATAATCTGTTCCCAGGACTTGCTGACGTTGAGTAAGAGGTTGTTGTTATGGCACCACACAACCAGATTTTCAATCTCCCTCATACATCCTGATTCGTCACCACCTTTAATTTGGCCTACAATCAGCAAACTTGAATATGGCATTGGAGCTGTGCAGAGCGAGTAGAGCAGGGGGTTAAGCACACAGTTTTGTGGTGCACCAGTGCTGATGGATATTATGGAGGAGATGTTATTGCCAATCTGAACTGATTGGGGTCTACAAGTGAGAAAATCAAGGATCTAATTGCACAATGAGGTATTGAGGCCAAGGTCTTGAAGCTTATTTATTAGCTTTGAGGGTACGCTGGTATTAAATGCTGAGCTGTAGTTGATAAAGAGCATCCTGATGTATACACCTTTGCTGTCCAGATATTCCAGGGTTGAGTGAAGAGCCAGTGAGATGGCATCTGTTATGGACCCGTTGCTCTGATAGGCAAACTGGAGTGATTCTAGTCACTTTTCAGGCAGGAGTTGATATCTTTCATCACCAACCTCTCAAAATACTTTGTCACTGTGGATGCTTCGAGAAGATGGTCAATAAGGCAGGTTACCATGTTCTTCTTTGGCTCTGGTATAATTGAAGCCTGCTTGTAGCAGGGGGTAACCTCAGACTTCTGAAGTGAGACTTTAAAGTTCCCAGTGAACACTCTAGCCTGTTGATCAGCACAGGTCTGTAGTACTTGGCCGGGTACCCCGTCTGGGCCGTATGCTTTTTCTGGGTTCACCCTCCTGAAGGTTGCTCACATGTCAGCCTCAGAGACTGAAATCACAGGATCATCGGACGCAGTGGGAGTTCATGTTGGTTCCTCCAAGTTTTGATGGTCAAAGCAAGCACAGGAAGTTCATCTGTCAGTGAAGCCGTTGTTTGATAATGTTTATCGAAATTATTGTGATAATTATAAGAGCTTCTCTTTGGTTAAAGAATGCAAATCAAAGTAGGCAAAGTAATCTTCTCCATGTATTGGTGGAATTTATTAAAAGCAATTGCTTAGAGATGTACACTGTGGACCCAACTTGGGAAGAAGTCCTTTTAAATGTGGTCAAGTATAAAGAGATAGAATTAATTAGTGTCCTCTGGAGGTGAATAATTGGATATGATGGAATTTTGAAAAATAAGTTCAAGAGTGACCAAGTTATTTGTGTAATCAGTCTTCAATAACAGCCAGATACATGGGTACGATCGATGAACTGGTCAGGAAAAATTACTTGGAAAGGTGTTGTGGTAGAAAAGCAATCAAGTCTAGTTGAGTTTGTATAAACACGTAAAAACACTTATCTATACGTATGTGCACAATGGATTCTGGGTAATTGGGCCATTGGTTAATTAATGCAGCTGCTTCTTTGGGACAACCCTTGAGGAACAAAAACAAATCAGGTAAATAGCTGGAATTCCCATTGTTTATTTGGGACACTGTGGCTCAACTGGGGCAGGGAATTGTTGCTGAGCATTTTCTAACGCACCTCGTGTGGGTGTTAGGCATTACACTGTGCTTGGAGTAAACAGTTTTTAAATAGTGTCACTTATGTGTTTGTATTCAAAAGGCAGTGATTTTTTTTGGTCACTAATCATTGGCAAATAATAAACAGTAAGACAATTCAGAACTGTTTAGCTCATTGTGGTTTCAAGCACTCAGGCTTGGAGATGCCAGAAATGGCCAGGAGTGAAAATGAAACAATTTCACTGCTTCAGCAAGTTAGGAACTATGAAGAATTTGAGAGTTTCAACAATTATCTTGAATGTTACAATTAAAATGAAGATTTTGGAGGATGCAATCATTAAAAGCACCGTTTGAAGGCAGCCCACTATCTGTACTAGGTGTCTGGACTGATTTTCTTCATTTGCAGTTAATCACAAGAATACGCCAGTGTATACTGAATGAATTCCTTCTTCGATAACTGTTCAGATCTAATACATAGCTTTATAGTACTGTAGTAGTTTTGATAATGGTCTAATTTATTCTGTATTTCATTTAAATACCTAATTTTTTTACTTAGTTAAATGATAGTTTGTCTTTTTTATACTTTTTTTAAACCTATTTCCATGAAACTTTGGCTAATTGGAGCAGCCGCTTAATTGGACCAGAATGTACTGGTCCCGATGTGTCCCAACCAACCAAGGTAATGCAGCAACTCTGCTGTTGGCTTTCCAATGAACCAGTGAACTAGACTTGCAATATTCTACATTTACCAACGCCTGGCAGAGTCTTGCGACCACAAGAAAAACATCCAAAATAATCACTCGCACTGTCATGGACTTGTGTACAGTTGTTGTGCCAAGTAAAACAGTACAGAGCTCCAGCTCCATTGCTATCAAGCAACTCACTGATGGGGTAGACCTGCAGGACTTTATGTTCTTAACATCCAACCGAATCTTATGATCTTAGAAAAGATATAAAGTATGAACACTTACACTTTTGATTGGACCTGGCATGGCCGCTGCCTGAAAATGCTGAAATTAATTATTAAAAACATGATGACAGCACTTGGAAAGACTGAGTACAGTTACATTGAAAACATGGTATTACAAAGGGAAATTATATTTACCAAATTTTTTCGAGCTTTTTCATCTTGTATTAGTGAGATCAATAAAAAGCGACCCAGTAGCCACAGTGTGTTTGGATTTCCAAAGGCTTTTGAAAAGGTGCCACATGAACGATTAGTGCAAAAAGTAAGAGTTTAGTGGGCTGATGGAAACATGAGTAGTGGGTTGGTTAACGCACTGAAAACAAGGGTTAGAAGTGAACAGGCCATTTTCAATATACAAAGTCGTAACTAGTGGGATGATTTCATGATCAGAGCTGGGCTCTCAGCTATTAATGATTAGGGTGAGGATTAAGTACAATAAATGCACGATGTATCCAAATGATCAGTAATCTGATAAACAGTAAGCTCCAAGGAGAACACATGAATAAATAATAATAAATAAGGCAAGAAAGCAGATTAAATAGAGATGGCCAAAGGACTGTAATACAGGAAATGTATGAGGATAACTATTTTGGTGGAAGTGGAACACGTTTAAGTGGTGCAAAAGATTTAAGTGTGAGTGCCCTTGAAGATTAAACATGGAAAGTTAGCATTTCAGATTCAACAAGTAACTGGGAAGCAATTGAAATGTTGGTCTTTGTTATGAAAGAGATAGAATACAAGAACGGGGAAGTTTTGCTGTAACAGTACATGACGACATTGAAAGCACAGCTGAATTATTGTATTTGGTTTGATCTCCTTATTTAAAGGGCATACCTTCCTTTAAAATAGTACATTGAGAGTTGTCTTATGTGGCGAGATTGAACAGAATGGGCCTATGTTCTCAAGACATTAGAATAATAAGAGTTGAACACGCTGAGGCTGAGTGGCCTGTCAGGTCTAGGGGAAGAAAATCTCAAGACTCATTTGCACTGGGAATTCTTTTTCACAGACTATTTGGAAGTTTTGGAATTTTTGTTTGTCCCAAAGAGTTATGAAGGCTGAGTCATTAAGAATATTCAATGGTAATCAAGAGTTCTGGGAATCAGGCAAATAAATGAACATGAGGCCAAATATCAGATCAGACAGAATGACTGAGAAGGAACTTTGTGGCCTACACTTCTCCTGATATTTTTATGTTATGATCTTATAGAATGCTCATAAACCCGGTTCCATGATAAATTATGGTTCTTGTGGCATCATCTGTCTTTCAATTAACTTAGACCTACACCCTATGTGCTCTCTGCACTGAGGTAAATTGGTCTTTGCTGTTTAGCCTGGGCTTCTCACAATTCTAAAGACCTCAGTTAAATCCTTCTTCAGTCTCCAATCCCACCCTGGACCGTTTCTCAGCCTCTTGGCTAGGATCAAGTGTAGTATTTGTTCTTATGAATTTAATACCTATCAGGGCAGCATGGTACTGTAGCGGTTAATGTAATGCTACTACAGCGCCAGCGATGCAGGTTCAATTCCCGCTGCTGCCTATAGGTTCTCCCTGTGATCGTGTGTGTTTCCTCCGCGTGCTCCGGTTTCCTCCCACATTCCAAGGATGTACGGATTAGTAGGTTAATTGGTCACGTGGGTGTAATTGGATGGTGCGGGGTTCACTGGGCCAGAAGGTTCTGTTACCATACTGCTTCTCTATAAATAAAAAAAATAAAATAATTCCCCGGGTCCAACACCATCTTCATAAAGCTTCTCTGCATCATCTTGAGTACTGTGACTTTCCAGATTTCCAGTGTCCTCTGAGAGAAAGAAAAAAATGTTAGCAAATCTCTATAATAAACTTCATGAAATTACATTCCTATATTTGGTGTTCTTGTTGAATAGTTTGCTAACTTCTGCTTTATCTGTCCCGTTCATTGTTCTATGGTTCCTATCGTACATTCTCTCAATTTTCTTTTACCATGTGATGTTTGAGTATTCTCCAACCTTCACACATACCTTTAAAACCTTTGATATTTGCAGATCGTGTTGATTAGGATACTGACAAAGGGATACTGTAACAATGGCTTTGTTAGCAGAAATATAAATTATAAAATTCAAGGAAGTTAAGCCAAATCTTGGGCTTTCCATCGAGACAGAGAATCACTTGATTCCACTCCAGTTTTGTCAGTTCTGAATTGGACTAACGTGACCAACATAGGAACTGTAGACCCTTCCATAGATGGGATAGAAGGAGCCTGATGGGGCAGGTGAGTGAACTTCTGCATTCACCCATGGGTGGCCTTGAGACTCTCAACACCATTCCGAATGCTCATTTGCTACTTTGACCTGTCACAGGAGAAGGTTTCCCAGGAGTCAGTAGGGTTGTTGTATTTTCTCAAGGAGACTTTCACCACATCCTTGTCACCTTGTGAAGTAAAAAACAGAAAGTGCAGTAAACACTTGCCAGGTGCAGCAGGTTGGGCAGCATCTGTGGAAAGACAAACAGTTCATATCTGAGGTCCAGGACCCTTCGTCAGAGCTTTGAAAGGGGGGGGGTGATAAAAACAAGTTGGTTTTCATTAGGAGAGATTGTGGGGGAAAGACAGGTGAAACAAAGAAAATCTCAATGATAGGATAAATTTACGTGGGCTCATGAGTGTAGTTACTGGTGCATTAAACTTATTTGTCTATGTAATATGTTGTTAATGTCACTCCCTCACTCCCTCACTCCCTCACGCTGGATGAGCCTTGCTAGTCAGGCAGTATCCATGGAGGCGTTGACGTTTTCATACCGAGACCCTTCCTTAGGACTTCCTTCCAATTCTTATGTTAAAGTGGTAAAGACAGCAATTATGTTACAGAAGGAGACATTGTAATGGAAATGAGGAACTGAGATCATGCAAATCAGAATGCAAGAAGTGTCTTTCCTCTACTTGGAAACACAAAGTATCATCAAGAATATTTAGGATTCTGGATGGATTCCAAATAGAAGATGAAACTTCAGCTATGATCTTTTTGGAATGAATTCAGATTGGGTGCATGCACTGAGCAATCAGATCTGGCTGTAAATGTGGGTCTTACCAAATATACCAACACAAATAAAGACAAAAAGAAGTAAATAAAATGGAAAAGACAAAAGGTAAAAGAGAGTGTTGTGTTGAGGAGATGAGGACTGATTTTTTTTATCAAATGCAAAAGAAACAACAACTCTGAATGCTGAAAATCTAAAATAAATGTAGAGCTTATATATAAATATTTAACCAGTCACTTGGCTTCTTTGAGGGAAAATATTCTGATATTCAGCTCTGAATATATTTGGTGACTCTGCCTCCACTGCATTCTGGGATAGAGAATTCCTAAGGTACATACACAACAACTTTTCAGACAGCTGGAAAATCATATCTGCATCCGAAACAGCAACTTCCCATTCTTTGCTAAATTCTGGATTCCTGCTTGACAGCTGATGATCTGTCAGCATCAATCACAGGGTTATAGAGTAATACAGTATTTAAACAGGCCTTTCAGTTCAACTCATCCACGTCAACCAAGATGCCCATCTAAGCTGGTCCTATCTGGAGGGACACACTGAACCTCAGTGGGGTACAACCACAGTATAGTTGGAGTCAGAACTAAACTCTAAAAAAGAACAAAAACATCAGATCCAGACTTTCATCTTCACTTGAGGAATGGCTAGTATTTATTTACTTGAATGGGGTTCCAAGCCTACATGGAAAAGCTGAGTGCAGACATTTTTTCTTTGATTTACTTACACTAAGTTTACTTAGACTTAACAGTTTTGTTAATTTCCAGCAATTAAGCTTTCTTTCCCTTAGTAATTTATTCTTTAATCATTTTAATTATTAAATGGTTTTGAACTCTTTGTTTTTAAATGCAGCATAAAGTAAATGCTGCTTTAGAAACAACATTTGGATGCAGCCACGATCAAGTATGATTTGGCCCAATAAATCGTATGGAGAAATTACACTTGGTCTATCAGTTGAAGTTAAATGGTTAGAATAGGACAAAGGAACACAGATTTAAACCAGTAATGGGCAAATCTAGGACTGATATATCTCAATTTTTTCACACAGAGTAATCATGACCCAGACGGGATTCCAAATAGAATGGTGAAGATGAGAAATGAAAAAGAAAATTGGAATGGTGTGGGTCGTTCTCAATAATTGAACTGAAATAGGTCGAAAAGACTTCATCATCACATAGTCTCCCTTAATAGAATTGACCAGAGCTGCTTTCTGCCAGAGTGAGTTCCAGATTCACACTGCTGTCTAAGTAAAATAATTTCTTTGAAATCTATGTCTGATTTTTGCTATGGCTCTTCTAAACTGTTGGGTTCCCAAAGTAGAACCACACTTTATCTATGCTGTATATATTTTTTAAAAAACTTTTGAAGAGCCTTATTTGGACGTGTCTCCACCTCTTCAGAAGGAAGGATAGTGGAACAGGCTGCCAGAATGAATGGTAGAAGTAGGCATGATTATAATATTTAAAATCGATTTGAAAAGGTACATGAACACAAGATTCTGCAGATGCTGGAAATCTAAAGTACACACACAAAGAGCAGGAGGAATTCAACAAGTCAGGGAGGGGAACAAACAGAAGTTTTGAGTTGAGACACTTCATCAAGAAAAAGAAGCAATAAAAAAACATTGCAAGTTCTAGAGCAATTCATTTTGTGTGTGTGTGTGTGTTGCTGTAGAACTTGAGATGTCTTTTTATTGACAGATCAGTAATTTGTGCATTTGAGCTCCTAGATCTCTCTGCTTCTTTACTCCTTTTAAATTCCAGTAATATATGACTTCCATTGTTGTCTTACTAAAGTTTATGTAATTCCTCACACTACTTTTTTCCAAACATTGTGCCCACCTGTTAATTCTTCTTTGCAGTTCTTGACCTTGACCGTCTCTGTGCCCCTTTTATTTGCTGCTATCTGCAAATTTAGAAAGTATGTTTTTGATTCCAGCGTTTAAATACTTTCAAATTGTGAACAGAACTGATCCCAGTTGGACCTCAGTTTTCTCACTTTGCCACTCAGTATCAGGCCTGCTCAGGCAGACACCTCCCAGCTAACAGGAGTCACCTGCCATTCATTTCCAACACATCACCTGCAACCTATTTAAACACAGCTTTCATCCACAATCCTTGTTCACTCTGTCAAACCTGCCAGCCTTAACCAGTTGCTCCTGGCCTTCAGTTATCCTGTTGCCTTGTCATGTTAAGTATCTGTTCTCTTTTGTTTTGTGGCCCCTCATGGCTTGTTATTTTGCAACTTATTATTAAAGTTATTGCTCAGTGCTAAATCATCTCCAGTGGATCAAACTTCATCTACATTTCCTGACAGGATGAGTGAACCCACAATTGATCCATCAGAGTTTGCTCACCTAAAGTAAGTTCTTGCTGACATGAGTGTGTGATCCAGAATCAGCAGGAAACAATTAACTATCTGCTCACCACTCTCCATCAACTCTCCGTCTCATTACTCTCTTAGCAATCCTGAGCCAGTCATCCTCCTCCCTTGGAGCCCTGGATTCAGCTATCCAAATGCTTTGATGGAATCACCAACCCAGTGCCACAACTCCCAGTCCCAGAGGGGGCAGTGGATCGCATACTTTGGCAGCATCAAGACTTGCGCTCGGTGCTGGATTACCCCATGTAATTCAGGACCCTTACAGTGGACTGGGGCTGGAATGCGGAACTGCTGCACACTATTACCATCACAGCTTCTCAGAGTGTTTGACGCTTCGTCTCACACTTCGAGCTCTCGCTGTCTCTGTATGTTGTGGACCAAGCCAAAATTGCCTTCATCATATCTCTCTTGACAGTGTGAACTCTGATCTGGGCTGCTACTAACTAGGACAATAAAACCACCATCTTGCAACAAATATGAGGAACTCACCACTGAGCTATATTGGGTTTTCGACTATCCGGGAAGTGGAAGGGGACAGTGGATCGGATACTTTAGCAGCATCAAGTCTCGCGCTCGGTGCTGGATTACCCATGTAATTCAAGACCCTTACAGTGGACTGTGGCTGGAATGCAGAAGCACTGCTGGCTCACACCATCATGACCTCTCAGAGTGCTCGAAAGACAAGCTGTCTACCCGGGAGATGCCCACTGACCTTGAAAGCCTCGTCACTGTGGCCCTCTGAATTGAGAAGTGTCTTATGGAACAACCCATCAAATCATCAGCCAGAGCCCCAGTTCTATTCACAAACCACTTCAGGCTGCAGCACCCTAAGCACCAGTGTCTTCAGAACCCATGCAGGTAGAGAAAGCTTCCTAAACCACCCCAAGACCATGAGCATTGGTGGAGAAGTAACTGTGCACTTATTGCACAGCCACTGATCACCCACCCATCAAATGCACACGTGTCCGGGAAAATGGCACCACTGGGTAGAGGTGAGGGGCATTCTATCTGCTAAGCACCCCCGGTCTCTTGTTCCAGTACCACAGCCCAATTCTCACTCTACAACCCAGCTTCATTTGACCATCCCAGTCTCCAGTGGTGCAGGATTCTTCTTTGTCAAAAAGAAAGATGGGGGTCTTTATCCCTGCATTGATTACCATGAACTCAACAAAATCACCATTAAGAACTGGTACCATCTCCCGGCTGGATGGTGCATCCAAAACTCTCCACAGGGCCCAAATCTTCACCGAACTGGAGCATGCACAACCTGATCTACATCCTCCTGGGGGATGAGTGGAAGACAGTATTCATAACACCTATTGGCCACTGTGAATACTTGGTGATGCCTTTCAGACTTTTTCAACAGTCTAGCTGTCCTCCAAGCCTTCATCAATGAGATCCTCTGTTATATACTACACAGGTATGTGTTCGTCTACCTCGATGACATCTTCATCTCCTCCAAGGACCCCAAAGACCATGTCTGTCGTGTCTGGTTATTCATTCAGTGTATCCTTGAAAACCAGCTGTCCTGCTCATTAGAAAAATGCCAGTTCCACACCTCTGTCATTCCCTTCCTGGGTTACGACCTTTCACCCCAAGGCCTAACCCACTTTATTGCCTTCCCCAAGCTTCCATGAACCACTGAGACAGCGGGGACCTGGTTCTCCAATATACACTTCACTTTTGCGGTTTCCCTCTGGGCATTGTATCCGACCGGGGCCCACAATTTGTCTCCTGGTTTTGCAAAGCATTCTGCTCCCTCCTCCACACCTCAGCGAGTTTGCTCTCTGGTTATCATCCACAGATCAAAGGTCCGTCAGAAAGAGCCAGTCAACGAGTGGAGACGTTTCTGCGATGCTTCACCGCCTCTAACCTTCCCACGTGGAAGAGGTATCCGCTCTGGGCTGAGCTGTCCCACAATCCACACACCTCTTCTGCCACAGGTATGTCACTCTTTGAAGTGTTTCACAGCCACCAATCCACAGTGCTTCTCATGGAGGGGCCAACGGCCGATACTTCGTCAGCTCGGGCCCTGCTGCGCCGATGCTGGATTCCTTGGAAGGCCATCCTAGATGCGTACCGAGTCTGCTGCTTGCGCATTAACCACCATCAGTGCCCAGCCAGACTGTTCCAACCTGGGAGCTACACCTGGCTGTCCACCCAAGGTCTGCCCCCGTGCACTGACTTCTGCAAGCTCTCACACTGGTTCATTGGTCTCCTTAAGATTACCTATCACATCAACCATCTTCAGCAGCCACCATCTCTCAGGTTCACACCTACCTTCCATGTGTTCTGCCTCAAGACTGTTGTCCATGGACCACTTAACTCACCTGAGCCTGAACCTCTGGAATGAAGGGTGGTGAAATGCAGTCCAGTGTACACAGCTCTCCAGTTGATGTATTCATGCTGCCGTGGATGGGGTATGCAGCACCTGGTTGACTGAGAAGGGTATGATCCCAAGGAGAGGCCTTGGGTATCATCCAGTTTATTCTTGGATCCAGCACTCACTGAGAAGTTCCACTGAACCCGTTTGGATCATCTTAGGCCTCGGGTCTCGGCCGTAGGAGTGAGGGTCTTATCAGACCTGCATGGGCAGGCATCTCCATCCAGCTAGAATGACCACCTGCAGCCGATTTTAAACCCAGCTCTCATCCACAGTCCTCATTCTCTCATATGAACTAGCCTGCCTCCAGTTGCTCCTAGCCTTCAGTTACCTTGTCATGTTAAGTATCTGTTCCCTCTTGTTTTGTGACCCCTCATGGCTTATTATTTTGCAGTTGATTATTAAAGTTATCGCTCATTGCTAAGTCGTCTCTGCTGCTCTGTGTTTAGGTCAAGCCTCCTTTACATCTCCTGACACTCAGAACAGATGAATTTTAACCCTGTACTAACTCTATTCTGGATCCAGCAGTGCCTTTTTTGGAAGATGTACTATCCACAGGCTGTAAGGGTTCTCTGGACTTTATTCACCATATCACACTGCGCTTTAGCAAATAATTGCTAAATTGGTTAATATTTTTACCAGTAGTAGCCCATAGTATTATTAATCTCTTTGTGATTCTGTTCATATCTTAGCTTTATAGTCTTCTATCTACATGCCTGGAGGAAGTTTTACTATTTTGTTTGATGTTCCTATTTTTACATTAACCTTGTGATTTTGTCAGATGGTTAAATTGCAACAGTTTCTCTTGACAACTGTGGTTATAAAAGATTCCTCTAACTCATTGCAGTTCTTCATCACCACACAAGAAATATGTTTGTTCTATGTGATGTTATCTGGTTCCCTTTCTGGAAGGAAAGAGTTCACTCTCTTTATTGCTTAGTTCTTGCCAATTCATTGTACAGAACTTGGAAGTGAATTTAAAGATATTGGCTCAATTTCCTGAGATACTCTGAGTTTTTGGAAAGAGTTCAAGAACTGGAGTTCAAATTCTCAAGCTCGCCTATTCTCAATTGCCTGTGAGAAGCCAAGGCTTGTGCTCCACAGCTAAGCACCTAGAGATGAATCATCAAGTGGAATATTACATGAACCATTTTCTTTACCATGAAAAATAGCTACTTCGCAATTTTCCGTTATCCTTTGGCCACCTATTTGAATTATAACAACACTCACTTGCCTTTAATTAGTGTTTTTAACATTGAATAAAATTTTCAGGGAAAATCATAAAGGCATGAGAAATGTAAGCATTCTCACTGTACAATATAATGAGCTCTTGCCTATGATAAGAATAAATAAACTAAAAGCTTCTTGATTCAAATTTGTCACGGATCCAAAACTTTAAGTACTTTTAAATTAACTAAATTATTTATATTGTTTAATTTGTATTGCTGAATAAATCAAATTAGTAATATATGAAAAAAATCTGTGTTATGTGAGCATTATCAGTGCCACCATATTCTGTCTCATTCAAGAGGTTTGTTGTGACTACTGCAGGAGCATCCGACTCCAATTTTTCCATTAAAAAAAAATTCAAGAAACATACTTTGGTAACACTTTAGAGAAATAAAACAATATCTTCCATGCAAAGGTAGGGGATTATTGGTTTAGCAGCTCAGTTTTGTTCAACAGGCCTGAGAAATACTTACTCCCCAGGTGCAAGGAAGAGTAAAAATGCGAAGAGAACTGTGACCCCATATATATTCCACCTCTAGCACGGTCTTGTGCTTTCCACTCATTGATACACTTGTTCACCTACTCCCACACTCTCTTCAAACTGACTGGGCTCCCATTTCCCCTGATCTGTTTAATTTTACTGGGTTTACTGGGAAATATGCTATAATACATTCTAATATACAAAAAGGTGAATTTTTCAAGTATTATTTATCAGGGGATTTAAAATGGGTTATTAATAGGAAAAACATTTAATAGTCTGGAAAATCTGCTTCTCCAGCACCAGCTAAGCCGCTAGTGTGTGAGCCTATGTAATTACAGGCCAATCGGTTTATATTGGTAGTGGGGAAAATTCTAAGAACAATGATAAGTAACATATTTTTTCATTACTAGAATAATGTGGATTGATTAGAGAAAGCATCTTGAATTTGTAAAAGACAAATTGGGCCTACCAAATTAGACAATGTTTATTTTTGTGAAGTAATGGAGAGGTTTGAGGAGGGAAGTATGGTTTGATTACTGTACATATTTAAAATCTGTTGAATAGGTGCCACATAATGAGCTTATGATAAATATATAAGGCCATAGTTTAAAAGATGCTGTAACAGCATAAATAACAGGAGATAAAGCATAGTACTGTTAACATAGAAACATAGAAACATAGAAAATAAGCTGCTTTTCACACTAGAGGGAAGTTTTCAGTGTCGTGCTCTACGAATCTATAATGGTAGTAAATCACAAACATGAGAAAGTCTGCAGATGCCGGAAATCCAAAGCAATACACACAAGGTGCCGAGTTCCTCCAGCATTTTCTGTGTGTTGCGATATTGGTAGTGCTGCACTTCTTAATAAATGTTAATATTTTGGACTTGGATGTGCAGGCACAATTCTCTAAGTTACAGATGACATAGAACTTGCAGTCATAGTGAACTGTGAGTACTGCGAGAAGATAGGCTGGTGCAATGTGCAGATGAAGTTTAACGTGTTATATTTTAGCAAGAGGGTGAGAGGAGATAAACTAGAGGATGCAGTTCCAAAAGGGAAACTATACTGTTCTATGTTCTTAATGGAAGAGTTCTGCATTTGAAGCCGGCAAGCCAGGTTGAGATAGTAGTTATCAAGCCATATAGAATCTTGGGCATTATCCGTAGGGGCACTGACTGCAAAAGCAAGGAAGTCACAAAGAATGTCAATATGAAGCATTGGTTCAACCATAATAAATAATGAGTATTATGTTAATTTCTTGGCATCACATTTAAGAAAGACATAAAGGCTTTGGGGAGGCCACAGAGGAGACTGACTGAGATGATTCCAGAGATTAGGGGCTTTGATTATAGGTATAGTCTGAAGAAGTGGCTTGTCCACCTTGGAACAATGGAGTTTTTGAGGAGACAGGTAGTGCAGATAGTTCTTGACCTGGTGGAGAGGTCAAAACTATGGGGGGTAAAATGAAGGAAAGTAGCAAACAGGCCGAAACTGACACCAAAATTTGTTTTATCGAGTCAGAAATACACTGCCAGGAATAGTACGCAGGTTAATTCAATGTAGAATTCAAAAGGGAGTGAGATAAGGGACTCATTGCAGGGTGGTGTGGCGATATAACTAAATGTGCAGTTCTGATTTTCACAGGTCCTCATTGATTTTCTCTGGACATGTCGAAAGTTTACTGTGCTATGTTATTAAATTACTGAGTGTGTTATCCAGTTCACTAAGGATGCAATCCTCTCAATAAAATGAATCCCATTGCTGAGCACTGCTTAAAGCATTTATCCAAATCAATGTGTTTGGAGAAAACAGACAATCGTCAATTTGTCCCTGCATGAAACAACAGCTCCAGGAAAGTGGATGTGTGAGCATCAATATACTTTCTTGTCTGAGAGACTGGGGATCATTAAAAAGGCCATCTTCAAGGCCCTCTTTGTTAACCCCTCTAAAGACGCTGCCTGACCTGTTGAGTATTTTCAGAACTTAATGTTATGTTTCAGATTCTCAGTATCTATTGCCTGGTAGTATTACTGATGTCCTCCACATCGGTGAGATGGCTTTGCCAAGCACCAACTCTCCATCCACCATGGAACTCCCAGCTGCAAGCTATTTTAATTTCCCTCCCATTCCCACACAAACCTAATTGACCTCTGCCTCCTCCATTGCCAAGTGCAAACTAAAGGAACAGCACTTCATATGGCACTTGGGTAGCTTACAACCCGACGGCATGGACATTGAATTCTCCAGTTTGTCCCGCAGTTCAATTTCTGCCACTGGCTGTAAGGCATTTGTACACTTGCCTCTAGCTTCCAGTTTTGTCCCATGTTCCAAAACATAAGACGTACGGGTGAGTAAGTTGTGGGCATGTTATGTTGGCTCTGGAAGCAAGGCGACACTAGCGGGTTGCCCCAGCACATGCAGAGACGTTGTTGGTCATTAATGCAAATGATGCACTTCACTGCATGTATCGTTGTTTCGATAAACAGACAAATAAAGCTGATCCTTATAATCTTATCTCTTCTCTTTCTACTCCATCTACCTATCAACCACTCATTCTACCCACAGAATCCCACTGCTTTCCTTGATAGTTTCTATCAACCCCACCTCCCTTATTTGGTTTTGTGATCCTCCTTCTCTTCTTATCAGGTTCTACCATCTGCAGCCCATTGTTGTGGCCATTTATCCCTTCCCACCCTTTGTTGCTACTTCCATACTTCCTTCCTCCATGTGCCTATCATGCCTCCTCATCTGCATCCACCTATCACTTGCCAGCTTTTGCACCATCCTCCTCTCCGTTTGCTCTTTGTACTAGATTATTTCTCCTCTTTCAGTCCAGAATGAAGGGTCTCGACCCAAATTATCAGCTATCCATTTGACTCTACAGATCCTGCCTGACCTGTTGAGTTCTTCCAGCAGTTTGTTTCTTGCTCAGTGTAATGAAAGGGTGTGCTTCACACAGTACAACCCTTGATAGTGGTTTCCATCAGCAGCCTTGGAAAATGAGTGTTCTGAGAGGTAATATATGAATAATGATATTATTCATCCTTGTTAGTATCTTCAATGGCTTTAATCTTTGAGTTTATGAGTACCTGAACAGTGGCTGTTGTCCAAAGAGAACTTTTACTTCACTGCAAACATGTGGATGAATAACAATTTTTTGTGATTGATGTTTATTATCATCTGGGTTCAAAACAGGCCCAAGTTGAGCTGGACACAATTTTCCACTTGTTCCAATTATCTGCAGCACTTCCAGATGTCTGGCATCGATCCCATTCATCCATAACTAATTGTATCCGCATGGTTTCTCAGAATCTATTGACACCACAGCAAGTGAGTTAATTAACTAATAAACTGAAGAAGCAAACTTGGGTAAAGACATGATATAGACTTCGAAAGAACAAAAATAAACACATGGTTACAATTAATTTTAAAAAGTTTAGGAATATAAGGATAATAATCTGAATTGAAATATGTTTGTTTGTATTGTCTAAATAATGGCTGAAGAGATTTATTCTGTATCGTAACCAAGTCAGTGTAGAAGCTATTTCTGTCCCTGTGATAGATGAAGATTTGTTTGAAAGTACATTCTGTGCTGACACGCCACATTTTCAGGCCTTGTGACCTGAAACCTATTTCTTTTGCTTCTTTTTCTTAACAGAGTTGAGAAAGACTTGTTTCCACTTCAGTTCTGTAGGCTCTGAAGTGGATATAGGCCAATGCGGGATGGAGCAGTTGTTGCTTGACTGGTTGCACAGGTGGGTTGCAAGGGTTCGCCCCACCTATCAATCCCTGTCTTATGGTAGTTTCCCTTGCAACCACAGAAGATGCAACACCAGTCTTTCACCTCTCCCCTGCCCAACATCCAGGGATCCAAATAGTCTGATGCAACACATACAAAATGCACAAAAACTCAGTAGGTCAGGCAGTATCTGTGGAAATGAGTAAACAATCGACGCTTCAGGTCACGACCCTTCAGGACTTTCACCAAAGCAGCTATTGACTTGAATTTCTTCCAGTCAGAGTATAGTTCAAAACGTGATCTCCTCTACGCAGGACAAACCAAACTCAGCTTGGGCAAATGCTTTGCAGAGCACATGTGGTAGTCCACAGGAGAGAGACTGATCTTCCAGTTGTCTGTCACTTTTATTTCACCATCCCACTCCCACTCTGACTTGAGGGGATCCCTTGTGATCCCTCCTGTTATCACAAGGCCCAATACAGGCATGAAGGACACCACCTCATCTTCGGGCTGGCAATGTTGCAGCCTTCTAGACTCAATTTTTTTATTCCCCAACTTAAGAGAGCTTACTCAATTTCTGACCATTATCACATTGGTTTAGATTTTCATATTTGGTGTGTATGGTTTGGCATTTTGGGCATGTCCCACAGCCTCACCTTTTGCAACACAGTACACAGATAAAGAAGTTTAATGTGCTGCTAACTGAACCCATTAAACCACTAGGACTCACTTTTTAGAGATATTCCCATTGTTCTATCCATCCTCTCAAACCCAAAAACTGACTTACGAGAATGATTCCGGGAATGAAAGGGTTACCATATGAGGAATGTCTGGCAGCTCTTGGTCTGTATTCCCTGGAGTTCAGGAGAATGGTGGTGGGGGGGGGGGGGTCGGGAATCTCATTGAAACATTCCAAATGTCAAAAGGCCTGAACAGATTAGATATGGCAAAGTTATTTCCCATGGTAGGGGAGTCTAGGACAACAGGGCACAACCATAGGATTGAAGGACATCCATTTAGAACAGAGATGCGGAGAAATTACTTTAGTCAGAGGGTGGTAAATCTGTGGAATTTGATGCCACGAGTGGCTGTGGAGGCCAAGTCATTGGGTGCATTTAAGACAGAGATAGATAGGTTCTTGATTAGCTAGGGTATCAAAGGGTATGGGGAGAAGGCAGGGGAGTGGGGATGACTGGAAGAATTGGATCAGCCCATGATTGAATGGCAGAGCAGACTCAATGGGCCAAGTGGCCTGCTTCTGCTCCGATATGTTATGGTCTTATAACTGACTTGTATTTACCTCTTTCCCAATCCACTTCTGAACCTCAAACACTAATAGTTTCTCCTTCCACAGACGCTGCCTGACCAGCTGGGTGTTCCCAATAGTTTCTGCTTTCTCTATGCCATTTTCACTTGGTTTCTGTTTACTTCTGAAAGGATCACAGTTCAGAATAGAGTTCCTTTTTTTTGGACTATGATGGTAAGCACATGGATAATATGGCCCAAGTATTAGAGCTGGATGAAAGCAATCAGGGCCTCAATACAGAGTCTTTGTTCTGGGAGTGGTTGCTGACATTGATTCATTTATCCTGTCAATGAGTTTGGAGGATTTCATACAAAATGCTTGAGGAACTCAGCAGGCCAGGCAGCATCTATGGAAAAGAGTGACAGTTGACATTTCGGGCTGAGGCTCTTCATCAGGACAGGTATTAGATCCTCAGCCTGAAACATCGACAGTTTACTCTTTTCCATAAATGCAGCTTGGCCTGCTGAGTTCCTCCACCATTTTGTGTGTGTTGTAATGAATTTCAGAGGGTTTTACAGAGAAAGACCATGCCTCTAAAGCATACAGGAGGTCAGAGACCACTGCCACTCAAAAACCATGAGCTTAGTGCTGAGCGTCAGGTCCTCATCTTCGAACGATCTTTTCCTCAGGTAGTCAGAGGATATGCTTGTGCATTAGGAGCGGTGGTGAATTTCATCAACAGTGTCAAGTGCTGATACCTCCTGAGAAATGGAAACTGATCTATATTTTCCACGACCCTGTGGCACATAAAATTGTCCATTATCTTTCACTACACTTCACCTTCTGTAAAATACTTTCTCATGCCATAAGATCATAAGGAGCAGAATTGGGCCATTTGGCACTTAGATTATGGAAGGTGCCATAACAATACAAACCTTTTTAGATCATATTTTAATAACTTGATGGTACTTCCATGTATTTTGATTGCCTGAGCTACACTACAGTTATTCAATGCCATTATTAAAAGAATGCCATCCACAAAAGTACCTGCAGATGCTGGATATCCAAAGCAACACACGCAAAATACTGGAGGAACTCAGAAGGCCAGACAGTATCTATGGAAGAGAATAAAGAGTCGATGTTTCAGGCTGATACCCTTCATCAGGACTGGGAAGGAATATGAGGTCAGAGTAAGAAGGTGCAGGGAGGGGAGGAAGAAGTGCAAGGTGGTAGGTGATAGGTGAAACCGGGGGAAAGGGGCGAAATAAAGAGCCAAGGAGTTGATTAGTGAAAGAGATAAAGGGCTGGAGGAGGGGGAATCTCACAGGAGGTGGGGTAGAAGACCGTGGGGGAAAAGGAAGGAGGAGGAGCACCAGAGGGAGGTGATGGGCAGGTAAGGAGATAAGGTGAGAGAGGGAAACAGGAATGGTGAAGGGGGGGTGCAGTTACCAGAAGTTCAAGAAATCATTGTCCATGCTATCAGGTTAGAGGCTCTCAGATGGGATATTAGGTATTGCTCTTTCAACCTGAGTGTGGCCTCATCGTGACAGTAGAGGAAACCATGGACTGACATGTCAAAATGGGTATGGGAAGTAGAATTGAAATGAGTGGCTACCAGGAGATCCCGCTTTTACTGGTGGACAGAGTGTAGATGCTTGGCAAAGTGGTCTCCCAAAGTACGTTGGGTCTCACCAATATACAGCAGACCACACCAGAGCACCAGATTATAGTAGATGATCCCAACAGGCTCACAGGTGTAGTGTCACCTCACCTGGAAGGACTGTTTGGGGCCCTGAATGGTAGTGAGGGAGGAGGTGTAGAGGAGGTGTGGCACTTGTTCCACTTGCAAGGGTAAGGACCAGGAGGGAGAAAATACCGCGGCTTTGCTCTCAACTCAGAAATATTAGCCAGTTCTTTCATTGCATCTCTTAGTAATAAAGCTGAGATTATGTAGAAATCTGGAACTACTTTAACAGAAAAATGCCAAAATGAGCAGGAGTTAAGCTAATTCTCGGCTGCAGGCTGCCCTGGAAGATAGGATAAAGAGAATTCCTTATGAATTTAAATGATGATCTCAAGCTTCTCCATTTCCTCCCCAGCTGCCCAGGCCTCGCGTTTGTCCGGGAAGGAAGTCCCATGGCAGAATACCACTGATACATAAGGCAGAGAGGGGGGTCATTCTCTGGGAAATAAGATCATAAGACCATAATATATAGGAGCAGAATTAGGCCATTTGGCCCATTGAGTCTGCCCTACCATTTCATCATGGCTGATCCAATTTTCCTCTCAGCCTCGGTCTCCTGCCTTCTCCCTGTATCCCTTCATGCTCTGACCAATCAAGAATCTATCAACTAATGTCTTAAATATACATAAAGACTTGTCTTCCACAGCTGCCAGTGGCAAAGAATTCCACAGATTCACCACTCTGGCTAAAGAAATTCCTCCTGTTCTCTGCTCTAAAAGGACACCCCTCTATTCTGAGGCTTTGTCCACTGGTCTTAAACTCTCCCACCATAGGAAGCATCCTCTCCACATCCACTCTGTCAAGGCCTTTCACCAATCGATAGGTTTCAATAAAGTCAGCCCTCATTCTTCTGGATTCCAGTGAATACAGGCCCAGAGCCATCAAACACTCTTCATATAACAAGTCAGTCAATTCTGGAATCATTTTTGTGAACCTCCTTTGAACCCTCTCCAGTGCTTTAGATTTGCCTACATCCAGTTTGTTTTCTTTCTAATGTTGTGTTGCCCGAAAGGCTTTCTATGTGTGTTTTTTGCTCTGTTTTGCATCAATATCCCTGAGTGTATTGGAAACAGAACAATAATTGAAGAGTCTGTTGTGTCATCCTGTTACTATCTATGCTCGGCACAACATTGGGTGTTGGGGGAAGGTGGATTTAATGTCCCAATAATGAAGAGCGCCTTATGCAATTAATGACAGGACCTCACTTAAATTTACTTCCTATGCGTCCTGTCCAACCACCAAGTAATGAGCAACCTAAAAAGTGAACAAAAGAAAGATTTAAAAGAAATGGATCAGAGAATTTTTCAGGTCTTGGAAACAAATCAGACACTGAAATCCTTTAACTCGAAGAGCCCAGGACTTCCAGGAATCATGGCAGCTAACGGAAGTTAAAAAAGGGCAGGATCTAGGTGGCAAGGGCTTAACCTCCCACCCCCGACCCCTGAGACTAAAACATAACTACTGTAGCTACACACAATCAGATCCCCATATTTAGCCAAACATACAATTATTCATTGAAATTTACTCATGTCCTGCAGAATGTTTCACCTTCAATACACATTTCACTTTGTTCTTTTTGCCTGATCTGGGCATTGACAAGGCCAATAATAATTACCGCTCTTGAAGGAAGTGAATTGCTCAGTTAACAATTAAATGGCATAGGTGGGGATTGGGTTCAATGAATAGGCCACACTAGGTAAAGATGGTAGATTTTCTCACATATATTCAGAGTTTTTATAACAACTTAGTAGATTTGTGGTCATGATTACTATCATTATTAGTTACTTTTCTAAAATTCATAACAGTAACTGAATTTAACTTCATCAGCTGCATTTGTGTGATTTGAACTCAGGTCTTTAGATCAACACACATAAAAATTGCTGGGGGACACAGCAGGCCAGACAGCATCTATAGGAGGAGGTACAGTCGACGTTTCGGGCCAAGACCCCTCGTCAGGACTAAATGAAAGAAGAGATAGTTAGTCCTGACGAAGGGTCTCGGCCTGAAACGAACTGTAAAACTATAAAACAAACTGAGTTTCAGATTAGGAAATTCATGGCTATTCCAGAGTACAGGTGCTCCCCAGGTTTTGAATAACCAACTTGTGCACATACAAATTTGGGAGACCAATGGGATGGATTTCTTGGTGTCTGCAGGGTGGAAAGGGGACTTCCACATGCCTTATACCCTACCTCCCCCACCCCCCCTGGAGTCTCAGCATTTGGGAGTTGGGTTGAGTTGAGCATTGCAAGGAGTCCTTGGTAAACTCACTCACTCACTGAGTCAATGAGGTTGGCTGGTGGCTGTTCTTCTCATGCCTGCTCACTTTCTCACACAGCTGTCTATGATCCTCCTCCACGTACTGTTTTTGTTCACTTCTGACTTGTGAACAATTGAGGTTGTGAACAGTTCTCAGGTATAGATCTCCGAGCGGACCACAACCTTGTCGTGGTTTGGAAGCTTGTGTGCCTCAAGGAACTGGAGAGCTATGTTCGCTGGAGTCAGGGCTTTACAGTGCTTATAAAACGTATTTAACCCCCTTGGAAGTGTTTTATAGCATTGAATCACCCCCAGTGTATTTGACACTGATCAACAGAAAAAGATTCTTTCATGTCAACACGAAAACAGATCTCTACAAAGGGATCAAAATTAATTACAAATATAAAACACAAAATATTTGATTGCATGGGTATTCACCCCCTTTAATATGACACACCAAATCATCACTGTTGCAGCCAATTAGTTTTAGAAGTCACACAATTAGTTAAATGGAGATCTGTTTCAGAGACTTGTGTCCAGTCAAGGTGTTTCAACTGATGATAGTAAAACTACACCTGTATCTGAAAGGTCCATCTGCTGGTGAGTCAGTATCCTGGCAAAAACTACACCATGAAGACAAAAGGTCGCTCAAGCAACTTCACAAAAAGGTTACTGAAAAGCTGGAGTCAGAAGATGGGTACAAGAAAGTTTCCAAGTCACTGGATATCCCTTGGAGTACAGTTAAGTCAATCATCAAGAAATGGAAAGAATATGGCAGAGCTGTAAATCTGCCTAGAGCAGGTCATCCTCAAAAGTTGAGTGACCATGAAAGAAGAGGACTAGTGAGGGAGGCCACCAAGAGATCTATGACAACTCTGGAGGAGTTACAAGCTTCAGCGGCTGAGATGGGAGAGACTGCGCATACAACTGTTGTCCAGGTGCTTCACCAGTCACAGCTTTACGGGAGAGAAAGCCAGTGCTGAAAAAACCTCACATGAAATCTCAGCTAGCTTGCCAGAAGGCATGTGGGAGACTCTGAAGTCAGTTTGAAGAAGGTTCTATGGACTGGTGAAACCAAAATTGAACCTTTTGGCTATCAGACTAAATGCTATGTTTGCATAAGCCAAGCACCGCACATCATCAAAAGCAGACCACCCCTCTGAGAAGCATGGTGGTGGCCGCATCATGCTGTGGGGATGCTTCACTGCAGCAGGCCCTGGAAGGCTTGTGAAGGTAGAGAGTAAAATGAATGCAGCAAAATACAGGGAAATACAAGGTGGGAGGAGAAGATGACGGCGCGACGCAGCACACGCGGCCTCTCCGATGATGAATATCTGTTATCTGTCAAGTAGGAGGCCGTGCACAATTCTGATTGGATGGAGACAGACATGAGAGCACGGAGGAACATCTGGTGAAACTTCAGAAATGCCTGTTTTGCTGCCACCGCTACTGTGTGATCCAAAATCTCCGGAGGGGGAGGCCCTGAACCTTCGGCTTTGCCTGTTGCTTGAAGGCCGGGGTCGGGGTCGGAGCGCTCAGCAGAGATGGTGCTCCGTGTCGGAGGGCTGGTCGGAGGCTCGAAGTTTTCGGACGGACTCAGAGTCGGGCTGTGGTCGGGTGCTTCCAGGATGCTGCATCGGCAAGTTTGCGGCGCTGGAATCTCATGACAGGGAGAGTTTCTTCCTTCGACCATCGGCGTAAGATGTTGGGGCTATCGGGACTTTGAGTCTTTTTTTTACCGTGGTCTGCTCTTATCTAATTATGGTATTGCTTTGCACTGTTGTAACTATATGTTCTAATTATGTGGTTTTTGTCAGTTTTAGTCTTGGTCTGTCTTGTGTTTCTGTGATATCATACTGATATCATTGTATCACTTTTTTAATGCATGCATTTCTAAATGACAATAAACGAGGACTAAGTGTCCTCATAATCTAATCTAAATCTAAAATCCTGGAGGAAAACCTGATGCAGTCTGCAGGAGAACTGTGACTTGGGAGAAGATTTGCTTTCCAGCAAGACAATGACCCCAAGCATAAAGCCAAAACTACACAGGAATGGCTTAAAAACAACAAAGTTAATGCCCTGGAGTGGCTGTGAAAATCCAGACCTCAATCCAATTGAGAATTTGTGGCTGGACTTGAAACGGGCAGTCAGTCATGAACCCCATGCAGTCTGGCAGAGCTTGAGCAGTTTAGTAAAGAAGAATGAAGAAAAATTGCGGTATCCATATGTGCAAATCTGACTGAGACCTATCCACACAGACACAGGTGTGTAATTGCTGCTAAAGATGCAACTACTAAATACTGTCTTGAAGGGGTGAATACTTATGCAATTGATTATTTTGTGTTTTAGATTTGTAATTAATTTAGATCACTTTGCAGAGATCTATTTTCACCTTGCCATGAAAAATTCTTTTTCTGTTGATCAGTGTCGAAAGAGCCAAATCAAATCCACTGCGATTCAATGATATAAATCAAAACATGAAGACTTTCAAGGGGGGGTGAATACTTTTTATAGGCACTGTATGCTCCGGCTCTTGGTAGGATCACCCATGCCAAACAGGTCAAAGGGTAGACTTCAGAGTAAGAGTGGTGCACCGGTCCTTCGGTTCGGAGGTTCAGCTCAGAGCTAACAACCCTGACTGGTAAAACAAAATTGTTATGGGAACAGCAATGCCTGAGTGTGATGGTATTCCTGAGTCTCTACTTGGGACTTCGACAGTAGCGAAAACCAAGAGGAAGCTACTGACATGATGAAGGAAGCCTTGAACATCACCAGAGATGGAGGACCTTCATTGCTGCCCTAAACACCAGTGGTGTAATGGACATAAATAAATAATCAGGAATGGAGCTCTGTGGTAACCTGGAGACTACCTGTAGATTAATTCCATGAATATCCCTTTGGCAGTCCCAGTCGCACACAATGCACTTCCATGGATTTCACATCCCATCTACTTAGTGACAAAAGGAAACATTTTTCCCTTTTTGTTAACACGGAGGAAATGGAATCACCAGTTTGGAGGTTTGATTCTTGGCTATGCATGTTCCTGTAGCAGATCCTTTCTGGGCTGACAGTTTGGGCATTCTCTTCTCCTAACCACAGGTAGAGGAGAGTTCCAGACAAAACCATTTATAGCTTACATTTCAACTGCTTGTTATGATATTTCTCTGGCCTAGAGGCAGGAAATCTAAACACCTACAGTAATATAAAATGTGAACTTAGTGCCCACTTTATTAGGCACCTCTGTATCTAATAAAATGGCCGCCGAGTTTACATTCGTAGTCTTCTGCCGGTACTGCCCATCAACCTTTAAGGTTTGATGTGTTGTGCATTCAGAGGTGCTCTTCTGCACATGGTCATTTGACTTGCTGTCACCTTGGAGAACCAGTCTGGCTCTTCTCCCCTGCTTTTTCTCATTAATAATGTGATTTCGCCCAAGGAACTACCACTCACTGGTTGCTTTTTGTTTTTCCCACCATTCTCTGTAAACTCTAGAGACTTGTGCATGAAAATCCCAGAAGATCAGCAATTTCTGAGATACTCAAGCTACCGCATCTGGCACTAACAGTCATTCCGTGGTCAAAGTCACTCGGATCAAATTGCTTTCCCGTTCTGATGTTTGGCCTGAACAATAACTGAACCTCCTGACCACGTCTGCATGCTTTTATGCTTTGCATTGCTGCCAGGATTGGCTGATTAGGTATTTGCAGTAACATAGGGGTGTAACTATTTTAGTTGTCCTTTTAGCCTTGCACTTCCTATCAGCAATGTCTTCTGAATAATCACTATAATGCTCTTCTATGTTCCAGGGAAGGAATCAATGACAGCTTGGAGATGGGTCTCTGAGCGTGCACATCATTTGTGAAAAATTGATGATAAAAGATGAGGATGGTCTTGGTTCTGGAGAGGAGAGCATTTTCCAGTTTGTCTCTTGGCAGGAGGTGAGGTGTAGTATAGCCGAGAGGCAGATAGAGAAAAGGACTGCAGCAATGATACGTCCATGTTTAATTAGGGATCAAGGATCAACCTTATATGCTATATTCATTTAAATGTATTAGGAATTTGATGTGGCGTGTTGGTCAGGATGCGACATGCAGCAAGAAGCAAATTTCAACAATTGTAAAGAATAATGAATTATATAAAAATAAATTAGAGTATGGCTATGGGTTAAAAATATACCTAAATACATCAATACCACATGTATATGCAATGTAAACAGCATTATAAATGTGTGTTAAAGTGTTGACAGTGTGTGCAGTGACTGAGGCAATAAACAGTGGGGGCTGGGGTGGGTTAACTATAATAGTCGATCAGATTAACTGCCTGGGGGAAGAAACTTCTAAAATGGGGTGAAGTTTTTGTTTTTAAAAACCCATGAGCACTTTCCAGGAGGCAACTTTTAGAAAAGGTATTTTGCAGGGTGAGTAGCACCCGCAATGATCACCCACACAAATACTGAACTTTTTGGCTGAATTGGTAGGCCACTGTGCCAGTTTGTATATGGTAAAGGCTTTCTGCTAAGCGTGAAGCATATTGCCACTTGGATATTGCCTGTGGTTCTGTCCACTCATTTGTGGGCGATCATAGGCAGTAAATCATTCAGATTAATATTTAATCCTTGTGGAGGTCTGGATGCTTTTGGGGTGTTACTACTGTATTTCAAACACCACAGGGCAGTTCCTGGGCATTCACTGAAGAACGCTTCTGTTTTACAACCCACGTTCTTGTGCTTAGTAGGGATAATGTCACCACAATGGGGCAGACCACAGGACGCTGAATCAGAGGGCACTGTGCCTAGGCCAGTCTGGAAGAACTCTCCAGAGTTCATCTTTCAAATCCCCAAAATCTAGGAGAGAACAGGTCTTGCTCTGATCAACTAGTCCAGAATCTGAGGTCATGGAATATGAGGAAGTAGGAGGAAGGGGTGTAAGAGGAAGGGAGGCAGTACCAGAGGCAGCTGCTTTCCACCTTTGCTGCCTGTGATGAAGTAATTCGTATGCCGTGCCAAAAGCCTCAACATCAATTCCCCTTTCACATACAGCCCATAATCTCTACCTCCTCCTTACCATTGGCTTTGACCACAATGCATCAAGGACAGGGAACCTTCCAAACCATAATTAATGTAAGAAAGTCTGTGCTTGCACCTTCCACAGCAGAGAAATGAGGAAGAAGTAGAACAGGCTGAAGGAGATAACAGAAAAGCGGAATATTGAACCACACTCCCCGGCCACTCCCCGTTTGACCCGCTGCCGTCCAGCAGAAGGTTCAGGGCACTAAAAGCCAGAACAAATAGACTGAGGAACAGCTTCTATCCCAGAGCTGTGGCGTCCATCACACCACTCCCACAGAACAATGACTGAAACTGTGAGCACATACATGGACACACAAGGACTCAAATACTTGCACTAACGACACTTTGTGCATTACCGTGATATTCTGGTGCTGCTGCAACTTATTTTCTGCTACTTATCTATTAAATACTGTTTTTCTATTACTACCGCTTTATTTAATTGCTTGAGAGGAAGCCAAACAGAGTTTCATTGTACCTATGTATAACGACAGTAAAGATAATTCATTAAAAAAAAAATTCAATTCAGTTCATCCTATGGTACTACTTCAGCAATGGCCTGTTGTTAGATCCTTTGCATTATCTTTTCCACAGGAACACGCAGGTGCCATTCCCCACCGATGGAAGCACAAGTCCTCATTGAGGGGTCTACAGTGGAAAGGGTGAGTACCTTCAAGTTCCTGGGTATCAACATCACAGGGGAACTATCCTAGGCCCAGTCCTTAGATGCAACTTTGAAGAAAGTGCATCTGTGTCTCAACCTTCTTAAATGTTGAAGTGTTTTTATTCTCAGAAGTTGAAGAAAATTAGGCATATCATCGAAGACTCTGACAAACTTCTGCAGAAGTATGATTGGGGTGCCATGGTAGCGTAGTGTTTAGTGTCATGCTATTACGGCCCAGGGAGTTCAATTCTGACACCGTTCTTTAATGAGTCTCTGTACATCCTGCCCGTGGGTTTTCCTGACTGCTCCGGTGTCCTGCCACGGTCCAAAGATACACCAGTAGGTGAAATGTCCTGTGATTAGGTCAAGGTTAATCGGGGTTGTGGGGTTGCTGGGACGGCGAGGCTCAAAGGGCTTTAAGGTTCAACTCCATGCCATATCGCTAAAATAAATAAATAAATACAGTGGAACCCATTCTGACGGGCTGCAACCAGTTCCACCGTGGGTACAGCTCTCCTCACTGTCATGGACATGTCATCTACCATGTTCGGATGTTTTGACGTATATGTGACAAATAAAGTTAATCTTTTAAATCATTACTGAGTCTAGTTTTTTTTTGTTTTAATTCCAGAAACATTTAAAACCTCCAGCTGCCATTGTGGGATTCGAACTCAAGTTCCAGGATCACGGCTTCAGATTATCTTGCTAGTCCAGTAACTAAACCATTATGTTGCTGTGCTCATTAATTAGAATCAATGATGGGGACATTAAACTCTGTCCAACATTATTAGTCCAACATCTGGTAGCACATGGCATTTGACATTAACCTCTCAAGTTTGGCCATTAAATTTTAAAATATAGCACAGAACTGCACCCTTGTCCTTCCAACTGAATTCTTACTTTCAACCTCTTTGTCTACTTTCTCCCTAGGTTTTTATTAACAATGTCCCCTTGGGGTTGTGGATTGAGAATATCTCTTCTCCTCCGACCTTGAACAAAACTTCCTCAGGTCAGTATTGGAAAATTGGCTCCTGCCTCTCCATTCTTCAATCATTCTTCTGCTTTACAGGGTCAGATTAATCTCACACGGGGCACTAAAAAGAGATAAGGTAGCTTTAAGCAGAGCGAGCCAGATCTATGTAGTGCTGGTTGATTTTGGATCCCCAACTGATATATCCATCCAAAAAACAAACAAAGTTCTGGCTGCAAGTCGAACTCATGCTGACTGCAAGCAGGAATCAAACAGAAAGAGGGTTGTATTTAGTTATAGTTGGATCTTTGCCTTAGCTAACATCATGGTAAATGATCAAATATTTTGTTTTCTGATAACAAAGGCCTTGAATTTTTTGAGAAATATACACCGCTAGCATTTCCCTCTATTACTGTTTGGAAGCATGAGAGTTTCCTACAGTTACAACTCAAAATGAAAGCCCCACTCTTCCTGACAGATGCTCATCAGTGATTTTGAAGAAAGGTGGAAGTACAGGAAACAGAATTAGGAGTGGGCCATTGGAATCTTCAAGCCTACCAGCCATTCAATATGATCAAGTCTCTGTATGATCTTCTCATCACATCCTTATTTACTGAAGCCTAAGATTCTTAAATATATTTCATGACTTGGGCTCAAGTGTCTTCTGTGGGACAGAATTTCACAGGTTTACCACTTTCCTCATCTCAGTCCTGTGTAGCTTACCTCTTATCCTTAGAAGGCGATTTAGGGGGCTTGGGCTTCCCCACCATCGGAACTGTCCTTCCAGCATCTAACCTAGCCAGTCCTATAAGAATTTGTAAGTTTCATTTAGGTTCTCTCTAATTCTTCTAAACATTGTCAAATATCAAATTTAATTTCTAATTATCATTCAACCATGCATGAATATAGCCTCTGGGGCCAAGATGCAAAACACATTACCCACAGCGTACAGCACACTGCAAATAGGACATAGCACAACTATCACATATTACAGAAACAATATGTTGTCACAAAGAAAAAAATAATAATATAGCCCAAGTCCCTGAGTGGCATGACCAGAGATTGTCCTGGTCCAGCTTGTTCTTCCGCGGAGCAAATACAGGAGGGCAACACTGAGCGAACACCGGAGGACAGCATCAAGTGAATACTGGAGTGCTGCACTGATAGGAAGGACCAGCTGCCAACTCAGCATGATTCCAGCAAGCTCAGGAGAGGTCCCCGCTCTCTCTCCTGGGTGACTGCAACAGGCTGCTGTGTCCAAGGTGACCCCACGGCTGAAGTCTAGTCCTCGCTACAACTGAGGCAATGCAGCTCCCCACAGCTGGTTTCACCAACAAATGGACATGCAGTATTCTACATTACCAATGTCCAATAGGATCTTGTGATCTGAATAAAAACATCCAGGATAATCACTTGCTCTGTTTGTTGGATCAGTCATCGTCTCTGCACAATGGTATGCCGAAAGTCCAGGTCACAACACAATGATACGCAATGAGTCTACCTCCATTCACAAGTTGATCAAACTTGCTGCGTCTCAGCATGCCGCCGTCCTTCCAGAAGACAATATAAGCTCAATTGTCCCACTCTATTTTTATGGATCAATCATAAAGGGAAGCTCATACTTGACAAATTTACTGAAATATTTTGAAGATGTACCGTAACTTCCAGGTGTATTGAACATTCTTCTTGCCGTAAGTAGGCCATGACTTTATCAATCTTAGTGTAACACACAAAACTGGAGGAATTCAGCAGGTCAGGCCACATTTATGCAGGGATATAGCCATAGATGCTGCCTTACCTGTTCAGTTCTTCCAGCTTTTTGTTCTTGGTGCTCAAGATTGCCAGCATCTACAGAATCTGTTGTGTCATAGTTCTCAGGGAGTGGTCTCACCAAGACACTTTGCAAATACATTAAGATATCCCTACTCCAACACTCAAATCCTCTTACTATGAATGATAGTACACCATTTGCCTTAATCACCTGCTGTATCAGTAGTCTTAGTTTCATTGACTGGTATACAAGGACATCCTGGTCTCAAGGCACTTCTCCCTTTCCTAATCCATCACCATTCAGATAATAATGGTCTTCCAACTTTGCCACCAAAGTGGATAACATCACATTTATCTGCATTACACTGCATCCACCACACTGCATTCAACCTACCAGTCACACCGGACCCGCTTTACAACCTTCCCATAGCTTTCGCTCCCATCCAGCTTTGTGGTATCTGCAAACCTGTTGATATATATTTAGTTCCCTTGTTGACTCATTAATGTGAATAGTTGTGTTCAAAGCATTGAATACTGCAGTGCTTGACAATATTTCCTCTTTTTATCTCCTGTATGCCAACCAGTTCATTAAGTTATCCCTTATATCACTGTTTTAATTTCACATACTTATCTCTTATGTGGGTCTTCAGGTCCAAATACACCACATCAATTCATTCTCTTCAATACACCTGGAAGTTACAGTACATCTTCAAAATATTTCAGTAAATTTGTCAAGTATGAGCTTCCCTTTATGAAGTCATGCTGACTTTGACTGATGCAGTCATTGTTTTCCGAATACTCTCCGATTGTATCTTTAAGAGTGGAGTCTAGCATTTTCCCCACCTCTGTCTTTAATTTTATGTTTTAGTTCTCCCTTTTGTAAATAGTGGAGTATATCTGCTACTCTCCGATCTGTGGTAACTGATGCAGAGTTTAAGTAATGTTAGAAAATGATGACCAATGCATCCAATATTTCTTGGGACACTTTCATGAGATCTCTGGGATGCAGAATATAAGGCCATGGGGGATCTATTGGCCTTCAATCCTATCAATTTTTCCAGCACCTCCTCTCTACTAATAAAGGCTTCTACAAGAGGGAAAAAAACAACTTCCAGAGGATCTCAATGGTTTTGGCCACATCCGTAGAGCTAAATGGACAGTCACCATTTCAGTGTGAATCGTTCATCAGCCAGATGAATGGTCTCAACTTGAAACATTGACCATCCCTTTGTCTCTGCAGATGTTGCTTGACTTGCTGTATTCCTCCAGCAGTTTGCTTCTTTTTACTCCTGATTCCAGAATCAACACAGCCATACCTCAAGGCTGTGTCCTTGGCCTACTGCTCTACTCTGCCTACACTCATGACTGTGTGAATAGGCACAGCTCAAACACCATCTATAAATTCACAGATGGCACCACTTCTGTTAGCAGAATCTCAAATCGCAATGAGGCGTACAGGAGTGAGATAGATCAGCTCGTTGAGTGGTATCACAACCACAACCTTGCATTCAACATCAGCAAGACCAAGGCATTGATTGTGGACTTCAGAAATGGAACACCCACCAGTCCTCATTGAGGGGTCAGTGGTGCAAAATGTGATTAGCTTCAATGTCCTGGGTGTGAACATTTCACAGTATCTATTCTGGGCCCAGCACGTTGATGCAATCATGAAGAAGGGATGCCTGCAGCTATACTTCATTAGGAGTCTGAGGAGCTTTGATATGTCACCAAATACTCTGGTAAATTTCTACATATGTACAGTGGAGAGCATTCTGACTGGTTGCATCACAGCCTGGTATGGAGCCTTCAGTGTGCAGGATCAAAGAGAGACGCCTCGCTCCATCATGGGCACAACCCTCTGCACCGCTGAGGACATCTTCAAAAGGCAGTGCCTCAGCAAGGTGTCATCCATCATTAAGAAGCTTTACCATCTGGGGCACAACCTCTTTTCATTACCAGCCTCAGGGAGGAAGTACAGAAGCTTGAAGACCCACACTCAATGTTTTAAGAACAGTTTCATCCACTCTGCCTTCAGATTTCTGAGTGATCTATGACCTCAGTATACCTCTTTTGTACTATTTATTTTTGGTAATGTTTAGTAACTGCTATCTTGCACTGTACTGATGCCACAAAACTACGAATTTCATGACATACATCACTTAATTATAACTTCCTTTGTGAATGCAGAACTAAAATATTTGTTGAATGTGTCTGCCATTTCTTTGTTCCCTATTATAAGTGCTCTTCCTGACTGACCATCCAGGTCATGCTCTCTTCTTGGTGTTACCATCAGGAAGGAAGTATAGGAACCTCAGGACCCATACAGTTTGAGGATAAAGGGGAAGCCTTTTAGGACCGAGATTAGGAAAAACTTCTTCACACAGAGAGTGGTGAATCTGTGGAATTCTCTGCCACAAGAAACAGTTGAGGCCAGTTCATTGGCTATATTTAAGAGGGAGTTAGATATGGCCCTTGTGGCTACGGGGATCAGGGGGTATGGAGGGAAGGCTGGGGCAGGGTTCTGAGTTGGATGATCAGCCATGATCATAATAAATGGTGGTGCAGGCTCGAAGGGCTGAATGGCCTACTCCTGCACCTATTTTCTATGTTTCTATGTTTCTATATACCATCAGTTTCAGGAATAGTTAATACCCTTCAGCCATCAGGCTCTGGAACCAGAGGGGTGACTTCACTCACCCCAACACTGAACTGTTCCCACAACCTGTGGGCTCACTTTCAAGGACACGTCATCTCACATTCTCGAGATTTATTGCTTATTTATTTGTTATTATTATTTTATTTTTGTTTTCTTTTTGCATTTACACAGTTTATTGTCTTGTGCACATTGGTTGGTCAGGGTTTTTCATTGATTCTATTGTGTTTCTTTGTATTTACCTTGAATGCCTACAAGAAAGTGAATCTCAGGACAGAATATAGTGACACATAAGTACTTTGATAATAAATATACTTTGAATTTTGAAGTGACTGAATCTTTAGAACTGTGCATAGTAGTCTTTTTTCTCTCTGCATATCTATAGAAGCTTTTATGATCAGTTTTTATGTTTCCTGCAAGCTTCACTCTCATACTCAGCTTTCCCCCTTTTAATTAATCTCTTTGTCTAAAATTATACTAAACTATTCCCAGTCGTCAGTTGCTTTTCTCTGCCAACTATATCCTTGTATCTAATACTATCCCTGAGTTTTCTTGTTAGCTATGGATGAACCACCCTTCCTGCTTATTTTTGTGCCAGACAGGAATGAGTAATTATTGTAGATTATCCATGCACAGTTTAAGAGTCTGCCAATGCTGATGAACTCTCAGCCTTCAAAGTAATAGTCTCCAATGTATCTTAGCCAACTCCGGCCTCATATTATTGTTTCTTTTAATTAGATTCAGGACCCAAGCCTCAGGCTCCACATCAAAACTCTCCATCTTACTGATGAATTCTATCAGATTATGGTCACTCCTCCCTAAGGTGTCTCACCTAACAAGACTGCTAAGTACTAGTCCTTTTGGCTTGCTCCCTAGTTGGGTTTTCAATGCATTGTTCGAGAAAACCATCTTGTATATGCTCCATGAATTCTCATTTACAGTGTTATTACTAATTTAGTTTGCCCAATCTATACCTTTAACTTTCCTATTTAATGCCATCCCTAACATTAGCAGTATTGTTTGGGATTCTGTATAAACTCCTTTGTGCATTCTCAGTGCCCTTGGTATTTATTAGCTCTCCCTGCACAGTTTCTATATCCTTCCTCAGCTTTGTGTTGTTTGTACCCTAACCAGCTTTGCAGCCGCCACACTGCTCCCCCACCCACTTCCTTCTTTTTGCCTTTGTTCCTAAATACTGAGTACCAGTGGGAACTCAGTTCCCAAACTTGGTTCCGCTCCAGCCATATCCCTATAATCCCACTTATATCATACCTGTTGCATCTATTTGTTTGATTAAAGTGAATTATATCTCGATGAATTTTGGTGAAATTCACCATCAACACACACCCTATTTGCAAGAACAACCTTGGCTGGCAGGAAAAGAGAGCTTGAAGTCCAAGGTTTGAAAAACAAACTTATGGCTGACTGAGCAGCCATGAGTCAATTCTGTCCAGGTTCAAAGGCAAGTTCAATGTGCAGTGGCCATCTCAGAGCAAAGCAGAAATACCATCAATGTTCTGTTGTGGCTGTGCACAACTACATATCAATTAAATAAATGCATGCACATGGGAGATGGCTTTAACTAGGGTATTCACATGAGAGGGAGAGGGGTAACCAGTGCATATGCAGACAACAGATCAATATGTAGTGCAAAGGTGGGGGGGGTCATTATTCTAAAAGAAATAGATCCATACATTACACTTCCTCCCCTTTAGGTTCTTCTTCTTCTTCGGTTGTCCATCGAAATCCGATGACAACGTCCATTCCTTTAGCGGTGAGATCTTTGATGACTATACAGTCCTATCCTGGACCCACAAGCTCTATTGCAGGTGGGACATGTATATGTACTAGTGGTGGTGGTAGTGGTGGCAACCATGGCTGCATTTCTCCTGGATCTCTTCTGCTGCCTTCTGGTTGTTCTTTCCATCTCCAGAATATGAACCCCGTCCCTACACAGCTGTCGCCAAGTGGTACGGTCAGCAGCAAGCTCCTCCAGGTCCTCGGGTCTGACCTTGCACTTCCTTGAAGCATTCTTCATCTGATCCTTATAGCGCTTCTTCGGCCTTCCAGCTGAGCGTCGACCATGATGTAGCTGGCCGTATAACACTCTGCAGGGTGGCCGACATGGGGGCATCCTTATCACTTGCCCCAGCCACTGCAGCTGACATTGGGTGATCATGGCCTCAATACTCCTGCAGTTGGTCTTTACAAGTATTTCAGTGTGAGGCACCCACTCACGCCAAGTAATTCCCAGGATGCGCTGGAGGCAGCTTATGTGGAAGCATTCCAAGGACTTGATGTGACGGCTGTAGGTTACCCAGGCTTCACAGCTATAAAGGAGGATGGTGACACAGACCGCTTGGTATACGGCGACCTTTGCGGAGGGACGAAGGCTCCTGTTCTGAAAGACTCTGTGCCGAAGTCTCCCAAAGAGAGCTGATGCCTGTTTAATGCATCTCTGGGTGTCGTTGTCAATGCCGCTATCCTCAGAGAGACTGCTCCCCAGATATTTGAAAGATGGCACTACAGACAGCTTTTCATCACCAACAGTGAAGGCAGGTAGAGTGGTACACTGGTACTCCATTGGCAAACCACTACTGTCTTTGTGGTATTGACAGTCAACCCCATCCTGCTGTACACTCTCACCACCACAGCAAAGACACTCTGAAGATCCTCCGGAGTGTGGGCCACAAGAGTACAGTCGTCTGCATACTGCAGCTCCAGGACCCGCTCTCTACGGAATCTGGTGGTTGTGTGGTGCCTCCTGATGTTAAAGAGGTTGCCATCTAATCTGACGTCCACTGCCACACCACTGCTGTCTTCAATCTCGTTGTGGAGAAGCTTGGTAACACACAAGAGTAAGATGTTAAAGAGCACTGGCGCTAGCACACACCCCGCCTCACCCCTGTGTGCGTAACAGAAAGGGTTCAGACTCTTGTCGTCCTCTGGTCACCCGAGCAGTCATCCCATTATGGAACTGGCCAAGGATGTTAACAAATTTATTGGGACAGCAAAACCTGAGGAGGACATCCCGTAAGAGCTCTCTTTGCACAGTGTTGAATGCTTTGGAGGGGTCGACAAAGGCCATAAACAGGTCCTGATGTTTCTCCAGGCACTTTTCCTGAAGCTGCCGGGCTGTAAAGATCATGTTGTTCTTAAGGGAATGGACAGCTGATAGAACCTCCTGGAAGGTTGGTGGTAGACTGAGGTCGTGGATAGGAGGAAGTTCAGGCAGTTGTCTGGGATGGTGGGGTCTGTGTCAGAGTCCTGATTAAGCAGGGTGTTAAAATGCTCAGCTCACCTCAGCGGAATGGTATTCTGATTCTTCAGATTAATGCAACTTAAATATGTATATTTACAAAACATTCATCTGCTTTAGATTAATGCAACTTAAATATGTATATGTACAAAACATTCAATTTCCCTTTCATAAACCCATATTCCAAATAAGCATGCTTTCACAATAACAGTCCATAACTAACTTCACAGTTCTAAAGATTCAGTCTTTTGGGTGGTGCTCTGTTTTTTTTTCATGATAGTGCCTCTGGACCTGTGGAGTGGCATCAGGTTAGTTAAATGTCTGGTCTAAGACAACATTCGCAGTTTCTGGTGTCATGTTGCTGTCAGTGACATCATCACTGAGAGATAGGTCTGGTGCCACATGACATCTCCATGTCTGATCTCCAACATCCACTGTATACATCAGTGGTCCAGTTCCTGTAGCTGTCCTACCAGGTGTCCACTTGTCTTCTCAGTAATCACGCATAGGGACTTCCTGTCCAATCTCGGAGCTCCTTGCTGCTTCACTTGGCAACTGGCTGAACTGTTTATTCTGCACTTCCCTTCGTAGATCTGCTTTCAGGAGGTCTATGCGAGATCTCAGATTCCTGCTCATGAACAGCATTGTAGGAGTTAGGTTTGTCGTCATATGGACAGAGTTCCGATATACAAAAAGGAAGTGTCCACCTTGTGTGTTGTAGAGAAATGTCATCCTTGTCCATCGCTTTGATGGACTTCGTGAAGGTTTTGTCAGCTAACCAATTCGTTGCTGGGTGGTGAAGAACTGACTTGAAATATCTGATGCCATTTTTTTTTCATGAACAGTTGGAATTCTTCTGATGTGTACTGTGGTCCGTTGTCACTCACAATTTGTTCTGGTAAGCCATTTCTGACGAAGATAGACCACAGACAGGAGACAGTCTTTGCTGAGGTGGTTGACTTCACTGGTATAACCTCCAGCCACTCCGAATGAGCATCCACAGCAAACAGAACTATGGAGTCCATGAATGGCCCAGCAAAGTCAATATGTACTCATTGCCATGGTGACAACGGCCACTCCCACGTGTAACGGTGCCTATTGGGGTCCATTTTGAATGTTTTGGCGTCCTGAATAGCTTTTGGCGAAGCCTTCAATCTGTTTATCTATTCCCAGCCACCACACGTATCTCCGGGTGAGACTCTTCACCTTCACAGTACCCAGGCGTCCTTCATGCAGATTCCCTAAAATTTGGGTGTGCAGTTTAGAGGGAACCACAACACGAGATCCACACATCAGCGTTCTTTGACACACTGGTCCACCAATGCTGTATGGAACACCTCTGCTGGGTCACAGCACGAAGACCTTTTTCCTTCAGTTGCCAATAGTGGAAGATATGACAAGCCATCGGCATTGCTGTGTTGTTTGGTACCCTTGAACGCTATGTCATAAAAGTCAGCTCCTAGAAATAGTGCCCAGTGTTGTAACAGGTAGCAGACATCTCTGGAATTCCCTTCCTGGGATTGAAAATAGACACAAGGGGCTGGTGACCTGATGCTAGTGTAAACTTTTATCCGTAGAGGTAGTGGTGAAACCTCTTTATTCCCCATATTAGATTAAGGGCCTCTCAGTCAATCTGTGTGTAGTTGTGTTCTGTGCTCATCAGTGATCTTGAAGCAAATGCAATTAGGCATTTAGATCCATCTTTCATTCTGTGTAACAAGTCCAATGCATCACAGATGGGCAGAGATGGGTCATAATAGATGAGCAGTTCATTGTATGTTATTAGTCTGTTTGTTTCCTTGAATGGTCTTTCACATCTTTCTGACCATTCCCACTTTGCTCTTGTCTGCGACAGTGCATTCAATGGATGCAGCACTCCAGGAATGTTTGGGAGAAACTGGTGGTATTAGTTTACAGGCCCCAAGTATGACCTGAGTTGTGACACGTTTTCTGGTTTGGGTACCTGTAGCACTGCTTCAGTCTTCTCTTGTGACTGTAAACCGTTCTTGTCAATGAAAAGTCCACGATATGAGATTTCGTTCTTGAAAAACTCACATTTCTCTCTCTTTGTGTTCAGACCATACTCACTCAGCCTGGTAAGCTCTTTACCAAGGTTCTGAAGGTGCTCCTCATTATTTTTGCCAGTCATGATGATGCCATCGAGGTGACACTGTATTCCTGGGATATCCTGGAGCACTTGGTCCATTGCCCTTTGCCAGATCGCTGGGGCTGATGCGATGCCAAAGATGAGACAATAATACCACAACAGTCCCTTGTGAGTGTTGATTGTGAGGAACTTCCTGCTTGACTCCTCAATCTCCATTTGCAGATGGGCTTGTGACGAGCCAATTTTTGAAAACCTCTCCCCGCCCAAAAATGCAAAAATGTCTTCTATTTGTGGCAGGGGGATACTGCACAGTACACAGCACCAGGTTGATGCTCACCTTGAAATCCCCACATATGTGAACAGCTCCGGCCTTCCCTTTCTTGATCACTGGGACAATCGGTGTGACCCAATCACTCCACTCAACCTTGGAGTGAATTCCAGATGCCTCAAAGTCCTGAAGTTCAGCATCCACTTTAGGACGTAGTGTGCAAGGTACTGTGCGTGCTTTGTGGAATCTTGGAGCTGCTGCTTCATTCAATTCAATTCTGGCCTTCATGTCTTTGAGTTTACCAATCCTCTTCTCAAACACCTTCTCATTAACATTAAGCAACATTTACCACCTTGGTGGCCATTCCCTATTGATGCCACACTGAGTGCTCTGATTGAGTGCCCGTCTAGTTAGATTTTTCTCAACCATTCACCTCCGAAAAGCGCTGGTCCTCCACTTTTCAATACATAAGGCTCTAACTGTTGTGTTTTGCCTCCATACATCACATTTACTTTCAGTTTGCCTTTGGGAGACACGTTTTCACCTGTGTAAGTCTTTAGCATCACAGAGGTCTTCTCTTATGGTATCTTAGAAAACAGTCTGTTGTGGTCAGCCTCTGGAATTATGGACAAAGCTGACACTGTATCCAGCTCCATTTTCAGTTTTACACCAGACACATCTGTTGTGATCCAGGTGATTTTGTGATCTGCTTCAGTTATACTATGCAGTTATAGGCATGACAGTGCAGTTTGTCAGACTCTGTGTCATCCGATTGTCTTTTACCTTTGGTAACTTAATGTATTTGCTTAGTTTTGTGTTTGAGACTTTTGCCTCGGTTGTGCTTTTTGTCTGCCTTGCACATTCTCTCCATGTGACCTTGTCTTTGACACTTTCTGTAGACTTTTCTTTGAACCAACAGTCATTTGCATCATGGAAGGATTTGCCACATCAATAAAATTTTTGGCTTTTGTACCATTCTGGGACATTTTATGCATTTCACGTTCTAACGTCCTTTTCTGTAGTTCTGCTGCATCCTTTGCTGCAGTCTCTAATGATACTGCAATGGTCAATGCCCGTTCTGAGGTTAGGTCTCTTTCTGCTAGTAGCCTCGTTTGAGTGCTTTGACTATGCATGCCAGATACAAGTCAATCCCTTAATGCATCAGAAAGTCTATCTCTAAAGTCAATAGTGGGAAAGTTGGCACAGTTCTGCAATGTATTCAGAAAGGTTTTCATCTTTTAACTTGTTCCTTTTGTAAAATCTAAATCTCTCAGCTATTGCCAGCGGTTTAGGGCACACGTGATTTTGCAAAATTGGAACAATTTCGTCGATCGCCTTGCTTGCTGGCTTTGCAGAGGAAACTAAGTTACATTCTAAGCACGTTCTCGGGCCCATTAAGTTAAGACCTGTAGGGGCTTTCTTTTGTTCTTTCATGTTATTCATGTTACAATACAGTTCAAGCCTCTTGATATACAACTCCCAGCCTTCATTAGTGCTATCATATTTGTCAACTTTCCTGACTGAAGCCATCGCCGTGTAATTTTCATTTTAAATTCAGCACATCTTTCACTGTTACTATGCACAGTACTCATGCCTTTGCCAGCATCCGTGACGGCCTTCTATGTACTGTTTAACCCTTGCTGTTTCATCCTGTAATCGTGTCGTAACTGTCGGTACAGTTAGCGATATTTTCTGATATTCAGGTTTGTCCTCGTCACCAATTTGTTGTGTCTTTGCACAACTACATATCAATTAAATAAAAGCACACTTGTGGGGGATGGCTTTAACTGGTCTATTCACATTGCAGAGAAACAGAGAGAGAGAACAATGTGCATGTGTAGACAACAGCGCATGCACAGACAACAGATCAATATGTAGTGCTAAATTGGGGGTGGTAGTCATTGCTCTAAAAGAAGTAGATCCATATATTACAGGTCCACCACATTGGCAGAATAAGTGAACCTACTTCAGCATCTAGCATCTGTTACATTGAGGTTCCAATCACTCTCAAGCAGCTCTGGAAGGCTGGCGGCATGTGTCACATGCCTGATGTAGGACTCTTGGAACAAATACTCTACTCAATTTTCATCATGAAAAGTGATTCCCAGGAAGAAAATGACATTGCTTTGAGAATGTTCTAAAGATCTCCTTGATAAGATGTGACACCATCATCAAATACATTCAGGGACAGAGCCTAAAGTTCAAAGCTCCAAGTTCAAAGTAAACTTTATTATCAAAGTACATATATGTCACCATTTACAACCCTGAGATACATTTTCTTGTGGGCATACTCAATAAATATGTAGAATAATAATCATAACAGAATCAATGAAGGACCACCCAACTAGGCTGTGCAACCAGAGTACAGAAGATAACAAACTGTGCAAATACAAAAAGAAGAAATAATAATAACTAAATAAAATAGCAATAAATATCGAGAATATGAGATGAAGAGTTCTTGAAAGTGAGTCCATTGCTTGTGTGAAAACTTCAACGGTGGGGCAAGTGAAGTGAGTGAAATTATCTCCTTTTGGTTCAAAAGCTTGACGGCTGAGGAGCAACAACTGTTCCTGAACCAGATGGTGGGAGTCCAGAGGCTCCTGTACCTTCTTCCTGATGGCAACAGTGAGAAGAGAGCATGACCTGTGTGGTGGGGGTCCCTGATGATGGATGCTGCTTTCCTGTGACAGCGTTTCATGCTTCTTGGACAAGGGCCAAACACAGGAGACAGGGACTAGATGGGTGGGAAACATCTGCCATGGGTTTGTTGGGCTGAAGGACCTGCATCGGTGCTGTATTGCTTTATGAAATCCTGGCCATGAGCACTCAGAATGCTGAAGGATTGTTCAGGAGGGCATAGTGAACCTCAGTAATCAGGGTCCCCTGTAAGTACCCGTGTGGTTAACTTCTATCTGATAATATAGCCTCAGTTCTACAGATAAATTTTTGCAATTGACTTTAAAGCATGGTTTGCCCACCATTTGTCATTATCTCACATATCAAATATGCTCATCATATGCTTGAAGGATCAGAACCAAATTTAGGAAGCCGCATGATCCATGCACAGGCAAGCTTAATGCATTTGTCATTTAGCAAGGGAATTGCAAATTCAATTCCTTTGCATTCTACACAAAAAATCACTCTGCAAAGAAAAATCCAAGTCTATTGAGAGCTCTTTTGTATTCCCTCCTCCTTCCATTAGCACGTCGACACTTTCCAGATTGTCTTCGGATTGGCCGCCTACTCATACTCCTTTTTAAGTGGTTTGTGCAGAAGTCTTGACATCACAAAAGGTATGTCAGGACTTGACAATTCTTGCATGGCAGCTTTGAAGAGCTGAAATACTATAGAGAACACTCTAAACAAGAACATTGTGACAAAATCAGACAAAAAAAAAGTAACTAACCTGTAAGTGGTTGAAAATCTCTGAAATATAACTCGTCAAGAGGTAAGTCCTCCCCGCTTAGTTTCTAGCATCGTGTTGGCTTAGAGCGGCCTTCAGGCTGAACTTCATAGCTGCAAATGTCAGAGGTGATGTTAAGTCAGGTTACTATGCTGAATGATGTCATGATCTGCCTGAACCGCATCCTTGCAGCAGGCAGTTAATTATTCCTTTAACACACATCAAAGTTGCTGGTGAACGCAGCAGGCCAGGCAGCGTCTGTAGGAAGAGGTACAGTCAATGCTTCAGGCCGAGACCCTTCGTCAGGACTAACTGAAGGAAGAGCTAGTAAGAGATTTGAAAGTGGGAGGGGGAGGGGGAGGGGAAGATCCAAAATGTGATTTTACGTTTTGGGTGTGTTGCTTGAATTTCCAGCATCTGCAGAATTCCTCGTGTTTAATTATTCCTTTATTACTTTTGATTCTAAAGGCACTTAAATCACCCAAAGAATCAGAATCAGAATCAGATTCAAGTTTATCGTCACCGGCATGTGACTTGAAATTTGTTAACTTAGCAGCAGCAGTTCAATGCAATACATAATCTAGCAGAGAGAGAAAAAAATAATACAATAAAACATAATAACAAATAAACAGGTAAATTACATATATTGAATAGATTTTTAAAAATGTACAAAAACAGAAATACTGTATATTAACAAAAAGTGAGGTAGTGTCCAATGCTTCAATGTCCATTTAGGAATCGGCTGGCAGAGGGAAAGAAGCTGTTCCTGAATCGCTGACTGTGTGCCTTCAGGCTTCTGTATCTATAGAGGACAATTTTTCACCCATCTGGTTTATGCCAAATAAATCAAAGGCTAAGGAAGTGCAAGGAGTAGCATGAGGGGCACCATGAGAACATCAGTTATATGGCATTGAGTCAAACATCATGGGAACATGTCCTGTGGCCCACTGACTCTCCATCAAACACCCTTTTATGCTAATTCCATTTTATTCTTCCCACATTCCCATCCATTCCACCACTAAAGGCAACTTAAAATCCCCATACGGTAGAAAACCAGAACACCAAGAGGAAACTCATATGGTTAATTTGAGAACATGCATACTCCTCACAGAAAGCATCTGCGAGGCAGTGTTTCTTTCAGCTGTGCAGTTCTGCTGCCCATCTTGCCAGTTATGATAATGCGAGGTACCATGTATGAAAGCATTGTGATCCGATCATTGAAGACACAAGAGGGAGCAGATGCTGGTCTCCGGAGCAACATTCAAAATGAAGAAAGAACTCAACAGGTCACACAGTATATATGGAAGGGAATGGACTGATCCAGTCCAGATAAAGAGTCTTGACCAAAACATCGCAAGTCCATCTCCCTTCATAGATTCTGCCTGATCATATGTGATGATACCAGTGGAGACCTGTGCATAGGCACAGACCCATCAAAGGGATGCACCATACACCCTATACATGGCATACTCAGTTAAGTATCATTTAGCTCAGTAAACTCTTGGGAATAGAGCACATTGAAAACAAAAGTTTTCAACACATGCAAGCAATCATAATATCAAAACACATACCAAATAGTTGAGGGAAATAATACTGATTCTCTTAATTTTTCTCTCATTCTTCAGTTTTACATAATATGAAGTGCCAGTTATGCAGAAGCCACTCTGTAGCCCCTACAAAGAACCTTGAGTTTCTCTGCAGAACATTTGTCCCATTAAGGACTGCACTGTAGCAACAGTGCTGATCAGATCGTTAACTGCCAGATTTCAAGAATCACATGATGTCTTCAGTCAATATATCTTCATACACCACTCATGACTTTCGCATCTGTCTAATATTGAGTAGGAAACTTCAACTTGGTACACATTTCTGCCATTGTACACTGAGATATTAGTTTCAGAATCAGAATCAGGTTTATTATCACCGGCATGTGACACGAAATTTGTTAACTTAGCAGCAGCAGTTCAATGTAATACATAATACAGAAGAAGGGGAAAATAAATAAATAAATTACAGTATACGTAAATTGAATACATTAAAAAACGTTCAACAAAAATAGTGTATATTAAAAAAGTGAGGCAGTGTCCAAGGGTTCAATGTCCATTTGGGAATCGGATGGCAGAGGGGAAGAAGCTGTTCCTGAATCGCTGAGTGTGTGCCTTCAGGCTTCTGTATCTCCTACCTGATGGTAACAGTGAGAAAAGGGCATGCCCTGGGTGCTGGAGGTCCTTAATAATGGACGCTGCCTTTCTGAGACACTGCTCCTTGAAGATGTCCTGGGTACTTTGTAGGCTAGTACCCAAGGTGGAACTAACTAGATTTACAACCCTCCGCAGCTTCTTTTGGTCCTGTGCAGTAGCCCCTCCCCCAATACCAGACAGTGATGCAGCCTGTCAGAATGAGTAGAATAGTTTACGTCTACATTTTCACATCAATGTGAAAAATACTCCACAAGCTCATCATTAATGGCCTTCAATGGGGAAAAATCAACTTATTATTATCTTTTTATCTGTTTTTAGAAGCATAGGCACTTGAAAAGTTCCATCAACGCTGTCTTCGAAACATCTTAAATATCAGCTGGGAAGATAGAAGAACCAATGTCAGTTTGCTAAATGAAGCAAAAACAACAAGCATTGAAGCCTGCGTCATCAAAAACCAACTAAGATGGAGCAGTCATGTTGTTTGGATGAAAGATGAACGTCTGCTGAAACAAATCTTCTACTCCCAGCTTAAAGAAGGCAAACATAAAAGAGGCGGACAACAGAAGAGATTCAAAGACACCTTAAAAGCCAACATGAAGAAATGTAACATCGACATCAACAATTGGAAACCAATGCCAAGGACAGGAAACTCTGGCAAGTCATCATCCAAGAAGGAACAGCAACTTTCGAAGACAACAGATGTGCAGAATTAGAAAAAAAGAGAAGAAAATGGAAACAGAGGCAGCAACAACCAAAGCCCGATCTGCCATCTGGAACTACCTGTCCTGAATGCGGAAGAACTTTCAAAGCCGAGATTGGACTCATAGGTCACTTGAGAGCCCATAAGTCGATCAACGGAATGAAGACCATCATCCTCAACCTCGTGGGATAGCCACGACGATGACGACAACATATTTAAACTAGCTGTAAAAATAATGTTTTTACTGTTTGTTCCTGAGGTCTGGTCAGTATTGAAAAGGCAGTGTTTATCGGTAAACTTAATTTTCTCCAGGACATTAGGAATTGGCCATGGATCTGGGGAATGAAATACTTTGTAGGTTATAGCAGGCAGGAGCAGCAGGTTCCTTCCCATATCACTTGAGTCCAGGTTTAGTGTTGAAGTCTCTCAGTGAAATCTGAATTCACATCCTTCTGACTTATCAGTGAAAATGTAACCACTGAGTAACAGTTGACACTTGCAAATTCAAAGAATTGTATGCAGCACAATCAGTGAACAAAAAGAAAGAAATTGTTGATTTTTTAAAAATAACCTTCTCTCTTTTAGCTGTTGAGGAAGTATGTGAGTAATGTGGTTTCCTGAAGTATATCAAAAGTTGGCAGGCCTTGGCTTCAGATCCAACAAATTCCACATAAAGTTAGTGTCTTGTTTCAGCCTATTGAAGAAAGTAGAATAGAGAGGAGAAGGAATAGGATTATTAAATGTAGGTGAGCCAAACTCATAGACCCACATATGGTAACATGTGGGAACGTTGGAGCAGTATGCAGCAAAACCAGTTAAGAATAAGAATGATAAATCGTAAGTAAACCATGTAATGAAAAGAATTTTGTTTGTAATCTGGCGAGTTAATACTTTCTAAATGTTTGATTTTATATTGCTGTAAATCTGCAAATAAACTTTCCTGAAGAATAATTACATTGCAGTGACAAAGGAGTTGTAACTGATGTCTCCCAAAGAAGAGACAAGGCTAGAGAATTATATTGTCAATACAATAATTCACTTAGCTTATGCCCTTAGCTGTAAATCAAAATCAGTGAAAATAAAACTGGGAGCGATGTAGAATGGGTGGTTAACCCAATTTCCTGCTGGGTGGGTTAGGGTTGACTCATCCTTCCAGATATAGTTACAAAATTAAAGAGAATTCTCTTTACTATGCACATCAGAATCACTCATGTCATAGAACAAAACAGGCAGTAACTAACCAAGGTTTAATAATTTGTAATTTTATGATACCTTAATTGTTAGTTTATTACTTGTGAATGTAAGTAGTTGGGTCTGCTTTGTAGCCATACGTTATGACCTTTTCACATGAGCAGTTCACATCACCAGCCATTAAGTCTAACCCACCCCTATTATCACAACTTATAATTATATAATATTATTGACAAGGTGATAAACACACCAAATATTTCACAGGAATGTTAACAAACAAGACTTGACTCTGAGCCTCCAAAAAAAAGTTGGTACAACTTGATCAAGTTTCATCAAAGAGGTAAATTTTAAAGCACTTTTCAAAACATGTAAAGAGTGTAAAGAGGATTAAGGAACAAATTTTAGAGTTCAGAGCATTTGCACTGAAGGTATACCGAGCAACAGTCGTCTGTCCTTGAACTGATGTAGTTCAGAAGGACCCATTGTACTGTTTACTGGGATATTCAAGGTTTTTGATCTAGCATTTGTGCAGATCTGATAGGTTACAATTAAACTAGTACCACCTAATCCCTTCTGTCTTCACATGGTCCGTAAAGTTCAAAGGAGATGTGCGAGGCAAGTTTTTTTTTGCATGGAGGGTGGAATGCACTGACAGGGGTGACTTGGAGGCAAATATACTAGAGCTGTTTAAGAGGCTGTTGGATGGATATGCAGAGAATGGAGTAATATGGACCATGTGAAGACAGAAGGGATTAGGTGGTACTAGTTTAATAAGTTCAGCACAACATCAGGAGCCAAAGGGCCTCTTGCTGAGCTGTACCACTCCATGTTCTATGTTCTATATACATATCTAAGCCTGTGTCCTGATCATGGAGCTGATGTAGAATGGACAATTGACTTGGTTCAGATGAGATTCCGAGAGAACCAAATGAGGAATTTACAGAAACACTGGCCACAATTTTACAAAGAACTATAACTTCAGGGGTGCTTGATGACTGGAAATGATGATTGTAACACTCTCGTTCACAAAATGATTTAGGCATATACCCAGTAATTTCGTTGAGAGAAAAAAAGGGTGAAATGTTAAACTCATCACTTGTTGTTATGTTACTTGCCTGCCATGTTAACTTTGGTACTGTGGGATGCTCTGAAAATACTATTCAGGGCCAGAATTTGTAGTCACTTGCCATATGTGAATTAATTTTTTAAAAAAGTTCTGAAGAGATTTATTAAAATGGTTCCTGGAATGTATGAGCATTATTTGATTATACTGGAAAATACAAGGTTCTTCTACCTGGAACAGAGGGGGTTACAATGAAACCTTAAAGGCTGCTAAAATGAAAATTACACACCATCTTAAAAGTTTCTTCCCCCAGGCAGTTAATAAGATCAACCATTCTAGTTAGCTCTTCCCCCATCCCTCCTGTCTATTACCTCAGTTACTGCACTGCACTGGAAACACTTGAAACTACTTTTTTTCATGCTGTTTACATTGTATTTATGTACTTTTGCATATTTATTCCATATCCTTACTTCTAACTTTATTTTTATATAGTTCTTTATTCTTTATCATTGTTAAATGTTGTTGTTTTTTGTTGCATGTTGTAATTCCTAACATATGATGAATAAATTTGGTCCTTGTTCTGATTGAGGTATTTACTTCACAAAGATCATAGGAAGAGTAGATAGAAACTAATGTGTGGACTTTTTTTTCTTATTCAATGAGTGTTTTAATTCTGGAAGGCGCTGTCAAGGAAGTTAGATACATATGTGAAAGGAAAGAATTTGCAGGCTATGAGGAAAGGGGATAGACTAGATACAGAGTTAGTACAGACTTTATAGTTTGCATAGCCTAATTTTGCAATTCTTTGATCTTGATTGGTACGCACAAACAGGAAATGGAATTCATTACACATCTGGAGAAGAGCAAACAATGAAATAAAACTTATAATCAACTAAGTGTTTTATTAAATGCATCTTAAAAAGGACAAATTGAATTAAATGAGGCAACAATTAAAACAAAAGATTGGGAGCATCTGTGTAACAATACAATAACAAGTGATGCAGATTTAACAAGAGTTTGCTGTCTGAATTCCCAAATCAGCAATTTATGATTAAACAGGTCCCACTGACGGTAACAAGTTAAAAAGTAAGCTGACAAACAAAAATTATGTCTAAAGGAATGAGTAAAGATTATTTCATTTCTAAGATGTAGGGAGTCATGTCTTCCTCTAAATTCTTGAATTTTTACATGAAGCAATTTATTTTTTGATGGGCAGTTGAAAGTTATTTAATTTGGAGAGGTATCATAGCTGAGGATGAGCAAAATTGTGAAACTTGAAATTGAGGATGATTGAAAAATGTTAATGACATGAAAAGTCATTGTCCTGAAACATTTACTCTGTTTCTCTCGCCACAGATTCTGCTTGACCTGCAGAATATTTCAATCATTTCCTCTTTTGTAAGTATTCTTTAAGTGTAAGTATTCTGAATGATATGCCCATAATTCACAACAGATGACTTCTGATGCCTTCCCCATCATTATGGGGGATTTTAACCAGGCCAGCTTGAAAAAGTCTATAAATAATTACTTGTAGTAGTAGAGGAACCAATGCACTGGACCACTGTTACACCACCATCAAGAGTGCTTACCGTACAATCCCATAACCACACTTAGCAAAGTCTGATCACCTGGCTCTAATTTTACTCCCTGAGTGTAGGTAGAGACCGAAGACTGCGACACCAGTCGTGAGGATCAAGAAAGTATGGACAAAGGAAGCACATGAACGTTTATGGGACTGCTTTGAATTGGTGGATTTGACTGTATTCAGGGATTCATCTTCAGATTGAATGAGTACACCACAGCTGTTACTGACTTCATTAAAACCTGTGTAGATGAGTATGTGCCTATGAGAAGTTACTGTACATACACAAATTGAGACAAGAGGGCGTACAGGAGTGAGATATGCCAACTAGTGGAATGCTGCTGCAGCAACAACCTGGCACTCAATGTCAGTAAGACTAAAGAGGTGATTGTGGACTTCAGGAAGGGTAAGACGAAGGAGCACATACAAATCCTCATAGAGGGATCAGAAGTGGAGAGAGTGAGCAGCTTCAAGTTCCTGGGTGTCAAGATCTCTGAGGATCTAACCTGGTCCCAATATATCGATGCAGTTATAAAGAAGGCCAGACAGCGCCTATAATTTATTAGAAGTCTGAAGAGATTTGGTATGTCAACAAATACACTCACCAGAATCCGCTTTCTTCTCGATGGTGAACATTACATGAAGTACTCATTAAGGACCTCAATCACTTCCACTGGCTCCACTCCATTAGCCTTGAGCAGACCTACCCTTTCCTCACCTCCTCATACGTTTATATTGCTTTGCGATTCACCTCAGTCCTGCTTAACAAGGACATTTCATGGCACCCTCTAGTCCTCCTAATACCCTATTTAAATTTCTTGCTTGTTTCTTTCATTTTTAAGAGACTTGGCTGATTTCAGTTCCTTACACGTTTCCTTTTTGACTAAACTTACAGTCTCTCATTTGCATTATCTTATGTGGTACCTTTCTGTCCTTAAACCCAGCTAATCCTAGCTGGTCTCCAAATTTCCACCCTCCATGAATTTAAGCCCATTCATCCACTCACCCATGAATCTGTGGCTTCCGAGTAAGCAACTGGTTTTTACCATCCTCAGCCTTGGTTTCAAATGCCTACACACTTCCCAAGCCCATAACCTGTTCCAACCTTACAAATACAGTATTCCACTATCCATTACCCAGATATAGAAGATGCTGGAATTACTCAGCATCCATGGAGCAAGGAAACAGGAACTGGGGTTTCAGAATTTTCCAAAGGCCAGCTGTTTACAGCATCCTCTTTTTCAGATTTTTAGCGTGTACTTTTTTTTTTGCTCTTCGATAAGAATGCAAACATTATTAAAAGTACATCATGTGAAAATGTTGATCACCCTGTGATCTGATTCCGATGCTGACATCAGGCTGTCTTTCAAGAGGGTGAACCTTTGCAATGGAGTACCTGGAAGTACCTCTAAATGGAGTACCTCTAAAAATCTGTGCCAGCCAACTGGCACAGGTTCAAAGACATTTTCAATCTCTCATTGTCACAGTCAGAAGTTCCCATCTATTTCAAAAGGGCAACAATTATGCTAGGTTAGTGAGAGAGGCAAGGGAGAAGATTTCTGGGAACTTAGCAGAGATTTTTGTGTGCTCTTTATTCACAGGCGAGGATTAAAATAGCCAATGTTGTTCCTTTGTTTAAGACGGGCGAATGAACCTTATGTTAGTAGTAAGGAAATTATTGGAGAAGATTCTTCGTGACAGGTTCCACTCACATCTGGAGAAGCATAGTCTTAATAGGGTTAGTCAGCATGGCTTTGGGAGAGGGTGATCATGAGTGTTTTGAGGAGAGATGACAAAAGGGCAGTGTATGTTGTTTACACACTTGGCAGAAGACAAGTTGTATTGTGTTCAACTGCAGACTGCCGCAACATTCATGGATTCAGGGACTTAGACTATTTTTTTTGTGTATTTTACTGATATCTTATATGTGCAAGCTATCCTATATAGGCTTGCTACTTTATATGTGCTGTATGTGGTGTTGAAATAGTTGTTATAATGTGTGGTAGTGTAGTGGGTAGTGCTTGTCACTCTCATTTTCCGCTTCCACTGCTGGCTAGCAATCTTGTGAAAAGGAGAGCTGAATGTGTAAGTCTCTCCCTCCAGTACATAGTCTCTCCAACAGCAAGCCTCATGTAGTGCCTCCTCGCTGGCGACACACGGAAACTGAACTCCTTTCAGTCTCAGGCTGAACTTTGGAGGACAGGGAGGAGAGCTGGCCCCTGCATACATAGCATGCAGGCCCACTAGCATGTGGACACGCCCTGGAGCCCGTGAACCAGATCCCAGCTATGGGAAAAATAGTCCTAGTGCCTTGTGGCCAGCCTTGGGAGAGACTAAGGCTACAGGAGTAAGCCCAGAGTGTAAGTTTGGAGTGGAGTCCCTAAAGTGGCTGGACATTATTGAACATCCTTCCAGTAGTTCTTGCAGCCAAGCTGGTGTCAAACGTATTGCTTCATAAGCTTTCCTTTGGACTACACTGGTGAGGCCAAGCATGGGATCTTGACGACTGGGCATCTCAGGATCTCCATACTTTCCACTCAGGCTTGTAATGATGATGTTCATCACCCATTGTCCTTTGAGACAGATGGATGCCGATCATGTGCCTGACTGTTGGTACTGCGTTTTGCACCTTGGCCCTGGAGTACAGCTGTTTTGTTTGGCTGTATTCATGGGTATTCATTAGGGCTGCCAACTTTCTCACTCCCAAATAAGGGACAAAAGTAGCAGTCAAATACGGGACACTTGTGTTTACCCCAAGAAAGACTACCATGACCATGAAGCCCTTGCATGGGCACCTGTGTGCGCATGTGTGATGTGCACATATGTGATGTGTGCACACGTGTACGTGCCGATTTTTTTTACCCACAAATCGGTTTTGCCTTAATCTTCCCAACTACACTGTACATACATTATTTCTACTTTATATAGGCTGTGTATTTATCATATCATTCCTGCTTTTACTACATGTTAGTATTATTTTAGGTTTTATGTGTTATTTGGTATGATTTGGTAGGTTATTTTTTGGGTCTGGGAACGCTCAAAATTTTTTCCCATATAAATTAATGGTAATTGCTTTTTCGTTTTACGCCATTTTGGCCCGAAAGGTTTCATAGGAACGCTCTACCTTAGCGGGGGAAATACGGGACAAGGGCGGTCCTGTATGGGACAAACCAATTTAGCCTAATATACAGGATATCCTGGCAAATACAGGACAGTTGGCAACCCTAGTATTCATGTATAGTTAAATGACAATGGCCCCCTAGGCCTGAGTCAACGTAGTAATAGTGAATGACAATCAAACTAGAACTTGCACCGTAGTGAAACTCTCGACAGGGTCCCTCATGGTAGGCTGATTCAAAAGATTACAGCACATGGGATCCATGAAAACTTGATAGATTGGATTCAAAATCCATGTGGCCTTAGAAGAGAGTGGGTAATAGTGGGGAAGTGTTATTCTGACTGGAAATGTGTGACGACTGATGTTCTGCAAGGATCAGAGCTGGGATCTCAGTTCTTTTGTCTGAAACTTAGTAATCAGCCCGTCTACATTTTCATCTAAATCAGTTTTATATATGCAACACACATCAAAGTTGCTGGTGACCCTTCGTCTCGGCCTGAAACGTCGACTGTACCTCTTCCTAGAGATGCTGCCTGGCCTGCTGCGTTCACCAGCAACTTTGATGTGTGTTGCTTGAATTTCCAGCATCTGCAGAATTCCTGTTGTTTCAGTTTTATATATGGTTGTTTTATACCTATATATCTGATTTAGATGAAAATGTAGATGGGCTGATTACTAAGTTTCAGGCAATACTAAACTTAGCGGAGCTGTGGATAATATGAAAGGTTGTCAAATGATTCAGCAAGATATAGACCAGTTAGAAATATTGGCAGAGGAATGACAGATGGAGTTTAATCCTGACAAATGTAACATGTTGCACTTTGGGAGGCCTATTATAAGAGTGTATGCTCTATACATATATGCTGTAAATGGTGGAGCCCCGAGAACCATCGATGTACAGAAGGATCTTGGGATGCATGCTGAAAGTTTCATGAAAGGGGCATCACAAGTAAATAGAGTGATGAAGAAGGTGTGTGGAGCAACTTGCCTTGATCAGTTGGGACGTTGAATATATAAGTCAGGAAGTCATGTTGTGTCTGTTTAAAACTGTGTCTTGTCCATATTTGGATTATTGTGTGCAATTGCTGCTTTGCAAGAAGGGTGTGGAAGAGGAAGTTCACTAGGATGTTGACTGGATTAGAGAGTATTATCTATAAGGAAAGATTATATAAACGTGGATTTTTTTGTCTGGTGTGTTGGAGAATAAGGGGTGACCTGACAAAAGCATGTAAAATTCTGAGAGATATGAATAGGGTCCCAAAGTGAAAATATCAAATACCGGAGAGCATAAATTTAAATAAAAGGAGGAAAAGTTTAAAGGAAATTTATTTTTCTTACACAGAGAGTGATAAGTGCTTGGAATGTGCTGCCAGGGGAAGTGATGGGAGCAGATACAAAATCAACATTTAAGAGGCATTTACAGAAGCCCATGAAAATTTAGGTTTGAAGGGCTATGGACATGTGCAGGCAGATGAGAATAGTTTGGATCATGTTTGGCACAGAAATCCTGGGCAGAAGCCCTACTCCTGCCCTGTATTGTTCTGAATTATCTATCTGAAAAAAGAACAAACATACTGAACCTCGTTTAAGCCCCGCTCATCATCGTTATCCCCTCATGATAAGTTCTGCAAGGGAAGGTGTGAAATGAGCGCAGCACTGTTCCCAGGAGTGGAGCGAAGGGGACGGGGGCGGAGCTTAGGGACTGGAGCGCGAGCCTGTGGCAGGCGCGCACACGAGCTGCAGTAGCGGCAACGCGAAGAGGCGGAGCTTGTGGAAAGGGGCGGGACCGGGGTCCCGGGACGCGAGCCCGGGCGAGGCGCGCGCATAAGCTGCGGGACTGTGCAGCTGCGCTGGTTCTTCTTCGGCTGGGATGCGGAGAAAGTTGGGTCTCAGCAGCAATCTCTTTTGCTCCGGGGCAGGTATCAGGAAGGGAAGGCGAAGCAATCCCGCCAGCACCATCCCCCAAATATGACAGAGTAGCACCCGGCTGTGCAGCAGTGCTCGGTTGGGCGAATAAGGGAGAAATTATTCCATGCAGGCGCCAAGAATGGAGGGGAAACTGGAAGATTTGTCGGAGAAAGATGCTTCTGAGAGTTCGTCCGATACCCTGTCCGAGGGCGAGCAGGAGCCCACAGTTGGGGAAAACAACGACTGCTCAGATTCGGAACTCCGGCAAATGCCCCTGAAGCAGACGGGGAAAGGGGATGGCCCCGAGGATCATAGCACCGACGAGGACGCGCTGGACCGAGACGACGACGACGAAGAAAGTGAACGAGTAGGTAACATTTGATCCTTGATCATCATTTTATCTTTCTCTTCTAGGATGAGTACAATATTCCTAAAGCATGAACTTGCTTATAAGTGCCGCTGCCTTAGTTAGTTTGGGGTGATAAAGGCGAAGCTACACATGGCAAATCCAACTTTTGATACATTCGGTAGCATGTGTACTGTATTAGAAAACAGTCTATCTTTTACTAATGTTTGTTTTGGGAAGACTGCAGATAGTGGAAGCAACGTGCAGCAGGTAGGCAGAAGATAAAGTTGGAGGCTAAACAAATTAATGAGTTGCAACATTGTCACATGATGTACTTTTAATAATGCTTGCATTCTTATCGAAGAGCAAAAAAAAGTGCACGCTGAAAAATCTGAAAAAGAGGATGCTGTAGACAGGTGACCTTTGGAAAATTCTGAAACCCCAGTTCATTTTTCCTTGCTCCACGGATGCAGGTGATATGCTGAGTAATTCCAGCATTTTCTATATCTGGGTAATGGATAGTGAAGTATTTGTAAGGTTGGAACAGGTTTATGGGCTTGGGAAGTGTGTAGGCATTTGAAACCAAGGCTGAGGATGGTAAAAACCAGTTACTTACTTGGAAACCACAGATTCATGGGTGAGTGGGTGAATGGGCTTAAATTCATGGAGGGTGGAAATTTGGAGACCAGCTAGGATTAGATGGGTTTAGGGGCAGAAAGGTACCACATAAAATAATGCAAATGAGAGACTGTAAGTTTAGTCAAAAAGGAAACGTGTAAGGAACTGAAATCAGCCAAGTCTCTTGAAAATGAAAGAAACAAGCAAGAAATTTAAATAGGGGATTAGGAGGGCTAGAGGGTGCCATGAAATGTCCTTGTCAAGCAGGATTGAGGTGAATCGCAAAGCAATATAAACGTATGAGGAGGTGAGGAAAGGGTAGGTCTGCTCAAGGATAATGGAGTGGAGCCAGTGAAAGTGATTGAGGTCCCTACTGAATACTTCATGTAATATTCACCATTGAGAAGGAAGCGGATGCTGGTGAGATTAGCCAGGAGTATGTCGATATTCCACATGTGTCTATATTAAGGAGGAGGTTGTGCTGAGTATCTTGGGAAAAACATTAAGGTGGTAAGTCTCCGTGCCCTGATCAGATCTATCCCAGAGCACTGAGGGGATTGCTGAGGCATTGACAGAGATTTTTGTATCCAAAAGGCAATAGAATAACACACACAAAATGCTGGAGGAACTCAGCAAGTCAGGCAGCATCTATGGAAGGGAATAACAGTTGATGTTTTGAGCCCAGACCCTTCATCAGGACCACGAAGGGTCTTGTCCTGGAACATTGACTGTTTTATTCCTCTCCATAGATGCTGCCTGACTTGCTGAGTATACTAGCCCCAACCTCTTGCCTTCGTATTCCAGATTACCACATGTTGGTAAAATTACAGGAGATTAAGTCAGAATCGGAATCGGGTTTACTACCTCTGGCATGTGTCATGAAATTTGTTAACTTGAAGGTAGCAGCGCAATGAAATACATGATAAATATAGAGGAGAAAAACTGAATTACAGTAAGTCTGTATATGTCTGTTAGCTATTTAAGTTAAAATAAGTAGCGCGAAAAAGCAGAAATAAAGAAAGTAGTGAGGTCATGTTAATGAGTTCAGTGTCCATTTAGAAATTGGATGGCAGAGGGGAAGAAGCTGTTCCTGAGTTGCTGAGTGTGTGCCTTCAGGCCTCTGTACCTCCTTCCCAATGGTAACAATGAGAAGAGGGCATGTCTTGGGTGGTGTAAATCCTTGATGTTGGATGCCGCCTTCCTAAACCCCTCTCCTTGAATATGTCTTGGGTACTATGGAGTCTAGTACCCTCCGTAGTAGTAAGGAGGATATTGAGGCCAGACATATTTTCCAAGATTAAGCTATCTTGGAACATCTTTGCAGGGCAGTCTGAAATGTATATTTTCTGCGCAAAGTGACCTTGTCGCCCATTCAGTTCCAGAATTGTCTGCATTGGGAGGTTGCTTGTTTGTGTACCTAATGTTAATGTCAACTTTGAATTTTTTTAATGAAAATATGATCCTTAAAAAAACAGATGACAAAATTATTTAAACTTGTTTTACCCAAATCGTTTGTAGCTTTTCAGTGATGTATTACTGTTTTATTTTCTATCTGAAACTTCTTTCACTTAACTTGTCTTCTTCAAAACTTCTTTATGCCCATATGGTTTGATTTTACTTGGTATTGCAGTGACTCCTGGGAATTCCTGTATAGCCCAAAATTTAGGATGTTTGTTGGCCACGGCTGCCAGAGCCTGAGTACAGGAAGCGAAGGCAGGGTCAACGTGTGGTAAAACTGGTTGTGTTTGTACATGGATTTGTTATGGAGGTGACCTGGGAGGAAGGAGGTCAGACTTCATGTGATTGACCTGGAAGCAAATGATCAGTTTTGGGAGTGCAGGGAGGGGAAGTGCCTCTGACCTCCAAAGAATATTCATGAACAGGGGGGGTTGGGGGAGGGTTGGAAAAAAGGACCGGGTAAGTTTCTTTAGGTGATATTTAAAACATTTTTTTTCTTGCTTTTTATTTAAGCACAGAAATTTCTGGAGCAGAGAACATTAAAACATTATTTAGTCTTTTTCCAGCCAAGTGCCAATGCGAACATTTTGGGAACATAAAATTATAGGCTGTACATGGGTAGTAAACTGCTTCTATTTTTACTAACGTACAAAAGTCGATTTTTAATTGCATTGGAAAATGTACAAGGATCACTGAGGCTACCATACCTCCACGCTATGTAATGAATGGCATCATAAGTCTTATGAAAAAGAATAATTACTAAAGGTGGAGACGGAGAAAACTCATTCTACCATTTGTAGGAACAACTGTATGCATGTACGTTAGACTTTTGGATTCAATAACATTGTGGGACTCGTTTGTACATAAGTTAGGTGTTAGTAAGCTGGACATAGCCCGGACTGGAAAAGCAAGCTGATAAACATGGGAACAAGATCTGGGGCCCAGATGAACAAAACCCTAAACCAGTGCAATTTAAGGATTAAAAAAGAATTTACAGACACAACGCAGAAGCAAGTAAAAGTGAATTTAGGTCTTATCCACTCCAAAAGAGAGAAATTTAAAGGCAACATGTGATTGAGTTGAAAGGGAGAAGGAAAAGTAATAATGCTTGTGTATCTCTAATAGTGGCTTTGTACTATAGATGACGAAGGAATCAGACTCTGCTGTCTTTTTTCAAAACAAGAATTGTGTTTACAAAGTGCCTTTGACATCCATTTCAGGACCCAACAAAGTATATTCTGACAAAAGTAGTAGTTTTGAAGTGTGGTCACTAGTGTAATAAAGAACAGTTGACCTGTGCTTAACAAGCACGAACAAATTATCATATGATACGAGCATGTATGAACATTGTGAGCTGAGGGGCATGTTCCTCTGCTGTACTCGAAATATAATTATCTTTCTAACTGTCAATGAGTCATCAAACATCTCAAGTTTAGGCAACACTCACAACCCGCTGGAGGAACTCAGCAGGTCGGGCAGCATCCGTGGAAACAATCAGTCAGTGTTTTGGGCCGGAACCCTTCGTCAGGACTGAAAAGGGAAAGGGGCAGAGGCCCTATAAAGAAGGTGGGGGGAGGGTGGGAAGGAGAAGGCTGGTAGGTTCCAGGTGAAAAACCAGTAAGGGGAAAGATAAAGGGGTGGGGGAGGGTAGGCAGGGAGATGTTAGGCAGGAAAGGTGAAGAAGCAGTAGGGGAAAACACAACAGTAGTAGAGGGAGACGGAACCATGAGGGTGGTGATAGGCAGCTGGGGGGAGGGGGCAGAGTGAAATAGGGATAGGGGAAGGGAGGGGGAGGGAATTAGTGGAAGCTGGAGAATTCTATGTTCATACCAAGGGGCTGGAGACTACTTAGACGGTATATGAGGTGTTGCTTCTCCAACCTGAGTTTGGCCTCATCATGGCAGCAGAGGAGGCCATGTATAGACATATCCTAATGGGAATGGGAAGCAGAGTTGAAGTGGGTGGCAATCGGGAGATCCTGTCTGTTGTGGCAGACGGAGCGTAGGTGCTCGACGAAGCGGTCCCCCAATCTGCGTCGGGTTTCACTGATGTAGAGGAGGCCGCACCGGGAGCACCAGATGCAATAGATGACCCCAACAGATTCACAAGTGAAGTGTTGCCTCACTTGGAAGTACTGTTTGGGGCCCTGAATGGTGGCAAGAGAGGAGGTGTAGGGACAGGTTTAGCACTTACGCTTACAGGGATACGTGCCGGATGGGAGATCCGTGGGGAGGGATGTGTGGATCAGGGAGTCACGGAGGGACCAATCACTGTGGAAAGCGGAGAGGGGTGGAGAGGGAAAGATGTGCTTAGTGGTGGGGTCCTGTTGAAGGTGGCGGAAGTTGCGGAGGATAATGTGCTGGATACGGAGGCTTGTGGGGTGGTAGGTGAGGACCAGGAGAACTCTGTCCCTGTTGTGGTGATGGGAGGATGGGGTGAGGGCCAAAGTGGGGGAAATGGAGGAGATGTGGATGAGGGCATCATTGATGATGGCAGAAGGGAAACCACGGTCCTTAAAGAAAGAAGACATTTGAGATGTCCTGGAATGGAAAGCCTCATCCTGGGAGCAGATGCGGCGGAGACAGAGGAACTGGGAATAGGGAATGCCATTTTTCCATGTGGCAGGGTGGGAAGAGGTATAGTCGAGGTAGATATGAGAGTCAGTGGGCTTGTAGAAGATGTCAGTGGACAGTCTGTCTCCAGACCGAGAGATCGAGAAAGGGGAGAGAAGTGTCCAAGATAGACCAAGTGAATTTGAGGGCTGGGTGGAAGTTTGAAGTAAAGTCGGTGAAATTGATGAGCTCAGCATGGGTGCAGGAAGCAACATCAATGTAGTCGTCAATGTAGCAAAGGAAAAGTTGGGGAGCAGTACCAGAATAAGTTTGGAGCACAGACCGTTCCACATAACCAACGAAGAGGCAGGCATAGTTGGGTCCCATGCGAGTGCCCATAGCAACACCCTTGGTCTGAAGAAAGTGGGAAGAGCTGATCTCAAGTTTAGCCCTCCTCTCTCCTATTCGAACTTCACACCTATGTGTTTATAATTTTGGGAATATTGGCTAGGACAGTGAGGATATTTTTCTGGCTCTGTTTCTAAAAGGATTTTTACTTCTACCTGAAGAGTGCAGAGAAAGCCTGAACTTGATGCCCCATCTGTTTGGCTCCACCTCTAACTCTCACTTGCCACTGTGGATTTTAGTACTCGTCGCTGGAGTGTGATTTGAATTCAAACTTGATTCATTCGAGGATGGGCTACAGGTCCTGCTTCTCGGCCCAAGAGCCATTCCTGACTTTGTTTAATTGTCAGTTATTGTGGGCATCCAATATAGTCACTGGCATTCCAGGCAAGATGGTATTTGCAACACCAAGAGTAGGGCAATGCAATTTCCAATGCTTTGAGGCAATTTAGAATATAGAACACGTGTCCTATGTTCTAACTTCATTGTTCTATCAAATTCATTCTAATAGGCAGTGATATAGGAGAGGCATTTTCTGATTTTAATTGCACTACTTAATTTCCTCTGCTACTTGATGGTTAGCAGGAATGAGGAACTAGAGTAAAGAAACTCAATTCTCGTCCTTTGATTAGAGTTCCAGATGCAAGTCATAACTTGGCTAATGTAGGTTATGAGATATTAAATGTTTGATTAGCTGAACAATTTAGCGTCGTAACAGCTTGGGGCCTTAAATTACACAATGTTTAAATTTTCGGTTGTTCTGGATTGGGTTGCCTTGCCTTACAAGGCACAAAATGAAAGACTGTGTGTGCGCACCATGCCTCACACAGACAGTAGGTGGCCGTTGACTCACAAGGAGGTCATCTGCCCCTTGCCCGACGCCGGCCCCCTAGGCCTGAGTCAACATAGTAGTAATCAATTGGGTTCATTCCATGTTTCTTTCCTTGTCAAATCAGCTGTTATCATTTCCATTTTTATTTTGTAAGCATTGTTTTTAGTTCTTTTCCTATACTTTGTTTTGCAGCCTGTTACTGCAAGCATTATTTAGCCCTTTGCTAAGTGGAGCAGACTCGATGGGCCAAATGGCCCCAATATGTTCCTATGTCTAATGGTCTTGTTCTCTAACCTGAGCTCCAGTCCTTTTCTCTCTCTGCCCTTTTGAAGATCTTTTGACCATTTCTTTGTGCCCGTTTCAATAACCCCCCCCCCCTTTGAATTTGTTAATTTGTCAGAGATCAGTTGCCTTACTTCTGATCACTGTCGTATGCATCATTCCTGCCGGCCCATAGCATCTCAATTTAAGATCATCCCTGAAGCCAGGGTTACTTACATGTTAGAGCAACTGACTTAATTTGCTGGAAGATTTTGTTGTGTTGTGGGGGAGGATTTTTTTTAATGTTTTGGGTCATAAACCTGGATTGGAACCGGGAATGAAAAGGGGAAGGGAAGTGATGATGGAATCTGGAAGGGGTGGGATGGTGTTGTATACTATCCAGATGGAATTTTCCAATTTCAGATAACCCACATCTGTGCTGTTTCCTCACCCCCTTACAATCCTCTTCTGATCTCCCTATTTTATGGTCTCCCCCTCCTGGTTCTACTAACCTATTGTTCACGTGTTTTACCCACTGATTTTCCCCATCCGATTCTGGTTCATCTGCTGTTCACCAGAATTTACCTAGTCATTCCTATTATCACCTTCTTTGCCTATCAGATTCCTAACTGGTGGTCCTTGCATTCCGATTTATCACCCTCTAGCAGCTATCTCTATCCTCCCCTTCACCTATCTGCTTCTTTTTGCCCTCTCTGGCTGCCTCATCGCCCAACTCCAACCTTGTCCCTCCCCTACCCTGTGAGATCTATTTGTCATCTTTCACTCTGCCCCAACCCTGCCCCCCAGTCCACCAAACATCTCTAGCCCCTCACTCCCCATCTCCTCCTTGAACTAAAAACGAGAGAAAATCTGCAGATGCGGGAAATCCAAGCAGCACACACAAAATGCTGGAGAAACCCAGCAGACCAGTCAGCATCTATGGAAGAGAGTGAACAGTCGACATTTCAGGCTGAGACCCTTCCTGAAACATCAACTGTGTACTCTTTTCCATAGATGCTGCCTGGCCTGCTGAGTTCCTCCAGCATTTTGTGTGCGTTCTTCTTTATACTGGTTATCTGACCTCTGCACTCTCAGTCCTGATAAAGGATGTGGACCTGAAACAAATCCTTTCCTCCTCACAGATGCTGCTCAGCTTACTGAATCCTCCAGTACATTGCTTGTTATTCCAAATTCAGCATTTGCTGTCTCTTGTCCCTTATGTTGGGTCTGTTTATTCCTGTTTACCTTGGCATGGTATTTAAAGTGTATGCAATCTCTGCTGCTGTTTTTTCATCTATCATCCTACAACCCCCCCCCCAAAGACCACCAATCATCTCTAGTCCCTCACTCCCCATCTCCCCCTTGTACTAAAAACAAGAGAAAATCTGCAGGAAATCTTCACTATTATACTCTGTTACTTTAGCGCATGATCTGCAGTGTCTTTTTTTAAAATAAATTCTCGCCCTTGCGTCCAAAGATCACCATGACCTTGCTCCATCCTGCCTGAGTAACATCCTTTAGCCCTCCATCCCTTAAGATCTTTGCTGTCTTGTTCATCCTGATTTTAATCACTTCACGGTGAGAAGCTGTCAAACTTGGGAATTCCCCCACTAAGCTCATCTTGTTCACTCCTTTTATCCATTCTTTATAACCTACCTCTCTGTCCAAAATTACCCTGTGATTATTTGTGTTTCTGAGTATTTTTGCTTGAACCTTGTGTTAGTGGGCAGTTAGCAGAACTCCCGAACACTGCAGCCCACTCAAACACAGCCAGCCGGTCTGTGTTCATGGAGAGTGGGGAGGTCCACTAGACGTTTATCCCTCAATTATTATCGATGATAATCCTTGGCAAAACCATTGTTTTTCCCATGATTTGGGTAGATCTATTCACAATTAAATCTCCCAATTATTTGTGTCCTTGAAAATCTAGTGAAGGGAATTGAAATGTATTATTCAACAGTGCACTTAATTGTCCAGTTTTTGGTTAGCAGTTGGATTTGCAGCAAAGAAAAACTCTGGGGGGAGGGGGAGGGTGGTGGTGGGATTTGGTGTTTGAGATTTGAAGCCTGTCAGTGGTTGAAACGCTGCTATTCCATCCACATCTATCTACAGCAACAGTACTCCTTTCAAATGGTAATTAGTGGGTTTCTGCCATTGATTCATTCTGTTTGATGTAACTCTCGATACATTTCAAGGTAATCCACTATATTGATGATTATAGTAATTTCAAATGGCATTTGTTTGAAGTATGTCTATTATTACTTTTGGTTTTAGAGCAGTAACACTTTTTTTCAAAAATAATTTTGTCGTAGCTTTTTCATTTGTACATAGTCGACCACTTCTATTTATTGTTTTTGAGTCTGTTTCTGACAAGATATTTAATTGACTTCTATTTAATACGGTAATAACTTTTGTTTAGAATCTGGAGATCTGGAATGTTGGTTGATAATTGGAGGACATTGGAAGTTCTTCACACCCTAGTTTTGTTTGAAACTATTTTGATTTTCTCACACATCTTCTGGTTTTATAAGCATCTGCTCTGATTTATGCATTTTTCAGATCTGAGTGATCCTGCTTTCAATCTTTTAAAAAGGAATTCGGTTATATCAGGTGTTCAAAGATCAGTTATATCAGGGGATCCCAACCTGGGATTCACAAACCAGACCTATCGGTTAATGGTGGGGGTCCATGGTGTAAAAAGGTTGGGAACCCCTGAGCTATATGAATTTTCTCCATTAGCTTAACCCCAAGTCTGGAATTATCTTTGTTCTTAATTGATCCACCATGGGGCAGAGTCAGTGGAAGCAAAACTGGCTTTGCCAGTTGTGTACACCGGATTCTAGTCATGTTTTAGTTTGCTTTGAAAGCTTTTAGAATTGCATCTGAGCTTAGAGGGTGGACAATTTATATCCTACTACTCAAGTCTAAGAATAAAATAGTTAAAACCAGACATAATGATATTTGAAAATCAATCTTAGATCAATAATAAATGTGCACAGCAAGGTATTTCCATATATTGAAACCTAGAAACCTACACACATGTTTCTAAAACTTCTTGCCTTCAACTTCTGCATCAGTTCCATTTACTTCTAGTGTGATGATTTCACAAGGGCATCTCCCCTCGTCTTCTATCTCAGGATTCCAATTAATGAGGGTAATTAACTAGAGAATTAAGAGTTTCCCTTTCCTGCAGCACTTTCAGCTAGATCTTTTGCTTTCTTGGTTTCTTTCTTCTACCATTCCAGAGTCCAGAGCATTCCTCCAAGCAGAAACTACATGTTTTACTCTTTTGTACCACAGGCATCGTTTACAATGCTATCACTCAATCTAGAGAAGATCATGGGTTGACTATCCGAAGAATATCTCCATTATTTTGCAAGCTCGATCCTGAGCTTCTAGTGGTCGCTTCATTAATTCTGTTTCTCGTCTTTCTGTCCCCTGCATGTTCCGGTGAAGCTCATCAGTTCCTCATCTGATGGTTAATTGTGTTCAGTCATCTAGCTGTTCCAAATTACAGTTTGTCTGGAGTGGTCCTTTGGTTAAGTTACAATGCCCTTTTTATTTTGAGTCACATCAGCTGACCTTTTCTGCCTTCCATCCTTCTGCAGACCTTTCCTTCAGTCCTTTTACCCCCTCTGAAGCCCCTTTTAATGCTGCTGTTTAAAACACATGATCTTGAAATCTTTGTACTTCTAAGGAAAGGCCAGTGAATTGACCTTGGTAAACTTAGTTTCTCTCTTTGCTGATGTTCTTAGCCCTTCTGTTTCCAGTGTTTATTTTTTTAAATAAACAGTTCTTCAGCAAGTTTACCATTTTTAAAAATTGTCTTATCTCTACTGTTTGCAAACCACGTCATTTGATGTTGACTGCCAATTGGAAAGTTTAAAGTAAATATTATCACTTCTAAATATATATTGGTACCATGTTAAAGTCACTTGTGTCACTCACTAAGTGTTGTTTAAAATTTTGTAAAAAAAATAGGAAAATGAGAAGTAAATGCAGCAGTAGGTTGTTTGGCCCTTGTACCAAATAAGGTCATAGGTGAGCTTTTACTCTGGCCTTAATTTCCTGCACTAATTCCATATCCCTTGATGTCTAAAAATCTATTGTTCTCAAAATACTGCCGATGCTGGACATTTGAAATAACAAATTCAGAAATCACTAGGCACGTCACGTCGTATTTGTAATGATTCAGGTTGTTGAGTCTTCAAATATGAGCCTGAAATGTTATCCCTACATTATTATTTACATAGGATTCAAGGTTAATTTCACATTTGGAAATCAAAATTTCTAGTATGAAGAGCTAATACCTTTTGCAATGATTATCTGGCTGAGTTAAAACAGTTTATATTTATTCATTTATGGGATATGTATATTCCGGGATTGCCCATTCTTTATCCTTGATATTGATGATGAGCCTTCTTGAAGCACACGTCTTTTTAGCAAAGGCAATATGGCTGGTTAGGGGCTTTGCACACTCGGAGGTGGCAATGCTGAGGAATAGCAATATAGTTCTCTTTGGAGTAGACTCAGTAAGAAACTTGCAGGTGGTTGCTTCACCTTGAAGGACAGTTTGGAGCCTTGAATGGTGGTGAGGGAGGAGGTGTAGGGGCTTGTGTAGCACTTGTTCCACTTGCAGAGAGGTAAGCGCCAGGAGGATGAGTGGACAGGGGAGTCGTGTAGAACGCCCAGCGTAGTATATTTAGAAAGGCTAAATTTTGTTCAGATTATCTCATGCAACATGTGTCATCTGCGATACGGTTCTGTGCTTTACTTGTTGTTTTGAGGATGCTTGTCAGAGTAGGCAAACTAATGCCTATGCTCCCTTAAATAAAGCAGCAGTTGATGCTAATATTAGCAGGTAGTATGTAACCGTGCATGAGGTATATGTATTTACAGTAGACCATCCATCTGGCTGACAGTTATTTTAAATTGTCCAGCTGTTGAAACTTAGCTATCATTTGTCCTTCAGTTTGCATAACGGAAATTCACATTTACGGAACTTGCAAATCATTAGCAAAAGATTTGAGAGACGAGTAAAAATTTGCCCCTGTGGAATTAATGTGGGGGAAAAATGACAATTTTTGTCAAGGATTGGAGTTATGGAAACTTGTGTGGATGGTTTTCTAGGATCTCAACCCCTCTGTAACACAGATGTATTTGTTAAAGTAAACTCTAGCTTTAAAATCTAATTTACTAAATCCTCAGTTGATTTATTTATTCTAATTAACATAATTGGGGTTTGATTTGTAATGAGTGCATTCAAGTTTCTGATTGCAAGTAGTTTATAAACAAACTAGTCATTGTGACGGTTTATTCTTTTGGAGTTAAATGCAGCTGCAGACTTCAGTGAAGTATTATCAGGATGGAACCAAGAATGAGATGATGTAGTTAATAGAAATTTTCACTGAAGGTATATTGCACAGTGGACTAGAGGTCCAAAGATGGGATGCTGCTTTATGGTATGGAGTGTAGAAGAAAGCCAGTCAGTTATCATGCCAATGGTACTACTTTGAGAGTGATCTTCAGTCTGAGTCATTGTGCAGGACTTCTTGCATTGTCCTGTTAATGATTAATTTTTGAATAAATTAATCATTGTCCTTTTGAATAAATCCACCCTTTGAAGCAATTATTCATGATCACAATAGCCTATGTTGCCTCCCATCACCACCTGTTTCTTTGCTAATCGCCTTAAATTTGCCGCCTTCGTTTACTTTGTTTTATTTACACTATCAAAGCTGTTCACGATTCTAGATAGCTCCAGAAATTTTAAGCATTTCAGGTAGAGCAACCCCTCCCTTCCCAATCTCCCCCCTGTGATAATCCCCCACGTCATTCCGGACAATTCACTCTACATCCTCTAGGTCTGGGGCCATGACACACTTAAAGGAAAATGTTCAGATTGTCATCTGTAGTCCAGCTGCAGCTGGCATGTTAGAATTACCTTAGCATTATTGTTTTGTACTCTAAGTTTCTGTAAACTTTATAATCAGCTATACTTACTCAGTCACCTTGAACTGTGTTTGTGCAATCGCTGTATCCCATTTGTGCTCTTTTGTTTATATTGCCTATCTTCATTTTTCTTTTCAAAGAGTAGGGTCATTTGCTGGTTATATTATTGTCTATTGATCTGTTGTGCATGCATGTACTTGTGCATATGACAACAAGCTTGACTTCGATCTTTGATCAACACCTACCAAGACAGCTGAGTTTATTTCATTTAAGTGAACCTTGAATGTAAAATTCATATCAGTAATGGTGATTATTGTAAAAATTCATCTTATTCACTGATAACATAAAGCACAACATTCTACAGCACAATATAGGCCCTTTGGCCCACAATGCTGTGCCAAATTTTTCACTTATTCTAAGATCATTCTAACCTAAGTTTCCTTCCGTCACCTTAAAATCATGTCCCTCATATTAGCCATTTCTGCTCTGGGAAAATGTCTCTGGCTATCCATTTGATCTATGCTTCTTACCTTGTACACTTCTATCAAGTCATCGCTCATCGTCCTTCGCTTCAGAGAGAAAAGCCCTAGATTGTTCAATCTAGCCTCATAGGACATGCTCTCTAAATCTGGTAACATCCTGGTTAATCTCCTCTGCACCCTCTCCAAAGCTTCTGCATCCTTCCTATAATGAGGCAATCAAGTTTAATTTTAATTGCCTATCATACATATGAATAGAGCCAAATGAAACAATGTTTTTCCAGAGCCAAGGTGCAAAATGCAGTACCAACAGTCACGCAGCATGTAGCACATGGAGTTACTGTAGCTGAGCAACATAGTCACAAAAACAAATAGCTCAAGTCCCTGAGTGGCATGACCTGTAGATTGATGGTGCATGGAAGGTTGTTGTGAAGCCATGTTTCTGCAAGAACAAGCATGCAGCAGTTCCTCATTATGTGCTAGTGCAGCTGCAGGTGAATGCAGTCAGCTTTTCTTCTACCGAGAGAACACTGGAAGTCAGCACTGACGGGACGGGACGGGCCAGTCCCTGACCCAACATGGACTCCATGCCTGCTGCCCCTCTGCTCTGTCCCACACTGCCTGTGGCGGCTTTTCCCCTGAGCGGCTGCAACGGGTGACACTATGGTACAAGTGGTGATCTACACGACAACCAAAGCCAAGTAGCTCCCCTGCTATTGGTCTCACCAATGAACCAGTGAACTGGATTTGCAGTATTCTACTTTACCAACGTCCAGCAGGGTCTTGCGATCACAAGGAAAATGTCCACGACAATCATTTGCTCTGTTTGTTGAACAACAAGGTACTCAACAATTTCAGCTCCATTGTGATCCAGCAACTCACTAGTGGGGTAGAGTTGCAGTACTTGATATTCTTAATATCCAGCAATGCCTTTTGATCATAAAGTAGATGTACAGAATGAACAACTATATTGTTGGTTAGACCTGGAGAGGCTGCTGCGATTACTGTGGGGTTGGGGTGGGAAGTAGAACTGAACACAATATTCCAAGTGTGGTCTAACCAGGGTTTTGTAGAGTTGCAACAATAGCTTGTGGCTCTTGAACTCAATCCCCCAATTAATGAAGGCCAATACACCATGCGCATTCTTATCAACCCTATCAGTTGGCGTGGCAGCTTTGAGGGATATATGGACCTGCGTCCCATGATAACTCTAACACGAGGAAATCTGCAGGTGCTGGAATTTCAAGCAACGCACATAAAGGTTGCTGGTGAATGCAGCAGGCCAGGCAGCATCTCTGCCTGGCCTGCTGCCTTCACTAGCAACCTTTATGTGTGTTGCCCATGATAACTCTGCTTCTTCATACTGCCTAGCATCCTGCCATTAACTGTGTGTTCTTCCTTCCAATTCAACCTTCCAAAGTGAACCATTTCACGCCTTTCAGGGATGAGCTCTATCTGCCACTTCTCAGCCCAGATCTGCCTCCTCTCAATGTCCCAAAGTAACCAAAGACAACCTGCCACACTGTTTACAACTCCATCAACCTTTGTGCCTGTAAACTTACTAACCCACCCTTCCACTTCTTCAACAGATCCCTGCAGAAATGGACAAAGTGTGACTCCTGAGTGAGTCCACTCGTGATCAACCCTGCACTTGGCTGAGAAGCGATTAGGAAAGGGTAATTGGTAAATTAAAACAAAGCGCACGCTTGCAGTGAATTTCATCTGACATGGTTTGTTAGTTTCACTGATCTGTGCAAATGTTTAGTCTATTGCCATTCTTCGTCATTGTTTGTCTCTCTACTTTTGTACTGTGTCTGTGTAAGCATGATCCTTGTGATGAAACATTTTGGGACAGTGAAGTACATTACACTGACCTTTAGTGTAACCTTGTATAGCGTAACTAGTGCACTCACTGCTTGACGAGATGTGCGCAGGAGTGAGATAGATCAGCCTTGCACTCAGTGACTGTAAGACCATGGAATTTATTGTGGACTTCAGGAATGGGAAATTGGGAGATGATGCAGCAGTTCTCCTTGAGGGGTCAGCAGTGGAAAGCGTGTGCAGTTTCAAGTTCCTGGGTCTCAGCAGCTCTGAAGATCTATCCTGGGCCCAACATTTTGATGCAATTACAAACAGCAGCTTTATTTCAATAGGAGCTTGAGGAGATTTGGTATGGCACTAAAGACGAGCAAATTTCTACAGATGCACTGTGAAGAGCATTCTAACTATTAGCGTCATCGTCTGGTATTGAAAATGTGAAAACTGCAGATGCTGGAAAGCTGATATAAAAACTGGAAAATGTAGGCAGCATCCAGGAGGCCAAATGGTACCTGTGGAAGGAGAAAAGCAGCCAATGTTTCAAATTTATCTACTTGCTGGTGCTGGATTTGTAGCTGTGTGACATTTTGTGATCTGGTGGGAGCAGATAAATCCCCTGGGACATTTGATCCTGTTTCCCCATGGAAATACTGGCATGGAAATCAGTGTAAATATGAGCACAATTTTGTGTTAACTAGGGCCAAAGAACTGCATTTTTATAGGAATACCTGAGGTATTTTAACAGATTCAGAAGTAGTTCAGTGTCCCTGTACCTAACCGAGGATTTAAAAATAAAATACTCATTTGCTGGTTAGAAGTGTAAATGTCATGCAAAATGTGTTGAAGGAAAATGACCAGGTATCTATGTAGCACTAGTACAGCTTTGATTTTCATTTCAGCTTCTTGGGTATACTATGGTACATAATCTTCTGCAGTCTTGTTTTGTTTCTATGAATGTTTATATTATGATGATTTCTTTTAACCTCCATTTGGGCTGCAGAACTCAGCAGTGTCAGCATGGCCAGATACAACTCCATAAGGAGGTAGATAGTATCGCTTGGCCAGTCCAAAATGAGGATTGATTGAGTTGACCTTGGAAAACTTGTTGGTATGCTGAACAAGAAAATCATCCGTGCTGGCGTGCTATATATGTCTGGAAGTGTATACAGCATTTATATTCTCTTGCACTGATGCCAAGCAGAAATGGGAAAAACTGGCATTTCCTGCAAATTAACTGTACTCAAATCTGCTCTTTTGATTAGCATTATTTAGTAAAGTTTGAATTGCTTTCCCTGCTTTTTAATATCCATTCTCCAACCACATTTTAATCTGTTTTGCTAACATCTCATCTTGGTTCAACCTCTGGAAATAACATTGGAGAGCTTTCCTACATTCAGTGCTTTATGTAAAACGTGAATGTTTCTCAACAAGCTTCGAGCTGAGCTCCATTTCATATTCCATTTTGGTATGCAACAAGATGTTTAAGTGGACGCTGTTAAATTTATGTTACCTTTTTTCTGTCAGTAAGAGCTCATCTCTGTTCAATCTGTTTCATAATTTATTGCATAAACTGAATACTAAGGAACTTGATGACACCCATGTTCTTTCACCACAGGATCTTTCCCTAACCCTCTTGTTTATTTGTCTTCCTTGACTCAGAATTATCACAAGACCTTCTGTCCTTGAATGCACCTTGGTCCCTCCAGGCCATCCATTTAAATTAATTACTTGTCAAACTTCCTGTTGTGAAGTTGTTAAGACATGAGAAGCCATGTATTTGTAATGTGATGAATATGGAATAGATATTGAATTGTTTTTCAGTGTATGTCTGACATGTATCGTGTATGTCTGAATTGTGCAAAATTTGTATACAGCCGACTTAACCTTGAAGGTTTCAAATTGTATGGCAACAGCAATGGGAATTTTTAAAATATGAATACATGGGAAGTCTGCATTATGGGAAGGCTGCAAACCTAGAAAACTCTCTCAATTTTCCATCACACTAAGCTGTTTACTGCAGGTCAAGAATCTTTATTTCCAGGCTTTCTCCTTGCACTGCATTTCCTCTGTAACTGCAAACCCTATATTCTGTATTCTATTCTTTGTACTACCCCAGTGTACTTCTGTATGACATGATCTATTTGGACAGCATGCAAACAAAAGATTTTCATGTATTTCAGTTCATGTGGCAATAATATACCAAATAGGAGTTGGAAAAATGTTTGTTTACTTTTTAACGTAAATTACATCAGAACGAATTTTATTGTGTATCTCAGATTTTTGGACAGTGATATGTGAATTCTGTGGAAGTGATTTTTTTTTACCCATATAGGTTTTCTGGTATCTCAAAGTAAATTTTATTATCGAAGTACATACTATATATCTCTCCACATACAACTCTGAGCTTTATTTTCCTGCAGGCATGCTCGGCAAATCTCTAGAATATTAACTATGACAGGATCAACGAAAGATCAACTAAAATGCAGAAGACGACAAGCTGTGCAGATGCAAATATAAATAAACAGCAATAAATAACAAGAACATGAGATAACGAGATAAGTAGTCCTTAAAGTGAGATAATTGGTTGTGGGAACACCTGAATGGATGGGCAAGTGAGTGTAGTTACCCTCTTTTCTGCAAGAGCCTGTTGGTCGTAGCTGCACTGGAGGTGTGGATTCTGAGGTTCTTGTACCTTCTACCTGATGGCGACAGCAGCAAGAAAAGAGCATGGCCTGGGTTGTATAAACTTCATATAAGGGGTTGAGAATGGCTTTTCTCAATGCTGCAGATTTCTTTCTGACCTGCCAGAGAAGTCTGCTTAAGCTTATCGCCCTGCTTGGGTATAGGCAGCAAACTGCAACTTACCAGAGTCCTCTGTCCCGGTCTAGATTTTCGAGTTGTCCTCGGGTGTAGCCTGTTTTTGAAGATCCTTCCTCTTGCAGGGATGAAGTCTTTGGAGCTTCTGTTGGCATTTCTGTAGCACTGTTTTTTTTAGTGGGATGCGGTTGTTCGTCCCGTGCCCAGCCCTCCACCTTTTGCAGCTGGGCTTGGGACCATCCATGGCGAAGTTGCCAGAAATGGAATAGCATTTTTTTCTAACTGCGGATTGTATTAAACAATTAGAAACAATTGTTGATCATCTTGGGCCAGGGCAAAAAGAGACAGCTTTGAAAATGTCCTTTGCCCTGTAAGGAGGGTCTTGGTATCTTCAGGTGCTGCAACACAAAAACTTACATTTTCTCTGCTGTTTCCACAATGTCAGTGTCCCAAAATGTGACAGTCGGAATAAGTGTGGCCAACCCAGTGGGTTGGAGCTGGATTGCTTGCCAGTGGATAATAGTTTAGATTGCTTCCAATTACTGTTTAGTATGCAGGGGCTGAGGTCAAAGTTTAACAGAAGTTGAGGCTGCTTGTTTGTGGGATTGACCTCTAGGTTTCCTATTTACTAGTAGTGATTGGAAATTTGGCAGGAAGATGGAACTAATTATTGTGGAGAGCAAGAACCTATAATGAGGATTTAGAATGTGGACAGCTGAGTAGAGGGGTAAGGAAAAGGAGCTCACATACACTGATAGGATGAAGCTAGGGAAAGATTGCTTGTGTGGTAATCAGATTTGGAATAGTTAAGGGGGGAGGAAAAACAAAATACTAGATGGTGAAAATACTTAACTAGTGTGGATAGCTGTGAAATTGAAATTGGCAGGGATCATTGACCTGTGACGTCTACCATCCGGATAAGACCACCAGCTGCAGATTACTTTTCAAATTGCACACTGTCCAGTGTAACGGGATCTGTGCTAGGTAGATGTGGAGACTGGAGGAGGGATGATTTCCCTTGGAACAAAGGAAAAGAGATTTAAATAGAGATATTTAGTCATAGTCATACTTTATTGATCCCAGGGGAAATTGGTTTTCGTTACAGTTGCACCATAAATAATTAAATAGTAATAAAACCATAAATAATTAAATAGTAATATGTAAATTATGCCAGGAAATAGGTCCAGGACCGGCCTATTGGCTCAGGGTGTCTGACCCTCCAAGGGAGGAGTTGTGAAGTTTGATGGCCACAGGCAGGAATAACCTCCTATGACGCTCTGTGTTGCATCTCGGTGGAATGAGTCTCTGGCTGAATGTACTCCTGTGCCCAACCAGTACATTATGTAGTGGATGGGAGACATTGTGCAAGATGGCATGCAACTTGGACAGCATCCTCTTCTCAGACACCGCCGTCAGAGAGTCCAATTCCATCCCCACAACATCACTGGCCTTACGAATGAGTTTGTTGATTCTGTTGGTGTCTGATACCCTCAGCCTGCTGCCCCAGCACACAACAGCAAACATGATTGCACTGGCCACCGCAGACTCGTAGAACATCCTCAGCATCGTCCAGCAGATGTTAAAGGACCTCAGTCTCCTCAGGAAATAGAGATGGCTCTGACCCTTCTTGTAGACAGCCTCAGTGTTCTTTGACCAGACCAGTTTATTGTCAATTCGTATCCCCAGGTATTTGTAATCCTCTACCATGTCCACACTGACCCCCTGGATGGAAGCAGGGGTCACTGGTACCTTAGCTCTCCTCGGGTCTACCACCAGCTCCTTGGTCTTTTTCACATTAAACTGCAGATAGTTCTGCTCACACCATGTGACAAAGTTTCCCACCGTAGCCCTGTACTCAGCCTCATCTCCCTTGCTGATGCATCCAACTATGACAGTCATCAGTAAACTTCTGAAGATGAAAAGACTCTGTGCAGTAGTTGAAGTCCGAGGTGTAAATGGTGAAGAGAAAGGGAGACAAGACAGTCCCCTGTGGAGCCCCAGTGCTGCTGATCACTCTGTCGGATACACAGTGTTGCAAGCACATGTACTGTGGTCTGCCAGTCAGATAATCAAGATATACAACCCCTGTTATGCGTTTTTTTAAAAGAGGAAATTGAAATCTGTTCCAAATTGGGTTGATAACCAGAGCACTAGAATTTAAGGAAATTGGCAAAAGCACCAGAGCCAAAATGCTATGTATCGTTTTCAGATTTGGAAGCAATTTTGCAGTGGATTGCGGAGATTTTATCATTCGATTTTAAATGAACAGCAATGTAAATTTTCTTTCTTTGGTTTAATGAATTATTGATATTTTACTTGTGAGTTTGAGCATTGACCTAGACTAAAATAGTGCAGAGCTGGTCCTTGGGTGAAGCTTGGTGATTGGACAGCTGGTTGTTGTAGAGCGAACTTGGCTTTCTGTACCCCTTTTTCTCCGGAGTGGGTAAAGTATTGTTATCCTGATGCAGTTGAATGAAGAATGGTTCTGATGGTTGATTTTGCATGTGCCTTCTATTTTACTTGTTGAACATAATTAAAAGCTACCAACTGTACTAATGCCATTATTTCAAATAGTTTTACACCCAGCTCCCTCTTGCCCCACCGCCCACCTGTTCCTGTATCCACTTCCATGTTTCTTGTATCCATCTCCATTTGTAAACATTGCCAGTTAGAGGAAATAATGTTTTTATTAGAAAAAGCTTTGTTCACACAATTTATTAACTTAATCATACAGCGTGGAGTAGTCCCTGCTGAAGGGTCTCGGCCTGAAATGTCAACTGTAACCTTTTCAATAGATGCTGCCTGGCCTGCTGAGTTCCTCCAGCATTTTGTGTGTGTTGCTTGGAGTAGACCCCTCCTCCCTTTTGAGCTATGCTGCCCCAGCAACCCTCACAAGCCCAATTAACCCTAACCTAATCACAGAATAATTTATAATGACCAATTAATCTACCCACTACATCTTTGGACTGTCGGAGGAGACCGGAGAACCCAGGGAAAACCCACGCATTCCAAGAGGAAGACATACAGAGTCCTCAGACAGTGCTGGAATTGAACTCTGAACTGTGAACCATCCTGAGCTGTGATAGCTTCAGGCTAATCACTAGTTAAAGCTTCTGTTGAAGGTCATCTGGCAATTTTAATTATGTTTCTGTCTCTATCTCCAGGGGGCTGCATTTATTTCCCTTACTTTTTAGTCACAGAAACAAGCCCTTTGGCTCATCGAGTCCATGCTGAAACCATTTAAACTGCCTACTACCATTACCTAGCCCTCCAGGCCCCTACCACCCATGGACCAATCCAGGCTTCCCTTAAACGTTGAAACCGAGCTTACATGCACCACTTGCGCTGGCAGCTCATTCCACACTCTCACGGCTCTCTGAGTGAAGAAGATTTCCCCTTATGTTCCCTTTAAACTATTCTCCTTTCACCTTTAACTCATGATCTCTGATTTTAGTCCCGCCCAACCTCAGTGGGGGTTGGGGGGGGGAAGCCTACTTGCATATATCCTATCTATACGCCTCATAATTTTGTATACCTCTCAAATTTTTCTCAATCGCTGTTCTAAGGAATACAGTCCTAACCTATTCAATCTTTCCTTATAACTCAGGTCCTCCACACCTGGCAATATCCTTGTAAACCTTCTCTGTCCTCTTTCAACTTTGTTTGCGTCTTTCCTGCAAGTAGGTGACCAAAACTTCACACAGTACTCCAAATTTGGCTTCGCCAACATCTTGTACAACTTCAACATAACATCCCATCTCCTGTACTCAGTACGTTGATTTACGACGGCCAAAATGCCAAAAGCTTTCTTTACAACTCTATCTTCATGTGACACCACCTTCAACAAATTATGGACTTTTATTCCCAGATCCCTTTGTTCTACCACAATCCTCAGTACCCTACTGTTCACTGTGCAAGACCTACCCTGGTTGGTTGGTCCTACCACAGTGCAAAACCTCACACTCGTCTGTATTAAATTCCATCTGCCATTTTTCAGTCCATTTTTCCAGCTGATGCAGATCCCTCTGCAACCCATGATCGCCTTCCTCATTTTCCATTACACCTCCAATCCTGGCAAATTCTGCAAATTGCAAATTCATCTGCAAATTCGCTAATCCAGTTAATCACATCATCCAGATCATTGATGTAGATGACAAACAACAAAAATATTATATAAGATCTTCCCCATCTGTTTTGGCTCCACACATGAACTACCATTCTGATCTTCCAGGGAACCAAATTTGCCCCTTGCGTCCTTTTGCTCTTAACATATCTGTAGAATCCCTTGGGATTCTCCTTCATCTTGCTTGCTAGAATGACTTCATGCCTTCTTTTAGCATTCCTGATTTTTTTTTTCTTGTGTTCTCTTGCATTTCTTGTACTTCATAGGCATCTCATTTGTTCCTACCTGCAAATACCTGCTATGTGCATCCTTTTTTTCTCATAACCAGGACCTTGATATCTCTTGCCTTGTACTCTCAAAATTTTGCTTTTGATAGCCTCCCACTTACCAAGTACACCTTTGCCAGAAAACAGCCTGTTCCAATGCACACATGCCAGATCATGTCTGGTATCATCAACATCGGTTTTTCTCCAATTTAGAATCTCAACCCACGGACCAAACCATCTCTTTACATATTTACTTTGAAACTAATGGCATTGTGCTCACTAGATGCAAAGTGTTCCCCGACACAAACTTTTGTCGCCTGCCCTGTCTCGTTCCCTCCCAGCAGATCCAGTCTCGCGTGTTCTCTCATTGGGGTTCTGTTGACGGAATCTTTCCTGAACACATTTGGCAAACTTTATCCCATCTCGTCTTTTTACAGTGCGGGATTCCCAGTCAATATGTGGAAAGTCTAAATCACCTACCATAACAGCCTTTGTTTCTTGCAACAGTCTGCAATCTCTCTACAAATTTGTTCCTCTTAATCCCCAGGACTGTTTGGTGGTCTGTATTAACCTATACCCCGTTAACGTGGTCATACCTATCTTATTTCTCAGTTCCACCCATAAAGCCTCACTAGACGAGTTCTCCAGTCTGTCCTGAGGGAGCACTGCTGTGACATTTTCCCTGACTACTAACACCACCCCTCCTCCTGTAATCTCTCCCGCTCTGTCATGTCTAAAACAATAGAACTCCAAAATACTGAGCTGCCAGTCCTGCCCCTCTCACTAATGGCTGCAATGTCATAATTCCATGTGTTGATCCGTGTCCTGAGCTTTCTGAGTAAAGATGTTTTTCATTTAAACAAACATTAGCTGTTTAGTGTCCAATATAATTGATATCTTAGTGATGGCTAAGAATGGCTTAGCAAATATTCAGTTTGGGGACAATTGGGGATGAATGCAACTCCTGGCTTTGCCAGAGAGATTTACATTTCTGACTAAGTAATGGGATGGTGGGGGGGTGTGGGGAAGAAAGACTCAAACATCTAGTTCAAGTTTGTCATTCAACTACACGCGTGTACAGCTAAATGAAACCTTGTTCCTCTGAGGCCCAGGTGCAAACTCACACACAGCACACATAGTTATTGTCTAGCACACAGTCATAAAGTAATGAGCACTAGTCCCTGAGTGGCCTGGAGATTGACAGGTTGACATAAAGGACGAGGTGCATGTTTATATAAGACAGTATAACGTTACTGGCATGATTGAAATGGAACAAGCTGCAATATAAATACAGGGGCATGCAAAACTAGAAGCCTTTTGCAAGGAAGAATGGGTGAAAATCCCCCAAACAAGAATTGAAAGACTCTTAGCTGGCTACAAGAAGCATTTACAAGCTGTGATACTTTCCAAGGGGGGTGTTACTAAGTGCTGCCATGCTTTTGCTTCAGGCCCTTTTCCTTTTTTGTTATTTTGAAACTGTAAAAGATGGAAAAAAAGTTTTCTTGCTTAAAATATTAAAGAAACGTGTCATCTTTAACTTTATGCCTTTTGGAAATCAGTTCATCTTTTACTCTCTTAGCTACTCACAGTAACAGAAATTTTGACCAGGGGTGCCCAAACTTCTGCATGCCACTGTGTGTGACGCAGAAGGAATAAAAGATGAGAAATGACTAGCACAGGATGAGAGTGTGTCTGCGTTGTGGAATGAAGGGGGGTGTGGCAGGGCATTCAGATAAAGTGTCCATGTGCGCTGAGAGGCAACAAGGTGTTGGGTCTTAAGCCTGGGGGTAGAAGTGCAGAGAGAGGCAACAGTGGATATTGGACTGCTGGAAAATATGCTGGAGAGTTAGTAATGGGAGACAATGAAATGATGGACGAACTGAATAAGTATTTTGCATCAGCCTTCACAGTGGAAGACACAAGCAGTATGGTGGAAGTTCCAGGTGTCAGGGGTCATGAAGTGTGTGAAGTTACCATAACTAGAGAGAAGGTACTTGGGAAACTGAAGATTCGAAGGTAGATAAGTCACATGGACCAGATGGTGTATACTCCAGAGTTCAGAAAGAGGTGGCTGAAGGGATCATGGAGGCATTAGACTCTGGAATGGTTCTGGAAGACTGAAAAATTGCAAATGTCACTCCACTCTTCAAGAAGGGAGAGAGTCAGAAGAAAGAAAACTAAGGGCCAGTTAGTCTGACCTCAGTGGTTGGGAGGATGTTGGAGTCGATTATTAAGGTTGAGGTGTTGGGGTACTTGGGGGCACATGATAAAATAGGCCTTAGTTAGCCTAGTTTCCTCAAGGGAAAACCTTGCCTGACAAATCTATTGGATTTCTTTGAAGAAATAGCAAGCAGGATAGACAAGGGAGAATTAGTTGATGGATTTTCAGAAGGCCTTTGGTAAGCTGCCACACATGAGGCTGTTTAACAAGCTACAAGCCTATGGTATTACAGGAAGTATTCTAGCATGGATAAAGCAGTGGCTGATTGGCAGGAGGCAAAGAGTGGGAATAAAGGGAGCCTTTTCTGATTGACTGCCGGTGACTAGTGGTGTTCCACAGGGGGCTTTGTTGGGACCAATTCTTTTTATGCTATAGGTCAATGATTTGGATGATGGAATTGATGGCTTTGTTGTAAAGTTTGCAAACAATATGAAGATAGGTGGAGGGGCAGGTAGTTTTGAGGAAGTAGAGAGGCTACAGAAGGACTTGGACAGAATAAGAGAATGGGCAAAGAAATGGCAGATGGAGTACAGTGTCGGGAAATGCATGGCCATGCACTTTTTGGTAGAAGAAATGAAAAGGTTGACTATTTTCTGAATGGAGAGGAAACACAAAAGACTGAGGTGCAAAGGGACTTGGAAGTCCTTGTGCAGGATTCCCTAAAGGTTAATTTGCAGGTTGAGTCTGTGGTGAGGAAGGAAAATGCGATGTTCGCATTCATTTCAAGAGAACTAGAATATAAAAGTAAGGATGTAATGTTGAAATTTTAGAAAGCTCTGGTGAGGCCTCACTTGGAGTATTGTGAGCAGTTTTGGGCCCCTTATCTTAGAAGGGGTGTGTTGAAACTGGAGAGGGTACAAAGGAGGTTCACAAAAATTATTCCAGGATTGAATGGCTTGTCATATGAAGAGTGTTGCCTCTGGGCCTGTATTCACTACACATCAGAAGAATTGGAGGTTTCAATGAGGAAACCTATCAAATGGTGAAAGGCCTTAATAGACTGGATGTGGAGAGGATGTTTCCTATGGTGGGGGAGTCTGACCAGAGGATGCAACCTCAGAATAGAGGGGTGTCCTTTTAGAATGGAGAAGAGGAATTTCCTTAGCCAGAGAGTGGTGAATCTGTGGAATTTTTTGCCACAGGCAGCTGTGGAGGCCAGGTCTTTATGCATATTTAAGGCAGAGGTTGATAGATTCTTGATTAGTCAGGACGTGAAGGGATACGGGGAGAAGGCAGGATATTGGTGCGGTGAGAATCAGCCATGATTAAATGGCGGAGCAGACTCGATGGGCCAAATGGTCTAATTCTGCTCCTTTATATTATGGTCTTATCATCTAAGAAGCTCTCGTCCTGCATTAAAGTTCTATTTCTTGAGCTATAGTACCATCTGTGGTAGGACAGAGTGCCTGCTCCTGGGAGGAGGAGGGTTCTTTTCTCTGCTGGCAAATCATTTAGTGCATCAAAGTGTGCCTAGAAGACGGTCAGCTTGTCAGGAAGAGAGGCATCACTGTCATTTATGTGCAGGGTGGTCTTGTAGTCCTGGAGTAGGTTGAAAGGTTGGCACAACATTGTGGGCTGAAGGGCCTGTACTGTGCTGTACTGTTCTACGTTCTTATGGCCTGAATGCCCTGCTGCATGTGCCACTTGCGATGTCACAGAAGTCTGTACATTTTCTGTGTGTAGTCCTGTTTTGTCCAGAAAAGTGCAACTCCTGCTGACCAGAGAGCTACCTTACCTCCTGAACTGAAGTTACCAATTTTGTACTTTGAGAAGTGCCCAGACCTCTGCTGTCAGCCGTGGCTCAAATGGTGATGGGTTTAAGGACAGCGATGCATTTCACCATGTAGCCAGCCACAGGTTCTTCCCAGTCATCAATGTTGAGATGATAGCCATCGGTGGCCACTTCCCTGAACACGTTCGAGTCCGTGCATTCAAAACTGTCCTGTATTGCTGAAGTGGCTACTTCTCACCAAACTCTACTGTATGTTCCTCATGCAACAGGTTTTGTGTTGCTTGTGTTTTCATCAAATCTGCAGATTATTTGCTGGATTTCTCTGCAATTGTGGAATATATTGAGGGACAATCTGGGGCAAGTTCCTTATGGTATATTTAGTTGGTTTCAGTCAGGTGGTGATGAGGAATCTATTAATGACTTCCAAGGTCTTGGACCATAGAGGATGGGGAATCCCTTGGAGAGCAGTTTCTGATTGCAGTGCATTTACTTTAGCAGGGAAGTGACTGTGTATTGAATTAGTACAAGATTTGGGATAATGTTTATTTTCTCTCTTTCTCTCTCTTGCTCTCGCTCTCCACCCCCCCCGCCCCCTCTCAAACACTCATCCATTTTAAGATCTGGTTCGAATGGGGCTTGTGTGAAGGGGACTGTAGCATTGCTAATTCTGGTGGAATTCTGACTTGGTGCAAGCTGAGAGAGAGGGAGATTGACAATTGGACTAATAGGAATTGCTAGGAATTAAGTGGTCTCTGCCTACACCCCGTGAGGTCTTTGTATGTGCATTCTAGAACTAGATTGCACTCTGCTGATTTTTAGTCCTATTTAAAAACCCATTTCATGGTCAATAATGTTACGGAATTTTCTTTTTGATTCAAATGAGGTGCGGGTTTGGCTGGAATGATGTCACCTAGGGAGTTATGGTAAGGCATGGCCTAATTAGTTGCATTATGCAGGTGTCAGCACCAATCATCCAGGTGCTTATTGATGCCTCTTGTGATGTTTCTATAATTATCTTGGTGTTGATTTATTGCAACATTTAGTGCTCTCATCTGCCTTTTCAGGTGGGAAAACAGAAACGACTGGAGACACTCAGCAGGTTGGACGTAGTTGGCCATTGGAGGCTTCCTTGTATTGATCCTGTGAAGGACTTGAGCATCCGCTGTAGTCCTGATAGGCTTGCAGGAAGAGGTCAAGATCTAGCTTTCTCGTTGCTTCATGAACCATGATTTCCTTTTACAAAACACTGGCAGAGATCATTTTAAAAAATCATTTGTGGAAGTATACTCAGCTAGTTTGAAGAAAAAGTGACAAACTTATGGGAAGAGGGGAACGAGGTGGATGTTGACCTGGAGAGCCATTCTGCACTTGAGGAATAAGTAGTTGTGGATTTTTTTGCACAAGAAAGAATGTATGAATTTGAAGAGAAGCTCTATATTATGGCTTGTCATGTGATGTGGTCAAAATGTCTCGAGTGTTAGAGGGTAATTTTCCTGTTGGAATACAGCAATTATATGGGTAAACAACTTTGTCTTGCTTTATCCACCTGAATGAAGTGTCACAGCTTCTGAAATATTTCAGTAAGTGCATAGAGGGGGCTGACTTTCCCACTCAAGTGATTGAACACGATGCAGGGTTACAATGTGACTCGTGAACTACTCATGCAAAGGTTTCATTGTCTGGAGGGAGGTGCACTGCAGTGCAGGCTCTAGGCCTGAGTGCAGTGATGTGGAAGCTGCTTTCCTGAAGCTGACAGCGACTTCTGAGGGGCATGGCTTTAATTGGAAGAACAGAAACTTCCCAAACAAATCCTGGAAGACCAGCTTGATTTATAGATGCCTGATTTCCATACCTTTCAACATTTGACCTTTATTACAGATTGACCATTTCAGCTTGAATATGATGAACTTTATTATCAAGTTATCTTGAAAATCTTATTTTTGAATCCCTTCCTAATATTTTTAAAGCTTGAATTCAATATTGCACTAAGTATAATGAAATAAGTACAGAATCCTTTAATGGCAGGTCTACCTTGACATTGTTGGACCAGAAGGTTGAGAAGATTTTTGACTTCTGGCACAATTCTGATCTTCCAGTTATTGAATTCTGAATTTGCACATGTCATTCTGATTTCTTGTTCTACCAATATAACATGCATAACATTTTGCCCACCATTTAGCTTGTGAGCACTTCCCATCTCCACAGGCCCATATTTTTCCCCATATGGCCACTCTGCATGATAGCTGCCCTAGTCATAGGTTTGTCAGCTGTTCCTGGGACAGAACCAAAGCCGGTGGCATCATCCTGGTGATGGATGCGGGAACTGGATTGGAGGGAGGGGCTCATCTCCTTGCAGTCTGTTCCCGACGGACCATGCATTTCCTGGCTTGTGCTCTTCAGGATCTAGTGCATGGACAATTTATACTCGTTAGAAATAGAGTGGAGCGAGTTATCCTCGACCCTGAGGGACTGTCTTAGAAGAACAAGAAAAAGAGAACCTGTATTGCTGCTACGTCTGTGCGACAGCGCTGAAGGTTCTTCTTTGGATCGGGGTCGAATTGCAACTGAGCCTTATTTGAATCCATCCAAACCTTGGAGACAAATCTACCAAAGCCTTGAGTAACTTGAACCAGGGTAAGGGCTCCTGATAGTTCACAGATAATGACAATATCAAAGAATTATATAGCAGTGTATAACTGGGTAACTAACAATAAATGGGGGGGGGCAGTGTGGTTTGGAGGGGTTAGTTTAATCTAACAGAAATTAGCATGATGTGAAAGGTCTGAAAAAACATGCCTTGAATCAACCAATGGCTGAAAGCGATTTGGTCATGTTTGAACAGGCCCATGACTATTGAATCATTAAAATATCTGACTGGATTAAAGGAATGTGAAATAGAATGGTAGATATTGATGATATGTCAAAATAAGAGGTATATTAAATTATACTGTTAAGTTGTTGACCACATTTCAAAGGTTTGCAATAAATCTTACTGGGATAGATGAAATGTATTGGTTAATACTCTCAAATACAGTAAAGTAACAATTGCCAGCAAAGTGTAATCAATCTTGCTTTTACAAATTCCGACTTTTGATACTTGTGAACGATGTCTGCCCTTGTGATTGAATTGCCTGTTCGGATTCAGGAAAAATCTTACTGGCGTCAACTGCGCAGCGGAAGTGCAAAGGACATTGGCTAGTTGCTGGTCCCTTGTGAATTTGAGCAATTATTTAAACAATATGGAACAAATTTTTATAGGGGTCAGTATTTAATTTTGAAAGATGAACTGAAGTATTCGGATAAATTCTCAATGAATTTGGCAGCTTAACCTTTTGTATTCTCCCTTGAATTGTAACATCTGCTTTTTTTTCCCAGACTGGAGGATGTGATTTCCGTGGGAACAAATAACAAATGAAATAAAATTTAACAGATGTAGCATTATACTTCTGAAATTGAAAGCAATTGCTACTCAAGCTAATGAAGCCAACAAAAGAAGGAAAGATAATTCTTATTTTTTTTAGTACCGTTTGCCTATGGCCAAAAAACATTGATGTACAACCAATTTCTCCAGACCGTACCTGGGAGTTTTCACTTTTTAACATTTCTCATGATATACCAGAAAGTTTTACAGCCAGTGAAACACGAAGTGTGATTACAATTGTAGTACAGCCAACTTGTGTACTGCAAACTCTAAGCAACAATGAATGGTGTCTAGCTTATCAGATTTATGATTTTGATTGAGACATGAATACTGGATAGGATATGAAGAATAATTACAGCAGTCTTAAATAGTGCCACTTGAAACAGTGATCAGGGTCTTTCATTCAGAAAGACAGCTTTCGCCTACCACTCCACTGGTTTTGGGCAAGAGCTGAACTCCCTTTGTATGTGGGTGAGAATCATTGGATAATGGCCAGTGCTGGACATCTGTAGATGTGAGTTACTTCACAAGTTAGTCCATTATTTGTTCCATTCCTTGGATTATTTATACTGGGTGTCAACTATCTAGTTTATTTCACATTATTTTTACTAGCTTAAGCATATTTGTTTGCATTTGTATGTTCAGATAAGCTGTTTTCCTGTGATGTTGTACTATGTTATTGTGACCGGCTTTTGAAGTTAAGCTCAGCAAGCTGTTGTTTGATTCTTTCTTTCTGTGCTTTCTACTCTACTATCACTAACTATTTCTAATCACTCAGTTTTTAATTTGTGTTAGTTCCCTAATGATCGTCTAGTAAATAATCTTTCTGTTAATTTTATTTTGAATTCATCCTTTGAGGAATAGCTACGTTACTTTCTGTTGTATAAATGAAGGCCTCTGCTTGTTTTATTTTTGCTTTCAGTGCTGCAGCAACAACTTACATTTGAAGAATGCCAGTTTATGTCGTAAAATGATCTTCACTGGACTGTTATCAACCAGAATCTTGAATGAGCCCACATTGCAATATGTTAGTATAGGAGAGCAAAATCTTGTCAAAGGGGGTAGGCTTTAAGTAATATCTTGGAGGAGAAAAGTCGGGGGGAGGGTGGGGAGAGAACTCTGAAGCTTGGGGCCATGCAACTGAAGGTATGGCGGTAGTGGTAAGATGGTTAAGGTGATATGTGTTCAAGTGGTCGGAATGAGAGAAGCACTATATGTTGAAGTCTGTAGATTTGCACACAGCTTCTAAAATGGGAAACATAATCCACCATAGGTTTACCCTCCACGTGGAGACCCCTGGCTGACATGGACTGATAAGCTATCATGTGCAGCCCTATTGCATCTCAATTAACCTATAACCACTCTTTAATTCCCTCACCCAATAAAAACTTCAATTTAGAAATGTGTTGCTTTTTCTTCTTTTGGTTGCTTTTGTATGTTTATCAGTGAATCTGTTATTTGCATGTGGTAATTTCTTTTGATTTCTACTCCCATAAAGAATTTTTTCTTATTAAAAATCTAAGTGGTACATAGTAGCATGAGCATGCTACAAGCTCATTATCCAATATAAAATTCAGAATGTTGCCTTCTTTCATCCTACTATAGGAAAAGGCTCTGAACTGATAAAATCTCCAACCTCTTCTCCGCATGATATCAGTAACTTTGTGAGCTCATTATTTTGAAGACAGCTTTATACTGTTAGTCAGATGGATGGGTAGGAGTTCGATGCTACTTGTAAAATTACTTGCAGAAACTCCAGTGGAAAGAGAGAGAGCCGATGTTTCAAGTTGAATACCCTTCATCAGATCTGGGGAACTCTGAGGAAGGGCTTTGAAGTGAAATGTTAACTCTGTTTCTCCCTGACCTCCAGAGAGTCTCCATCATTTTCCTGCGGTATCTTTTTTAAAAAAAATTTCCTGTAACTTCAGATTTGGATGCAAACATTTATTCTGACCTTGAACAGTCTCATCTTTGTTTCCCAGTTACTGTGATTAATTCCAAGCCAAATTGACCCAATTCCTCCTTGAACCCCATGATTAACTCTGCCTCGTTTAACTAGTTTAATGCTTGAGTGTAACTCATTTGTATTTTGACCCCAGTAATGTTTTGATCAGCGCTGCTCACTGAAACGTATCCATTTGCTCTCCTCTGTTAAGGTGAACAGTACAGAATTGGGTGAAGGGAAGTAGGAGGGTTTAAAGGACTGGTAAAATTAGCCAAGAGTTTGAGATGAAAAGCAGGAAGAGATGTGACACATAAGTGTTATCTTGGACCAGTCGGCCACAGCAGATACTGTGTAATTTTAGTTATATAAGTTGTACTCAATTGCACAGAAATGGAGCGGAAATGCAGGGACACACCGCAGTGCTGACATTTGAGGGGCAGATGGATTGAAAAGTGGACATCAAATGGAATACCTTTTTGGCAGTTGCTTGTGGATTCTTTGACCATAGTATATAGAACAGTACAGGCCCCTCAGCCTGTGATGTTGAGCCAATCCTTTAACCTACTAAGATTAATCTAACCCTTTCTATTTATCCCTCCATTTTTTTTCTATCATCCATGTGACTATCTAAAGAGATTGTTACATGCTACTAATGCACCTGCGTCTATCACTGGCAGCACATTCTATATACTCACCACTCTTTGTGTAAAAGACTTGCCTCTGACATCCCTCTTATACTTTAGTCCATTCACTTAAAAATATGCTTCTTTGTATTAGCCATTGCCGCCCTGGGGAAAAAGACACTGGCTATCCACTCTCTCTGTCTCTTATCATCCTGTATAGCTCTATCAAATCACCTGTCATCCTCCTTCGCTCCAAAGAGAAAAAAAACACAGCTTGCTCACCCTTTCTTCACGAGACATGCCCTTTTAATTAGGCAGCATCCTGATAAATCTCATCTGCACCCTCTAAAGTTTCCACATCTTTCTTGTAATGAGGTGACTAGAAATAAATACAATATTCCAAGTGTGGTCTAACCAGAGTTTTGCAGGCTTCAACACAACCTCACAGATTTTTAGACTCAATTCCACCAAGTAACAAAGGCCAAAACACCACCTTAAAAACCCTATCAACTTGTGTGGCAATTTCGAGGGATCTATGGACATGGATCCCAAGATCCTTTTGCTCCACACTGCTGAGAATCCTGCCATTAACCTTGTACTCTGCCGTTAAGTTTGGCCTTCAGAAGTGTATAGCTTCACACCTCCAGATTGAATTTAGTTAGCCAGAGGGTAGTGAACCTGTGGAATTCATTGACACGGATGGCTGTGGAGGCCAGGTCATTGAGTATATTTAACGTGGAGGCTGATAAGTTCTTGATTAATCAGGGCATCAAAGGTTAGGTGGAGAAGGCAGGAGAATAGGGTTGAGAGGGATAGCAAATCAGTTATGATGGAATGGCGGAGCAGACTCGATGGGCCCAGTGGCCTAATTCTGCTCTTATGTTTTATAGTTTTCTGGTGTTATGGTTTCTACCTTTATAATTTATAAAGGTGGTTAAGGCATTTGTTCAGTGGTTTGAAGGTCGCTAGTTCAAGCCTTGGCTGAGGTATTGTGTGTGTCCTTGAGCAAGGCGCTTAACCACGCATTGCTCTGTGACGACACTGGTGCCAAGCTGTATGGGTCCTAATGCCCTTCCCTTGGACAACATTGGTGTTGTGGAGAGGGGAGACTTGCAGCATGGGCAACTGCTGGTCTTCCATACAACCTTGCCCAGGCCTGTGCCCTGGAAACCTTCCAAGGCGCAAATCCATGGTCTCATGAGACTAACGGATGCCTATTTTTATTATTAATTTATCACTGTCTCAAAGAAGTCCATCAGGCTCATGAGGCATGACCTGTATCTTACAAAACCAGGTTGAATATATTTAATCAGACTATGCCTCTCCAAATGTGAGTAAATCCCGTCTCTGAGAATCCCCTCAATAGTTTGCCCACCACTGATGTAAAACTCAGAGGTCTATTTCCTTGCTGATCTGTTTTGGAAATTCTGTGGCCATGTCGGATAGCATGTTAGTTGTTATAGATTCATTCTAATTTGGTTCATGTTTTGTTTTCATTACTTCTCTTGAAATTAATGGCACATTTTTAGACAAGAGACTGACCTTATCCTTACTGAATTGAAAGGAAAAAAATGTTAACACAGTTCTACTGATAATCCTTGCTGTTGAATTGGTGATAACCACAGCTTCACTGAGCACCAGCACTGACTGCCCTGTTCTCCGGTGTGCTCACTACTTCTTCTTGAATGTTTTCTTTGCTGCCTTCTGATAGCTTTCTTCTGCTTTTAGTGAAGTTTGGAACGACAGTGGATTAGTTGTATCAAATGGACAAAACGGTTGTGTAGTCTCTGCAGGTAAACCTAGCCATTCCTTGCGCAGAACAATTCCTCGAAATAGTGAGTCAGATGAATGACAACTCTTTTCATCCCTAAGAGGAGTTAAGCAATGGAAAATTGCTATTATGCTAATGAAAATTCATATCTCATTAATTTGTTGTCTCTTTATTGGCTGGGACACCAAAGATTCAACAGATGGGTTGTATTCATTTTGATGGCATGACTGAACTATTAAATTGTTCATGCCAATTTCCATTTGCTTTTCACGCACTCACTAACACCCCATCCTAGATGCACGCAAGTTTATGCCATATGGAGGAGAAGAAGAAGAAGACATATTCTTGCAACTATTCACATCTTGAATGATTAACATTATACATTAATATGTCTCTGCTGATTTTTTTTGGTCTTGTCACACTTCATTCACAGTTTAATCATTAACCAGGTGGCGTTGCTGTCAAGATAAGCATTTAAACATCCCAATTTACTGTTGAGCAGATAGTGGTAAATCACTTTGAACCTTTCAGTATCATTTAAATTGAGATATATTTGGTTGTTTAGTTGAAGTTGTACAGTACAAAATGGTTTCAATGTTGCTTGACATTGTGATGTCACCATCAGTTTCATATTTGTAATATGGAATTGCAGTATAGATCAAATTGGAATTGCTGTTTGTGGCTTGATTGACGTATCAGGCGAAAACCTTGTCGTTTCTTTAGCGTTCAACTGTTTTTTTTGCGGTTGAGTTGCTAGCTCGACTCTCAACCCAACATGGATGGAAAGTGCGCAAGGAGCTGGCTAGATTTAAGCCTGGGGCAACTCTTCTCAAAGTCCGGTATGAATGCCACTGTACCACCAGCTGGCTATAGATCAAGTTACCATGGGCAAGGACTGACTGCCTGTGCACACTGCACCTTGATCTTCAGACCTTCCCTTAATTTCTATGAATTAAAACAATTCATGCAGTGTACCTGTGTGATAAAAAACTGTTGACAGTAGTTATTGAGCATTTGTGTTGAACAAAATACCTTGTATTAATTCTTCCCACTGTATTGCTGCTTTGTAATTGGCAGGGTCTGGATGCTATTGGTAATCAGCACAGGCTGAGCTGCTTATAGAATTGTGATCATGAAAATGTCATATAATTTTACTTTCAAATTAAAACAATATCTCCTTTTGATGGTGAAACTCTGAATAGGAGGAAAGTTGAGACGTTTGTTCAATGAATACACTTATTTTCAACTGTAAGCATGCCTGGAGCTTTTCCCTGGTGTTATGTGGAAATGCAAAGGAAGTAAGTTTTATATTGTCTCTGGATACTTCAGTGCAACTGCAAGTCAAAAATTACTGGACAGTAAGTACATCATGTTTACATGAACACTTGATGATTTATAACACAGATGCCTGAAGATTCAATTGCGTGACGCTGATCTTTCCAAAATGTTATGTAAGGCTTTAGCACACTAGTCTTGGCAAACACTTCAGTGCAATGCAGAGGACATGCTGGGCTCCTGAGGCACTGTTCTTCGGATCTGCTCTCTGGGATTCTTTGAAATAAAAGCAAGGTCAATAACTCCAGTTTCTCCCTCAACCTCACTTAAAAATGGATTATCTGGTTCATTTAAACGCAAACAACAGGAATTCTGCAGATGCTGGAAATTCAAGCAACATACATCAAAGTTGCTGGTGAACGCAGCAGGCCAAGCAGCATCTATAGGAAGAGGCGCAGTCGACGTTTCAGGCCGAGACCCTTCGTCAGGACTAACGAACGTTAGTCCTGACGAAGGGTCTCGGCCTGAAACGTCGACTGCACCTCTTCCTATAGATGCTGCTTGGCCTGCTGCGTTCACCAGCAACTTTGATGTATGTTATCTGGTTCATTATCACCTTTGATCTTGGTATACCTCAGTTCCAATGTTACAGCAGTGGCTGTGTTTTAAGTGCACTGGTCAACATCAGTAAAAGGATGTGATCTAGCTTTTGACACTTTGTGCTTTTTTTTAGGAGCTTGTATGCAGAATGGGTGGTGAGATTTTTGCACGTCACATTCTACATTTGTTGTGAAACGCTTTGGAACATCTGATAGTAAGACTTAGAACTTCCTCTGCCCTGTTTCTCAGATGTTGTGATCTAGTGCCACATTGTTGAGTCTTGGAACTGGCATTTGTGGAACAGCTTGGACTCGTTCTGTTATTGTAATGAATATTGGCTAAACAGGAATTAGCTTGACAAAATGGGAGGTCATGGGTCATGCATTGAAGTTTTCAAGATATTATGGGCTGTGATAACATAGATGGAATAATAGCTGATTTTCCTGGATGTAATATCGATTAAGGGGCATTGCTTAAATAAAATTAGAGGCAAGCCTTCATTGTGTGAAGTTAGAAAAGACTTCTGCCCAGAAGGGATAGCTTGGACCTCTTCCACAAATTGTGGGTGGTATTGCTCAATTGTAAAAAAAATTAACTCCTGATTTACGTTTGGTCATTACCATGGAACTGCAGTTAATGCTGTTCCTAACCTTGCCTACTATCTGTGCAAAGTTTGTGACTGTGGATTTCCTTGGGGTGTGCTGGCTTTCTCCTTGTTGGTTAATTGGGTACTGTAAATTTATTTCCCATTGGTTAGTGCCCAAAAGGATCAAAGAAAAGATGATGGGAATGTGTGACTGCGATTAACTTTCACGGAAATAAAGAGATAGGGTGGCAGGGTGGCATTGTGGTTAGCGCATTGCTCTACACCGTCCTTGATCACTGATCAGGGTTGAGGTCTCGTTTGCTACTTTTTTGGAATTTGTATGTTCTCCCGGAGTCCCCGTGGGATTCCTCTGGGTGCTCTGGTTTCTTACCACATTCCAAAGATTTGTAGTTAGGATTAGCGAGTTATGGCCATGCTAGTTTGGTGCTAGAAGCGTGATGAATCTTGTGGGCTGCTCCCAACATAATCCCCACTGACTTGATGTAAATGACGCACTTCACTGTTTCAGTGTACGTGGCAAAGCTAATCTTTAATGTTTAGGTGGAGAATAGGAATAATGGTTAAATAGGCTCCTTTGTCATTAAAACTATAATACTGCTTTTTATTAGCCAAAGGTTCAAGTGAAGATGGATCAAAGATCTCAGGAGATAAGAAGTTAGCTCACAGATCAACCTGCACTTCAGCAAATTGTGATTATATCTTTCAACAGCCTCTCCAGTCCTATGTTCCCAAATGTTATGACTTATTCATTCTTGTATAACTAAATTTTTTATTGAGATAAATGTTAATTACTGCCAAAAAATTCCTTTGGAATGACAAATTCAATACAAATGATCAACGGAAATATTTTAAAAATTATAATTTTAAACAGGTTTTCTGTCAGGGATAAGGGCAAGAGGAATGACTGGTGCAACATGTTAACTGTAGAGGATCTAGTTCATTGAAGTGCAAAGAAGGCAAATGCAATGTTGGCATTTATTTCAAGGGGAATAGAACATAAAAGCAAAGAAATAATGGTGAGCCTGTATAAGACATAAGTCAGGCCACACTTGGAGTATTGTCAATGGTTTTGGGCTCCATAATCTCAGAAAGGATGTGTTGTCACTGGACAGAGCCCAGAGGAGGTTCACAAGGATGATTCCGGGAACGAAGGGGTTAACATATAAGGAATATTTGGCAGCTTTGGGCCTGTATTCACTGGAATTCAGAAGAATGCGGGGGGGCGCGCGCGCAGTGTGTGGAATCTCATTGAAACCTACAGAATGATGAAAGGACTAGATAAGGTGGATGTGGAGAGGATGTTTCCTCTGGTGGGGGTATCCAGAACTAGAGAGCATAGTCCCAAAATTGAGGGGTGACCCTGTAGAACAGAGGTAAGGAGGAATTCTTTTTAGCCAGAGAGTAGTAAATCCGTGGAATGCTCTGCCACAGACTGCAGTGGTGGCCAAGTCCGTGTGTGTATTTAAGGTGGAAGTTGGTTGTTTTCGGATCGGTCAGGGCATCAAAGGATATGGTGTATGGGGTTGAGTGGGATCCAGGATCAGCCATGGTGAAATGGCAAAGCAGACTCGATGGGCTGAATGGCCTAATTCTGCTCCTATGTCTTATGGTCTCCATACTTGTGCTGAAGGAGGGTAGTTAGAGCTGCCTTAATGACTATTGCCCAATAACACTCACATCTACTGTAGTGAAGAACTTCCAGCAGTTGAACGTAACTAGAATTAACTCCTGCCTGAGCAAGGACCTGGACCAGCTGTAATTTGCTTATTCCCACAACAGGTGTACAGCAGATGCAGTCTTCACTGGCTTCTTTCTCAGCTGCATGGGTCAGGCTGCTGTATATCAATAACTTCTTGATAAACACCCTCAATTCTAATCAACAAGCTTCAAACTCGGTGCTTTGTACCTCCCTGTGCAACTTAATCGTTGATTTCCTCATAGGGAGACTAGTGGAGATTAGTAAGAACGCCTCCTCCTAGCTGATAATGAACACAGGCGCGGCTCAAGGGCAAGTGCTTAGTCGACTACTCGACTCTCTATCCACTCGTGACTGTGTGGCTACGTGCAGCTCGAACGCTATCTGTCAGCTCGCCGATGGCACCACTGTCGTTGGCAGAATCTCAGATGGCAAGGAGACATATAGGAGTGAGGTGGATAAACCAGTTGAGTGGTGTTGCAACAGCCGTCTCACACTTGTGTCAGCCGAACAAAAGAATTGCCTTGATTTCAGGAAAGGGAAGTCAGGACAACACGCACAAGTCCTCATTGAGGGGTGGTCACTGGAAAGGACGAGTAGCTTTGGCTTCCTGGATGTCAGCATCTTGAATAATCTATCCTGAACCCAGCATATTGATGCGATTACGAAGAAGGCATGGCAGTGAATTTACTTTGTTAAGTATTTGGGATTTTGTATGTCACCAAAGACTTGCAAATTTCTACAGATAAATGGTGGAGAGTGTTCTGATTGCATCACAAGCAATATGGAGGCTCGAATACACAGGACTGCAAGAGGTGCAGAGTGTTGCATACTCAGTCAACTCCAACATGGATGCAACCCAACTCCCCATGACGAGCACATGTTTAAGAGATGGTGTCTGAAGAAAATGATGTCTATCACTGAGGAGCCTTATCATCTGGGACTTGCCCTCTTTCCTTTCCTAGCATCAGGGAGGAGGTACAAGAGCCCAATGATCCACAATCTGTTTTAGCAACGGCTTCTTCCTCTCCATAACATTTCTGAATGATCATGAACACTGACTCTTTTGCACCATAGAACATAGAAATCTATGGCCCTTTGGCCCACAGTGTTGTGCCGACCATGTAACCTAGTCTAGAAGCAGCCTAGGATTTCCCTTCCACATAGCCCTCTATTTTTCTACGCGCCATGTACCTATCTAAGAGTCTACTGTATCTGCCTTCACCACTGTCGCTGGCAGTGCATTCCATGCACCCACCACTCTCTGTATGGAAACAACTTAACCCCGTCATCCGTCTTGTACCTACTTCTGAGCACCTTAAAACAATGTCCCCTCATGTTAGCCATTTCAACCCCGGGGAAAAAGCCTCTGGCTATCCACACGATCAATGGCTCTCTATCAGGTCACCTCTCATCCTCTGTTGCTCCAAGGAAGAAAGGCCAAGTTTACTCAACCTGTTCTCATAAGGCAAACTCCCCAATCCTTGTAAATCTCCTCTGCACTCTGTCTCTAGTATCCAATAGAGAGAGAGCGGAGGAGATTTACAAAGATGCATATCTTGTTATGTGTTTTTATTTTATAGCTTGTAATTTTTATGTCTTGCACTGTACTGCTGCCACAAAACAACAAATTTCATGATATATATCATTGATAATTATAGGCCAAATAATCCCCACTGACTTGATGTGAGGAAATGGACCGTCTCACATTATTCAAGTTTTCTTTGCTTAGGATTCAGCCTTTGCTATCTGCAAGTCTTTTCCAAAGAGGACAGTGAATGATAGATAAATAGATACTTTATTGATCCCAAAGGAAATTGCAGTGTCACAGTAGCATTACAACTGCACAGATTTACAAATATAGAAGAGAAGTAAGAAAGAAAAAAAATTACCTTAATAAGATGTACAAGATTTGCAAATCAAGGATTACAAGAGTTACATGAGTCCCAAGTTCACACTGATAAGATGGTAGTGCAAGACATACTGTAATATTATACAGTAATGGATCACTTTCACACCATCCAGATAAGAAGGGATGGTAGTATTGCACAGGGTGTCCATGATAGCCGGGCTGCTAATCAAAGCTTTAACAGAGCTCTGGTAAGCAGAGGTTAATAACAGGCTAACACTTCCCTGGCTATCGGTTGACTGATTATAGTGCTTAATGGCTGAGGATGAGAATAACCTCATATAGTGGTCTTTGGAGCAGCACAGTTGTCCTAGTCTTTTACTGAAAGTGCTCCTCTGTTCAGTCGAGGTGGTATGCAGAGGGTGTGAAATATTGCCCAGAACTGCCCGGGTTTTCTAGGAGGTTGCTTGTTCTACCACAGCCTCCAGTACTTCCAGGCTGCAATAGCTTGGTGTACAAGAATATCCATGGCCTGGGTGCCATTGCCTTTTGATCTCTCGCCATTTAGAAGAGTGTTTGCTATTTTTAATTAACCATACTGGTGACCTTCCATTTTTTTTTGCACCTAGTATTCCAACTGCCATGTCATTCACCATTCACTCACCCTCTCACAGCCTTCTACATCCTCCTCCCAGCTCGTACAGCTGTTCAGTCTTGTACCATTTTTGAGAGGGCAGGTAGCGGCCATTATCACAAAAACATTTAAAAGTGCTGTCTAATTCTTGGATCCTCTCCATATTTTCCTATCTGTCAGTGGTTTAACGGAGTCATGGGCACATGTTCTGGCACAGCCATCACTTTAATTGTGCACACTTAGTCTCCTAAATATGAACTAAATGCTGAAGATCTTAAGTAGTGAACCATGAAGCTTACTTTCATAATGACATTTCATGAAATACTTTAAGCTGTTCAATTTCAGCTGTTAGAATGCAGGGGGCAGTTGCTTGCTTTAATTACTTATATTTTCCCACATGGCATTTAATTTTCTTCCCTAGAAACACTTATAAGTGAATTAACTGTCCCATGTGTAGGATTACCTATCTGAGGATCAAAGGATGAAATCTCTTTTCTGCTCAGTGTTCAATTTGTGCTTTCCTTCTATAACCTTGAGTAGTTTCCATGGCAATGGAAGGTTGGTTACTGTGAAACAAGTCTTATCTGCCTAATTATTCATGCTGAAAGTAATCACCTTTCCCCCTTGACATCATAGTTCTTATTGTAAAATGGCTAGGTGAATTGGAATTGTCATATTGGCGGAGATAATCAGATTTGAAATTAATGCACATTTATCATTGTGTTTCTACTGGCTGTGATTATGTTTTCACAGCTTTTGTTTGAATTCTGTCCCTGAGTAAGTCATCTGGTGCTCCCAGAATGTGACAGAGGACTGATTAGCCTTTGGGATACTGGCTTGGGATAATCAGCAGCGAAGGTCTTTATCAGTTTGAAGATGAATGAAACTATGTGCCACCCAATGTTATCAATCTGCTATGATGAACCGTTTCATCAGACTTTGGAATTTATGAAAAATTTAACACTGTTGTTATGCTTGAACAATATTCTCGCAAAGCGTTTCATGATCAGACTGGAGATCAACTTGGGTATAAGATTAAAATCAAATCTGAAATGAGCGCCGCATGAAGTCATTTTCAGTTGGGCAGCCAGAATGAGTTGGATTAGCCAATCTCTTTTAATAAATCAAAATGCAAGAAAAAATTACAGCTGCTGTAAATAGAACAGACTGGAGATACTAAGCAGGTTAGCTAGCATCTGTGGAGAAAATCTGGAGAAAAGGTCAAACTGCGCATCCATGGGGTTGTCGAGTTCAAAGTAAGTTTATTATCAAAGTAGATATGTCACCATATACAACCCTGAGATCCAGTTTCTTGCAGGCAAGCTCAATAAATCCATAATTGAATCAATGAAAGACCAACTTGGACATTCAACCAGAGTGCAAAAGATGACAAACTGAGCAAACACAAAAAGAATGAAAAAATAATAATAAATACATATGCAATAAATATTGAGAATATGAGATGGAGTCCATAGGTTGTGAGAATATTTCAATGATGTGGCGAGTGAAGTTATCCCCTTTGCTTCATGAGCCTGATGGTTGAGAGATAATAACTGTTCATGAATCTGCTGGTGTGAGTCCTGAGGCTCCTGTACCTCCTCCCTGATGGCAGCAGTGAGAGACAGCATGACGTGAGTGGTGGGGGCCCCTGATGATCGATGCTGCCTTCCTGCTGTAATACTTCATATACATGTGCTTAATGGTGGGGAGGGCTTTACCTGTGACTAGGCCATATCCATTACTTTTTGAAGGATTCTGTGTTCAAGGGCATTGGTGTTTCCATACCAGGCTGTGATGCAGCCAGTCAAAATACACTCTACCACACATCTATCGAAGTTTGACAAAGTTGTCGATGTTGTGCTGAATCTTTGCAAACTCTTAAGAAAGTAGAGGTGCTACTGTGCTTTCTTCATAATTGCACTTGCATGCTAGGCTTAGGACAGGTCCCCTGAAAGCATTTTGAATCACATCTTGGATCTTATTTGAAGGAGCGTTTACTGTGGAAGGAAGTTCTCCACCTCTTGAGTCTTGTGCTGAGGTGTAGAGTCAGGCAATGGGAAGTTTTGAAAGCAAGGGCAAGTGGAGGAGAAGATGCAGATGATGGTGTTGGAAAAGTAGGAGAGAGGAACAGTGGGAGAGAATGTAGGTGGCAACATGATAAAACATGGTAAACGAAGAAGGAAATGAGCAGGATGATCTGGAGATAAATATTATCTGCCAGTGGATCTTGGCAAGATTAATGTAGATCTAAAGATGGGTCGAGTGGAACTTTCTAAGAAGAAAAGAAAATGCTGTAAATGCTTCTCAGGTTTGGACACAACATTAGAAAACAGGTGTAGGTGCAAGCCACCAGGTTGCTCAAAACGGCCATTCCATGTAATCCTGGTGTTAAGGGGAAGCTGTTGTAGGATTGGGTGGGCATTACATAACAGTGGCTTCGATCGTTGGATTTTTAGGACTCGCCTCAGGCTGATGAGGTAAAGGTCTGTTTGGTGGTGGTGAATGTTCAGTGAAAGAGCCGTCACTCACTGCAAGGTGTGGAGCTGTGCACAAACCTGACTGGTTATGTACCTTCAGTTAGTCCTGACGAAGGGTCTCGGCCTGAAACGTCGACTGCGCCTCTTCCTATAGATGCTGCCTGGCCTGCTGCGTTCACCAGCAACTTTGATGTGTGTTGTTGGTTATGTACCAGTTGGTATTTGATTAGTTTGGAAAGTGAGCAGATTATCGCCTGGAGTCCAGCTCTGGCATGTTGATGGGGTAAAAATTAGTATCACTTTAGGCAGTGTGCCTTGTTGTCTGGATCAAGTCCTTATCCTTGGAGCTATAAAGTAGCTCTTTAATCCTTTGAGAACGATTTGTGAAGAGGCAGAAGAATAAGTGTGAGTGTGTATATATGAGTGTGCTTCTGAGCTTTTTATTGATTGTAGGCAGAAGTAATGCTTGTCACCAACAGAAGGTAGAAATGTATTAAGAACTAGCATCAAAAGCTTAGCTACACCAATGCAAGTGTTAATTTAACATCGATTTACAGCTCCTGCTTGCTTGGGTCACATAGTGACCTTGTTTGCAATATTGCTTTCTGTTTTTTGTTACTAAGATTTTCATTGTCGCATTTTCCAATGTATGGATAATTGCATTGCTTTATTGTCGTAATTGTTAACATTTACACTATACTTAAACATGTTTTGACAAAATGTCCTTTTTTAAACGTTAAGATACCTTAATTCTGTAACTCTGCTCATTTTAATATTCCCAATCGTTACATTGATTGCAAGAGCAGCCTTTGATTCAGCTTAGCTTTAAAGAAAGAATTTATACATGTAATTTCTTTCATGTGCTCAGGCTGTCTTATCACTAGCCAAGCACTTTAACCTGAACTGCCATCAGTGCCATGGTGTACTGTACAAAGCAGAGCAGCTCATGGGCAGAAGGCAAGATTCCATAAAAGCCCCACCTCTGGCAATGTAGCACTTTTTCAATTATGGCCCTGGAGAATCAACTTGTATTATATGGTCAAACGCACGGTGTCAAATGAACCTACGGCTTTCCACTGAGCTAATGATGCTGCAATCTAGAGCCTTAGTGCTGATATAAATCAATTTAGAATGCTAATAGCACTGTTCATCATAAAGTGACAATTGTGACCAGAAATAAAATCAGATAACTTGGAAATGCTATTGCCATTGGCTTGCTAGAGTGATGTCATTCAGATTTGAATGGACTTTTGATCGGCACTGTGAAGCTTCTAAATGTTTCTTGTCTTTGGTTTTGGATTAAGTTTTTACAGGGTTACAGCATATTCCAACTGGGATTGGGTTATTGAACTGTGAGAGTGCCAAGGACTTCCGTATGTGCTTGAATTAAACCAACTGTTTTAGTTTGTGTTTATGATCTGTTGGTCAAAGATATTGGGAGTGTTGTAACAGTGGACTTTGTTCATGAATAATAAAACAAATGTGTAGAAGCTGTGCAAATTGAAGGTGCAGTAACATAGATAATTAGACATACAGTCTCTCCACAGCTTTGTGTGACCCTAACATCTCATTCAAATCAATATCGTTATTTCAGCTACCCATGCATATACTTTTAATGTTCTTGCTTTATCTTGTGTGGATTTGTTTCTGCAGGAAAGCTGTTATTTACACAATCTGTCACTGCAGTTCTGTTCATCTTCACACTCTTCCCTGTTGTGACTAATCATTGCTAGGGAGATGTAATTCATCATTGTTGCTATTGCAAGAATATAATCAGTACTTTGTATCAGTAAGGAAGATTAAAGTGTTGAGAAGGTGATGGCCTTTTGCATTTAAGATGCATTTGCTTTCAACGTTTTCATATCCTTCTGTGACCACAGGAAGATAAGAGATGGGAGTAGGTATGAGCTGTGTAGTCCCTCGTGCTGGCCTTTTATTTATAAAAGTTATAACTGATTTTTTTTTACTCTGCACCACTTCCAGTAGAATATTTAGGCCCCATTAATATCCATTAAAAAATCTCTTAATCCATACCACTTCTAACCGATCTACATCCATGCACTTTGTAACATGTAGCATTTGACTTTGGTTGAAACATTCAATACAGATCTGGAAAGGTTTACACCCTTCTCCCTTGCCCCTTACCCACTTACTTAATTGTATACATGCTGAAGGAAGCTATTTAGTCATAGTCATACTTTATTGATCCCGGGGAAATTGGTTTTCGTTACAGTTGCACCATAAACAATAAATAGTAATAGAACCATAAATAGTTAAATAGTAATATGTAAATTATGCCAGGAAATAAGTCCAGGACCAGCCTATTAGCTCAGGGTGTCTGACCCTCCAAGGGAGGAGTTGTAAAGTTTGGCCACAGGCAGGAATGACTTCCTAAGACGCTATGTGTTGCATCTTGGTGGAATGAGTCTCTGGCTGAATGTACTCCTGAGCCCAACCAGTACAATATGTAGTGGATGGGAGACATTGTCCAAGATGGCATGCAACTTGGACAGCATCCTCTTTTCAGACACCACCGTCAGAGAGTCCAGTTCCATCCCCACAACATCACTGGTCTTACGAATGAGTTTGTTGATTCTGTCGGTGTCTGCTACCCTTAGCCTGCTGCCCCAGCACAAAACAGCAAACGTGATCGCACTGACCACCACAGACTCGTAGAACATCCTCAGCATCGTCCGGCAGATGTTAAAGGACCTCAGTCTCCTCAGGAAATGGAGACAGCTCTGACCCTTCTTGTAGACAGCCTCAGTGTTCTTTGACCAGTCCAGTTTATTGTCAATTCGTATCACCAGGTATTTGTAATCCTCCACCATGTCCACACTGGCCCATTGACTATGCTGAATCATGGTGCAGCTTCATTTATGGAGTTATACAGCAAAGAAACAGGCTCTTTGGCCCAGCTCATCATTGCTACCAGTTTGTCAAGATAACTACCTGTTAATCCCATTTGCCTGCTTAATTCCTCCAAACACTTCTTATCTTTGTATCTGTGTAATGTTTTTATGTTGTAATTGTTAATGTTCCTGCTACTTCGTTGGGCAGGTCATACCATATCCCTGCCACTCTCGGCACTCAGGACTTCACCTGTGAGTCGGCTGGGGTGATATACTGCGTCCGGTGCTCCCGATGTGGCCTTTTATATATTGGCGAGACCTGACGCAGACTGGGAGACCACTTTGCTGAACATCTACGCTCTGTCCACCAGAGAAAGCAGGATCTCCCAGTGGCCACACATTTTAATTCCACATCCCATTCCCATTCTGACATGTCTATCCACGGCCTCCTCTACTGTAAAGATGAAGCCACACTCAGGTTGGAGGAACAACACCTTATATTCCGTCTGGGTAGCCTCCAACCTGATGGCATGAACATTGACTTCTCTAACTTCCGCTAATGCCCCACCTCCCCCTCGTACCCCATCTGTTACTTATTATACACACATTCTTTCTCTCACTCTCCTTTTTCTCCCTCTGTCCCTCTGACTATACCCCTTCCCATCCTCTGGGTCCCCCCCCCCTTGTCTTTCTTCCCGGACCTCCTGTCCCATGATCCTCTCTTATCCCTTTTGCCTATCACCTGTCCAGCTCTTGGCTCCATCCCTCTCCTTCCTGTCTTCTCCTATCATTTTGCATCTCCCCCTCCCCCTCCCACTTTCAAATCCCTTACTCACTCTTCCTTCAGTTAGTCCTGACGAAGGGTCTCGGCCTGAAACGTCGACTGCGCCTCTTCCTACAGATGCTGCCTAGCCTGCTGCGTTCACCAGCAACTTTGATGTATGTTGCTTAAATTTCCAGCATCTGCAGAATTCCTGTTGTTAACCCTAACTGAATCACAGGACAATTTACAGAAACCAGTTAACCTACTGTGGGAGGAGACCTGGAGGACCCGGAGAAAACCCATGTAGACTCTTACAGAACAGTGCCGGAACACCCCGAGCGGTAAGAGTGTCGTGCTAACCACTATGCCGCCGTGGCGCGCAAAGGATGCCGCCTCAGAATAAATGGATGTCCCTTGTATAACTGAGAAGAGGGGAGAGTTCTTCAGTCAGAGGGTGGGGAATCTGTGTGTTAACTAGTGCAGAGAAATTGTTAGGTTTTACGTTCAGTGTTGACCCACACATGAGAGGATGATGCCGCCTTTTGTTATGGAAAACTGCTATGCATCCTCTCATGTGGGGGTCAGCTGTACTTGATTTCTGTTCATTGCTGTTTAAAGTATCAGAGTGCAAATTAAGATCAGAATGCCATATCTGGCTTCTGAGCATTCCTCAAGCTACCTGAACATTGCTTGCTGTTAAATGCACTAAACTCATTTCAAATTAGGCTGGCTGGTGGAGTCGTGGTGTCAGCGCTGGACTTCGGGGCGAGAGGTCCCGAGTTCGAATCTGGTTGGCTCTCCACTTTACGAGGTTGACCTCGTTTAAAAAAAAATGTGGAGAGGGATGGGCTCCACCAGGTTTCAGATGTCCAAGACACTCCGTCTGATGAGCATACCAAAAAAAAAGCTTGTTATGATGGCACCCTGATGACTCCACCAGGAGTTAAGGAAGGGTGCACGCGCACACACACGCACACACGCACCATTTCAAATGTAGTGAATCTCAGGAAAATGAAATCAGCTGCAGTTAAAATGTTAAAATTTGCTTTTTAGAGCTGTGGAGAAGCAGAGATAGTTGAGTGACTTAGCTGAATCCCCTTAAATCTTCCAACAGAAGAACAGACAATGGAAATTTACAATTGGCAGGGTAGAGAGAAAAATTCCTGCTTGATGGATTTTCATCCATCACTTATCCTTGTAGCCCAGGGCACTTAAAATTTCACGCAAGTTTTGGTGGGAGGAAGAGGATGGTGTGAGTGAGGGAAGAGAAAGATGGACAAACAAAAGGGTGAAATTTAATTTTGTTTTACTTATGGGATGGACGAATGTTTGCTTTTTATGATATCATGCTGCAGCTGTGCCTACGTGCTTCTACATTTTACAAAAAGCAGGAAGGTTTGGATTTTTGTTTTGAAAGGTTAGAATTCTGTGCCCAGTAGAGGTCACTGATCTCGTGTTAGAATCCTCGAATCAGATAGCCTAATAATGCAGGTAGTGTTATTCTTCTACTCAATACATGCTGACTTAGCATCCTTTCATTTGCATCTTTAGCAAAGTAGTTTGTTAACTAATCTGAGAGAATGACAATTGAAACTAAATTATATGGTTACCTTTATAGTGTTTTCATTTGAATTTAATGATAAAATTAGAATATCTTGAAATACTGACTTCATCTATTTCTAATTAGCCAACTCAACTAAATGAATATCTGGCAAACATAGGTGCGGTGAGTACGTTTTATTGTCAATATAGGGAATCCTTTCAAATGAAAATGAGTCCCAGTGGATCTGGTCCATGATGCAAGTCTGGAATAATTGTGACATGTGAAAGACGAGGAGCTTATGCTGAAGAATAAGGTGGGGGAAGTGTAGGGATGGTGGATAAAAACAGTGAGGCCCAGAGTAAAAGGAAAGGGAAAAATACACCTAGAAATGGATGGAGTGAATTAGTAAAGTTTGGTTCAAGGCAGAACTGAGAGAAGTGGTTTTACCAGTTCTCGAGACCATACACATTTGAGCAGGGAGAAAATTCTTCATATCAACAAGGTCAGGAACGAGCAGTCGAACAAGAGATATTGCTATTTCTTTGGCATGATATTTATAAACTTTAAGCTCCTAAATCAGAATTAAGTTTCTGGAGCTTGCAGTGTGGATACTTAAATTGTAACAAAAAAAAATAGACACTAACTCAAACAAACTAACTCAAACTCCTGACGAAGGGTCTCGGCCTGAAACGTCAACTGCGCCTCTTCCTATAGATGCTGCTTGGCCTGCTGCGTTCACCAGCAACTTTGATGTATGTTGCTAGACACTAACTCATCCTTTTATGCTGTAATTTCAAATACTTGATCTACTTTGCAGAATATATTAACTAACTGTGTGCCTGATGAGGAACAAAAATGTTTCAAGTGGCTACAATGCAGAAAGTGCACCTAAATAGTTCTGAACTGTTTAAACTTGCAGCTTTGCCCTATTTGGTCTGCAGAGAGCAAAATACGAGAACTCAACTGAATGTTCAAGTTTCCTAAATGCAGGAAGAAAAAGACTATCCTATCAGTACTTGCAGAAATCTGGCAGCCAGTGAACAGTGCTTCTACCAGAACTTAATGCTTTATGAGATATGATTTTAGAACACTGCAATTGTGTGCTCCTTTCTACAGTCTGCTTGGTGACACACATCCCATTTGTAGTGGTGTTAAGCACAATTTGCCTGCTTATTGTGGGGGTGGTGTTGGAATTTAAAGGTAGGATCTATTGAGTGAAAAGTTTTGTATATGCAGAGTGTTATCTCTGTAGTTAGTCTACCAAGCCTATACTATTTATAATCCATCCTATGGAATATGCCTATACCACAGAGTAAGGCTTGATAAAGGTTAGCGGTCAGGTTGAATTCATGAACATGGGCCTACTGAAGAACAGTACAAGATCAGTTTATCTTTCAATCTAGTGCTAGATGGTGATGGTAATTCCATTTTAACAAGATATTAACAGCTACTGGTGTTCCGCTTGAGATTATCAGTGTCCTTAATGCATTTAAGATGGAGTCTTGGTAATTATCAGTAGAAAATGATTATTGATAGATACTTTATTGATCCCAAGGGAAATTATAGTGTCACAGTAGCATTACAAGTGCACAGATATACAAATATTAGAAGAGAAATAAAAAATAAAAGAAATAAAAAGAATAAAAATAAAAACTATATAATTTGCCTTGCATGGATAACTCTCTGGTGTAAAAGGGAATTGGTGAAAATGGTGGATCAAGTTTTAGTATATTAAGAAACAGTAGAGTTAAGAGGATCGAAGGGCAAGGTTGCTGCGTTGGAGGGAAATGAGAGATCGCTGCTTCCTCTGTATCATAGAGACATTGCTCACCTCTAACAAGCTGAATAGAGCAGTTAGACCTGAGGTGTTCTTGATCCACCGGATGGAGTGGACTGCTGATTCAAAGAGGGCAAAAACTGGGGGGGGGGGGGTGTGCTTCATGATAAATTCTCATTTTCATTTTTAAATCTTTTCTATTAATTATTATTGAAGATCAACAAATAATACATTAAAATAATCAAGTCAGCATGTCAATATGTACCATGAGGAATTAAATTACCAAATAACTGATTAACAAAGCTAAACAATATATCAATAATAATAAGAAAAAATAAAGTGTTAAAACTATTTTTTTGGTAAAAAGAAAGGAAAAAAAGAACCCCTACTAACTAAATAAATTCGTCATTGTACTTGGAAGTAGCAGAATTGTATACTCTTGTTCTCCCAACCTGGAACATCTGATGATTAAGTGCAGTCTATTCTTACCAAGAGAATTCTTCTCCATCATCTGGACTGCAGTTGATATACTGCCAAAGGCCAACATTAAGCAAACACTCAATGTGTTGAGTTTTGTGATTATCAAACAAGAAACAAGCTACCCCAACATCTTTTAAATCATTGCTGGGGATTTCAATTAAGCTTGATTTGAAGAAATCTCTACCCAATTATCATCAATGTATCACCTGCAGCACAAGGGGTCCCAATGCACTCGACCACTGCTACACCACCAGAAGAAATGGCTAGAATTCCATCCCTAGACTGCATTTCAGGAAATCTGACTATCTGGCTGTTGTCATCCTCCTAGCAACATATAGGCAGAGGTTAAAGAACAAGGCTGTAGAAGTAAGGATAACGAAGAAGTGATTGTGGGAGGTAGAGGATCAGCTATAGGACTGCTTCAACTCAGTGGACCAAGCCATGTTCAGAGACTGATCAGATTATCTGAATGAATACACCAGGGTTGTCCCAACAAAATCATATAGTCTTCCTCAACTAGAATCCCTGGATGAACCAAGAGATCTGCAATCTGCAATCTGCTGAGGGTCAAATCAGTGACATTAAGGTCTGGCGATCAAATAAAATGCAATACGTTTTGGTACAACTTCTGGAAAGCCATCTCACAAGAGAAGTGGCAAATGTGGATCAAATTATGAATCACAAAGTAAAATCAAGCGGCGTAGATGACAACAAAGTATCACTCCCAGATGAGCTCAATGCCTTTTATGCTTGATTTGACTGACAAATCATGGACACACCTTTATGAACTCCCACGGACCCAATGACCCTGTGATTTCAGTCTTTGAGGCCAACATGAGAGCATCCTTCAGAAGGGTGAACTCAGGGAAAGCATCTGATCCATAAGTTGGATCAAGCCGTGTCCTGAAGACCTGTGCTGATGAATTAACTGGAGTGTTCACTGATATCTTTAACCTCTTGCTTTGGCAGTCTTGAGGTTCCCAACTACTTCAAGCAGGCTTCAGTTATGCTGGTGGCTAAGACCATTGTAACCTGCTTCAATGACTATTGTCCAATAGCACTTGCATCCACTATGAGGAAGTGTTTTGAGAAGCTGGTGATGAAATGTATCAACTGCTGCCTGAAGAGTGACTTGGATCATCTCCGTGTCACAACAGGTCAACAGCAGATGCCATTTCATTGGCTCTTCACTCAACTCTGAAATATCGGGACAGTGAAGATGCATACATCAGGATGCCCTTTATTGATTGCAGCTCTGCATTCAATATGACCATCCCCATAAAACTATCAATACCTCCTTGTGTAATTGGATCCACAATTTCCTTACTTGGCCATCCCAGTCAGTTTGGATTGGCAACAACAACTCCTCCATGATCACCATCAGCACAGGTGCACCACAAGGCTGGGTACTTAGCTTCCTGCTCTATTTGACTTGTACTTGTGACTGCGAGGCTAAGCACGGCTCCAATGCCATATTTAAATTTGCTGGTGATACCACTGTTGCTGGCTGAATCGAAAGTGACTAATTAGTGTGTAGGAGAGACTGGAAATTTGTCTGAATGGTGCCACAGCAACAACCTCTCACTCAACATCAGCAAAACCAAAGAGTGAATTATTGTCTGCAGGAAGAGGAAACCAGAGGTCCATGAGCCAATGCTCTTTGAGGGATCAGAGGTGGAGAAGGCCAGAAACCTTAAATTCCCTGGCATTATTTCAAAGAATCTGTCCTGAGACCAGCAAGTAAGTGTCATTATAAAGAAGGTATGGCAGTGCCTCTACTTTCTTAGAAGTTTGCCAAGATTATTACCTCTCAACCTTCTTGAACAAGAAGGGATAACTTCACTTAAGTTCATTCACCCCATCACTGAACTGTTCACACAACTTACGGAATCACTTTCAAGGGCTCTTCATCTTGATATTTATTTATTATTATTTTGTTTCTTTTTATTTGTACAGTTTGTTGTCTTTTGTGCACTGGTTGTTTGTCAATCTTACATGCATTTTCATTGATTCTATAGTTTCTTTGTATTTGCTGTGAATGCTGGCAAGAATCAGGGTAGTATATGGTGACATATATGTACTTCGATAATTTACTTTGAACTGATAACATGAATCCATTCTACAGCAGCAGAACCAGTCAAGCTGAAGAGTCTCAACCTGAAATATTGACCTTTCATTTATTGTCTTGGATGCTGCCTGATCTGAATATCTTCAATGCTATTGTGTCTTGCTCCAGATTTCCAGTGTCTGGAGTATCTCTTGACTCCAGATCAGTTAGAGCATTATTTAATTCCATTGCCTGTTGTCCAAATAGTTGAGCAATCTGTGCTCTTCAGAGACCATTTCAATAAACTATAATTATTATGATATATTGGAAGCCATAGTTATGTTAAAAGGGCTCAAAATCCCCTGCAAATGAACATTTTCTTTTCATGATGGGACCATTCATTCCAGACAACATCATGGTGAATTTCTTCTGCACTCTCCTGTGTAATCACATCCACACCAAATTTCGCAACGTAAAGTATGCCGTTGATATAAAACCTAATGCTGATTCTGATTCTTGTGTAGACATTCTGAAATATCTCCCAACCAATGTGTTTCTTGAAGAACACTTATGTTCACTTATAAAAGGTTGATTGCTAACAGAATAACGTTTATCCTTCAGTCTTTGTCTAATCACTGACAACTTACAGAACAATTGTGGACTTCGAGCCTATTTATCAAATCTTTGCCAGTTTCTTTGCAGAATTCAATGGTAATTTTGTATTGGTGGTTTTTGTTTCTCCATTGTAGATGCAAGTTACCCTTGCCTCCTCAAACCTATAAACTTGCCTCAGTGAATTACAGCTCATCTCCGTGGTAACAAACCTGTTCCATTTTTGCAGGTGTCCTTAAGTCGTTTTGTCCATAAGTCAGAAAATACACGAAAACCACTTTGTATGCTAACCATCCCTCCACAGTATTGTATGAATGGCGTGAATAGTGTAAGACTGATAAGAACAATGACTAAAAGTGAAAGTGGTGGGGAAACAAGTACGTATATTAGACTTTTGAATTTAATAACATCATGGGACCTCAATCATATGGAGGGGCTGTCCATAAGTAATGCATTCATAACCTTGCACTTTTAAGTTTCAAGCAATGTATTCTCCATGTGTCCTATGAAAAGGAGATCAATTCAAGTTCAAGTTAAATTGTCATTCAATCATGCACATGTATACAGCGAAATGAAACTTTGATTCTTGTTACCTTGGGTTTCTCAATCTTTCTGGAGCATGTTGCTGGCATCCTATACATTGCTTCAATAATTTCTGTCATGTAGTGCACAAGATTACGTACAGATTTTATATAAAATCAGCATAATATGCTGCCTTTTCTTTACTCCTGTGCAAAACTCCAGAATCATTTATGATTGTTTCCACCTGCACCCAAGGTGGTTTTGTTTCAGTGAGCGGAGTTGCTTATTAAAATGCCTCAAATGCTCATCGGGTCACTCCATATTTGTTGGGAGAAACAGAACTGATGAAAAAGTGGAAACTCTTTCTTTTGCCTTGTGCTGCCTGATGTGATCTTTTTCAATTCTCCTTTTATCCCATACTCTCATGCAGAAGGGCAGAAGGATGGACAATATGTTTCTGTTTTCCCTTCCTTTTTTTTTTCACTTTTCTTGTGTGCATCTCTTTATTTTTCTGTCCCTTCCCATCTCTATGATCCCCAGTATGTAATTCGTCCCACTCTCATAAGGGGAAAGGAATAAGAGAGGGTATGCTTAAACTTGCTCAGGTTTGCAAGTCTGAATAATTTATGGTATGCAAGACTGTGGATCAATTGCCATTCCAATTTGACCCTTCTTCTTTGTGTTCTGTAGCACCACTGCCCCTCGGTTAATACCTTCCATCTTGTAATCTCGAGTGAGGGAACTGCACTCAGTGAATATTGTGAAATCTGCCCGGATGACGTTGAGCTCAAGCCTATATTGTCTGCAGCTGTGTTAAGTGTATCATGGTTAATGAGACTAGTGTAGAGGGGTTTGGGGCTTGGAGTTGTATTCAATGACCAGCAGCATTTGTGCATTGCTTTACTAAGTTCAGGCTCTTGGGACCTGAGCTGCGACCTAGACCTCCAGGCTGTCTGACCCCGCTGACCTTCGAGGCTTCCTGGCTCCCTGTGGATACAGGATATCCATGTTATATTTTACCATTAGGCTTCAGATCCTTGAATTCCCTCCCATTGTGAACAGCATTGGATTACTCTTAATTTAAAGATGGCATACAAATTATTAAAGGATGTTAAAAGAGAAGAAAATCAACATAATGACTGCATTGATTCGTTAGTTGGGTATGAGATTAGCCTGAGGTATTTCAGGATTTGTTTTTAAAAACAAGTTCTTTCAATTTTTTAATCCTTGCTTGCACATTAATTCATTTGGATGCTTTCATTTTATTCTCCAACAGATTTGGATTTAATTCCAACATTCCCCAATTGTCCCTAAACCATGTAGGCAGTTAAAGATGAACTCTATTATTGGTTCTGGGGTTGCATAGAGGCCAATATTTGTAACTTATTTACTGCCTGTTATGCCACTGACAGGGCAGCAATGAAAGTCCTCCTTCACTGTCTGTCCTTGGCCAGTTTCTTAGTGATGTTCGGGGCTTTCTTCATCATGCCAGTAGCTTCCTCTCAGTCTTCATTACTGTCCACTGTACAAGTCTCTAACGGAGACTCAGGAGAACCTTTGCACACAGATGTAGAAGGATTCTTCATTGTTGTTTCTCCGTTTGACCAGTCAGGGCTGTTAGCCCTCTGCTGAACCCCTGAATATGGAGGGCCAGTGGTCTCATTCTTGGTCTGACCTCTACCCCTTGACCTCTTTGGAATTGGGTGACCCTATCAAGGCCCTGACCCCAGCCAACGTGGCTCTCCAAGTCACTGAGACAAGGAAGTCTCTAGCATGGTATCTTGGAGGAAAAATTTGTAATGATGGCTTATTGTCTTCCCCGAAGAGCATTAGCCAGCTGGGCTTTTGTATAACAATCTAGCCACTTATATACATTTTCAAAACTCCCATTTTAATAAATTACTTGAATCCATATTCATTACCTGTATTAGGATTTGAACTTAAACAACAGGAATTCTGCAGATGCTGGAAATTCAAGCAACACACATCAAAGTTGCTGGTGAACGCAGCAGGCCAAGCAGCATCTATAGGAAGAGGCGCAGTCGACGTTTCAGGCCGAGTCCTGACGAAGGGTCTCGGCCTGAAACGTCGACTGCGCCTCTTCCTATAGATGCTGCTTGGCCTGCTGCGTTCACCAGCAACTTTGATGTGTGTTGTTAGGATTTGAACTGCTGACTCTGGATCAATGTCCAAGCCAGTCGAGCAGCTTGGCTATTTTTCTACTAGTTTTCTTTTAATCCAGGTTCTGTTTATTTTGGCAAATGTGACCAAAACACAGTGTGCTGCTTCCATTTGAGGAATACAAATGTTTCCAATGAATATGTTAACCTTGGACCAGAGCCTTTTAGATTTACAGTTAGATTTTGTTGGGGTTGGCCATGTTGTGTCTCAGCTATCTATGTGATACACAAGCCAGGGCATTATGATATGGAGAGCTAGCTGTAGCAGGCTCCCTCTCTCCGTGCAGCTGATGAGTCCAAAGGAACAGCTAAGACTGATGCAGTTTGGCACCAGCAGCATCACAGGAGTTGCTAGTCAGCGTTGAATCCCATAGGAATGCCAGCTCCAGATTTTTCCATGGGGTTTACTCCCAAAGCCCTCTCCCCTGAGTGGGTATAGTTGCAAGGCAGCCGAGGTCTGAGACCAGTTTTCCTTCTCTTAGATGAGCTGCCAACAACGGCTGATGAACCTCGTCTGCCTGAAGTGACTGGTTTTAGGGTGCCAGTAACCCACTTTTGCCCCTTCACCCGTCAGTGGAAGCGGTTGTGCTGGGCTTGGAGGCAAAGCTACATGTGAAGGCTAGGAACTGGACGTGGTTGTCAGAGGCTGTTTGAGATGCATGCTTTTGGGAGCATTTAATAGGTAGTGGGAGCTTATCCCAACTACCACCCCTGGCTGTAACAACCTTAAGGAACCTGAATTTTATTACACATACAGTATCTTATCTGTGTCTCGTATACTAAAGGCCTTGAACATGTTTCATGGAAAGCAGTTTGTTCTATATCTTTATAATGGGCCCAAGTCCAAGAATCTACCTTGTTAGGAGCTGGCTATTCTTATTCTTTGACTTTGATTTACAGCCTTCAGTCATCTAGCCCCTCATTTTGCACTGTCTCTTAAGTGGAAATAACTTTTTACCTGTTCTTTCCTTTTTGTTCCCCAAATAGGTTAATTTTCCTTGAGTCATTGTCCTCCATTTTGTGCATGAAGGATTTTTTTTTATCCTGATTTTATTTCTGTATTTTTAATCTGCTTATATTTTTTGTATAAGCCTCAATAGATCTTTCGAAGCAGAAGTTCTTGTTATTATCAGGTAACTGACTACCTGATAAATATTAAAGCCGATTTTCAATATGTTCAAATTCAGATCAAACAAATGAAACATTAGATGTTAACTACTTTAAAAAGTCAAGCTACATTTTTTTTGCTTTCTTTTGTCTCAACTGAACCAGTACTTAAGAGTGTTGTACAGTGAGTATTACGTCTGTTTAAATAAGAGCCCTTTGTGTAATTTTTGCATTCACTACCAGTTACTTTAGTAATTTAGGTTCAGAAACTGGTTAATACCTGTTGCTATTTTAGCAAATGCCTACAAGCCCAGCTTTGTGAACTGAGAGATAGTATGCACATTGCTATAGAGCAGACTCCCCTGATCTCTCCAGATTGCTCATTGCCATTCTTGGACTTGATGCACTGCACTTGTAATATTGGCAGCATCTGGTGTCTGAGGTGATCTTGTTCTATTTGTGTTTGTTTGGACCATGAGCTGCTGAAAGTTCAGTCAGCTTTCTGAATAGGAAGAGCAATCGGGGTATAATTCCTTTGGGTATGTATAGAAAAGGCAAAGGTAAAACATAGTACTTGTGTAAAACTATGATTTTAATGTGAAAGCATGGGATTTCTCTTATAATTGAAAATGCATTTAATTTAAACTACAGTGTATAATCATGGAAGAGGATTCTTGCTCAATAAGAGGATTACATTTGTGGATCTGAATGTGCACTTAGATTTGGAAACCTTGCACATTAGTAGTGTGTTACTTGGTTTTGAATTATACCGGGAATAGAATGTGTGTATTTTAAAAATAAATTGCCTGAAATTTGGTATTTACACTGGGAGGCCTGTTTTACAGCTTTGGCCATTATGTTATAAAACAAATGAAGCTCTGATTTAGCTTTCAATTGTAGGGCAGGTTAGTGTTTAATGGATTCCGAAATGATGGCCTCAGTTTTCATTTGGATATAATAGATCCCCCTGGCATTTTATTGAAGCCTTTGCATCAGCAGAGTGGTGATAGGAATGGAAATCTTAAGAACTCCCGACAGATGATTTGTTTCACATATGCAGTCCTTGCTTTTTGATTTTGTTTTAAATTATTTTTCTGGAGGAGAGGATGTGCTATGTGCCTGAAGGCGTAGAAATTGGTTGGAGTAATTTATCTAGTGATCCAGGAGAGAAACTACAGCTGTCACGTATTGATGGCCATGGTTTTGTCTTTTAAAGGAAGTATGTGCCTCTGAACTGTGGCAGGGTTTGCCGTGTGAGTTGTTGGCGGAGAGGAGGAAGAAGGGGGAGATGAGCATGATTGAACTGAAAAGTAAAATAGGATGCTGTTTGACCGTTCGCTCTAATGCCTAAAGAATTCAATTTTGTATTCTTGTATCCTGCAGGTTTTTCTGTATTCTGACCGCACTGAAATCTTTTATCCAAATTGGTAATTCTTTCATATTATCTCAAAAGCATTGTAACTCTTCCCTTGGTCATCTGTAAAGAGTAATTGGGCAGAGCCAGTGTGATTATTAGAAAAGGGGAAACATGTTTAACCATTTCTGGTGTCTTTTTAATAAGTATCATGTATGGTGGATAAAGTGGAACTGGTGCATTCGAAAGGTTATTTAGTAAGGTGTCACATCAAAGACTACTGTGGAAAAGAAATGCTTGTACAGGAGGTAATGTATTGGAGTGAAAAGAATACTGGATAGCTTGCAGGAAGTGGAATAAGCAAGGCGGATCTTTTTGAGTTAACAAGGTAGAATAAATGGTGTGCCATTAGGATCAGTGCAGGACTCTTTACAATGTTCATAAGTGGCTTGGAAAAGGCACTGCACGTATGGTTGCAAAGTTAGCTGATGGGAAAGCTAGGTAGAAGAGCACTTTGAAAATAAGATGGAAGGAGTCCACCAAGCAACACAGGTTAAATGATTGGGGGAGAAAATGCCCTGTGGAGAAAGTGTGGAAAACCACTCGGGCAGCTTTATTAGGTACACCTGTACACCTGCTCATTAATGCAAATATCTAATTAGCCAATCCTGTGGCAGCAATACAGTGGATAAAAGCATGCAAACGTGGTGAGCCAGTTCAGAGGTTCAGTTGTGGATCAGAACAAATATCAAAATGGAGCAGAAATGTGATCAAAGTGACTTTGACCATGGAATGATTGTTGGTGCCAGATGAGGTGGGCTGAGTATCCCTGAAACTGCTAATATGGGATTTTCATGCACATCAGCCCCTAGAGCAGAGTCCCCAACCTTTTTAATGCAATGGACTCCTACCATTAACCGAGGGGCCCGTGGACCCCAATTTGGGAACCGCTGCTCTAGAGTTTACAGATAACGGTACAGAAACCAGAAAACATCTAGCGAGCAGCAGTTCTGTGGGTGAAAATGCCTTGTTAATGAGAGAGGTCAGAGGAGAATGGCCAGACTGGTTCAAGCTGCCCCAAAGACGAGAGTAATGCAGATAACCATGCGTTACAACAGTGGTGTATGGGAGCATCTCTGAACGCACCACAGGGCAAACCTTGAAGTGGATGGGGTCACTGTGTGTGTGAAATTGTCTGTCTTGCAGGAAGAGTAAAACAGATGTGCAAGTAGTGAGACATCGACACTTTTGGTATACAGGTTTCCCTCACCATCCGAAGGTAGAGCGTTCCTGTGAAACGGTTCGTAAGCCGAAATGTCGTAAAGTGAAGAAGCAATTACCATTTATTTATATGGGAAAATTTTGTGAGCGTTCGCAGACCCAAAAATAACCTACCAAATCATGCCAAATAACACAAAACCTAAAGTAACAGTAACATATAGTAAAAGCAGGAATGATATGATAAATACATAGCCTATATAAAGTAGAAATACTTTTCCACAATCATTGCCTGAAATGTTCTCTGTAGCAAAAATCTCACGCAAGCGCTCTCGGCAAAAACATGGCGCAAGCGCTCTCCAGTAACCTTTAAGCTATGAAGCTGCCAGATCATACCAAATAACACGTAAAAATACACAGCCTATATAAAGTAGAAATAATGTATGTACGGTGTAATATCACTTACCGGAATCGGGAAGACAGCACAGAGCACACTGATGATGGTGTGTTAGGCTGAGTTGTTGCAGGTTGGGGTGGTGCAGTGGCCCCCACCCTCCCGGCAGCCGACCGATACCGATTGCGTCGCCTCTGATCTGGGCTGACATTTACGTGCCGGGCGGCACCTAATTAATTAGCATGTTTATTTTGGCTTTTTTCTTAAAGATGTGCTATGTGCTGTGTGCCTCCTGGCTACTGCTGCATTCTCCGCGAATCGGTATCTGTCCATGGTCTGGGGGTTGGGGTGATGGGACACTGAGGTGTCATCTCATCGTCGTCTGTTTCCATTAGGGCAGGCAGGTCATCTTCTATCTCTGCCTGCCTCGATGTCGAAGGTCGAGGTTCGTCGTTTGCTGAGGCTTGCTTGACTGCTTAGCCTCGCGCATTTTTTTGTCATACAGTTCTTTGTAAGGACTCAAACCATCATGCAAATATGCCCTAAACTGACGTACCCTTTCAAAATTAAAGTCGTACTTTATCATTACTCATTCGATTTCGATTGTTATCCTTTCCTCTTCCAATTGCATCAGCTCTTCATCTATCAATTCTTTGTCATGGGATGCCAAAACCTCTTCAATATCATCTTTGTCAGCTTCTACAAGCCAAACTCACTTTGTCCTTACTTTGTTCACTACGATCAAAACACTTAATTATGTCTAGTTTTATGCTAAGCGTAACACCCTTATGAGCTCTTTTAGGCTTTTCCAATATCGTAGAACTCATCTTGCCAACGGCTGCTCACAGGCATCTGTTTAAGCAATGTCGGCGAGAATGCAGTTTGGAATCCGGGGGATAGCGACTGCTCGGGGCACGCGCTGATTTTTTTTGTGCGCTGCCTTTTATCGCACGCTGCCTTTTTTCGTAACAGTGAAAACACCTTCTGTTAGCGAAAACAGGGAACTAATGTAGGTCTTTCATAACAGTGAGGTTTCGTAAAGCGAACGTCCGAAAAGCAGGGGACACCTGTACTCTAGTGCATGATTTACCAAAGTGTAGTATTCAGATATGATAAGTAGTTGGAAAGTTAATTGAATGTTTTTCTTTATAGCTGGGAAATTGAAAACAAAAATAGGGACATAATTCTCTTACAGGTTATGGTAAGACTAGATATGAGTAGTATGTAGTGTATAGCAACACACATAAAATGCTGGAGGAACTCAGCAACCCAGGCAGCATCTATGGAAAAGAGTAAACAGTTGACGCTTTGGGCCAAGACCCTTCATCGGGACTGGAAAGGAAGGGGGATGGAGGCAGACTAAGAAGATGGGGGGTGGGGAGGGGAGGATGAAGTGCAAAGTGGCAGGTGATCGGTGAAACCAGGAGAGGGTAACAGGGTGAAGTGAAGAGCTGGGAAGTTAATTGATGAAGGATATAAAGGGCTTCTCTTTTACAGGGTATTGATAGGACTAGATCTGAATAATATTTAGTGTACAGGTCTCTTTAATTAATAAAGAATGTAAATATTTTGGAAGCAGCTCAGTGAAGGTTTTCTGGTTTAATTCCTGGAATGGGTGAGTTGTCTGTTGAGGAAAGATTGGATACAGAAGTTATGTGTCTGCTGGAGCTTAAAGTATGGTTGACTTGACTGAAACATGCCTTGACTAAATGATGCAGAGGCATGAATTGACTTTATTACTTACATCCTTCATATACATGAGGAGTAAAAATGTTTACATTATGTCTTCGTCTAAATGTGCAATCATAGTAATTTATAATTATATTAAATGGAACAGTCAATGTAACATAGAAATACACTCAAATCAGCGTGAGTTAATCAGTCTGATGGTCTTGTGGAAGAAGTTGTCCCGGAGCTTGTTGGTCCTGGCTTTTATGCTGTGATACCGTTTCCTGGATGGTAGCAGCTGTATAAGTTGGTGGTTGGGGTGATTCAGGTCCCCAATGATCCTTCGGGCCTTTTTTACACACCTGTCTTTATAAATGTCTTGAATAGTGGGAAGTTCACATCTACAGACGGGCTGGGTTGTCTGCACAACTCCCTAGGGGGTCCTGCGATTGAGCCAGGCAGTGATGCAGCCAGTCAGGATGCTCTCAATTGTGCCCCTAGAGAAAGTTCTTAAGAACTTGGGGGCCCATACCAAACTTCCTCAACTGTCTGAGGTGAAAGAGGAACTGTTGTGCCTTTTTCACTACACAGCCGGTATGTACCGACCATGTGAGATCCTCGGTGATGTTTATGCTGAGGAACTTAAAGTTGTTCACCCTCTTAACCCCGGATCCATTGATGTCAATAGTGGTAAGCCTGTCTCCATTCCTCCTGTAGTCCACAAGCAGCTCCATTCTGCGACATTGAGGGAGAGGTTGTTTTCTTGACACCACTGTGTCAGGGCGATAACTTCTCTGTAGGCTGCCTTATTATTATTTGAGATTAGGCCAATCAATGTAGTATCATCAGCAAATTTAATTAGCAGATTGGAGCTGTGGGGGCAACACAGTCATGGGTATACAGAGAGTAAAGGAGGGGGCTCAGTACGCAGCCCTGAGGGGCAGAGGTAAGGGAGCCCACTCTTACCATCTGCCAGTGATCTGCAGATGCTGAAATCTGAAGCAAAAGTACTAGCTTTGAGAGGAACTCTGAGATGGGCAGCATCTGCTGTGGGAAATGGAGTTTCATCAAACTGTAGAGAGAATCAAGAATCATATCAGTTTAAAAATAGTCACCCCTTCAAGGCAGAAATCAAGCAATTTTTTTTGTGGATTGAGTCTGCTTCTAGTGCTCTTTAATGCAATTAAATTTCCAGATGTCTTAAACAGTTTGAAGTCAAAGTGGATACATTCTTTGAACGCAGGAGTGTGAAACTTGCTGGGAGTATGGAGATGAGGTTATAGTTAGATTAATCATCTCATTAAATGGTGGCAGAGGCTTGAGGGAGTGAGTGGCCTACTGCTCAAAGTTTTCACGTATAATTGACAGAAGAACAAGAGCACCTGAGAAAATTAATTTAATGAAACAAGTTATTAAGATCTGAAAGGCACTGCATGAAACTGGAGTGGATTTGATTTTAGCATGGTTAAATGCTTAAAAGAAAAGAATTGATGGATTATGTGGAGAGGGTAGGGAAATGGGCAAAGATGGATGACTGCAACACACATCAAAGTTGCTGGTGAACGCAGCAGGCCAGGCAGCATCTCTAGGAAGAGGTACAGTTGACGTTTCAGGCCGAGACCCTTCGTCAGGACTCTTGCATTGAGTTAAAGTTAAAATGTAGTTTATAGGCCAAGTGACGACTTTGTTCTCTGATGCACCTGAGGGATTTTGTAGGTGGTTCACTGAAGTTAATGATCAACTGGGGTTGTATATAGATCAGAGTAAGGATGGACAGTGGATTTACTTTCTAGTGAGAGAAATGATGGTGACTTTCTTCTAAATGGGTTGAAGTTGCATTTTTGAAATAATTGTAGATAAATGTTTGATGAGGGGAGTGTCCAAGTAAGCCTGTATGTTGAAAATTTAAAGTTTTTTATTTAGAAATTAAAGCTAACTTTTCTGCTTTCGGACCATTTAATATTCTGGCAAGAACTTTGCATATTTTGAGCAGTCTCCTGCACCCCTGAAATTTCCCTAAAACTTATCTGCATTTCATCAAGGTCAAATTCAGCATGAGCCTGCAGAACCAAGCAGCTTTTCAATATATTATTTAAAAAAAATTACACCTTATTTCTTAATTTTTATCAAAACAATGAAACAATTAAAATTATAATGTCAGACCATCATTTGCAGTGATCCTAATTTAATAACTGAAATCTTCAAATATTTTCATTTTCATTGGTGTGCAGTGGTGAATTCCTCGACAAATTTTTTGAAAAGTGCATTCAGAATATAACTACTGGTGGCCATAAGCCAATATAACATCTGGAGCCTCTTCAAAATCCTTAGGTCAGGGGTCCCCAACCTATTTTGCAATGCGGACCGGTTTAATATTGACAATATTTTTGCTGATCGGGGGGGGGGTGTAGGGGCGGATGGTGTTCAAGTAGGGTTAAACTCACCTCGACATGTCTTTTACAGTTAGAGTTGCCAACTTTCTCACTCCCAAATAAGGGACAAAAGTAGCAGTCAAATCCCAGGATACTTTACCCCAGGAAAGACTACCATGACCACGAAGCCTTGCGCGGGCACCTGTGTGCGCATGCGTGCCGATTTTTTTTCCCCACAAATCGGTTTTGCCTTCATCTTCCTGACTATACTGTACATGCATTATTTCTACTTTATATAGGCTGTGTATTTATCATATCATTCCTTCTTACTATAAGTGTTATTTATTTTCGGGTTTGTGTGTTATTTGGTATGATTTGTTAGGTTCTTTTTTGGGTCTGGGAACGCTCAAAAAATTTTCCCATATAAGTTAATGGTAATTTTAGATTTCGATTTTAGATTATGAGGAAATGCAGTCCTCTTTTATTGTCATTTAGTAATGCATGCATTAAGAAAGGATGCAATGTTTTTCCAGAATGATATCACAGAGACACATGACAAACCAAGACTAAAAAACTGACAAAAACTACATAATTATAACATATAGTTAAAACAGTGCAAAGCAATGCCGTAATTTAATAAGAACAGACCGTGGGCACGGTAAAATCACAAGAGTCTCTCGAAAGTCCCATCATCTCACGCAGACAGTAATCCTTCAGCACCGCAAAAATTGCTTCTTTGCTTCACGCCATTTCGGCACGAAAGGTTTCATAGGAATGCTCTACCTTAGCAGGGGAAATACGGGACAAACCAATTTAGCCCAATATATGGGATGTCCCAGCAAATACGGGACAGTTGGCAACCCTATGTTCAAGTTCAACAGTGCGTGACGGGGAATGAGGAAAGGTGCAGCTGACTCGTATCGTTTCCTCATGGCCCGGTAGCACATGCTTTGTGGCCCAGTATCGGTCCGTGTCCTGGTAGTTGGGGACCGCTGCCTTAGGTGATAGGTAAGAAGGTTTTGCATGGTTGCAAGGTAGAATCTGAGGAGTGTTACAGGGAAATCCAGAAGGAGGGAGCATAGCTCAGAACAAAAGTTATCATTTGAGAGAATAGAGATGAAAACGTTAGAAACATTTGGTCAATAGAGGATTGGGAGGTAAATTGTTTAATCTCAGTCTTAGTGGATGATGGAGTGGGGTTTGTTTTCTTAAATGAGTGTAGTTAATGGAAACCATAGTGATGAATTCATCCTGAGGGTGTGAGCAATATTGGGGTGCAGATCTTCTTTTGAAACTACCATAAACTTGGTTTTGCTGCAGAATTATTTATGCATAAAATACTTGCACATTGGCATTGATTAAGGAAATGTATTATATGATGAAAGATACTGAATTAATTTCTCTCTATAGATGTTGCCTGATATATTGAATACAGGTCCACAATCCCTTATCCGAATTTTTCGGATTTCAGACTCTTTCCCCCCCCCCCCCACCCATACCAAAAAACACGTATGTTCAAGTCCCTTATTTAACCTGTATGTGCTGTGGACTTTAGGACCCAGCAGCGCACCAAACCTACGCACATCCTCCCGTATACTTTAAATCATCTCTAGATTACTTATAATACCTAATACAATGTAAATGCTATGTGAATAGTTGTTATACTGTATTGTTTAGGGAATAATGACAAGAAGTAATTTTATTTCCAACAAAAACATTCAATAAAACACAAAAATATATAGCTTCAAACGTACCGAATCAAACTCATTGTAAATGACTTATTGGAATAAATGTAGAACGTCACTGTCACTATAAAACTTCAGTAACTTGTCTTTCTGTTTAGTTAAATCATATACAGTGGTAGTTCCGACACTATTTTCTTCAGTAAAACGCCACACAGACACACCATAATCAAGCTTCTGCAATAACTCCACTTTCTTCGTTATTGATAGAGATTTTTCTCATTGTTACCCATAGGGGTATCTGCAGCTCTTTTTGTCATTTTTGCAGTGAAATTAAACACAAAGTCAGCAGTGAACACAAAATATCAGCGAACAGCAAATGCACGTGTAACCAGTACAGCGCTGAGCCACAGCTGACGTCTGGTGGCCTCTGCTAGTGCTGCCATGTCACACCTGAGTGACGTCAGCTGTTGGCGAAAAAAACTTCGGTTTTCGGAGTTTTTTGGATTTCAGAATTCCGGATAAAGGAATGTGCACCTGTATTTGCAGCGTTTTTTCTCTTATTTTCAACATTGGGTGAAGTGATCATAAGACACAGGAGCAGAATTAGGTCACTTGGCCTATTGACTCTGCTCTGCCATTTCATCACAGCTGAACTGTTATTCCCCTCAACCCCATTCTCCTGTTTCTATCCATACCCTTTGATATACTTACTAATCAAGAACCTATCAGCCTCTGCTTTAAAAATAACCTATGATTCAGGTTCCACAGCAGTCCATGGCAATGAATTCCACAGGTCCACCATCCTCTGACAAAAGAAATTCCTTACCTCTGTTTTAAAGAGGTATCCTTGTTTTCTGAGGCTGTACCCTCTGGTCCTAGATTCCTTCGCTATAGAAAACATCCTCTCCACATCCACTCTATCTAGGCTTTTCAATATTCGATAGGTTTCAATAAGAGCCCTCTTATTGTACTAAATTCTTCTTGGTCATAAAAGGCATTGCAATTGAGCAGAAATCTAAGGCTGAAAAATATAATTTGAATGGAATTCTTCAATGTAATTTTATACTGTAAAGAGTAACAGCTGTAAAACATTTAGTGTTGGAAAACACTTAGCAGGAAAATTGGGCTATAATTGTTGTGATGTACCAGAGATAAAATGACAGTGGCTGCTGTTTCAGTTCTTGAACACTGGAAGGGTGTTGACTTTTTTAAAAGAATTAGTTTCTTGCGTTATTTTTATAAGTAAGATGATTCTTCTTGGTGCCTACCCAACCTTTGATTTAATCTCTTTGTAATTAACCTAGCTTTTTTTTTTGCATTCATCAAGTTAGTCAAGTTTGGGCAGACTATTATTGACATAGTATTTGCTGAATGTAGATCATGCTGGCACGGATCCAGATTACACTGTAGCCAGACAAAGTAGAACCCTACCCTACATTGTAATGTACTTGCTGGTGTCCCAGGGGTAGATGTATTAATGTTGGCAGAATATTGACAGGAAAAGTAGCTTTTAATGTTCACTGTGCTGCTTACAATTATACTACAGGGATGTGTCAAGTTGCAGTAATCTTGAATCTCCTATTCCACCCATTGTGGTGAACATGAGATAAATTCTGTTGTCACAGGAAAAAATGTCTTTTTGTCGAAAACAATCTGAGCCTTAATTTTTTTTAAATGATCAGATGTTCTTGGAACAGAGATGAGCATGCAGTTGGGAGCACATAGCTTAGAGACATAATCATTAAACCAAATTCAAAAAAGATGATTACTAAAAAAAAAAGAAAAATCTGGAAGTGCCAGAAGTCCAAAATAAAAGAATGTAAAGGTATTCAGCTGGTCAGGTGGCATCTGCAAGGAGAGATGCTGTTGAAGTTTCAGATTGATGGAAGTTGCGGGACTTGTGCGTCTGTATTCTATCTGCTTGTATTCTATGTGGCACATTTATTCTGGTAGTGTGGGTGGGGTCATGGTAAAAGCCAAGTGTTCAGCTACGTATTCATGCTTTGTTCTGGGCATCTTAGAGCTGGGAACTGCTGGGTGTCATATCTTTCATTGGCCACTTAGTTACTTTGCTTAATTTGAAATCGCTTAATTCTACATAACTTCGCTAAGTCTGCTCAAGTACGTTTAATATCGCTAGTTTTAGGTTTGTTGCTTCCAGTTTGTATGTTTTAGTGGTCGATGATAAATGATCAAATACTTTGATTTTTGAAACGTTGTTATTGGATTGATCAGAGGAAGTGTCATACAAAATAACTGTCTGTGTGGTCTCTAGTAGCAGCATTGTTTGTTTGGGTTGCCGCTACAGAAGTTACTGATGGAAAGTAATTGATCAGAGATCAGTGGTTCTCTTTGTGATGGAGAACGAGAAACATACAGTGATTCAAGTTAATAATTAACATGTAGAGGTGTGAATGGTTGGTCCAAAGCCACATGTTCAAATCCAGCTGTGGCAGCTGGGGGAAGTTGAATTTAAATAATTTAACAATTTAAGCAATTAAATCTGGAATACAAAGTATCAGTAATGTCAACACAAACACCAGGAGATCTGCAGATGCTGGAATTTCAAGCAACACACATCAAAATTGCTGGTGAACACAGCAGGCCAGGCAGCATCTGTAGGAAGAGGTACAGTCGACGTTTCGGACTGAGACCCTTCATCAGGACTACCTGAAGGAAGAGATAGAGATTTGAAAGGGGGAGGGGGAGATCCGAAATGATGGGAGAAGACAGGAGGGGGAGGGATGGAGCTACGAGCTGGACAGTTGATTGGCAAAAGGGATATGAGAGGATCATGGGACAGGAGGCCTAGGGAGAAAGAAAAGGGGAAAGGGGGCAAAAAACCAGAGGATGGACAAGGGGTATAGTGAGGGGGACAGGGAGAATAAGGAGAGAGAGAAAAAGAATGTGTGTACATAAATAACGGATGGGGTACGAGGGGGAGGTGGGGCATTAGCGGAAGTTAGAGAAGTCAATGTTCATGCCATCAGGTTGGAGGCTACCCAGACGGAATATAAGGTGTTGTTCCTCCAACCTGAGTGTGGCTTCATCTTTATAGTCGAGGAGGCTGTGGATAGACATAATGTCAACATATACTTATGAAAGGGAAATTGTCCTTAATACACTTAGTGGAATTTGATGTGGCTGGAACAGAATAGATGAGGGAGAACTGGTTGATGTAGTAGAACTGGTTGATGTAGTGTATTTGAACTTCCAGAATGCTTTCTTTAAGGTAGTTGTCATATAAGATATTACTGTTCAAAATTAAAGCATGTCAGATTGAGGGAGAAATGATTGGCAGGAGGGAAATATGAGGAATAAATGTATTTCTTTGAGTGACAAGCAGTGACTCGGGCTTCAATTGTTCATGAAGAACAGTTAGACTGTAATCTGATGTCCAGTCATTTGGAAATTCTCATCGTTTGGCAACTGGCTCGCTCATTATTCTGGAGTGTGAGTGGGCGGTCTGGAGCATGGATAGGGTGTGTGGCCAGCCAGGAGTCCAGCAGGTGGGGCCAGGAGTGCTTCTGGGGCTTGGGTCCATGGTGTTTGTCTGAGCTGAAATGTCCTGGTTGAAGCACAACAGGTTCTATCTCCCAGTCTCATTAAGCTCGGCAGGTTCACTTAAAGTTTTATTATACAGGTGCAACGTGTAAGCAAAAATGGAAGTAGAAGTGTGCTGAAGTACAAGTAGGGGTACCATCCAACAGACTGGAAGAACAGTTCTGAGAGTGCCTGCTTATCAGGATTTGCAGGATATATTAGAGCGATTGTTGAGGTTGTAAACGTGAGAGCTGTATGGCAGCTGCAGACTCAATAGTTACCTTCTGTTAGTCATGGAGAAGTACAGCACAGAAAGAGGCTTTCGGCCCATCTAGTCCAGGCTGAAACCACTTAAACTGCCTACTCCTATCGACCTGCACCGGGACCATAGCCTTCCATACGCTATCAACGTACCTATTTAAACTTCCCTTAAATATTAAAATAGAGCTCCCATGCACCATTTGTGCTGGTGGCTCATTCCACACTCTCAACCCTCTGACTGAAGATGTTTCCTCTCATGTTACCCTTAACCTTCTCACCTTTCACCCTTAACGCATGGTTTCTGGTTGTTGCCCACCTAACGTCAGTGGAAAAAGCCTGCTTGCATTTACTTTATCTATACCACTCATAATTTTGCAAACCTCTATCAAATCTACTCTCAATCTTCCCCATTCTAAAGAATACAGTCCAAGCCTATTTAATCTTTCCTTGTAACCCAGGTCCTCCAGACCCAGCAACATCCTTGTCAATTTTCTCTGTGCTCTTTCAACCTTGTTTACATTTTTCCTGCAGGTAGGTGACCAAAATTGCAGAAAATACTCCAGATTAGGCTTCACCAGTGTCTTGTACAACTTCAACGTAACATTCCATCTCCTATATTCAAGATTTACGTATGACGGCCAATGTGTCGAAAGCTTTCTTTGCGACCCTATCTACCTGAAATGTTACTTTCAACAAATTATGGACCTGTATTCTCAGATCCCTTCGTTCTACTACACTCCTTGGTGCCCTACTGTTCTCTGTGTAAGACCTACCCTGGTTGGTGCTACCAAGGTGCAAAGCTTGTACTTGACTGCATTAAATTCCACCTGCCATTTTTCAGCCTATTTTTCTAGCTGATGCAGGTCCCTCCAAGCCATGATAGCCTTCCTCTCTGTCCACTGCAGCTTCAATCTTGGTGTCATCAGCAAATTTGCTGTTCTGTAACAGTTTTAAGTTTCATCTTTCAGATTTTTTTTCAAAGAAAGTATGCAACAGAAGTTTAATAATTTTCTTCTTATAAAGGGAAGATGTAGTCTTCACAAACAAAAACCTGTTCACTGAGAGAAAACTATCCGAGAATGTCGTCAACACAGGAGGCCATTTGTCTCAAGGTTCACAATGGCTTTCAGCATTGCAGCTAGTCAGAATTATATTTATCATCACTGACAAGTCATGAAATGTGTTGTCCCATTCCTTTCTCTTAGTACCCTGCAATTGTTTTCCTTTCAAATACTGATCTCGTTCCTTTTTAAAAGCTTCTTTCTCTCCCCCCCCCCCCCCCTTACTTAACCTGCCAAAACACCACTTTCTAGGGGCTGATCAGTTTTGGTTTAGTTTCTCCTTTTGTCACACAGGTTACCTTAAAAATCTCTGTGACTTCTCTTTCAGGAAGTATGAGGTCTTGTGGGTCCACTGTTCCAAATAAGGATCTTCAACCTGAAACACTATTAAATGTGTTTTTTCTGCGAATAGATCTTGAATATTTTCCTGCAACTTCAGTTTCTATTTCAGATTTTTAGCATCTATAGTTCTTGCTTTTTGTTTATTATGGCCATTGGGTGGATTTAAACCATGTGGCACCAAAAGTAATTAAGTCAGTTAACGCGATGCTATTACAGCTTGAGGTGTCAAAGAGTTCGTAGTTCAATTCCAGTGTACTCTGTAAGGAGTCTGTACGTCCCTCCCCATTAAACCGTGGGTTTCCTCTGGGAGCTCTGGTTTCCTCCCACAGTCCAAAGACGTGCTGGTCAGTAGGTTAATTGGTCGTTGTAAATTGTCCTGGGGTTAAATAGGTGGGTTGCTGGACAGTGTGGCTTGCTGGGTCATGAGAGCTTTTTCCACACTGAATCTCTAAATAGATAACAATACTTTTGCTGACCCCTGACTCTGCCTTTTATCCCCATCTCTGAGAAGCTTCTTACAACTTCACCCTTTTTATAAAATCTTTGATTGTCTGACCTAATATCTTGAGACTCAGCTAAATTTTGTTTAGTTTCCTGGTGTTAAAGGTGCTATATAACAGCATGTTGCTGATGTGAGGAATTTTAGCTGGGAGGCTGGCACAACAGCTATTTATTTGTGAATATCAGCTGTAATCAGGAACCAAATGCAGCTTCGTATTTTGTTTGGAGGAAGAATAACATTGATAATTTAACAGAAAACCCCCAATCCTTAATTCTTAGGAGCGAGTGTGATGCTGCCTTGCACGGTGACGATGGCTGAGGTACATTTAATGAATACAGCTCTGCTGGTGTTGCAGAGCATCACACAATGCATTCTAGTCAGGAACTTCTGCGGCAGTATGAAGTGTGAATCTTCTAATAAGTGCAGGCCACTGGAAGGAATAGCCCGAGGGAATGTATTACATCTTAGTTTTATTACTTATTTGTTAAAATTTGTTAAACCCTGAGACCTCCTGAGTGACTCCATAAATGGATCATATCTGCAGAAACAAACGGCTGTCTGGCAACCCTAACGTTGTTGAAGGAGAAATGCACAGAGCAGGTTTTCTGAGACGTGCTCTTAAGGAATTAAAATGGTTTGAGAAGGGCAGCCCATGCATTCACTGAGTGGTCTGCACTGTCGTTGCATGATCGTGTGTGCAGTTCATAGAATGAGCCCTGGTCTGGAGGCGTGTCCTGATTTTAAAGTTAAAATGAAAGGTCTTTTTTGAAGCCAACATGATGTCAACAATTGATGAAGATGACTGGGTAATTTTAATTTTGTTTCTCACTTTACACCAGTTCATCAATAATGTGGAACCAAAAGCAAATTGCTGTTTGAGGAAATTGTTTTCAGAGATTTGTAATAACTACCATTTGCTACTTGCAATTGTAAGGATTTTTGGAGATTACTTTTGAGCCCAAACCATTTTATTTAGGTCCGTGTTTGATGGCTTTGGGAGTTCCTTTTAACATTTGTTATGATTCACTTAATGTAACTTTGAAATTTTCTGCGCCCTCTCTGCCCTTTTGCACATTTAAAAAAAACAGGAATTAATGCATAACGACCATGCAAGCATTTTGTGAAAGTCCTGTTTTTAAAAGAAAAATTGTATTGAGGTATGCCACTGTAATAGATATCATGCTCAAAGAATATCTTTGCAAATTGACTGATATGTGCACAGTCAAGGGATCTTGCATGCTGACTTTAAATATTTACATTGACTTGGTCTGCAACTGGTTTAGCTGATTTGAAAGTGATTATGCTAACACTGCTGGAGTGTCAATTGGATTACTGATGTTGGAGGCCTAATTAAGATTGTCACTTGAAGCTTCATGTGGTGTATCACGTTGGGGAGCATGCTAGAAGCCTATTTGACTTGTAAAACTGATCACCTATTGGTAATGTAATATTCCTTCGTTTTAGCTTTGCTGCTAAAATCCTACAGTTGAAAACCATCATTATTTATCAAATGATCTTTAATTGGATTGCACATGGAAAGTTGCAGGAACTGAATTAAAGACAGAAGTTATAGAAAACAATGTTGATTAGATGGTAATGAGATTAACTATATTACAAAATTGCCCAACAAATTTAATGGACTAAGTAACTGCTGTTTATAACATAATTGATCATAATGGGCATAAAAGCTACTCATAATAATATGGAACAATTACTTAATTGGCGGTGAAAAGATTTGAATACTTTTATTAGTGAAAATAGAAGTTATTTCTTATAGGCTGTGTTGAAAATTCTTGAGTCAATGAGGCAGAATAAGATGGGGTAGTATAGTCGCTAAGTTGCTGGATTTCTAATGCAGACGCGGGCCTTACTATTCCAGGTGATGACAATTCTGCCATGAGAGAAAACAACTTGAGAAGTTAGATTGCTGTACAAATACAAGTTCGTGGCATTGTTGGGCAGAATTGAAATGGACTGAAGCCAATGAAGGGCAGTCCATCATGAGCCTGAGGTCAGGCAATGCAGGCACTCATCTCCTCCTCAGTGCAGAGTAGAGCAACTGGACGCAGTGAGCATCTGGACCCCCTGGCTTGCACTAGTAATAGACACATAAGTCCATTTATTTTTATGGGAATTATCAACATTTTGGAAAGCCCTAGGTGCTGGAGTTATTTCATACTGATGTTAATTATTTGTTAGCATTTTATGATTTTAATTAGATGTTTAAATTTTATTTTAGCAATTTTAACTTTTCAGTTATTGAATTCAATTTGAATACTTTTTAGATATCTTAAAAATGGGAGGCAATTTAAAAATAGTTCTACAACTCTTTGATATCTGTGACTCATTATCGTTATGGCTTGCTCCTCTTTGGTTGCATGGGGGGGGTGGGGGTCAAGTGTCGGCATATTCTCTGATTTCAGAGGAAGTATATCTGGACAAGTCTCCCATTTTCCCCATAACCCTTAACCTGTCAATCTCAGAACACCTAATCACAAAATACTATGCAGATGCTGAGGTCAAAGCAACACTCACAACACGCTGGAGGAACTCAGCAAGTCGGACAGCATCCGTGGAAACAATCAGTCAACACTTCGGGCCGGAACCCTTCATCAGGACAACAGATCAACTCCGAGTGATTGTGCAGAAAGTTTGAAGTTAATAACTCATCTCCTTCTACCTGAGGCCACAAGCTTATCAATCACCCCTGCTGTGGACCACTTTCTGGAGGTCCGAGATGCCGACTTCTACAAAACGGGATCCGTATGCTCCATGACTGCTGGACTAAGTGTGTAAATGTAGGAGGGGACTATGTTGAAAAATAAATGTGCTAGATTTTCTAAAATTGACTCCTTCTGCCTTAGGCCACGAACTTGTCAATCACCCCTCGTATTTAAGGCAGAGGTTGATAGATTTTTTCAGATATTAAAGGAATCCAGGGACATGGGTTAGTAGTTACTTTTATTAAACATGCAGGGTTAAACCTCTCTATCTGAGAGGCAACTCATGGCTAGGATGTCCAAAGCAGTATATTTGAGGCCCAGTGGAAGAGCACTCTGATAACAAATGCTGTTCAAGATTCTTTATTCTTTATAGTCTGATACATTATAATACAGCGGTCCCCAACCACCGGGCTGCGGACCGGTACCGGGCCACAAGGCAAGCGCTACTGGGCCACGAGGAAACGATATGATTTGGCGATATGAGTCAGCTGCACCTTTCCTCATTCCCTGTCACACACTGTTGAGCTTGAACGCACGCGAGGTCATATGCGCGCGTCATCCATGTCAGCGCAGGAAGGAGATCAACTCCTCAAGCTTGCAAATGACGGCGGGCTGAAAAGTTTGTTTGACATAACACCTCTGCCGGCATTCTGGATCAAAGTCAAGGATGAATATCCTGAGATAGCCACAAAAGCACTGAAAACGTTGCTTCCATTTCCAACATATCTCTGCGATGAATGTAACAAAAACTAAATTGCGGAATAGACTGGACATAAGGAACCCCCTTCGAGTATGGCTGTCTCCCATCACCCCTCGATGGGCCTGTCTTGTTGCAGGAAAACAAGCCCAGGGCTCCCACTGATTCAGCGATATTGGTGTGTTGCAATGATTTTATACGGGGAAAATATGTGCTGTGTGTTTAATATCCAGATGTTACTTAAAATGTTATGATGCTATTGACTTACTTATATAACCATATAACAATTACAGCACGGAAACAGGCCATCTCTGCCCTTCTAGTCCGTGCCGAACACTACTCTCACCTCGTCCCACCGACCTGCACTCAGCCCATAACCCTCCATTCCTTTCCTGTCCATATAGCTCTCCAATTTTTCTTTAAATTATAATATCGAACCTGCCTCTACAACTTCTACTGGAAGTTCGTTCAACACTTACTTCAAGCTCCCCTGATAATTGACTTATCGCTATATTCATGCAAGGAAAATATGCGCTGTGTGTTTAATATTAAATTCGTTAGATAAACCCTTTTAGAAACAAAATTGAGTGTATTAACCACTTATCACCTATATTCAGGTCGTGATTAACTACCCCCCCCCCAACCCTGCATGAACAGAATCGCCAAAAACGATTTGTGAAAAAAAATCGGCACGTGCAAATCACGCATGTACACTGGTGCCCGCACAAGGCTTCATGGTCATTGTAGACTTTCTTGGGGTAAATGCAACGTATTTGACTGCTACTCTTGTCTGTTGGCAACCACCCCTCCCACCCCCCACCCTGGTTGGCCGGTCCGCAAGAATATTGTCAATATGAAACCGGTCCGCAGTGCAAAAAAGGTTGGGGACCCCTGTTATAATAGATTGAAACAAAAGCAAAAATCAATGTAATTAAAGGAAATAGGAATCCTAACAAGTAAATAGAAGTATTTAGAATTAAGTAGGACAGCTTGCTTTACTTACCTGCCCTCATCTTCCATGGGGTGGGTGACTTCTGTAATTGAGGGTTCTTAAAACCTGCCTGCCTTGCTGTAAGTTTGAAGAGTGGATATGAAATTCACCAGGCCCCTTTACTTAGCTCTTCAATACACAATTGCAGAGCTCCATGTGGAGAGTCCATTTTGAGGTACTTCTGGGGTTAGGTTTTCCTGTGTCTGGCCTCCCCACTCACCTTAGGCTTGTACTTTGGCAGGCACTGCGCAGAGGATCTGTGAGCTAGGCCCTGAGCAACTCTTAGTTGGCAATTCCTTGTAACTTCAGGAAACTGAAAGGGAGAATACTTAAGGCCTGGTCATAGAGGAAACAGGCCCTTCAGCTCAATATGCCTAATCCAGTTGTACAAAATGGCTGCCATTCTCTTGGTACTCCTCTGAATTTTGAATTGTTCATTCCATTCCAGATTGGGCCTAAATCCCATTTTGCATAATCCTTTAATGTATAATCTGACACTTGCTGTGACAGAATTTATTGCTGTTTAAACCATGACCAGGATCTAGTATTGTCTTGAATAGTTCCTCTGGAGCACAGGATATTGAGAAGAGGAATGGCAGCAGACAACACTTGGCTGTCTACTGAAGATCTCAGTACTTGGCTCCTTTGCAACATATATTAATGATTCATATCGGGGTCCCCAGCCTGGGGTCCATGGGACCCCTTGCTTAGTGGTTTTAGTCCACGGCATAAAAAAAGTTTGGGAACCCCTGGTTCAGATGATAGAGGCTTGCATGCTAGCTATGTGATCGCCAATGGTAGAGTTAAGAAAGATGTAGATAATCTGGTCAGTTGAGCATCTGGTCAGTGTTTCTTTTTGTTCTGAATCTACAGCTTTGAAAATATGATATAACATGGTGTAAATTGTGTTAACCCTCCTTTCTGGATGGAAGCATATCAGTGTTGAATAAAGCCAGGTACTTGTGATCTATACCCTGTCCATTGCATCTGATTTTATTCCAGTGTCGAGTGTTCAACTGATGACACGGGTTGTCATGCATGCATAATTGAAACTTTTCTGACAGGGTTTGGAGCACTCGGTCTAGAAAGTGGCTCCCAGTCACAAAGAAATCAAGGAGGACTCCGATGGCCACTCTACCTAACTTGTATACCACCTGTACAAATCTTTATGTTGTCGCTTCCAGGGAATTATAAACTCATCAGCTTGAATCCCTATAGTCTCTCCGTTCACCAACATTTCTTTTCGCACAACATTTACTATATGTTTATGCCCTACCTGTATGTGATCTCCACAAATGAATAATTTTACACTTGTCAACATAACGTTTCTTCTGCCAATATCTTCTCATCTGATCTGTGTCCTGCTATAGCCTTGAGCAACCTTCCTTGCTATCCAGAACACAACGGATTTTCATGTCATCTGCACACTTACTACATTCACATACAAGTCGTTAACATCATGGAGGGAAAAGAGCAGACAAAGACCTTGGAGGAAGGTTCTCGGCCTGAAACATTGACTGTTTATTTCCCTCCATACATGCTGCCTGATTAGCTGAGTTCCTCCAGCATTTTGTATGTCGCTCAGGATTTCCAGTATCTATAGATTGTCAAGTCATGAATATTGGTCATTAAAATATATCATAAGCAGTAAGGTCCTAGCTTTAACCCCTGTAGTAGATCACTAGCTACAGACTTCTGAAGAGGAAAGTGTCTTTCCATCACTATCTCTACCTCCTATCATTGAGCCAATTTTGGATCCAATTAACTAGCTCACCATTTGAGTGTCTTAATATTCTGGCCAACCTACCATGCGGGAACTTGTCAAATGTCTTAGTAAAGTTCATGTCAATAACATCTACTGGCTGCCTTCATCATTTTCCTTATTTATCTCCATAAAAAAAATCAGTCAACTTCATGACACAAGGTTTCTCCTGCAGAGAGGTACGCTGCCTATTCCTGCTCAACCTCCACCTTTCTAACTGTACATAAATCCTGTCCCTCAGAGTTGTCTCCAATAAAGTCCCAACTATTAATGTAAGGCTCTCTGGTCTGTGATGACCCAATCTTCCATGATTGGACCTTCTATATACTTTGTCATTCCAATAATCACTAATCTTACCATCTTTGTCTTTCACCCCACTGGAGCATTCTGACCCTGAACGCTCAGTAAATCTCTTTAAAAAGGCTCCCATTTGTCAGATGTCTCTTGATTCTCAAGCAACTGCTCCCTACCTACTTTCACTAGGTCCTCTCCTATGGTATTGAAAGCAGCCTTCTCTCAATTTCAGATCCTAGCTTGAGAACAAAACTAATCCCTTTCCATAACTAAGTTGAAACTTGCAGGGCCATGGTGACTTGAGGAATAATGAATTGTGGAAGGTAGGATACTTTTCGTAGAGTGAGCTTTCATGGGTGTTTGAGCAGTCACTGTGAGCACCTTCCAATTGGTGAAACACCCTCTCCCAGAAAGCCTTTGCTCCTATCCTGGCAGATACTGTCTTAGTCGAGGGGTGAGGCTAAATCTTGTATTGGATACTTGTATGCTTCATCCATGTTAGGTGCATGTGTGACTGTGTGAGAGAACATTAAACAGCGGAAATTACACTGCTGTTGCAGTCTCCGTGACCTATCTGGTGATATCTTTTGCTGGCATTAAACATTTGTACGTGTTGTTGTGTCTCCCATTCGCTGGTACTTCAGATAATCTCTTGGGGTGTGCAGAAGAAGTAGGGTAAAATGCTTTAAGAAGTATTTAATATTGAGTCCTGATGCAGGGTTTCAACCTGAGACATTGACAATTCCTCTCTTACCACAGATTGTACTTGACCTGCTCAGTTTCTCCCGCAGGTTGTTTGTTGCTCCAGCTTCCAACATCTGCAGTCCCTTGAATATTTACTGCTGATGTTCACATTCCTTTCTAAATGGCCTACTTCTTTTTCCAAAATAGTTTTGCAAGTCGTTTAAAAGTTGCTGGTGAACGCAGCAGGCCAGGCAGCATCTCTAGGAAGAGGTGCAGTCGACGTTTCAGGCCGAGACCCTTCGTCAGGACTCGACTGACACAGTTCTGGATATGACAATGAACTATTCATTGTTCACAACTGCCACTGGATTACATTTTATTGTATCGTTATGATTTTTTTACACCATCCCTTAGATAGGAGTTGTGAATGTTCCCTCTTTTTCATGGTGATTAGTGCTGAGCTTTCATTCTCTATTTCCTACCTTTATGTAAGATGGGAAAATGAATGCTCAGTAGGTCTGACTGCATCTGTGGGGTGAGAAAATATGAGTTAGTATTGCATGTGGCTAACATTAGATCACAACCGGCTGGTTCTAACCCTAGCAAAAAAAAATGCTTGTTATTGGAATTTGATAGATTCAGTAATGGGTCCCAAAGGCTGCAAATTCTGAGATGCATGCTGTGAAGCTGTTCTTCAAGTTCGAACATTGCAGTAGGCTAAACACAGAGGTGGGAGTGAGATGGAGTGACAGGGAACTGGAGGCTCTGGGCCATACTTCTGAACAGAACAGTATTAACTCTTTTGCACGTCTTCCAATTTTGGATATTGCCTTTGGTATTGACATTGTTGTCTGCCTTGTACAGTTGAAACCATGTCTAATGAGGAAAGGTTGATTGAGCTAGGGCTTCTCTCTTTGGAGTGAAGGAGAATGAGGCCACTTGACAGGTGTATCAGGTAATAAGAGGCTTTGATAGCGTGGACAGCCAGTGCCTTTTCTTTTACTAGGATGGCTGTTCCTAATACCAGAACACCCATTTAAGATGAGTGGAGAAAAGTTTAGAGGAGATATCAGAGATAGATTTTTTTTTTACAGTGGTGGGTGCCTGGAATGTACTGCTGGGGGTGGTAGGTTGAGGCAGATACATTAGTTCATTAGCTTCATTTTAATATCAGAGAAATGTATATAATGTACATCCTGAAATTCTTCACAGACCGGGGTACAGTATTGAAGAGACTCGTAGGTAAACATATTGATGAAAGAAAAATGAGGGTTATATGCTATGTGTGGTAACTTCTACTTCGAAAAAGGCACACTTGACAAATTCATGCCCAAAGAAACCACTTTATCTCGAACGTCAGAACTGTTATGTATATACAGAGGCTTTCACAACCCATATGGCACGGCAGGAACACTATATACAAAGCACACCAGAAGTAAAAAGCATGGAAGTAAAACCCCCCATTATCCTAATTAGTATTAACTTATTTTTAATAATACTCACATTACAACGTTCCTGCTGAACTGTGTCTACGCCCACCTGGACAAGCCAGCGAGCACTGTGAGGGTCATGTTTTTTGACTTCTCCAGTGTGTTCAACACCATCTGCCCTGCTCTGCTGGGGGAGAAGCTGACAGTGATGCAGGTGGATGCTTCCCTGGTATCATGGATTCTTAATTACCTGACTGGCAGACCACAGTACGTGTGCTTGCAACACTGTGTATCCGACAGAATGATCAGCAGCACTGGGGCTCCACAGGGGACTGTCTTGTCTCCCTTTCTCTTCACCATTTACACCTCGGACTTCAACTACTGCACAGAGTCTTGTCATCTTCAGAAGTTTTCGGATGACTCTGCCATAGTTGGATGCATCAGCAAGGGAGATGAGGCTGAGGACAGGGCTACTGTAGGAAACTGTCACATGGTGTGAACAGAATTATCTGCAGCTTAATGTGAAAAAGACTAAGGAGCTGGTGGTAGACCTAAGGAGAGCTAAGGTACCGGTGACCCCTGTTTCCATCCAGGGGGTCAGTGTGGACATGGTGGAGGATTACAGATACCTGGGGATACGAATTGACAATAAACTGGACTGGTCAAAGAACACTGAGGCTGTCTACAAGAAGGGACAGAACCGTCTCTATTTCCTCAGGAGACTGAGGTCCTTTAATATCTGCCGGACGATGCTGAGGATGTTCTACGAGTCTGTGGTGGCCAGTGCTATCATGTTTGCTGTTGTGTCCTGAGGCAGCAGGCTGAGGGTAGCAGACACCAACAGAATCAACAAACTCATTCGTAAGGCCAGTGATGTTGTGGGGATGGAACTGGACTCTCTGACGGTGGTGTCTGAAAAGAGGATGCTGTCTAAGTTGCATGCCATCTTGGTCAATGTCTCCCATCCACTACATAATGGACTGGTTGGGCACAGGAGCACATTCGGCCAGAGACTCATTCCACCAAGATGCAACACTGAGCGTCATAGGAAGTCATTCCTGCCTGTGGCCATCGAACTTTACAACTCCTCCCTTGGAGGGTCAGACACCCTGAGCCAATAGGCTGGTCCTGGACTTATTTCATAATTTACTGGCATAATTTACTTATTACTATTTATGGTTCTATGACTATTTATTATTATGGTGCAACTGTAACGAAAACCAATTTCCCCTGGGATCAATAAGGTATGACTACTACTACTACTCCCCCTTTAAAATCCAACATTCCCCAAATGTAAAAAAACTTGGAAATAAAAACAGTGGTGTTATTAACTTGCGTACCCCAGAAAACTTATACTAGTATCTCAAACAGTTTATCAATACAAAACATCTGGAAAATGTGACAGATTCAACATTCAATCTAACAACAACAACAAAAAAAAACTGTCCTGTCAAAGATTCAGTCTGTCAGGAGGTTTACGAGTGTGCTGTGATCTGCGCACTACCCCCGGTGACCCAGCAGGCACCGCTGGTGAGGGTGTTTTGGGTGGGTCTGGTGTTGGGGGCATGAGAGGGGTCTGTGTGCCTGCATGAGAATGTCCATCTCTCCTCAGGGGACCCCGCCCGCTCGGCCAGCGTCTTGCCTTCTGGCAAAGTCACTGGTGGACATGTTTACACCGTAGTCTGTCTCACAATTGGAAATTCCATGGAACTGTCTGCCTCTGAGCCGGTATCATGATGCAGGCGCACATGGTCCTAATGTCTGCGGAAAACACGCCCATCAGTCAGCTTATCAACGTAGGAGACGGGACCACTCTGCTTAAGAATAACCCCAGGCAGCCATTACTGATTGTTTCTCACATAGACATTGTCATCCGGTTTTAACTATCTCTCTCGCGCATGTTGATCATGTCCCTCCTTCTGCTTTTCCTGCTTTCTCTCCACTTTTGCCTTCATGTCCAGGCGCAGCAGGCCCAATCTTGACTTGGGCCTACACCCCATCAGCATCTCTGCTGGAGTGCAGGCAGTCGTAGTCTGTGATGTGAGGCGGTATTTAAACAGGAAAAGTGAAAGCGGAATGCTAAGAGAGTCCCCTGTCATTCGCCTCAGGCCTTCCTTCACTGTCTGAAACAGCCCGCTCAGCCAAACCATTGGAGGCTGGGTGGAAAGGGGCCGTCCGAATGTGATGAATGCCATTCTGCTGTATGAACTCACTGAACAGTTCACTGGTGAACGTCGGGCCGTTATCAATAACCAGAGTGTCAGGCAACCCGTCATCTGCAAACACTTGCCTATGTTTGTCTATGGTTGATGGGGCTGTGATGTTGCTCATGATGTGATCTCTGATCCATTTAGAATGCACACCTACCATTACAAGAAACATCTGCTCCACAAAGGGCCAGCAAAATCCAAATGTAGCCTAGACCAGAGGTGGTCTGGCCACTGCCATGGGTGCAAAGGAACTGGCGGTGGCATATTCTGATTAGTCTGACATTGCATGCATGATTTTACCTTGTTCTCCCGATCCTGATCCATTCTTGGCCACCAAACGTAGGATCTTGCAAGGCTTTTCATTCGAGACACACCTGGATGATTCTCATGAATTTCCTCCACAATCTGTGAACGGCCAGGGGGAGGCACGATGACCCTCGCTCCCCGGAAAATGCAGCCATCCTGCAGACTGAGTTCTGTCATGTGTTTGGCATAAGGCCTCAGTTCCTCTCCTTTCACAACTCTGGGCCAACCTTGTAAAAGAAAAGTCTTGACTTGGGACAGGACTGGGTCCCTCTCTGTCCACTGCTTGATTTGGGTCGCCTTTACAGGTGTCTCTGACAGCCTCTCCAAGCCTTGGGCAATCTCTAAGGCTTTCTTGAAAGTCAAAGGCGGCGTTGTATGTCGTCATTATTAATGCTGCATACCAGTCTATCACGGAGCATGTCATCCAACACTGCTCCGAAATCACAATGCTCTGACAGCTGCCGAAGCTCGGCCACAAAATTGGCCACAGACTGACCTGGCTTCCTGAAATGGCTGTGAAACTTACACCACTGGACTATCACAGAAGGTTTTGGATTGTAGTGCCCACGAGCTTGACCAGTTCGTCATATGGAATGTCCCCTGGTTTCCACAGTGTGGCTAAATTCCTTATTAGCTTGTAAGTCTTTGCCTCACATGCACTCAGGAAAATAGAGCGCTTCTTAGCCTCCTCAGTAATTCCACTAGTACAGAAAAAGTGTCCCAACCTTTCCTCATACTCCGGCCAGTCCTCCGTTACCTCCACAACTTCACCGATAGTCCCAAATGTAGCCATCTGAACTTGAGGCTCCTTATTGGCGCTGCTACTCCCGTTCAAAACGCGCCGACACGTCCACAAAACCAGTTCACCTCATCACTAAAAATATGTGGTAACTTCTACTTTGAAAAAGGTACACTCGACAAATTCATGACCAAAGAAACCGCTTTATCTCGAACGTCAAAACCGTTATGTGTATACAGAGGCTTTCACAACCTGTATGGCATGGCCGGAACTCTATATACAAAGCACACCGGTGGTAAAAAGAACGGAAGTAAAAACCCCCCATTATCCTAATTAGTATTAACTTACTTTTAATGATACTCACATTGCAACACTATGTAGGTGGGAAGGGTTAGGTTAATTGTGGAGTAGGTCAAAAGGTCGCTGCAACATCGTGGTTGAAAGGGCCTGTACTGTGCTGTATGTTCTAAATGCAGTGTGGGTGGTAACTTTATTCAACACATTTCTCTTCTGCAAAAGAACATTTACAGTGCTAACACCGAATTCAAGAAAGAGTGCAGCGGTTTAAATAAGATAGTAGGTACATTATTTATTATTTAGTTGAACAGTTTTAATCCTTTGGAAAGGATGCAAGTTTAAACATGAGTCATATTACCATTTACATTGCACAACCCTCCGAATTTGTAATCTTATCAATGTTTGCTGACCTGAGGCTGAAGGTAAGGTGTAGCACAAGTGGATCATGATGAACAGCTGCTGCTATGGCAGACCTCTTGGGGTGCATTTGAGATTTTCTAAGAATAATATCTGTGAAATTTAACTTTGCCACTGGCTGAAGGGATATTTGTATTCATGTTATTGTCCTAATAGTTTTACTGCGCTGCTTTCTTCAGAGACCAACTGAGTGCCTGCTGCTCCCCGTATTCAGTGGGGGGGGGTAGTTAAATTTCATTTTCACTTATTAAATAAAACAAGTGCTCTTGGGAACGTGTAACTGATAAGGAGACAGTGTAAGTCTGGCCTTATTTTATTGCTTTGATAATTGGAATCATTTTATTCCCCAGTGGGCAGACAGTGGGAATTCCCTGTGTGCAATCTGGACATCTCCTACTATAGTTAGGATAGATGCAAAGCCAGTGGACACCTTCATAGCAAAGTTTGACACAATAATTTAGAAGCTGAGCTAAGATTTGACTTATTAGACCACCAGGGAGCTTTTTAAAACTCCAACAAACACTTGGTTCCCCTGGTCCTCACCTACCACCCCACCAGCCTCCGGGTCCAACATATTATTCTCCGTAACTTCCGCCGCCTCCAACGGGATCCCACCACTAAGCACATCTTTCCCTCCCCGCCTCTCCCTGCATTCCGCAGGGATCGCTACCTACACAACTCCCTTGTCCATTCGTCCCCCCCATCCCTCCCCACTGATCTCCCTCCTGGCACTTATCCGTGTAAGCGGAACAAGTGCTACACATGCCCTTACACTTCCTCCCTTACCACCATTCAGGGCCCCAAACAGTCCTTCCAGGTGAGGCAACACTTCACCTCTGAGTCGACTGGGGTGATATACTGCGTCCGGTGCTCCCGATGTGGCCTTTTATATATTGGCGAGACCCGACGCAGACTGGGAGACCGCTTTGCTGAACATCTACGCTCTGTCCGCCAGAGAAAGCAGGATCTCCCAGTGGCCACATATTTTAATTCCACATCCCATTCCCATTCTGACATGTCTATCCACGGCCTCCTCTACTGTAAAGATGAAGCCACACTCAGGTTGGAGGAACAATACCTTATATTCCGTCTGGGTAGCCTCCAATCTGATGGCATGAACATCGACTTCTCTAACTTCCGCTAAGGCCCCACCTCCCCCTCGTACCCCATCTGTTATTCATTTTTATGCACACATTCTTTCTCTCACTCTCCTTTTTCTCCCTCTGTCCCTCTGAATATACCTCTTGCCCATCCTCTGGGTCCCCCCCCCATTGTCTTTCTTCCCGGACCTCCTGTCCAATGATCCTCTCGTATCCCCTTTTGCCTATCACCTGTCCAGCTCTCGGCTCCATCCCTCCCCCTCCTGTCTTCTCCTATCATTTTGGATCTCCCCCTCCCCCTCCAGCTTTCAAATCCCTTACTCACTCTTCCTTCAGTTAGTCCTGACGAAGGGTCTCGGCCTGAAACGTCGACTGCACCTCTTCCTACAGATGCTGCCTGGCCTGCTGCGTTCACCAGCAACTTTGATGTGTGTTGTTTTTTTAAAGCTCCGTTCAGTATTTCCTTTGTTGTAATAGAGGAACGTAACCAAATGTTCTGGCTCCAAACACCTTTGTGACTGTTCAGTACACCCTGCAGCACTGTGTGGTCAGCAACTTTTCATTGCTGGGTTGGGAATTGTATGGCTGGATTATGGCATTGGTTGTCAATATTCGTGCAAATTGAAAGCTGCTTTTTTGTTAACATAAATTTCAATTTACAATGGCAGTCGTCTGAGAAGCAGACTGAATGATGTATGATTTTTCTTCAGCTGTGATTTTTGCTTTGTAAATCCTCTTGTGAAAAGGAAAATGTTTCTCGAAACCATATAGTGAATATGGATTGCAGGGGCCGGGCGGTTTTGTTTGGGGACATGAGACAATGAGACAAACTGCTAGGCAAATTGTGCAGGTCAGGGAGGATATATGGAGGCAAAGGTCTGTTGATATTTCAGATCAAGATCTCTGCGTCAGGATAGAGTGTAGAGAAAAGGTGGCTAGTATAGGAAGTGAAAGGGAGACTTGAGACGAGGGTTAGTAGGTGATAGGTGGAACCAGATAAGAGAAAGATGATCTCATTCCAAAGACGTGGGTTAGGGTTAGCAAGTTGTAGGCAGGCTATATGGGTGTTGGAAGCATGATGATTCTTGCAGGCTGATCCCAGCATTACTTCAGACTGAGTTGGTCATTAACTCAAACACTTTATTAGATTAGATTCATCTTTATTGTCATCATGCAGAGTACAGATACAAAGCCAATGAAATGCAATTAGCATCTGACCAGAAGTGCAAAAGAATAGTATTATTTACAAAATAACTGCGAATAAAAAGTGCTACAGCACACAAATATAAAAGTACTGAGACAGTACAGTATGGGTGCAATACTGCTTAGTGCTGTGATGTACGTTCAGCAGGGTCACAGCCTCAGGGATGAAGCTCTTCCCGTGCCTGCTGGTGCGGGATTGGAGGCTCCTGTAGCGCCTACTGGATGGGAGGAGAGTAAAAAGTCCATGGTTAGGGTGAGATGCATCATTGATAATGCTTTTCGCCCTGCCCAGGTAGCGTTTGTGGTAGATGTTCTCAATGGTGGGCAATTGGGTGCCGATAATCCGCTGGGCAGTTTTCACCACCCACTGGAGTGCTTTGCGGCCCGATACGGGACAATTGCCATACCACACTGAGATGCAGTTGGTGAGTATGCTCTCAATGGTACAGCAGTAAAAGTCCATCAGTATCCTGGGACAGAGGTGAGCTTTCTTGATGCTCCGCAGGAAATAAAGGTGTTGTTACGCCTTTTTGATCAGGCTGGAGGAGTTCAGGGACCAGGTGAGATCATCGTAAATGTGCACACCAAGGAATTTGAAGCTTGATACACGCTCCACTACAGCTCTGATGTAGATAGGGGCATGAGTGTGGCTCCTAGCATGCCTGAAGTCCACAATGGACTTGGTCTTCTGGGTGTTAAGGGCCAGGTTGTTATCAGCACACCATGCGGCCAGGTGCTGGACCTCGTCCCTGTAGGCCGTCTCATCATCACTCTGTTTCGATGTACAGTACTGTGTGAAATCGTTAGGCACATATAGCTGAAGTGCCTCTCACTTCTGCATAGTACTGTGGTAATTTTATATATTGCACTGTGCTGCTGCCTCAAAAAAAGTTGTTTTATCACGGATGTGAGTGATGATAAACCTGATTCTGATATGGGTCTCTATTGTGGATTGAGAGTGGGAAGGGGGAATCATGGTTGGGAAAAGGGGAAGGCAAAGGGGAGAGGGTGGGAAGCACCAGGGAGACCTTCTGTAATGATCAATAAGCCAATTGTATGGAATCAAATGACCTTGCCTGGTGTCTCAGGGCTGGGTGTGTCCCCCTGCTCCTGGCACTTCTCCTCTGCCCCCTGTCCCACACCCCTCCCCATGGTGCTCTTGCTCTCTGCTCCATGTTGACAAATAAGAGTGTTGTGCAAAAGTCTGAGGCAACCTAGCTATAAATGCATGCCAGAAACTTTTGCACAGTACTGTACGTATGAAAAATAAAGCTGGTCCTTTGCAGCCTCCCCTGCCCCTACCTGCCCTGATGTGCCCAGATTTGTATCCCTCATCTGTTTCTACCAATCACCAATTGCCTGTCTCGAGATGCCCCTCCCTACTTTCTCTCACTGGCCTCTTCCCCCTCCTCTGCTACTGGGCTTTGCCTACCTGTCATTGCCTCCTCACCTGCTTCCATCTGTAACTTACCACCCCTCGTCTTATTCCCCCTCTCTTGTCTCTTTATGTAGGTTATCTTCCCTCTTCACGCTTAGCCCTGATGCAGGGTCTTGACCCAAAATATTATCCACCCTCTTGTCCCCACAGACGTTGCTTGACCTGTTGCGTTGCTCCAGTAGTTTGCTTTTCTCCCCAACCCCCCACCGTGGAATTGATTTGTTGTTTAAGTTTGGATCCTGTGCAGCTGAGCTGGATGCTAAATTCCCAGCATTATTCAAATTTGCAGTGAGCTGGTCGCTGGCCTCCTGGGTGCCTGGTTGTTTGATCCCAGCGCTATCAGAAGCTGAGAATAATCCTTCACAGCAAGTGCAGATTTCTCTGCTTCAATGAACAAGGGAAGCCTCAGTCTGAAAAATGAACACGTTGGCTGAGTGTTGTAAAGGATGGGGAAGGAGGAGAGAGACGCTAATACAATTATCAGTGGGGAATCTGCTTAAAGATAAATCCTCCTGGATTTGGAAACTCTGCTTTATTGCAAATTGCACACTGTTTGGCATTCCCAGGAATCCTCATAAACTTAGACATTGCTTGTGATTCTATTCTTTAAAAAAACCTCTCTTGACCAAATCTGATTTAGTTGAAAGCCTAGGATTCCCAACAACATCAAAAGCTCATGGAGCAGTGCTGGAGGGTTAGATGATTTCAGCATTCCTAAAAAGACAGGTACATTTCACCCATGGTGAATAGACTACCATGTGAAAATACCTTTTTCGCTTCTTCGAATACAGCAAGGAGATCTGAAGGCCATAAGAATATAGGAGCAGGCACAAGCTGCTTAGCTTCTCAGACCTGCCCCCCATTCAATAGGATGGCTGGTCTTCCCCAGACCTTAACTCCTCTGCCTTGCCAATGCCCGTAATTCCTGATCTTCCAAAAATGTCTCTGATACTTTTTTTTAAATTCCCCCAGTGATCTAACCCTCACAACCCTTTAAGACAGAGAATTTTGGAGATTCACCACCCTCTGTAAAAGAAGTTCTGATACATCTCAGTATTAAAGGACTGCCTCCTAATTCTTGTAATAGGTTTGAGATCCGCCTTCTAATGAAAACTACTACAGATTGATTGTAATAATAGGGCTGAGTTAATGTAAAAAGATATAATGACAATTGACCATTCCTAATATTGAATTGGTGTATAAAATGTGATTATGGAATGACTCTTTCATTAGGGAATCACATTCAAAATGTCTGATATAAAGCTTGTTTATGTGCTAGAGCCTACACATTAGTGTTGATTGGTCTCTAGAAACTGTATGACTGTCTTCATATTTCTCGCAAGTTGTGTTACTATGAACCAAAGTAATTGAACATTATAAATACTGTTATTTGAAAAATACAAAAGCAGCAATTTTTATAGTTTACCTTAAATTGCTACTATAAATATAGTTTAATGTCTGTCTTTTATCTTCCAGTTTGACCACATCTTGTGCCCACTATCCTTCCCATTTCGGAAATCCAGCAACCCTGATCTTGCTTGTGGCTCTGGCAAAACTTTGAAATTTAACAGACAGCTAAGTGAAGATGCAAAGTATTTGAGACGAGGCAGTCTGGGGGGAGCCTTGACTGGTATGTAAAAGTAACTTTATTTTTTAAAGCTACTTAATAGATGTAAAAACCTTTTTGCTAGTAATAATCTGCTTGTTGGAAAATGAATTTTGTAAAATGAATTTTGTAAAATAGTGGAACTCTTTGTTCTACTTGTGTGTTCCTCCACGCTAGCATCACTTTTCATTACTGAGGAAAAAATCCACTACAAAACTTTTATTCTAATTAGCTGTCATGTTTGTCTTTTTCAAAGAATTGTGTACTTCATTTAGACCTGGCTGAATTACACGTTTGTAGTTTCTGAAGATATTTAGACCGATAAAAATCACTGCTTATTTTTAAGTAAATATTTTGATTTGCATTTTCTATTTTTGGGTTTTCACATTAGGATGTGGGGTTGAATTTTTGATAATGGTAGCAGTATACAATTAAAAGTTCCATATAATCCTTAAACAGTAAGAAATAAATATGTATATATTAATAAATCATGCCTCTTTTAATCCCTTCTGTTAATTTGCAATAATATTATTTAAAAAATCAGTGAAATATGTCTTTGCCCTTTTGATACAGTTATTGTAATAGAGATGCTAAAGAATTGTGATTATTGAAAGAAATATGTCATTAATCTGTGAAAATGGAGGTGTATATCACAAGTCCTGATTACGCGACCACTGACAGTATTGATCGTGGCTGGGGTCACCCATCTTGTAAAGACACTGCCCAGAAGAAGGCAGCGGCAAACCACTTCTGTAGGAAAATTTTCCGAAAACAATCGTGGTCATAGACCACAGACTATGATTGCCTGCGTCATACGACACAGCACATAATGATGATGAATGAGGTGAAGTTGACATTTGAGTAAACATTGACAAAAAAACACTAATCCTGCCATGCTTTGCCAGTAAAGTGTTTACTCGTTTACTTAATGTTAATAATTCTTTTTGACTCGTATTTATTTTGGTACAATGGTGTTAGGTTTGCAAAATCATGTTAGAGCACAGTACATGATTACCTTTTTCCCTGAAATACAAAACTGCTCTTAATGTGGGATATGCTTTTCTTACAGAACGACTGTTGCTCAAATAAACAGTGATAGTATGGTACAGATGTGTCTAAGTGTAACTAACATTTCTAATGAGGAATATAGAATGGCAAAGATCCGTGATGTAAATATTTATTGTGAGATTATGCATGCATAAAAGAGACACATGGGATGCTCATTATTGGTGTATAATGAAGGGAAACAACCCACTACATCTTTTTGCTATTATATTTAATATTTAAACAAATCTCATGACTTGTACTTTTCCTATTGATTCTTTGGGGAATTTCCAAATGGATGATGAAGATAACATGTATTGGGACCTGTGAAGTGCTTTGTTCTGTACCAATCAAAATGATTGAATGGAATCCCTTTGTAAATGTTGACTGCTGTCATATAACAGACAAAAGACCAATTAGAGGGTAATCATTTTGAATTAACATATTCAGTTTTTAAGACACGACATTAATGTGGATAACCTTGTGCATATCTGCTAGGTGATGCATTTTTGTGTGAAAAGTTAAACTGTGATAAATCTTCAATCAGATTGCGTAGAGTATCAGCAGAGATGGGAGCAGGAAAGATATCGTTCATCTATCAGAAACTTTTGATGATGATGATGGAGACATAAATTTTTGGGTTAGCTGTGAAGGAACTACAGTACCTTGGCCCCACCCCAAGGTTGCCCGTGAGGTTTGGACTGACCTTTCAGCAGATATTTCATCATGTTATGGCTGTAGACCAGATGGTGGTAAATGGGACAGCTACTTGATGTTGGCATGGACATTGTGGGCCAAAATATCTGCCTGTGTACTGTATGACTGTTTAACTCTGATATTCCTGGTGTCCTTTCCAAGGATCTTGAGTGACAGATGAGGAAATGAGTCAGTAAGACCCTTTAATCAGATTGTAAAGTCTTCATTGTGACACCTAAGAGACTAAACCAGAATATATAAGGCAGACAATTGTTTTCTTAGTTATTTTCACTGGTTTTGCTATGATGAATATCACACCATTCTCTGTGCATTGTAGCAAAATACTTGTAGTACAGGGCTTCCCAACATTTTTTTCTGCTATGGACCCATACCATTAACCAAGGAGTCTTTGGTCCTCGGGTTGGGAGCCCAGTCCTAGTGCATTCTGCCTACCTCTTATACATTTTCCAGGTAACATTCCTTTTGTAAATGGAGGTATGACTACAGTATTTTCTGTTATTGTAGGAACGTAGAATGACTGCTGGTGGATCCCTTTGGATCAGCTCCTCTTTGCGTCCTTCCATCTCTAGCCTTAGACTCCTCCTTGGAAGTTCTGCTCCTTGATTTGTTACCAATATATTATCATGAAAATTAAAATGATTGTTTCAATCCTTCTACCCTTTCGCATACCTTCCTTTGCTGTCTCTTCTCCGCCCCCCAACCTCCTTAAACATCTTTTTATTCTAACTTATTGTAGTTCTGTTGGAACGCCAATGACCCAAACATTCCCTGACCTCCTGCTTTGTTCCAGGAATTTGTTTTTGTTCAAATTTCATAGTAAGTTTACTGTTATCATATGTATATGTTGCCATGCACTACCCTGAGACTCATTTTTGTGCAGGCCATCGCAGTAGAAAAAAAGAAATATAGCAGAATCAATGAAAAACTACACACAAGGACTCAGAAATAACCAATGTGCAAAAGAAGACAAACTGCAAATGGAAAAAAATTAATAATAATAAATAAATAATATTGAGAACACAAGTTGTAGAGCCCTTGAATAACTGGCTCCTCTGATATTTTGCTTTGAGAGTTATCTGATGGTAACACCTTTAAGTAGTCATTCTGCTTTTGAATCCAAGCAGAATCATGGTCTTTTAGCGTGGAAACATGGGCCCCAAGTCATCGGTGCCACCTGTATTGCCCATCAAGTTTGTCCTATCTGCCTTCATGTGGCCTATAGCCTCTCCGATCCAAGTACTTCTCCAAACAAGAGAAAATCAGCAGATGCTGGAAATCTGATCAATGGGCACAAAATGCTGGAGGAACCTAGCAGGCCCGGCAGCCTCCATGGAAGAAAGCACAGTTGACACTTGGGGCCGATCCAGTTACTTTTAAACTTGGCTAATGTACCTGTCTCAACCACTATTTCTGGCAGCTCATTCCAAATGGGCTCCACCCTTCGCATGAAGACTCTGTTCCTCATGTGCTAGCTAGAGATATGCAGCTGAGTTCTGTTCAGTCCAGCATGTTCTGAGAAATGATGCAGCAGTACAAATTCTAATACTACCCTACCCAGAGACTGTAAGATCAGTTGGGTTTTGCCATGTAAGGCCACTTTGGAAAGAAGTGGCTCTGTTATAAAGATGTGTGTGATTCTTTAGACTAATGGGAAACAAACTTTGTCCTACAGGAAAATATCTTCTTCCGGTTGCTTCAGCACAGGGTCCGTGGCAACAGACAATGGAGACGACAAATCTTGTTCGTATGCGCAGTCAGGCGCTGGGTCAGTCAGCTCCTTCTCTCACTGCCAGTTTGGTAAGTGCATCTTTTCAAGCTTTTGCATGTGTTCATAAAATAAATAGGGCCTGTGCTTGATAGATTGAGAAAGTAGTGCAAAAAATTCTAGTCACAACATTCATTTAATGTCTTGCTTGTTTTATTCCCCTTAAGTTTCCAAATCTCCTTGATTTAGAATTCACTGAATTGATGAGAAGCTATCTAAATCAAGGAAGAAATTCACTCAGATATTGTATGTGTATGTCTGTTTTTGGCCTGTGGGAGCAGAGGTCGAAAGTTTGTAAAGGACTATTATCATTGCAGATTTGTATGTGAATTCTGCCCCATTTCTAAGCCTGTTTTATTTTACATTGGTGTTCATAGTCGAAAATCTGTTGCCCAATGACTTTAGGACTGAACTGTATTGGAAGTACAGAAACATCTAGATAAAATATGTTACTGTTTTTATAAGTGGTATTTTCATATGCCTGACATCATTCATGAGTAATATGCTTTGTATGTCAGTATAGACAGCAATAAAAAGAAAATGCTGTTATTGTATTTTTACAATGGTACATGACAGCACACAGAAAATGAATGACCTTTGGAGATGTTGTGATCCAGTTTGGGAATTTAAGTGCAAGAGCATTTAGATCTTGACGACAAATTTCACGACAAATGTCAGTGACATTAAACCTGATTCTGAGATTCTGATGAGCATCTTTGACCTGGTATTTTGTTTGCCTGTTACTGGCAGGAGCTCATCATCTTAGCTGTTTTATCCTGAGCTCTGTCACAATAAGAGATTGCCAGGAAGATGCAGGGAATGATTCAATTGTGTTCTCAAAGCTTTCAAAAAGAGTAACATCTCTTGCAAGTTATATGAATTGTCACTTCAAGATTACTCAATTTGGGTTACACTGAGAATTCAGGACAGTACAGAAACCAAGCGTAAATATTAGGAGGAGCATATCGTCTCCTGAGCTGCTCACCTCCCTTGCTGTTGAGCATCAATTGTCCATCATTTCCTACTTTGGCCTCATCAACTGCCTTAGAGTCCACAAAACTGGAGCTGGAAGCCTGTCCCCTAAATCCTGAGGGTCCAGCAAAGAGCAAGAAGACTGATATTTATAAATAAAACATTGTACAGTGTGGACACTGATGATAAATTAGAAATCCAATGTTTAGTAAAAGAGAGTCTTGTACAGAACTTTAGGGAAACTGATCCAAATGCTGATAGGGCAGGACAATTTAATTCTGAGGCATATGCAGTTAAACGCATGCATCTTGTACCTTGCTTCTGCCGCCGCCTTCATCTGAGATTTGACAACATAAAATGAAATGGGAACTCTGTGTTAATACTGTTTCTATGTACCAAGCAATAACAAGTTTGCATTAATACAAATACCTATCCAATATTTTTGAGGGGAGATAGATGGAATTTACAAAGGATATTGTTGGATTAAGAACGAAGGATAGATCTATATGGAAAACCATGGTCACCGACGTCCACATCGGATATGGTACCTAGACAGACAGACATTGTTGGATTAAGTGAGGTAGATTTTGACAGAAGGGATGTAAGGAGGGAAATGTGAGGTTAAAAACTTTGGTAGGAAGTATAGAAGGACAGAATGTTGTTGATGTAGTCAATAGCTTTGCAGTGTCATAATACAAAGGGAATATTGTGTATAGTTCTGGTCACCACACTACAAGTGGGATGTGGTAACCAGTAGAGGGAATACAGAAGAGACTCGCCAGCATTTTGCCTAGAATGGAGGGATGTAGTTGTAAAGAGTGATTTGCTAGGCTAGGTTTACTCTCACTGAAATGTAGGAGCCTGAAGTACAAGCTTATGGAGGTTTCTAAAATTATGAAGGGCATATGGTTTGTGTATTTTGCTTTACAAACCTAGTGGGTCCTAAAAATTTTAAAGTGATATAAAGACAGCAAAGTCTGAGGAAGAAATACAGGATGAAACATTTCAGGTGTTGATCTGCCCATTGATGAAATGAAGGACCTAGACAGGACTATTTGCCCATTTGCTCCTCAAAGCTCTTACCAATTGGTTGAAATTGAGCAGTGTGGTATTGGGTGTTGTGGTCACATCCCGGTTAGCATGATGCAGTTACAGCATGGGGCATTCTGAAGTTCAGAGTTCAGTTCTGGCACCATCTGTAAGAAATTTGAACATTCTCCCTGTGATTGCGTGGGTTTCCTCCGAGTGCTTCCGTTTTCTCCCACAGTCCAAAGACGTACCGGTTAGTAGGTTAATTGGGTATCGTAAATTGTTCTATGATTAGGCTTGAGTTAAATAGGTGGGTTACAGGCTGTTCAGCTCAATGGGCCAGAAGGGCCTGTTGTATCATCAATCAATCAATCAATCAATCAAAAGTAGTCAGAAACTTTCCATCTAGGATGGGGGTGTAGTCTCAAATTAGAGGGCACAGGTTTAAGGTGAGAGTAAAGACATTTGTTGGAGATCTTGGGGCAGGGTAGTGAGTATCTGCTGGCTGCTGCTAACAGTGGCAGCAGATACAATGTTTAAAAGGCATTTGGATGTGTGTGTGGATAGGAAAGACACGAGGCGTATAGACCTAATGTGGGAAAATGAGACTATTATATGATGGCGAGAATAAAGTGGGCTAGAAAGAAATAAAATGTTCAGGGGAAAAAGAAAAATAAAGTGGGCTGAAGGTGTCGATTCCTATGCTGTTGTGTTTCTATGATTTTATGAAACACTTACTAATTTTGTGCTTGTCTTCAGTCTCCTCCCAATTATTTCTGAGTTTAAAAAAAATGTTTTACATTTATGTTGATGTCTTTTTGTCTGAATGTAAGTGGTTAAATTGGCAGGTATGGTAAATATATAGTCATGAAATAACTTAAAGTGGTCTTGAAATACCAGGATGTATGTGAATGAGTGAAATATAGAGCTCGGAGTCCGTGAGGGACAAGCAAATTCTGAGTGGCAAAGGCCAACTGTGAAATATATTTGAGAAACAGCTGAATCGAAGGCATAGTTGAGAAGTGGAAAATAATGGTGCTTATTGTGTATGTGGCATGGTTGCACAAAAGTGCTATTAATAAAAACGCTGGAGATGGGAGCTAAGGTTCATGGTTCTTACTGGCAGAAACCGAACTCGGCACACAGGTACAGATCAATACGCACCTAATAGCGCATTCAACGACGTGTTACTAAAACATAAAGTAGTCCCTTATTATACTGTAGGCTATACGGTACACTCCTCCCCTTTTATTTTAATAGTGTATGAGCTTTTTTTTTACTGGGGCATTATGCTAAACAAATATGTTTACCCTTAACATACAAACATACAAAATTTGTTCACTTAGCAATTTAATAATGTCAAATTATAACAAAGTAACTTAGTATCAAATTATAACAAGCCTTTTTTCAACTTTTGGTCTAAGACCAATTTATAACTCAAGTCTCGGGGTGCGGGGGGGGGGGGGTCTTCTCTGCCTCTCCGGGTAATATCTGTCAATAAACTTGTTTGTTTTAATACAGATTTCCATATAAAAGTCATAAAAAGTTGACCTCTGAGCATAGGGAGTTAAGAATATGTGTGTCTCCAACTTGCTAAGAGTTCTAGGCAGCAAATTGTCTCCGTATAATGAAGACTACTCTGTGCAACTGTCCTAGATATATACGCATCTTTGTGCTATCACTTGTCTTCCTTACCCATATCTCATTTGTTCTGACTGAGCTAATTACACAGCCATTCTTCATATTTTCTTAGATTCTGAATAGATAGCTTGATCTTTATGATACCATCTCATCGTAATATAACTTTCCATCTTCTATTCGTGCTTCATATCTTTGTGCTAGTGACTCAGCAGGAGTGTTGGGAAGGTGCTCAGGAGAAGACGGAGATGCTGGTCTTTTTGGAGATTTAAACTTACTGAGAGTTCGCAGATCTTCCATTATCTGTTCATGTGGTAACAAGTAATTTAACTGCGCAGGTGCAGGTTTTCGTCTTTTGTCTGTACTTAGAACAGGATCATTAGGTCTCCTCCTTAGTTTCCTGGTCATTATTGGCTTTACTTCCATAGAATCTCCTGTGAGCTCCATTGTTAGCCTCTCATTCTTAATCATTTTTTTTCTGTTCTTCTAACTCAATTTTTTTATCTTCAAATTCCTTCACTGCTGCTTTCTTCTCTTTAATATAATTCCTTTCCACCTGTTCTGTCTCCAGTTGCAGAAAAAGCTCTGCATCTTGTATCCTTTCCTTGTATTGTTTATCTAGTTTCTTCATCCTTTTCTGATACTCCTGCAAAGTAACTTTCTGTAACTGCTGTAGCTGTCTTTTGAGAGATGTCAATTTCACCTGGTACATCTGCTCTTTTACTTCCAGGTAGTCTTCATCATCCTGCTTATTGGCAACATTTGTCTCCCTTGCATCCTCTGTATCTTCATCCGAGTCATGGCCACGGATACTATATTCGTCCTCATCGTTGACGTCTAGCTCCTCCTCGTTGTTGTAGTAGTTGACAAAGGGTGAGAGGAGAGCTGCGGACATCTTCCCCACCAAGCTGCCCTCCTTTGTTAACACATCTAGTGCCTTGATGGTGTGCCAATCCAACTAGATTTTCCTGAGCCATTCACGTCCCAACAACTGTGGTCCTCCATTTTCCAGTACATAGAGGTTCAGCTGCTGTGTTTTAACTCTGTAGGTCACTGTCATTTTAATTTTTCCTTTGGGACGCACTTTCTAACCTGCGTAAGTCTTTAGCAGTAGATTAGTTCGTTTCAGAGGTATGTGAGAAAATAGGCGTTTGTAGTCGTGTACAGAGATCACAGTTAAAGCTGAGCCTGTGTCCAACTCCATTTTCAGTCTCTTTTTCTTTTTAAATCTTTTTATTGAGTAAGTATACAAAAAAGGTAAGCCATATAAACATTAATACAATGTTAAAGTATAATAAAATTCCAAAAGATATCAATACCAAAAAGAAATTACTACAAACAATGTAATTTAAACATAAGAAACCAAGATAACAAAATAGTATACTAAATTTTATATATATCAATGGAAAAAAAAAGAAAAAAAAAACCCCCCAAAAAAAAACCCACCGTGCAGCTAACTAAAAGCAAAGCAAAGCAATGGGCTAACTTGAAACCAAACAGAGTTAAACATAAAATCACGTCCTCAATCCCGACCTCCATTAAAAACAGTGAAAAAAAAAGAAGGGTAAATATTACATTAAATGAAAATATCGAATAAAAGGTCCCCAAATCTGTTCAAATTTAAATGAAGAATCATAAAGGTTACTTCTAATTTTCTCCAAATTCAAACATAAAATCGTCTGAGAAAACCAAAAAAAGGTAGTTGGAGCATTAAGCTCTTTCCAATGTTGTAAAATACATCTTTTCGCCATTAAAGTAAGAAATGCAATCATTCTACGGGCTGAAGGGGAAAGATTACTAGAAATTTTAGGTAGTCCAAAGATAGCAGTAATAGGGTGAGGAGAGATATCTATATTTAATACCTTAGAAATAATATTGAAAATATCTCTCCAAAAAGTTTCCAAAGCAGGGCAAGACCAAAACATATGAGTTAAAGAGGCTATCTGCCCCGAACATCTATCACAGAAAGGATTAATATGCGAGTAAAAACGCGCTAACTTATCTTTGGACATATGAGCTCTATGAACCACTTTAAATTGAATTAGGGAATGTTTAGCACAAATAGAGGAAGTATTAACTAATTGTAAAATCTGCCCCCAATCATCCACAGAAATGGTAAGCCCCAATTCCTGTTCCCAATCTACCCTAATCTTATCAAATGGAGCTTTCCTAAGTTTCATAATAATATTATAAATCATAGCCGATGCACCTTTCTGACATGGATTAAGGTTAATTATCGAATCTAAAATATATGTAGGAGGAAGCATTGGAAAGGAAGAAAGTATAGTACTTAGGAAATTTCTAACTTGTAAATATCTAAAAAAATGTATTCTTGATAAGTTATATTTATTAGATAATTGTTCAAAAGACATAAGGGAACCATCTAAAAATAAATCCAAAAACCGTAAAATACCCTTAGTCTTCCAAGTTTGAAAAGCGCAATCCGTAAAAGAGGGAGGAAAAAATATGGCCTAAACCCCATAGAATAAACAGTAACTTTACAATTTCAGATAACCAGTGCTTCCTGTGCCCACCCCCCAACTTCCTAATCTACAAGCTATTATTGTTTATGGAGCAGTGCAACACAGATGCAGCTCTTTGGTTCAATGATAAGTCCATGCTGAGCAGTCCAAATATCCTGCATTCGGCCCATATCCCTCCTAGTGCTTCCCTTCCAAGTACCATCCAATGCTTTAGTGATACTATTGTATGTGCCTCAACTACTTCAGATCACATCTTCTGGCAGCTGGTTGCATGTACCTTCTCACCACCCTCTGGGTGAAAAGCTTTGCCCCTTGGTTACCTTTTTAAATCTTCCCCCTCCCCAGCCTAAATCTATACCCCTCTTGTTTTGGTCTCCCCTGCCCTGAGGATGGCAGGGTAAAGAGCTGTCTCCACCAAAGGAGGTGTAAGGTGCTCCTTCCCTCCACTCGCCTGTAGGTCACCCTTGGCCAAGGCATAGCACCTGCTTAGCCCCTATGAATAGAGTCAAGTGAAGCAGTGAGAGCAGGTGGTTCATATCACAAGAACTGGTTGTGCGCTCACTGACGCAGGGCAGGCAATCTCTGAAGAGTATTGATAATGGCTGGGGTCAACTGTCTTGTAAAGATGCTGCCCAGAAGAGGGCAATGGCAAACCACTTCTGTAGAAAATTTTTTCCAAGAACCTTCATGGTCAAAGACCATGATTACCCACGTCATACAACACGGCATGTAATGATGATGATGTCCCTGAGGAAAAGACTGTTACCATCCACCTAAGCAGCTCATAATTTTAGACATTTCTATAAGATGCCCCTCATATGAATTGCACACTTAGACAGAAATGTAACGTAAAGATTTTTACTCCTCATGTATGTGAAGGATGTAAGAAATAAAGTCAATTCAATTCAAGGAACCTGGCTAAGCTCTTCATATAACTCAGGCCCTCTAGTCCTGACAGGATCCTTATAGAGCCGCTGTGTATTCTTTTCAGTTTAACCACATATTTCTTATAACAGGATAACCAAAACTGTACACGACTGTACACAAGTATAGCCTTCCCAACCCTGTTTTTGCTCCCTTTCCCTTCAGATCTCCATTCCCTGTTTCAGTCCACCTTCCCTTTCTCTCCAATTCCTTCACCTCGGTTCCATTCCCTACTTACACCCTCTGGATTATCTCCCCTCACCCCTTGCCATTTTCCATACTTATCAGGCGCCAGCACTGGTATCCCGGCTTTTCACCCTAACCTGTCCTCACCTGGCTCTATCTTTTTGTCTGCATCTGCCTATTATCCTTTGCTCCTTGGTCCATCTGACCCGTCTCAGCCCTTCTCTCTTCCCTCTCCATTCTCAGTCCTACTGCTGGGTCTTGAGTGTATGGGTTGATGTAAATGGGTCAGCATGGCCTCAGTGAACAGAAGGGCCTGTTTCCATACTCTGTCTCTCTACAGTTATACCTATATAGATGGAGAAGGGATCTCACTAAATCCTACTAGATACTGAAAGGCCTAGACAGAGTGGACATGGGGAGGATGTTTCCATTAGTAGGCAAACCTAAGATCTGAGGGCACAGCCTCAGAATGAAGGTACATCCTTTTAAAACTGAGATGAGGTGAAATTTCTTCAGCCAGAGGGTGTGAATCTGTGCAATCTGTTGCCACAGAAAGCTATACGAGACATGTGATTGGGTGTATTTACAGTAAAGATTGATAGGTTCATGATTGGTAAAGCGGCTAAGGGTAACAGGAAGAGTGCAGGGAATGGCGTTGGGGAAAAAAATCAGCCCTGTAGTGGAGCCTACTCACTCAATGAGCCAAATGGCCTAATTCTATTCCTATAACTTGCATTATTCCACCACATACAGTATATCTAAGGTTTCCATATCAGAAATTGGGAACTTTAAGTGTATTAAGAAGTCTGCAATGACTTTACAGGACTGTTGTGGAAGACTTGATACTGACTAATCAGGCATTATAATGACAGTCATACAGGAGGTACAGGGGTCCCACAGCATCAGCAAGAACAGATACTTTCCTGTAGCCACCAGGTTCCTGAGCCGACATGTGCACAACCTGAATCCTACTTCAGCATTGGAACACTACAGACCACATCTGGCACATCCATGAACTTGCCTCTGTCTTTGTTTTGCAGTAATGTATTGCTTTTGCAATCTTTTCTTTTCACTGTCTTGTATAATTTATGTTTAACTTATGTATAATTTATGTTTTGTCATCTGTACCTACATGCCTGTGATACTGCTGTGAGCAAGTGTTTCGTTGTACCAGTGCATAGTTTTACTGTGCACCTGACCTGACTTGAACAGCAACTCCCTGGTTCCTTTCCCGTCCTTCAATTGTTGACGTCCCTTCTGTTCCGTATTTAATGAAAGACTGTGGGTGGTGACTTCTGACGTAACTCATTTTTAAGTTTTCTGAAGAGTGTGTATTCACTTGCAGCAGAACTCAGTTCTTGCTGGGGATGTTTTGGTTAGGAGGTACCAATGATTTCACTGCTGTGGAAACTCAGCCTGGCGGAAGGGGCAAAGATTCCTTGATTTCTATCATTGTTACTCATTCCATGGGGTGGGGGAGGGGGAGATGTAATGAAAATAAGCATGCTATATCCTTTACTATGGTACAGCTGGAGATTTCTGTTTTAAAGTTAGCCTGACTCTACACTTGGTGAACGGCTAGACAAGCTTCTTGTCTATCCAGAATCGAGCCAACCAGTCAATTTTCTATGTGAGATCTTGTCTTCAAAACTCATTTACACTTGTTGCTACCTGAAACACTGGTAAATACTGTTGTTCCTGTGGCTTTGTTCAGTGCCCCAAGGCTGCGTAGTAACTTGATTTCATTTTTGTTTCACATGCCACACAATTGTAGCAGGGCTTTGCTTGGATTAATTGAGTTAAAGTTTATGATTGTGGAATAAAAGTCAAAATTCAGAATGTGGACGGAAAAACATCAAAGTTGCCACATTGAATGGGCAGATGGATCCTTTTAATAATATCCAAAAGACAACCTGAAATATATTTTCAGAATTTTGGTATTACTCTGTGTGACAGGTGAGAGCACTGTCCTGAGAGAGGATATAGGCATTTGTTTGCCTTTTCAGCCATTTGCTAAGACGGATTGGGTATTATTTCTCCAGTGGTCTGAGGTGCTCGCTGTAAGTAGACAGTTTCAGAAATGTATAGGAGAGCAGGGTCTCTCTGCATTATAGACCAGGATGATTGTGTAGGCTATGAACCTCAAGTGCCATTTCACTCAAATAGCCAAAAATTATGCAGGGCCCACTGAAAGGGATGATAAATTTTATCATTGAAATCTGTCTTTGCTGATGGATGGCTCCTGTCATTCTGGAGTTGGTCATTTATCATGGAAACAGGCCCCTCGGCCCAACTAGTCCACTCTGACCAATTTGTCAATCTCAGAGCTAATCTTATTTGCCTGTGTTTGGTCCGTTATCCCTCCAAAACTTTCCTATTCTATGTACCCTTCTAATGGGATGTGGCCCAGAGTTGCGGGTGCTGATTGTCAGAGGGCTTGGTTTAAGTGAAGTTTCATACTCTTGTATACTCAGCAAGTTGATGATGTCAAAGCACTCCTGAAAGTGTTGTCTTTGTAATTCAAGTCAACGACTGAAGCCTGGGGGCTGTCAAGAGTACTGATGAAAGGAAATGGGTTCCTGCTCCTCAGTCTGTCCAAGCCTCTCATAATTTTAAGCATCCTTGTTAAACTGTACCTCGGCCTTGTGTTGCAAACAACCAGCTCACCAGTCTCTCCTTGATTTTTAAATACAACCCTGACAATTGTCTTGAGTGTCCTCTGCATCTTTGTAATATTGTTGTGTCCTTTCTGTGGTGTGGTGATATGGATTTTGGTCAGCAGAGGGAACCAGTATGTAATCAAAAAACATAATTTTTATTATTACCAATAGAAAGATTTAAAGGATTTGGTAAAATAAATTTAAAATGGCAGACAAAATGTACTATCTTTTAAATTGTATTATCAGTGGTGTTACTTGAAATGAACTTAGAATGTGTGAATCATTGCACTTGAGAATGATAGAAATTGCCATTTGGAAATAAAAAGACTTTTGTATTTTAAATTAGAATTAGTTTAAAAAGAAGTGAGCTGTCAAATGCAGAGGTTGTAAGTAATTGTTACAATTACCCGTTTTGTGGCAGTCTCTGTGGTGAACTTTCAAGAGAGTCACTTGTGCAGTTGATCAGTATAACAAATGTTTTTTTTAAAAGAGCACATGCTGTTTTCCAAATCTGAATTCAGGACAGGATTGTTTTGATAATATAGAAATGGTATTGCACTGTTTTTGATGCATCTACATCGTGGCACTGATGTCAGATCAAATCATGGGGGGTTAGAGTGGGGTTGAGGGAAGCAAAATTGGTATTAACATCATCGAGTGCGCAGAATGAAGCTGTGAAGAAGTAACCTTCAAGGTTTCTAATGAAGGAAATTCAGTCCAATCTTTTTGCAGGAAAGCACTTGTAGGAAGGTGTTGCCACAGAGTTACACACAGCATGACAATTGATCCACAACAACACACAGGTACATAGAATGAGGAATGGTTGCAGGGGAGAGTGATGGAACTCCCAGGTTTAAATGGGATGTGGAAGTTCTCAGCCATGAGATGAATGCCACTAAGGAGGTCCTGTGTAGTTGGGAATGGTTACCAGGGCACTTGCCACAACCTCCATGAGAAGAGTCTTGAGTTGGTAACCCTATGAGTGGGAACCCCTGCACAACTGAGTAATGTTGAGGTGTGCCTCAAGCCTTTCAAATACTGCTCTCATGCAGAAACGTACTTGTAGACTGCCTAGGCACTTGTACAAACTGTTACTCGCCCTAGACCTTCGCCTCTTCTACCCCACACTCCATATCCAACATTCCAACTGCACTTCACCTGATCAAGTAAGATAGTGAAAAGGTTATTTGGGTTAACATGGCAAGAAGTTAGAGGGCAGCTACCCTTTTCTCTCCACCCCCCCCCAATCAAACTGGTGGAACTTTCCTCCTTATGCAAGTGAAGCACATGCGCTTTAAAAAAAAAAGACACCTGCTGAGATGCCTCATTGGATCAGATGAGCAGGGATATCCATGTTGCCCAGAGGATCTGGCAGAGAGCCAGAATTGAGAAGCTTTCATGGCAGTGTGGATGTGCTGCACAAAGGTAACAACCTGGCTGACTGACTGCAGGCAATGACCAGGGGTGTGAAGAAGCCTACCTCACTGGAGATTGCACGGAGCCAGGAAGCGGTGTTCTCCGCTCTGGCAGTCAAGTGTGTTCCTTTGAAAAAGCTCATTGACAGTCATGATTACAAAGACAAAGGGAATCTGGACAATGTCCTGCTTCGATGGAGGTGTTGAGTTGATCCTGGCAAAGTTTGGTGTCCAGGGAGCAGCATGGTCCCTTTGAGTAAAGAAATGCCGTTCATGAGCAGGTGGCTGATCTCGGTGGGCACTGCTACAAATGAATGGTTCATGGTTCTTCAGACTCAGGGATGCTACATGCCAGCAATCAGCTCTTCTGCATTAACAATGGGGTACTTCATGTGAGCAGATCACTGTCCTTCAGGAGCTGTGGAAATTCACCCTTCTGCTGCGGAACCAGAGGCAATTTCTGATTTGCACACTTCTCTGGAGTGAATCATTCCTGCACAGCTGACTACAAAAAAAAAGTGACGAGAGTAGGTCCCCAATAACTGACTTGGTCTTTTGGCAGGTTCAGAGGTTGAAACAGACATCCAGTGATCGTTGCTGTCAGCAGATAATTACACCATTATCTGGTCTCAGTCCCCTTCCTGCTGGTGGGCAGGTTCAGCTCCTTGAAGTTCTCTTCCGCACTGGCACTGATTTAAACTCCAAGCTAGCAAGATCACACATCTCGTGGCTATTCATCTGTTGCTTTAATAGGAATCAACAGTCTGAGTTCCTTATGGATCATCACAGACATTTGTGGGAATTGGGAAGGGAAGAGGACCAACTGGCATTATGGCATGACACTGAGCAATTTAAACCATTTCACAAAAATAAGTGCTGGGCAGGCATTTAACATAAATAACCTTTTAGTCTACATTTCTGTATCTTTCACTTTCTAATTAGATGCATGTAGTAGATGCAATGAAAATTACTTGTAGTAGCATCACACGTAAAATTTACATGAGCAGCATTCATAAGAAAAACACTAATTAAATGAAACAGAACCTTTCAAAGAAAGAACACAATTAGAACAGAAATACTAATTATATTCTAGTGCAAAGTGATCAAAGTAGTCGTAGTGGTGCTAGACAGAAGTAGTGATCAGCATTTTGCTGGTTTGTTCAATAGTTGAACGGAAATAGTTGCTTTTGAGATGGTGATTTGGGACATACTGCATACCTGATGTTGCCTCACTGAGCAGGGTATTCATGTCATTCATTTCAAGCCAACTGGAGTAAGGTCCAGTTGATGGATGCTCTTCAAATGCAATGCACTAGGAGCGTGGAATAAATACAAGTGATGCTGTTGCTGCCATGTGATGTAGCCGATGGATGAGCTAGACATCCGATAATTACGTCTGCTCAGTCCGCTGTTCAGGGGATTTATGGTGGCACTCTGTAAAGTTTGGTCTCTGATGGGCTGAAGAATGTTAGATCAGATGAAAACAAATGTGAACTGGTCTCCAAGAGCCGCCATTTATGCCTGGGATTCTTCAGTCTTTTTATTTTCATTATAATCTATATAAATGGGTAAAATGGGATTAATTAGAAATTATTCCTTAAACGGGATTGTGTGACAATCGTAGTTTACATCTACCTGTGGTCCTTGTTCCCTTGAGACCGTTCAAAGTACATTTTATTATCAAAAAATGTATAAATTATACAGCCTTGAGATTTGTTTGCTTATAGGCAGCCACAAAGCAAGAAACCTGAAAGAACCCACTTTAAAGAAAAATAAGACAAACACCTGATGGGCAGAGAATGAGGGGAAAACCCCACAAATTGTACAAACAATAGAAGCAAACCTTTCGAACTAAAATGAATTCCATGACTATTTTGAACTTTGTGCTATAACATGTTGAAAGGGGCATTTGATACTGTGTGTTTCATGTCTGATGTTGGGTTAGTGCTGGGGTCAATATTTTGGATCAAGACTCGGATTCTAATTTCTTAGATGATGTGATTTCACGAAGGAATGAAATGTGATCTATTTCAGGCAGAGGCATTTCTTGTATAAGTACCGATTAAAGTATACTTGGAGTCCAATTTCTACCTACATATGTTTGATCCAAACCTGGTGTTATATCAAGCAGGAATTCATTAATGACAAGACAATTATTTTGTTAGCATTTACACAATCTATAAAAATTTGGAAACTGAATTGCATTTTGGTGCAAGGTTAATTGCTCCAACATATGGGATGTAGGCATTGCATGCTCTGTCCTGCATGTTCTTCTGATGCAAATTCCAGGTTTTGTACTTAATATTGTTTCCATTCTTGTTGCCTTGGGAAGTGTATTGTGAAGAATAAGTGTTTTATCCACATGGGTGAATTTTGATTTGGAAATTTTTTGCATAAGGTACAGCCGCTAAATCTTGTAACTTGTATGCAAATAGACTTGAAAGTAATGAGAAATGCTTACTTTAATTATTCATTTCTGCTTTGTTTTCTTTCTGTAATATTTTTAAAGCTACATAGTATTGCTCACTCAAGCTTGAATTATGTTTGGGGTAGAAACTCCTTTATTATCCTATTTTCTACTTGCTCTAATATTTGTTATTTTTTGTATTATTTTAGTTTAGTTAATTTAAAAGATGCCCTGTAGCTTTCTAAATACAGAAAAATGTAGACAACACTTTTGTAAAAAAAAAGGTTAGAGCTTCCAGGGTTTTTTTTTATGTAATATTTTTGCTGTTTTCATCTGAACATGCTATGATTGTGCTATTTTACAATTACTTCCCCAAACTAGCATGCATTTTTACTTGGCACTTAGTTAATGTCTAGATGCCAAAAATGGGCTAGCTTTGATTTTTTTTCTACTTTGTACTTCTACAGTGATAATTTTGCTTTATTTCAATTATGTGGCATGACAAAATGTCTGGTTAAAAGAGGTAGGAGCAGAATTAGGCCATTCAGCCCATCGGGTTTGCTCTCCTGTTGCACCATGGCTGATTTATGATCCCCCTCAACCCGATTCTCCTTTCTTTTCCCAGTAACCTTTGATGCCCCTGTTAATCAAGAAGCTATCAAGCTCTGTTTTAAACATACCCAATGACTTAGCATCCACAGCCACCTGTGGCAATGAGTTCCATTGATTCACCACCCTCTGGCTAAAGAAATTCCTCTTTCTGAAGGGAAGTCCTTGTAATCTGAGGCTGTGCCCTCTGGTTCTAGACTCCCCAACTTAGGGATCATCTTCTCCACATTGTCTCTATCTTGGCTCTTCAATATTTTGTACATTTCAATGAGATCCCCACCTCTTCTTAACTCCAGTGATTACAGGCCCAGATCTATCAAATGCCTCTCATATTAACACTTTCTTTCCCAGGATTATTCTCGTGAGCCTCCTGGATCCTCTCCAATGCCAGTGCATCCTTTCTTAGATGAGGGGCCCAAAATTGCTCACAATACTCCAAGTGTGGTCTGACAAATTCATTACAGTCTCGGTCTTTCATCCTTGCTTTTATATTCTAGTCCTCTGGAACTGAATGCTAAATTGTATTTGCCTTCCTTACCGTTGACTCAACCTGCAAGTTAACCTTTAGGGAATCCTGCACGGGAACTCCCAAGTTCCCTTGCACCTCTGATTTCTGATCTTCTCCCCATTTAGAAAAGTCTGTGCCTTTATTCCCTCTACCAAAGGCAATGATCAAACACTTCCCTGCACTATATTTCATCTGCCACTTCTTTGCCCATTCTCCTAATCTGTCTAAATCCTTCTGCTTCCTCGACACTCTCTGCCCCTCCACCTATCTTTGTATCGTCTGCAAACTTGGCCACAGAGCCATCAATTCAGTCAACCAAATTATTGACATATAACGTGAAAGAAGCAGTCCCAACACAGTCCCCCTACTGAACACCACTCATCACCTGCAGTCAACCAAAGTCCACCTTTATTCCCCCTCTTCGCCTCCTGCTGGTCAGCCAATCTTCTATCCATAGGCCTTTATTTCATTTAGCAACTCCATGTGTGACACCTTGTCAATTATTCTCAAAGTAATGTTGATCCAGGTCTTTATAATGCTCTCCGGAGATTTTAGTGACCAGCTTCATACAAGGAGGAACAGCAGGTGTATTTTTGCTTCTCCCGTTGAGTCACTGCTGCATTAACCTCTGACCCTTGTCTTGGGAGCTGATGTTCCAATCCAGGAAAGGGTTACGGTTTCCATGTATTCAAGCTGTCAGAGGATATATCCTAATCATATGGGGGTTTCCAACCTGGCGTGCAAGGACCTCTCAGTTAATGGGAAGGGTCCATAGCACAGGGAACCCCCCACTTAGGAGCATTGTCTTAAGAAGTTGATGGGTAGGGACTTTTTTTTAAGGTATGGAGGAATGAATTTGAATTTGTGGTGGAACAGGCATAACTCCTATTCCTGTCAGCCCATGAAGTTGATGCTTCATCTTGGGAAAAACCTGCTTTCAAAGCCTCTTGCACCTTCATTCAGTTGTATAGCCATTGTGGTTTTCCCACACGAAGAGCTAAATTAGTGGCCAGACTTCAGAGTTATAGCTCTCTTTAAAGGAGACCCTGGTAATTTCAGGCCTCGGTGCCTGCTTAATGCCTGCTTTGCTAGTATAAACCATAAATTTATGTCAGCAGGAGCCAAGAGGGTCACCAGCAGATAAATCATCCCGTCAAGTTCAGCTGCCTACCCCTCCTCGATATATTTAGCTGTAGCACCTAATCTTTCACGGAAAGGAAATTTGTTTTCAAGGTTGTGTGATTTCTGAGACAAACAAAGTTTAAACTGCAGTACCATAGTTCATGATCTGATATAATAACTTTTTACGGAATACGCTTGATAATCTAGGAAATGAGTTACAGTAAAATCTATTGAGCCACTCTTGGGTTTTGAAAGTAGATAAGATGACAAAAACAAATAAAATAATAATTACAAAATACAGCATTTTTTCACTGGTATTCTATTTCATCATTTAGTAAATTCACTTGTCTTTTTATGGTAAATGGCATTTATAGGGCATGGTATTAGCATTGCTTGAGGTGACCTTTTGTTAGCAGACACAAGGATGGCCATAACCTGTGTTTATTTTTATGTTAAATACAAATCATGTATGAATGTACTCTCTTGATACCCTTGCCATTTGTATGCAGTGATGCACGTCTACTGACATACACTTCTATCACCCTGGCAGGGCAGAGGTATACACTACACAATAATGAACAGCATTGCAATTGGCTCAGGCTTAGGTCATTGCCAGCAGGGATAGGAAATCTGACGCAAGGAATCCATCTCTTCTAAAATTTAGTGTTCTGTTTTGAAAGCTTGTATTGAACATCCCCAATTGATTTTGTGGATAGTGCACTGGCATTTGTAGCAGTTTTGTGTGTTTCATAAGCTGTTTGCATCACTGCTGGTGTTCCTATCTTTTACTGGTACGTTATTGGAGTGGTAAATTAAATTTCCCAACTTCGGTTGTGCTTAAGAGATTTCCTGCTTTTGGTCTGGCACATAGCAGTGCACAGCCAGACCATTGTCCACCTTTACTGCTGGCGATGTTTGTCCAAAGGGGACCATAGAAGACTTTAAAAAAAATTGTCTCTCTGCAATTGAGTCACTATTTCTGATATTGGCTTCTCTAATGCTGTCACATCCCTTTGTTTTGTAGAGGCAGCACGTACTGCTGATCTCTCTCATGTTTGCTAAGAGAATCTATTCTACTTTGAGTTCATTAGTTTCAGGCACAGCAGCATGATCGTTCAATTCAATTATGTTAGCCACTACAGCGCTGCTAGCAAGAAGGATGCCTTTGCTTCTCACATGACCTCTGGTCTTGGTTTACTGCAAAGCTTGGAGGAAAGGATAACTGAGTACCTACTCAATTTCACTTTCAGATTGGTGCCCTTTCAAGCCCTGCTGGCTATGGTTTATTGGTAGTGCTGTAATCTGTTGCCCAGGTTCACATTGATTATTCTCTGGCTGTGCTTGAAAAATGCACAGGTTAAAGCGAGTTTACTATTAATAAGTACCACAGCAGTGAGCTGAACAATTATTAACCATTATCAAGGTAATTTCATATCCTGGAAGGGCATATTCAAAATCCCAGTGTGACTATTCCCACCAAATCATTTATCTGACCTTTTGGAACAGCATGCACTTTATGGTAGGTCACTCTTGATCACTGTTGAAACATTGATTCTTTCTTTTTAAATCTTTTTATTGAATAAGTATACAAAAAGGTAAACCATATAAACATTAATACAATGTTAAAATATAATAAAATTCCAGAAGGTATCAATACCAAAAAAAATACTACAAACAATGTAATTTAAACATAAAAAACCAAGATAACATAATAGTATACTAAATTTTATATATATATATATCAATGGAAAAAAAAGAAAAAAAACCCCCCAAAAAAAACCCACCGTGCAACTAACTAAAAGCAAAGCAAAGCAATGGGCTAACTTGAAACCAAACAGAGTTAAACTTAAAATCACGTCCTCAATCCCGACCTCCATTAAAAACAGTGAAAAAAAACAAGAAGGGTATGTATTACATTAAATGAAAGTATCGAATAAAAGGTCCCCAAATCTGTTCAAATTTAAATGAAGAATCATAAAGGTTACTTCTAATTTTCTCCAGATTCAAACATAAAATCGTCTGAGAGAACCAAAAAAAGGTAGTTGGAGCATTAAGCAAACATTGATTAAGAGGTGACAAAATTCTCTTGGTCTCAATCTGAGTTGATGTGATTTTGTTTGAGCTTATATTTTCTGTTTCATTTTAAAGCCAGCTATTATCTGTTACCACACTGCTACCTCTGTATACTAATTAACTAAGTTTGACCCACTGATTTTTATTGCCCTTATTCGTGAATTACTGATTAGGAGTTGGTCTCACAATTTGAATTAATGTGGAGATTGAATGGCTTAATTATACCCCTCAAACCTTGGATGCCACTACTGGTTCTATCCAGTTCCGTGTTAGCAAAAGTTGTGCTGTGTTTTGGCAAAGCTCACATTAACTGAACAATCAGATTAAGGTTATTATAAAACATGCAAACATTGAGTGCATGAATTGTCTGATCTGTCTCAAATTGTTTTATGATTAGACCCCCTGTTTTTTTTTATTTTGAACTAAGAATATTTCATTGCTGGCCCCCTTCCGAGTGTATCTGCTTTATCAGCAGCTGATTAATTCAGAATGCAATGCCAGAATGCTAATTTAGATATTAATGTGTGAATTAAAGATTGCAGCTCAGTTTAGCCCATGTATAATATGCTGCCTGTGTCACAGTCTCTGGTGATCACTTATTGTTCTGCAGCCTCAGACCTTGAAGGCGTTCATTGTGACAATTAATTAAAAATAACTTTTTTGTTTTAATTTTTGGAGCTGCACAGTAATCTAGAGAATGGTGTTATTCCCTCTGCCATCCGATTTCTAAATGGACATTAAGCCCATGAGCACCCTTTCACTACTTTTATTTCTATTTTTGCGCTACTTATTTAACTATTTAATATACATATGCACTTACTGTAATTCAGTTTTTTCTCTATTTATCAGGTATTGTACTGCTGCTGCAAAATTAACGAATTTCACAACATATGCCGGTGATATTAATTCTGATTCTGTGTACTTTTGTTGCTTATTATGAAGTGGTCTGGATGATTGTAATTTGGTTTATGATTGATTATTAATTGAAAATTATAACCACTATTCATTTTGCAATGAAAAATGTACAGATTTTGTGCACTGGTTTAATATTTTCAAACCACCAAGTGGTCTAAATAATAAAAAAAACAGTAGCTGCTTCTAATATTGGAATTCAGTATAATCATTTACTGCATGTCATTGCTGATGCTTGAAGTTTATAAAATAACACCATGCATTGCTGATGTAATTTGGTACTTGGAGGATTAATGTATTGAAGAATTACTTCGGGCACCTCAGGTTGCCTTGTGTGGAAGGTAATTTTTCTACGAGTGAGTCAACGACCATGTATTTCTCATTCCTTAATTAAGAGGTCACATCCATTTTATATTATGTAAGAGAACTTTGCAATGAAAGACTAGCTGATACAATAGATTTTTAAAAAAGGACATCTGTATATTATTTGAACTGTCTTCTAGATGTTACAAACTTGAATAGAGAAGTTACCAGTAGACCATTCTCTTCTGTCAAACATATGCCTGGCTGCTATAACTCTGCATTACAGGTAGTTACAAGCTTTTGTGTCCAACAGCTTGCATTAACGTTATAAGCTTGTTCCAAAGTCGTGTTACTGCTAAGCTGTGGGACACTGAGCTGACAGTGAGTTCGAGCAAGTTTGGAGAGGGGTTGAAGAAGCAGCTTTTGAGTGAATTTGAAGTTACTGGGCTGTATCCTGTTGCTTGCTGTCGATGGTTTCCTGGTGAATATCTACATTTCATGGGTCAGTTCAATCCTGACTTCAGTGCCTGTGTGATGCGGTGCTCAAGTCTGAATTGCACTGAAAGTTTGATGCAAGCACTTCCAACCCCCTGCCCTGCCCTTGGATTTACCACTGAGCTGAATATCTTGAACTGAGGAACTCAGTACAATTCCTCTCCGGATCCTCACTTCATGCCTGTCACACCGGGTTTGCATAGGCCCTAACTCTTTCATGTGAATGGGCTTACCCATCTGAAATGTTAAATAAAGGGAAGTGGTATGTGTGAGTAGTTTAGTGAAGGAGATGGTGAATCTGGAATCAAGTATTGCCCACAGCAGACAGGAGTGGCAAGTGCTTGTCCTTGGCATTTTGTTCACTCTTTGGATCTTAAGATTGTATTTAACTGCTTTTGTGATCGTTTCTAGCTGTTAATGCAGGTACTATGTCATACACGAAACAAATATGTTCACAGGCTCCCTCAGGGGAAGTTGAAGGATTACTGGGTCCTGATCTTGTGCCATAGCCACATGATGATCATACTAATGTCATCCCAATTCTTATTTCCGTACTTATTTTGTATCTGCATTCATTCATGTCCCTTTTAAGAAAAGATATATATTCAAATTGTGCCTTGGTAGCTTTCCCAGTGCTTCCTGACCAGTGGAACCTGTCAATTAAGCTTTCTCAACCTCAGATGTTGAAAATTCCTTCTCAAAACTCGTGTCGTTGTTATATTTTCATGCAGCTTTCAGTGAGCTGAAGATTTCCTCCTGTCAATGCCATCCCATCACTATTTTTCCCCTGTAACCTATTCTTCTCCCAGTCCCATCCACTCCCCCACCCTCTGATTGTAACAGAGACACACATTAGGTAATTAATGCAAAGTGTTCTTTGGGATGTGGGAGAAACCACAACATCCAGGAGAAGCCTAGTTTGTTGTGGGAACAACGTGCAAACTCCACAGAGACAGCACTTCACTAGCCATGCTCCTATACTACACAATTGTGTTTGAAGAATATGAACTTCCCTTTGAAACTGTTTCTCGATTGATGATTTTCCGAGTGATTTTTAAAATTTTTTTCCTCTGTTACATGACTGACTCCCCATTGGACTGGCTAGCAATGCCCCTTTTTAGATGACGTGAACATAGTGCAGAATCTGACTAATGGGACTAAATGCTGCCATCTATATTCAATGAGCCAAGAAAGCTTGATAGGAATTTTAGAATGGATATCCCATTGGTCTGAAATTTAATGTATAATAGTTTGCATGTATTTCCTTGTGATGTATTGACTTCTTATCACGAGTCCCTATGTCACATTTGCCAATTTAAGCCAGTCAGGGTGTTTGCTGCTTTACAGTTCTCTGAAGACGCACTCAGTGGCCACTTTATTAGGTACCTACTGAATCTAATAAAGTGGTCGCTGAGTGTATGTTCACAGCCTTCTGCTGCTGTAGCCCATCCACTTCAAGGTTCAACCTATTGTGCATTCAGAGACGCTCTTCTGCACACCCCTGTTGTAACACATGGTTATTTGTATTGCTGGCTCGTTCCTGCCAGCTTGAACCAGTCTGGCCATTCTCCTCCGACCTCTCGCCATTTTCACCAGAGCTGCTGCTCACTGGATGATTTTTGTTTTTCATTCCATTCTCTGTAAGCTCCAGAAACGGTTGTGCATGAAAAATCCAGGAGCCCAGTAGTTTCTGAGATACTCAAACCACCCAATCTGGCACCAACAATTATTCCATGGTCAAAATCACTTGGATCACATTTCTAAGGATCTGCTGATATTTGGCATTGAAACCCTGCATCAGGACTCCTCATTAGCTTCTGATTTGATTGGGACATTAGCACCATGCTGTCAGTAGAACACAATGTATGTTTGTAGCACTCTGTCAGAGATTTTAATTTGGTGCATGTGTGCCATCAATAAATTTGGGTGGAAGCAATGATATTGTTCTGCTGGTTGTCTGTGTACATTTGACACTCCTAGATAGTTGTGTTTCTGAAAAATGAAATGCTGTCAAAGATATTGCTGCCGGGCAGAGTGCAGATCCGGTCTCGGTTAATTACTATCCCCAAACGAGATTTGAATTGATTGCTGATGGCCTTGGAATTTTTTCCCCTTAGCTACACGTGAGATCTCTTTCTTCTCTGCCTGTCGACATATCTGTTAGTTACAAATCTTTTATTAGAAGTGTGCTTACAGACAAGCTAGATAATTTCCAATCACAACAGAGTAGCAAAGGTTTGTAGTACAGGTGCACATTCCTTTATCCGAAATTCTGAAATGCAAAAAGCTCTGAAAGCCGAACTTTTTTTCGCCAACAGCTGACGTCACTCAGGTGTGACGTGGCAGCACTAGCAGAGGCTGTCGGACGTCAGTTGTGGCTCAGTGCTCGTAGTGGTTACAGATAAGGGATTGTGGACCCGTACCTACTACAAGTCGACCTTCACTAATCTGACTACCTGTAATCCGGTTCCTTTGATAATCCGTGCAGATTTCAAATTTTCCGCACAACTGTAATTTCAAATTTTCTGGACCACCATACCAATCTGCGCATTGTTTTAGTTGCGCTAGATCTGTTCATGTGTTGGCGCGCTCTTGTAAGCACAGATAGGCGATTCCTGCTTGTTTTCCATTTATTAGTATCATTTGTGTGAGGTGTGGCCGCCTGGCACCTGCCCATCTCACCCACCAGCGGCGGGGGAGCTGGCGCGCGCTGGGTCAGTCCGCCTTCTTGCCCGCATGCCGGCAGTCGCGCACTGCCCTCCAGCGTCGCCTGGCCGGCGCTCCGTTCTCTTCTGCCTACGACCTCAGATCAGACGTGGTGACCCGCTGAATTTAAGCATATTACTAAGCGGAGGAAAACAAACTAACGAAGATTCCCTCAGTAATCTGTGCCTGCATAGTATATTACTTTATTAAAATTTCACTTGCTACTCATTTAATATTTATATTTCATTATTATCTAACTTGTACTGATTTACATGAGTCACCTCTTTCTCCCATATTAGGGGAGAGAGAGAGAGTCTGCAGCATGTCGAACTATCGGGTGAACAATGTAGTCTTTGGGGTAACTGCAAGTCTGTGTCTTTGCTATTGCTTAGCTCACACTTGAGTGCTGGTAGTGGGTGCGCTTTATTTTTTGATGGGCGGAGGGGGATTTGTTGATCGCTGCCGCTTACGCGCAGGAGGGAGGGGAGCGGGGCAGAACTTAGGGGTTCTAACATTTAACTGTCGTTCATTCTTCGGGGCACTCCTCTGTTTTCGTAGATGGTTGTGAAGAAAAAGCATTTCAGGATGTATATTGTATACATTTCTCTGACATTATATGAATCTTTGAATCCTTTGATATTTTAAAGGTATGATGAGGCGGTTAGCTATTGCTTAACGTGGTCCTGTAATTCGGCATTTTCACTAATCTGGCACTCCTCAAGTCCCAATGGTGCCGGATTATAGAAGGTCAACATGTACTCTGATTCACTTGTTATTAAATCAATTGACTGAAGTCTGTTTAAAATGCCGTTTGTGTGTTGTGTTTACAAAGCAAAAAGCTACAGATGCTGGAAATGCTCAGGTTGGACAGTACCCTCAGAAATATTGTCAGCGTTTCAAGTTGTGACCCATCAATGCTTGCATCATTTTCTGTCCCTATTTATATATTGGATCACTAGATGGTGCTAGTGTGTAGCTACCTTCTGCATCAAATATCTGGAGGAGACACTGTACAAACGTAAATCCTGCTGTTCATTGTGGACACAGGATTCCTGTCTTTGAAGAAGAAATTAACATAGCAAATTGGGGATTGTTTTGTGAATGTGATCTGGACTTTGGGCTGGTCCAAGCAGATATGGAGCTGAGTTCAAGTGTGTGGGGGATGGGGCCTGAACCATGAGTTTTGTACCAGTAGGAATATGGCCAAGGACTGAATGAGGGAATGAGTCATGGCTGAGATCTAACATGAAATAATGCAGATGCTGGAAAACTGAAATAATGACCAAAAAAGTTCATACTACTTAGCATGACAGGCAATGTTCTATTCATGATCTGTTTATCTAATGATGCTGCCTGACTTGCTGTGTTTTTAAGTCATTTTGATATAATTCTAAAAATTGGCAGTTCATATATTGGGACAAGACGCCGCGCCCCAGCGGCCTCAATGACTACAGACCGGTGGCATTGACCTCCCACATCATGAAGACCCTGGAGAGACTTGTTCTGGAGCTGCTCCGACCTATGGTCAGGCCACACCTAGATCCCCTCCAGTTCGCCTACCAGCCCCGACTAGAAGTTGAGGATGCCGTTGTCTCCCTGCTGAACCGTATCTACACCCACCTGGACAAGCCAGCGAGCACTGTGAGGGTCATGTTTTTTTGACTTCTTCAGTGCGTTCAACACCATCCGCCCTGCTCTGCTGGGGGAGAAGCTGACAGCGATGCAGGTGGATGCTTCCCTGGTATCATGGATTCTTGATTACCTGACTGGCAGACGTGTGCTTGCAACACTGTGTGTCCGACAGAGTGATCAGCAGCACTGGGGCTCCACAGGGTCTGTCTTGTCTCCCTTTCTCTTCACCGTTTACACCTCGGACTTCAACTACTGCACAGAGTCTTGTCATCTTCAGAAGTTTTTGGATGACTCTGCCATAGTTGGATGCATCAGCAAGGGAGATGAGGTTGAGTACAGAGCTACTGTAGGAAACTTTGTCACATGGTGAGAGCAGAATTATCTGCAGCTTAATGTGAAAAAGACTAAGGAGCTGGTGGTAGACCTGAGGAGAACTAAGGTACCGGTGACCCCTGTTTCCATCCAGGGGGTCAGTGTGGACATGGTGGAGGATTACAAATACCTGGGGATACGAATTGACAATAAACTGGACTGGTCAAAGAACACTGAGGCTGTCTACAAGAAGGGTCAGAGCCGTCTCCATTTCCTGAGGAGACTGAGGTCTTTTAACATCTGCCGGACGATGCTGAGGATGTTCTATGAGTCTGTGGTGGCCAGTGCGATCATGTTTGCTGTTGTGTGCTGGGGCAGCAGGCTGAGGGCAGCAGACACCAACAGAATCAACAAACTCATTCGTAATGCCAATGATGTTGTGGGGATGGAACTGGACTCTCTGACGGTGGTGTCTGAAAAGAGGATGCTGTCCAAGTTGCATGCCATCTTGGTCAATGTCTCCCATCCACTACATAATGTACTGGGTAGGCACAGGAGTACATTCAGCCAGAGACTCATTCCACCGAGATGCAGCACAGAGCATCATAGGAAGTCATTCCTGCCTGTGGCCATCAAATTTTACAACTCCTCCCTTGGAGGGTCAGACACCCTGAGCCAATAGGCTGGTCCTGGACTTATTTCCTGGCATAATTTACATATTACTATTTAACTATTTATGGTTTTATTACTATTTAATTATTTATGGTGCAACTGTAACGAAAACCAATTTCCCCTGGGATCAATAAAGTATGACTATGACTACTATGGATAACGAGGATATAAGCAGAGATCCTGAAACTTTGCAGTTTTTCTTATTCCACCTAGTTCCTTCAGTCATCATGCTCTTATTTCTGCTGTTTTGTTCTCAATTACGGCTTAATAGCTGCAATTTTTTTGGATATTTTGTCTTGTTTCTCATTTGCTTGAACTTTTCTCGAAGAAAAATCTTACTGTGTACAACTCTGAAGGTGGCCTTTGTGGTGGTGTTAGTTTTAGTGAAAAGCATACTAAAACAGTAAAGGAGTCTAAATATGTAGCTCCAGTACTTTGTCTATTGTATTTTGATTGTTGTGTTTTGTTTTATAAAGTTAGAGCACTTGCCAAACCCTGTCAACAAAAGAATTGTATGTGGGTGTGTTTTCTGGCTCTTAGCAAGCAGTTCAATGTACAGCGAATGAAGTTGATTAATTTTGTAAACTGCTTTATTAAAGCAAATTGGAAATAAACTACACTGACTTCTTCCAGTAAAAGCAGGGTAATTTCTTTAGAAAGTTTGTAATGAATGAGTGATTCTATGTTAGAAACTTGATTGAAGAGCGAATTATCTGGTCAATTCTGCTCTGGCTGTCTCCGAATGCAGGCAGAAGAATATTTTGAGTGGTAATTACTCAGCCCACTGTGATATAAAGGTGGTTTAAATTTGAGCGTGTGTTCAGAATTAATTGCTGCCTTTAAGCATTACAGTTGTTTATTTACTCAATAGGCTGAGACCACTTGACAGGTTAATCTTTAGATATTAATTTCTTCTGTGTATGTTCATAAAACGTATGTTAGTTTTGAATGACGCATAACCAGCTCCAGGGCAGCATCCATGCCAATTTTTCCTAAGTGGTTAAATAGTCAAGATGTATTCAAGTTTGAAACAGCGTGAGAGCTTTCATTGAGAAGTGATAACGTATATTGCACTAACTCTGCAAAATAGCTGCAGTGAATCTCAGCAGCTTTTTTTTTGTGTTGGGAGTGGAAAGGTGAATTGGGTGGTGTACGCACGTTCTATCCAAGAGAGGTTTTTATAAGTGGTAAATGTTAATGTGTATTCTTAAGGACAATGATTTCTGTTGGCACAAGTACAAAGGCTGACATTTTTAAAAAATTGACTTGAGCAGTCAAACTCAACAAGTTTCTCTTGAATAGATCAAACTTTGGGAGCACTCACCGTTTTCCGGTTGATACCTGAAAGTGGTATGAATGTCCTCATCTGCTTGCCTCTGCAGAAGATAGTCATTGCATTAGTAGAGTACTCAGCAGACTTCGTTCATAAACAGGATATGCAGGTTGCTGACAAGCAAGTCCAGAATTTATTCCATGTCCATTTCCCTTGGGCAGGTGGAAGTGAGCTACCACCTTAAGCTGCTGCAATCTGGCTGCTTGAAAGTACTTCCTCAGTGCTCTTGCGGGGGATACTCTGGGATTTGGACCCTGTGATCTAGAAGATTTGCGAGTATATTTCCAAATGGGTAATATGTGTCAGAAAGTTGAGCCTGTTTGTGGTTGTTGCCACGTTCCTGCTGCCTTTCTTTGCAGGTAGCAGTAGAGTTTGAAAGGTACTGTCAGATTAGTCTTGATAAGTAACTGCTGTATATTTTTTTTAGATGCTGGACTCTGCAGCCACAGTGCTCTGGTGCTGATGATGGGCAGGTATGTTTGCTGCCCTGTCTTGAATGAAGTAGAGCTTCCAGAGTATATTGGGTTGCCTTGGGTTTGCCAAACTGAAGATATCTTTGTTCAGGAGCAGTCAGTTACAAATGAGTTTTACATTTTCCTTGTAAAGTGTGATGAATATTTAAAATCTCTCTTTCGCCTCATCTTCATCTTTTTTTTTACTACCTCAAGAATTATTAGATTCAGTATTCAATTCCAATCATGGGTTGAACAAAACTAAATAATGTTGGTCGCAAAATGTCAATTGTTTTATTCATTTCCATAGATGCTGTCTGACCTGGTGAGTACCTCGAGTATTTTGTGTGTGTTGTTCTGGGTTTCCAGCATCTATGGAATGTTTTGTGTTTATAAGGCACCCCTCCCAACCTTACCGTCAAACCCTCAGACAAAGGGTGTTGTTGTAGTGTGCGCACTGACCGCTACCTTGCTGAGGCCAGGCAGAAATTCTCAAGACACATCCTTGTATCTATCTCTTGCACCCATGCTGAGTTTGTCAATTTCAGTAACTTTGCCTCTAACTTCTACCCTGCCCTTAAATTCACTTGATCCACCTCTGACACCTCCCTCCACTTTCTCGATCTGTCTCCATCTCCAGAGACCATCTGTCAACCGACATCTTTTATAAACCTACCGATTCCCATGGTTATCTTGACTGTACCTCTTCCCACCCATCTCCTGTAAAAATGCTATTTCCTCTTCTCAGTTCCTTCACCTCAGCCACACCTGTTCCCAGGACATCTGACGTCTTCATCCAAAGAATGGGGTCTCTCCCCCCCACCACACTATTGATGCTGCCCTCACTCACATCTCCATTTTCTGAACATCTGCACTTGCCCCATCTTCCCCCCACTTAAGAGTGATAGATTTCCTCTTGTCCGTACCTACCACCCAATGAGCCTCCACTTCCAACATATCATCTTCTGCAACTTCTGCCATCTTCAAAGGGATCCTACTACTAATAATGTCTCTTACCCGTCCCCTCCAATCCAGCTTTCTGCAGGGATTGCTTCTTCTGTGGTTTCCTTGTCCGTTTGTTCGTCCCTCCCCCACTAATCTCCCTTCCGGCACTTATCCCTGTAAGCAGTTTAAGTGCTTCCCTGTCCATTCTCCTCCCTTCTAGGTACAGAGGAGATGTCAGGGGTAAGTTTTTTACACAGAGAGTGGTGAGTGCGTGGAATGGGCTGCTGGCAACGGTGGTGGAGGCGGATACGGATACGATAGGGTCTTTTAAGAGACTCCTGGATAGGTACATGGAGCTTAGAAAAATAGAAATCTATGGATAACCTTAGGTAATTTCTAAGGGAAGGACATGTTCAGCACAGCTTTGTGGGCCGAAGGGCCTGTATTGTGCTGTAGGTTTTCTGTGCTGTTCTATGTTTCTCCTCCTTCACCTCCATTCAGGAGTTCAAGCTGTCCTTCCAGGTGAGGCAACGCTTCATCTGTGAATTTGTTTGGGATCACCTATATAGCCATATAGCCGGAACTCGTGATGTGGCATCCTCTACGTTGGTGAGACCCATCAAGAATTGGCGGACCACTTTGTTGAGCACTCCACTCCTTCTTCTGCCAAAAGTAGAACTTTTCAATGGCCAAACATTTTAATTCTGATTCCTATGTCGGTCTATGGCCGCCTGTTGTGCCCACTCCCGGTGGAGGAGCAACACCTTGTATTCTGTCTGGGTACTCTGATGGCATGAATGTCTATTTCTCTTTTTGGTAATATTTTTTTCTCCCCCTCCCTTCTTCCTCTATTCCTCGCTCTGGCCTTTCACCTCCTCTCACTGCTTATCACTTCCCCAGAGATCCTGTCCTCCATCCCTTTCTCCTGTGGTCCACTCTCCGCTCCTTCCAGATTCCTCCTCCACCAGCCCTTTGCCTCTCCTGTTCACTTACCATCTTCTAGCTGGCCTCCTTCCCCTCACCTTATCTTTTTATTCTGGCATCTTCCCCGTTCCTTTTCAGTCCTGAAGAAGGATCTCGCCCAAAATGTTGAGTGTTTATTCATTTCCATAGATGCTGCCAGACCTGCTGAATTCCTCCAGAATTTTGTGTGTGTTACTCTGGTTTTTCAGTATCGGCAGGCTTTCTCATGTTTACGTTGGCCTTCTGTCTGCCCTTATTGAGCCATGTGTCTCCTTATTTTTAAGCATCCTTTGTTTTGGCCCCGAGCCTACAGGATTATTTTAACATTCAAGAAGGTCATTGCTCAAAATGATAAGAGTTGACAATAAATCAATATTTTTTCATGGTGCATTTAGAGGTGTTGTTGTGATAATCCTTATTTCAAAGTTCATTAAAGTCTGAGATTTGCTTTCATTTTCTAGCTACTTGTATCCTTCGCTGCTTTTCATGACAGTTAACGTGTGCAATCATTGCGAAGCTAGACAGTGAAAAACTCCAGCTTAAGCTGGTGTCCAGCTTTCATTTCATTGGAGCATTATGTGCATTCGTAGCCAGTTTAAATGTTTGGCATAGAAGCTTCAATTCGTATAGCTGCTGGCAGTAATAAAGAAAATTAATTAAAACCACTAAAACTGTGCGTGAAATTCAACACTTGATAATGCTTGATTTTTGTATATGCCAGGGTATGTATATTTTGGAGGTGCCAGTCAAGTCTGCCCTGCCCTCCCTATGTTAAGTGTGGAGAATTGAAGGAGTCTGACTCACATCACCACTGCTACCTGACATCACACCTGCACCCCTTGATGGACCCCTTAATGGATCATGGTCATTAACGCCCAGTATCGTTGGTATAGCACTCTGTCATTGTCACCTTCAGCATGGCCCTGTGGCCCAGACTGTTCCTCCTGGGTGGGGTTGGTCGTGGGAGAAGAACTGAGGAGAGGTAGAAGGATGACTGTGGCAACAAAATGGCAAGACTCCGATTGAGAGGCTCTGTTCCAGCCAAAGGTGTTGCCTGGCAGTAATCTCAACTAAAATGTTGCGTCCTGGAAGGCTAAAAGGTCCTGCTACGTTTGAATGTTGACTGATCCACTTGTGTCTGGTGCTAGTAGAATATTTGCCTATGAACTGCAGTTGTGGCCAGAGATGGGCTATCTTTCTCACTGTCTGCAGTGAATAAGAACAGTGGTGAGCGCCAGATGACAGCAAAGTGTACTTTTTTTGTTCCTTGTGCAATTCTCGTTTTTCCCCATATTTCCTCACAATGCAGAAAGAAATAATTTCAGTCCATCGCAGAGCAATCCCACTTCCTCACTAATCTTCACCATGACTCACTCTCCCGCATTCCCTCAACTCAACTCTCCTGAGATTCTGTTATTGACCGCTCTTCAAGGGCAAATGTCAGTGGCCAATTAACTGACCAACCCACATACTTTTGTGAGGCAGTAGGTAGCTGTTTTGTTTCTCGGTGTGTTCTGTGCTGCTCTGCTGAAGATTGTGGGCATGCTGTGTTGGCACTAGAATGCGTGCCAACACTTACGAGCTGCCCCCAGCACGTCTTTGGGTTGCCTTGATTGTTGACACAGACAACACATTTCACTGTATGCTTCAGTATGCATGATTAACTAAATGAATCAGTCTCATTTCTGCCAGGAGCAGAAATCAACCGAAAAGAGTGTGCAAATAATACAGAGCACTGGAGGTCAGCATTTAACCTGGATAGCTGGACATGGGCGAACATGGACAAATCTGCAGGTGCTGGAAATCCAAAGCAACACACGCAAAATGCTGGAGGAACTCAGCAGGCCAGGCAGCATCTATGGAAGAAAAGTAAACAGATGATGTTTCGGGCTGAAACCCTTCATTGGGACTGGAAAGGAAGGGGAGAAGTCAGAGTGAGAAGGTGGGGGGAGGGGGAGGGGGAGGAAGAGGTACAAGGTGGCAGGTGACAGGTGAAACTAGGGGAGGGGATGAAGTAAAGAGCCGGAATTTGATTGGTGTAACAGGCTGGAGAAGGGGGAATCTGCTCGGAGAGCACAGAAGGCCATGGAGGAAAGTAAAGGGGGAGGTGATGGGCAGGTAAGCAGATAAGGTGAAAGAGGGAAATAGGAATGGGGAATGCTGAAGGGGGGTGGTAATCACTGTAAGTTAGAGAAATCATTGTTCTGCCATCAGTTTGGAGGCTACCCAGACAGAATATAAGGTGTTGCTCCTCCAACCTGACTCTGGCATCATCATGGCAATAGAGGAGGCCATGGACTGTTACGTTGGAATGGGAAGTAGAACTGAAGTGGGTGGTCACCGGGATATCCTGTTTTTCCTAGTAGATGCAGCATAGGTGCTCGGCGAAGCTACCTCCCAATCTAAACCGGGTCTCTCCAACATACAGGTGGCCACCCCGGGAGCAGCAGACTCACAGGTGAAACGTCGCCTCACCTGGAAGCACTCAGAAACAAGAGAAAATCTGCAGATGCTGGAAATCCAAGCAATACACAGAAAATGCTGGAGGAACTCAGTAGGCTAGGCAGATCTATGGAAAGGAGTATAGTCGATGTTTCGGGTCCAGACCCTTCATCAGGACTGGGAAAAAAGACGAGGAGTCAGAGTAAGAAGGTGGGGGGAGGGGAGAGGAGGAAGAACCACAAGGTGATGGGTGAAACTGGGAGGAGTAAAGTAAAGAGCTGGGAAGTTGATTGATGAAAGAGATACAGGGTTGGAGAAGGGGGAATTTGATAGGAGAGGACAGAAGGTCATGAAAGAGAGAAAAGGGGGAGGAGCACCAGAGGGAGGTGATGGGCTGGTAAGGAGTTAAGGCGAGAGAGGAACATAGGAATGGGTAATGGTAAAGGAGAAGGGTGGGGGGCATTGCCAGAAGTTTGAGAAACCGATGAGCCCCAAGTGCTTGAAGTGACTGGTTTTAAGGCGCCATTAACCCCCCTTTGCCCGTTCTGTCAGTAGAAATGGTTCTGCCGGGCTTCGTAACTAAGCTACACGTGAAGGCCAGGAGCTGGACTTGGTTGTCAGAGGCTATTTGAGATGCCCACCATTGGGAGCATTTAATAGGTAGTGGGAGCTTGTCCCCATTACCACCCCCAGCGACGACAACCTTAAGGAACCAGTGTAGCCTTGTATCATTCAAAAGCCTTCTCTTGTAACCTGGACTGAAGAAGCATGTCTTGTATGAAGCAAAAAACAAATTGCTGGAGGAACTCTAGTTTCCAGCAGCACCTGTGGAGGGAAATTGAATGTTGCCATTTCTGCTCAAGACCCTTCTCTTAGAAATGACCCTCCGCTGCCTTCTTGAAATGCCAAGTGTCCACTTCCCTCCAAGGATGCTGCCTGATCTCCTGAATTCATCCAGATGTTGCTCTAGATTCCTGGAAGATGAATTAACTTAATGCTAGTAAAGTGAGGTTTGATGTGTACTGTTAAATTGCTTTCAGTTTTGATGAGAATTAATTAGCCCATTATATTTGTGTAACTCTTAATTTAAAAAAAAATTACTCTGGATAACCCAACGTTGTAAATTTGACTGGTGCAAGAAGTTGTTAGATTTGGAGATGTTGTCCAGAGGGTTCCTTGAAACTCAAGAATGAGTTACAAACCTTATGGTTGCAGCCATTTTATGACAATGATGAACATCGAATATGGGGTGAACCTGTACCAGCAAGCAAGGCATGTTAAGAAAAGTAATAAGGTAACAAAGGAATGTGAGCGCATGCTATCCTTTTGTGCGAGAAACTGATCTTGACCGGTTTAGATAAGAAATCTGTTACCAGGTACAGAGTGAGTCATTGCAGACGATTAAACTATAGAAGCACATAGCACCAAACCTACTACAAGTTTGTCAAAGTTAACAGAGAAACTATGCAAATTATAATTTAAAACTGCAAGGAGAAACACCATAAAAACAACAGCATGGACCCTAATCCAACAAAGTCTTGCTGCTTTTCATTCAATACTTCAGATTTTTCAGGGACGCACTTCAATAGGAGGACTGTACTTGTGTGACACTCCTACACAAGACACTGGGGTCCAACTTCTGGTCCTTTTCTAAATGTGGTAGGTTAAGTGATCTTTTCAAAGCTTATTGCTTCCCCAGCATGCATCTTCTAAAGCAGGGGTTCCCAACTTTGGGTCCATGGCCCCTTGGTAAATGGTAGGAGTCTATGGCTTTAAAAGGTTGTGAACCCCTGTTCGTTCTAAAGGGGAAAAAGTCATAGGAAGTGCAAATTGCTCAATGGCTCTTTGCTCAATGCCCCTAGAATGCCATTGCGACTCCCCTGTGTCTTTCCATTCTTGTGGGTATTGGAGCCTGAGGGCAATTATACCTTTATCTGAGCAGGGAAATTGCCCTCACTTCCTGGTAACAGAATGGAAGTAAGATGTTTGATCTGCAGATAACTTGTGCCCAACCAGATTGAAACTTCTCCATTGCATCCAAAGCTGAGGTGTAGTTGAATGGATGTACCTTTCCGTAACTTCCATGTAAAAAAAAATGGTGCCCGCCACAGTTAATGTCACTGTCGGTGTCCCAAACAATGGTCGCTTTTCCAGTCTGGAGATCAGAAGGAGAAATTTCTGCAAAATTGCATCTATTTTATAAATAAGCCAGTATCATAAAGTGAACAGAAGCACAACATTAAATTTATCTGTCAAATCTGACAGCCCATTCATACTGAATATGGTTTTAGCGATAAGCTTCTTTGCTGCACAATCCCTTTTATAGATTAGTGTTAAAAAGCAATCATGGCACATGCCTACAATAATTCCTATTTAGTCGGCTGTCTATAAACCTTAATGTCATCTGAGCTCCTTAATTAAGGACATGTTTTGGTTTTAATTTTATGACTTGTACAATCCCTAAGTGTGCAGAAATAGTTAATCCTGATGCGTAGCAGTTTGCTCTAAACAGCAAGATGTGTGGTTGATTGCAGGTAGGCTAAAAGTAAAGTTAATCTAAGAAAAATGGAGAAAAGTAATCCATACTGGTAAGCTCTTAGAAGAAGGCAATAGAGTGAAATTAATATCACAGAAGGACAAAAAGGAATAGGCATTTCTTTTGTTTCTAGTTTCAATCACAATGGGGAGATTACACATTGATATGAAAGATGATGTAGATTGAATAGCATAGATCCTTTGATGTTGATCATATGACTAAGCATTGAATTTAATTTATTTATTGAGATATAGTGCGGAGTAGGCCCTTCTGTCCTTCAAGCTGTGCCGTTCAGCAATTTCCCCGATTTAAACTGAGCCTAATCATGGAGCAATTTACAATGACCAATTAACTTGCTAACCAGTACGCCTTTGGAGTGTGGGAGGAAACTGGAGCACCCAGAGGAAACCTACAGGGTCACAGGGACCGCGTACAAACAAACTCCTTACAGGGAACAGTGGGAATTGAACCTGGGTTGTCTGCACTGTAAAGCATTGCGCTAATCACTACGCCAGTGTGCCGCACTGATGCTCACACTCCAGTGAGAGTGGAAGTGCAAACCCATTGAACAATACAAGTTCAAATATAAAACAAATCGAATTTTCCAAGATTCCTCTTTGGCCCTACTTGTTTGTATTTGTTCTGTCTGTCCTGGGCTGCTGTGTCCTTCCCTTTAGCATGCAGCTGTATTCAGAATGTACACACTAGCAGCTTAAAGTTTGCAGCGTTTAGGTAGATGTGAATTATGTGTATGACTGCAGCATATCCAAATATCTCTGTTCTCTTGTCCATTCAATAAATCAGCTGATTACAAATTCAAGTTACAAAATATATCAACTTTGAGCCAGACTTTTAAATGTGGATTTATTCCACAGTTCAGTTCAGATAGTTTCTCAAGACTATACATCAATATAGAATCGCCTGCAATTCTGTGACACTTCTGACAGAGTGAGAAGATTATGGTTACAAATCCCAGAGAATGTTACTGACTCTCTGGTGGCATTATCTTGCCTAAAGGATGTTAAAGTAAACCACCATCATCTCGCACATTAAAGATCCCATGGTACAATTTTAAAGAGATGCAGAGAAATTGACTAGCTAATATTTATCTCATCACCACTGATTGTCAGGTTATCTCATCTTCACTGTTTGTGGGTGGCTGCCAGACCTCCAACACTGTAATGGAATACCAAGTGCTTATTTGGCAATTAAGCTCTTTAGGATGTCATCAGGTTGTGAGAGGGGCTTCATTATAAAGCCTTTTCCTTTATTTCAAACAAAGCTAGAAGCAGTGTAAATTGAAGCAGTTGGATTCATGATGCTCAAAAACAAATTATCACCTGCCCCATTGTTAAGTGTTTCACTTAATTGTAGGTTCATTGCTTTTTGATTCAGAATGGAGCACACTCCTGCTAATACTATTCAAATTAGCCATATCTGGATAAAGTATTGAGCCAGAATGGTCTGAGCTGGCAAACACAGTTGAATCCCTTCAGGCTTGGGTTTGTTAGCCAAGCTATCATGCATTAAAGGGGTTTGAACAGCAAATTGAAGGTGGAAAGGGATTGGTCAAAAGTTGTCTCTTAGAGAAATAATTTGATGACAAGGCAGGCGGCGTGAGGGGGGAGGGCCCCTTCCTGAGGGGAGAACAATTAATGTCAGCCAACAGCAAGTTGATAATGATCAGTTTTATGGAAATAAGGAAACCTGAGGTGGTTCTCTTGGATAAAGAGGTTGTAAAGGACTTGAGGGGAAATGTAAAAACATGACCATCTGGGGCAGGAAACTTCAATACTCTACACTTCCCTGCTTGTCTTTCTGTTTCCTTTCCACTTTTTAATTTTCAGTGTGTACGTCAGTTCGTTGCCAAATGGTTCTCGTACAGATTGAAATGATATTTGAGGTAGTAACATCTGCTATGTGCAGATGCTACCCTCAGCCCCCATAGTCATGAAGAGGTCTCTGTGTTATGAGAGTAGTTTCCTCTTCCTCATTACTGCTTATTCTTTTGCTACTGGCATTGTAGCTCACCAGGTGTTTACATCCTATTTCAGTACTTGTATTGTCCAGAGTAAATCTCTACGTGTAACATTAAGCATAAGATATACAAATAATTGGTCTCTCTTCATCTAGCCCAGGGAGAATACCTGTTTTTACATAGTGTTTCTTTTCCTTTGGTGATTCCATTCTGTTTGCTTTATTTTCCATGTTGCCTGAGGCATTCAAATGTTTCTGATGTTATTTATGTTATCTTTTTGCTCTCATTGTTACTATAGTACAATGTTTCCAGCCAGGCTCCTCATTGCTGCAGTTTAGGTTATTCAGTTATTTGCTAGTATCCATGAGGACAGGCTCAAAGGGGCATATAATTATCTGCTGCAGTTAAACTCCAGAAATCAGTCTAACAATTGTGAGTGTTTCAGCAAAAGAAATGTTTCATCCTTCCCTTGTGCCAGACTGCTGCAAGTTCAGAATATTTCGCGCCCTATCGGTTTGAAGAAAAACTGACAAATTTTCAGGGGAATAATAACTTTTAATAAACAACAGACCAAATTTATAAAGCTGTGAAAGTTTTGGAAGAATTCGTCAGTGATCTGTAATAAACTTTGTGCATTTTAGATTGTATCATCCTGTTCTTGTTTCAAGCTCCTTCATTGAATCTATCTGCATCAGATCTGTAGATTAAGGTAAAAGAGCATCCTGCCGCTGTCTGTAAGGAGTTTGTACGTTCTCCCCATGACCGTGTGGGTTTCCTCCAGATGCTCCAGTTTCCTCCCACATTCCAAAGACATACAGGTTAGTAAGTCACATGGGTGTAATTGGGCAGCGTGGGCTCGTTGGTCCAGAAGGTCTGTTACCATGTTGTGTCTCTAAGTATTTTTTTAAAACACTGCTAAAATCTGAACTAAAAGTAGAAAATGCCCAGTAGGTCAGGTAATATCTAAAGAGAGATTGACCTCAAACATAACAGGTTCTGTCTGCTACATGATGCTGCACATCTCCTGAATTAATTTTGTACTAATTGCTTGCTTCACCATTGAACAGAGTTGTAGGTTCTATTTCGAAAGAAAATGACGGAGCACAATGTTGGATGCTCCAAATAATTTAATAGGCAACAAAATCCCTTTGAAGTGCAGCCACTCTTGCACTGATGGAATTGTGTAGACTCTACCAACAGTAATATAGAAGTGATCTGTAATGATGTTTTAACATCTACAGGAAAAGCATCAGCCAGATGCCAGGACTCCCCTGTTCTTTGATGCAGTGGTCTGGGATCTCTTGTATCTACCCGAGGGAGCAGGGGCTTAAATGCCTCTTTGTAAAGAGGCCTGTTCATCCTTCTGGACCAAGGGTTCCCAACCTTTCTTATGCCATGGAACCTTGCAATTAGCTGAGGTTGGGAATCCCTGTTCTAGATGTTTTGTTGGTGATGGAGGGAGGGGTAGCAAATTCTGACTAAAGAAGAAACATTAAATTTTTTAAAAAGCCAAATGTTGCTGCTCTTTGCATTGCCCCAAACCTCTCTACACTGTCAGACCAAATATAACAAGAACCAAATATAATGTCATTTAATACTTTGCTGGTTATCAGAACTAAAGGAAGAATACAGCCAGCAGAGGGAACTCTTGCTTCTTCATACTGGAGCAGTTTTGGAATTCATTTGTGTACTTTTTCACAATTCATTTATCCAAACAGAAGGATAAAAGCTGAGTTTGAGTGCTGGGAAAGCAGAATTGCTATGCTGTATCTCTCTACTGTGGTCAAGAAATAACAGGCGACTTAGAGTTCAAATCATTGCATCAATATGTAAGACCGCATAGCCTGTCCACTTTTCTTCATTGCTTCCGTTAGAAAATAATGGATTACTCTGATAACTTGGAAACTATGAATTTGTTGACCTAATACTGAGCCCGGTACAGCTGTTTGTTCTTTTATTTCTTTTAGCATTAAAGCAGCTACAGTCTTTAGTGTGCATGAGATGTTGGTATGAATAACCAAGTATACAGGCTCGCAGAGACATGCAAGTCCCTTAAGGGCCATTATATTCATCAAATCAATGTCTTTTTTTTTAATATGTATCAGAACAAAACAACGAATTGTATTTCCCTACCACTTGCTGCATTACTCTAGTATTTTCATCTGAACAGTTAATTTCGTTTTTTCCTGATGCATTGGAAACTCCATCTATATGCCTTTCCAGTGCTGCGTTCCAGATCATAACTACTGGCTATGCCTCACTAGCCATGTTTGGATATAAATTCTTGTATTATTTTCCTTAGTGTTGATTTTGAGCGCATGCAGAAATAAAACCTTCCTGGTATCTGCACAGGACATCATTTCTAATCATGTGATGGGGCTTGTATTAGCAGGAATGAATGTCTGCATTCTACAGAAAAGGGCGTTTTTGAAGCATTGTGTAGAAAACATCTGAAAAATTCCACGTTCGGAGGCATAAAATATTTCTTTGAAAAGCTTGTTCTTATTTGTGTATTCATTTTGCATTGGGTGTCTAAATATTTTCAGTACCATATTTAATCAAATTTGTATCAAGAAAAGGAAAATCAAAATAAATTGTAATTTAAGTCTCAGTGCAACTTTCTGTACTAATGTTCGTCAGCCCCCTGTCAAGAGAACTAGGAATAGTATATTGCATACAGAATGGCATTTCGCCTGTAAATATAGACATATAGTCATGGCAGTGTTTAATTGTAAGTTAGTACTTTCATCTCTTTTTCCGTTTGGTTGGTTCCCTTACATATCCTTTTAGTACTAAAATGTTTAAGCATAAATTTTAAATTGCGGTTTATTTTGGCATGCATCAAGTATTCATGATTCTTGCTGTTCAAGCTGAATTTAAGAAACAGTCACCAAAATATTGCTTTTTAGTCTTTTACACCTGATCTCTCTCATTTATTGACAAATAATTTCACCCAAGTTAATGCTGAAAATTTAGAGTATTTATCATTGATCCAATGATCTTAAAAACAGCAAGGAAAGGATGCATATAAACCACATCTGTGCTTTCTTGTATGCTGATCTGGGATCCTGTGATCGTCTAGACTTAGCTGATTTGAGCATTTTTAGCTATGGGTAATGTTGTACATTGTTTGTGTTGCTTGTTCCATTCACATTGTGAAAGTAAAAATTCAAGTGTTTAGAGAAATTGCTGTGTTTTGGCATTTTGTGCAAATAACTCTCGTCGTGGATCAATCATTTTCACTGCCAAACCTAGTCTGTGTGCGTCCTGAGCTTTGTTTTCTTTGAACATGCTGGAAAGGCGCTAGACAGAGCTTTGCTGTACCATGAGCCAGCTGTGTCCCAGTTTTGTACCGTCAAATCCAGCTGCTATCTTTGCAGAGGTGTCACTACTGATTTGCCCTCGTGTTTGACCTTACAGCCGGTTGGTAGCAGATTTAGCATATAACAGGCAAGAAGAAAGCTAATGGTTTTACAGGGATTTTATCTTTAGAAATAACTTGAAGAGGGTCTGACAACTACAGAAGTATTTTGCTTTGAGCTGGGTAGTGTGCGTAACGTGAGTGTGTGTGAGAGAGACACGGCTGGAGCCCACTTGCTGCTATGCACAGCAGTGTTCATGATCTCCTGAAGTTGCTGGAGTGAATAACTAGAAACGTCAGCTGACTTTCTTTCTCCAATTGGAATTGCTGTGATGTAAGTGTTTAGCAGCTGCAAGCTTCAGAATTAGCATGGTGAGGTCTGTGGCACTGCAGTATGGCCATACAGTGGAAGAAATGAGAGAGAACCAGGACTAACATGGACGAGTCCAGCATTCTTCGGCGACGAGGGCTTCAGGTGAGCATCATCCCTTTATTCTTGCCATTAGGTTGCATTTGCACAGACAAAACTATTAATACCTTCTATTGCATTCTTTCAGGTTGCTTTTTTAAGAGACAAACATTTGAGTCTTATTTTGGGATATAAGGTGCCATAAGATGTGCTACTTTAGACAGTCTGTATTTTAAATGGTGTTCTTGTAAAGTAGTTGATAGTTGTAGGTTTGTTGAGTTGGATTAGTTGCTGACAGTTTGTGCTACATCATATGAAGACCAGAGCAGGTACTTCACACAAACTGCTTATTCTGCTCTTTGTGCACACAGTTACATTCAGTAAAGTTTTTTTTTAAAAAAGCTTGAAGTCTGACTACAGCACATATATTTTGTGATAATTTCTGTGCTCAGATGTTGAGTTTCACACCTGCTGTTGAATGAGTTGACGTTCATATCTCCTTAGAGCACAGCCTTTTGAGAAAGGCTGAATTGAGAAAGTTCAGTTTACCAACTACTAAACATATCAGCATCATTGAAAGCAAACGTGGGCATCCTTTCAGAGTTAGATGTTCAGTTATTGTGGATTTTAATTGGTGTAATTGGTGAGTTTATGACAGCAAATTTTGATTTTAAAATAGCTTGATAGACCTTTTGACATTCACAACAACACTAAAACATATTTCTGTGCAGTTACCCTTTTGTGATACAGAGACACAGAGGCTACTGTTTTTGCCAATCTACACAGTTAATATTGTCATTCTATTTGAAAGTGGGAAACCAAGATTAAGTTTTATCTGCTCTCCCTTGGTGTTTGCTCTTCTGACAGGACTTGCCTGTTGGTGTACAGTGAAGGAATCCTGGCTGATTTAGCTAGCGTGAAACGTGTGTCCCTTCCTCTGCCCGTGCTGATCTTTAGTTCATTCACCAGAAACAGTGAATCAAATCTGTTATCTCGTGGATCTGCATAGATAAACTGCTATCTGCCTTTAGATTAGCAAAGTTGTGCTTTGTCCTATGTGTTCATAGTATGCTGGTATACTGACTTGGTCTGTTAACAGATTACTCAATGTAAGAGGCAGTTGTGTTCAAGTTCTAATTACAGTAGATTATCTGCTTACTAGTTTTGGAAAATAGATTTTATAAATATACCTGGAGCTGAAAAGCGGAATGTGGAACAATGCTGATGTCCTTGGTCTCTTCTCACTCAGACCCTGAGCCTGATTTCTGAAGGTTAGGGAGATGGTTATTTTCTCATAACCAGACTACTAATGGTCTGGTGTTAATAGCATAGTTTATTTTGATTACAGTTTACCTCTGAACTATGCAATTAGTGCAGTTTGAGAAAACCCTGCATTATTTTGAGGTGGGAATTTCTAGCTTTAAGGATGTGGCTTGGGGTGATTTTAGACAGGAAAGCAGTCCATGTTCCATCACCTTTATAATATTCAGATGTCACGTAGGAACAGCCTTCCATTTGTACATCCGATTGCACTTTTCACCAGGGATCTTAAGCCGTGGAGGCAGCTGTGTTTTGTTTGAAGAGGAGTAGGACAATTGAGCTCCTGTTATTTGGATTTCAGCTCAGCTTGCTTTATTATCTATGTTCTGAGGTTAGCTGGAATACTTTTATAGGAGATAGGGTGAGAGATGTGGAAGGATGCTAACTGGGAATAAATGACTGTATTTTACCTCGGGTTTATGTTGGCAGTAATTTGTGTGTCTGCTATTCATTATGCATATTATGAGCTCAAGTTTTAAATTTGATGCTAATGCAAGGAAATAATTTTGTAATAATCCTGAGGCTTGACAATACAACCATACGATATAGGAATAGATTTGGGCCTTTTGGCCCATTGAGTATGCTTCACCATTCTATCATGACAGTTCTTTTAAAATTTTATTCTTCCACATTCCCCTCTGTAACCCTTAACCCCCTTATTGATCGAGAACCTATCAATCTATTCCTTAAATACACTCAATAAGTTATCATCATAGCGCTGTATGCCAACAAATACCATAGATTCACCACCCTCTGGCTGTGGGGGAGGGCCAAACTCTTCCTCAATGCAGTTTTGAAAGGACCTCCCCTTTTATTCTGAGACCGTATCCTGGGATCCTAGGCTCTCCTACCAATCCTTTCCAGGAGCATAGTGTAGCTATTATTAATGGAGGAGATGAATAACTATCTTCCACAAGGATTAGTCTTGGGCCACCGCTCTTCAAATACTTAACAACTTAAAAGTTAAAGATGAGCTTTTATTCGCCCTATGTACATTGAAACAGAGTAAAATGCGTTGTTTGAGTCGAATCAAATCAGTGAGAATTGTGCTGAGCAACTGCCGTCTTGCTTCTGGTGCCAACAGCTTCCCCGCAGCATACCAGCCCTAACCATACATCTTTGGAATGTGGGAGGAAGCCAGTGCAGTGACAGGGAGGACATACAGACAACGGTGGGAATCAAACCCCAATCTCACAGCTAACACCGTAAAGCGTTGGGCTAACTGCTGGGCTATCAAGCCAGTCTCTGAGATCAAAAACACCATTTCTAAATTTGCATATAATAGTAATTTTGGGAAGGAAAGTCGGTTCTGATGAGAACTACAACAGATTGCCAGGGAGGGGGCACTGACAAACTTGCAGAACAAGAACACGGGTCGGCTGTTCAGCCCTTCAGGAGTCTGCTGTGACATGCTGTAACACTGAGGATGATTTCCAACCTCGCATTCATTTCTGCCCGATTTCAAGGCGCCTTAGTTCCTTTTAATATTGTAGTTTCTTTTCTCGCCTCTCTGGCGCATTAGGCGGTACTTCTGATGTTTCCAATGCATTGGACTGTTTCTTATGAGGTCGAGCTGCTAGCTCGATGCTCAACTCAGCACAGAGGAAAAGCGTGCAAGGAGCCGGCCGGATTCAAACTCGGGGCCATTTGCTGATGCCACTACACCACCGGCTGACTGTTCCTTTAATATTACAAATAGGTAAGTGAAAATAAAACTACAAATGCTGGAAATCTAAAATAAAACAGACAATGCTGGTAATGCCCAACAGGCCAGGTTGTATCTGAAACAATTAACATCTTGGGCAAATAATTGTCATGTGAAATTAAGCAAAGTAAATGCAAGGTAGAACACTTTGGTAGGAGGAATAGGGATTCATTTGAAACCTGGAAAGTGTGGGCCTAGGTGAAGTGGAGAGCAAAGGGAATTGGAGTACAATGCACCAGTCATATCTGGGGCAGCTAGTAGAGTTATTTTTGCAACCCAGGTTCCTCTTGCTTCTCAAAGATGAACAAATGTTGTCGTTTAAAGTTAAATTGGATAGCTATATGGACAGGAAAGGAATGGAGGGTTATGGGCTGAGTGCAGATCAGTGGGACTAGAAGGTGAGAGTAAGAGTTTGGCACGGACTAGAAGGGCCGAGATGGCCTGTTTCTGTGCTGTAATTGTTATATGGTTATATGGTAGTTTAATAGGGTACTGTAATTTTCTCCAGTGTGTGTTTGGATGGTGGGGAGTGAGGGGGTTAATGGTAAATAGGTTGCTGAGAAAATTAATGGAATTAATTTTTTAAAAATGCTTTGAGCTGGCATAGATTTGATCGATCGAACGGTCTTCTATTTTTGTAAAGAAATGTGATGAATTATTTAAAGTTGTTTACCATGTTAACTAGGTGTTCAAGCAAGCAGTGCATGCTCCTAGTGGAATAGATTATAAAGTAGAAAGCTTTGCCAGCTAGCTACTGTGTACAGCTTTGGTTGTCCTATTACAAAAAAAGCATATGAAGGTACTAGAGAGGGTGTAAAGAAAATTTGCAAGGTTACTACCAGAAGTGTGACGTGAATGACTTGGGAAAGAAACAGGCGGGGGTCTCTCTCTTCCCCAGAAAAAGTGGCTGAAAGTGAACTGCAAGAGCCCTATGAAGTTATGAATGAAATGAAAGGAGAGAGAATGTTTTCACTTGTGGGGACGTATTTAACTGAAGACCATCAATGTAAGGCAGTCACCAAGGAATCCAGCAGGAATAGAAACAACAATACTGGAAATGGCAGATCAAGCAACTTCTGTAGAGACAGAACTGGCTGAAGTTTTGGGTTGATGAATTTCAGGAATTTCTTCACAGAAAGTAATGAGAATGTGCAGCTTACTACCACAGAGTTGCTGAAGGGACACGATAGATCCACATAAGGGAAACTTGAACAGGTTTGAGGGGTAAAGGAGTTGGTATTACATTGGTAGATTAAACTGAGAAAAGATAGGCAGGGGCTCAAGCAAAGGTTTGGACTGGAAATGGGCCAAAAATCAGCCCAAAGGTCTTCGCTGATCATCAAGCACCAACTTACACTGATCCGATGTAATTCCGCCCTCATTCCCGTCACTCCCAGCAGATTCCATGACTCAACTTCCAACCTGCAGGTATTTGGAATGTGTGAGGAAACCAGAGGACATGGGGCAGATCAGCCATGAATCAGAATCAGGTTTATTATCACCGGCATGTGTCGTGAAATTTGTTAACAGTTCAATGCAAAACATAATATAGAAGGAAAAAATGAGGTAAGAAGAAATAAATAAGTAAATAAATCACAGTATACGTATATTGAATAGATTAAAAATCGTGCAAAAAACCAGAAATCCTGTATACTGTATTAAAAAAAGTGAGGTAGTGTCCAAGGGTTCAATGTCCATTTAGGAATCGGATGGCAAAGGGAAGAAGCTGTTCCTGAATCGCTGAGTGTGTGCCTTCAGGCTTCTGTATCTCCTACCTGATGGTAACAGTAAGAAAAGGGCATGTCCTGGGTGCTGGACGTCCTTAATAACGGACACTGCTTTTCCAGGACACCGGTCCCTGAAGATGTCCTGGGTACTTCATGTTCTATACTTCATATTTTATGTTCTTGCCTAGGAGAAGCACATATGGTTACTTGGGGAACAAGCAAATATCTCACAGCACTGGAGGTCAGGATTGAACCTGAATGATTGGGAGGCAGCAGCTCAAAGAGCTGCACCTCTGCCCCTCATTCCCTTTGTTCTTCTAGGTTGGACGAATGGGCAGTTTCTGAACCATGTATCCTTTGTATGTAATACTATGCAACTACCTGAAAGGGTGTTTTAATCCTTTTGTACCCCAGTCTTCAGAGTTGGGGTGAACGGACAATCAGATATTTAAAGCTATTGACTGTGCATGTTTACACTAGATGGTAGTGGTTAATAGGAGGTGTTGGCATCCTGAGCAGTTCTGTCCTCTACCCTTTCCAAAGGACGGTTTAACAAGCCAAACATATGGAGAATTGGCAGTAACAACATTCACGTGCATGTGTCGGAAGAGTGATTATCTTGTAGAGCGGATTAAGCAGCTTTTCAGTGTCATTTAGTGATTTCAACTATGAAGCTGATTCGTAGCATTGGAAATCCCTGCTACTCATAATTCGACTCGATGGCCAATTCACGGGGGAGAAAGTCACTCGGTGCATCAGCAAATATTATGTAAAATCCACATTCAAGATAACTGTGAGATAACCACACAACTCAATTCAGTGGATCTACTACAACTCATTTAAACATTTTGCTGATAATTGCAGTCTGGCTCCGGGTATAGAAAGAAATGTGCTTGTTTGTAGCATCTGGATGGTGGCGCACAAATTCACGTTTGCAATCTCTGCGTGCTGTTCAGACATTTGTTTTGCTGAACTGGTTGAAGGATTGAGGGTAAAGTCCAAACAGGAGAAATCCAAAGCAATTGCTAGAGGAACTCAGCAGGCTAGGCAGCATCTGTGGAAAAGAGTAAACAGTCAACATTTTGGACCAAGACCCTGCATCAGGACTGCGGGGGAAATGAGAAGTCAGAGCAAGAAGGTGGGGGGAAGGGGAAAAAGAACTACAAGGGGTAGGTGATGTGTGAAATTGGGAGGGAGGGAGTGTGGAGTAAAGAGCTGGGAAGTTAATTGCTGGAAGAGATAAAGGGCTGGAGAAAAGTGAATCTGATAGGAAGGTGTAGATGATCGTGGATAAAAAGGAAGGGGGAGGAGCACCGGAGCGAAGTGATGGCCAGATAAGGTGAGAAGGGGAAATGGGAAAGGTGAAGGGGGGAGTGGCAGATACCAGAAGTTCAAGAAATCGATATTTATGCCATCAGGTTGGAGACTAACCAGATGGAATATAAGGTGTTGCTCCTCCAGTCTGAGTGTGACCTCATTGTGGCAGTAGAGGAGGATGGATTGACATATCAGAATGGGAAATGGGAAGCCACTGGGAGATCCTGCGTTTTCTGGCAGTTGAAGCATAGCTTGGTGAAGTGATCTGCCATTCTACGTTGGGTCTCACCAATATACAGGAAGCCACGCTGGGAGCACCAGATATAGTAAATGACCCCAGCAGGTTCACAGATGAAGCATCGTCTCACCTGGTAGAATTACAAACGTTTGTATTTAGGGCCCTGAATGCTAGTGAGGGAGGAGATGTAAGAGCAGGTATAGCACTTGTTCTGCTTGCAAGGTTAAGTGCCAGGAGGGAGCTCGGTTGGGAGGGACGAATGGACAAGGGAGTCACATAGGGAACGATCCCTGTGGAAAGTTGGGGGGAGGGGAGGGAAGGGAAGATGTGCCTGATGGTGGAATCCCATTGGAAATGGCAGGTTACAGAGAATTATGTGCTGCATGTGGAGGCTAGTGGGGTGGTAGGTGAGGATAAGGAGAATCCTATCCCTGGTGGGTTGAGGGTAAGGTTGTTTGGCAAGTATTTTAACTTATTTAAATGTTTGTAAATGTCTTTCACCATTTGACTTTTATACAGGCTGTTGTAAGTTTTTGTTTTCCTTTTTGACATTCTAGCCTCTGCTTCAATGCACTGTTATACTTTACAAGTATTAATTCCTGATTGTGTGTGTGTGTGTCTCTCTCTCTCTCTCTGCCCCTCTCCCCCCTCTCCTCCCCCCCTCACATTTACTAGTCAAATTTCCAAGTCAGTTTTGAAAAGCTGGAAAGTAACCCAGAAAGAATTGGTGGCTTTGCTGATGAACCCAATAAGGTCTCTATTGTTTCAATTCTTATCCATCCGGTCCAAGCTGGAGACTTGTATATTTCTGCGGCTGTTATGACTTCTCTTCCTGATTTTGCATGTTTAATATCCCCCAAGGGTCTACTGGTTTACCTGTACTTTTTAGCCGTTCAGCTGTGTGGTACCCTTAGAAAACACAATCTGTAAAACCCACCATCATTTTACACTTACAAAACAACAGAGATTATACCCTACCAACCTCTCACCGAGTATCCAATGTGCCTGTCTGTTCATCTGGCATTCAGATCAAAATTTTCTCTAGCCAAATTATGGGTGATGTGAAACTACAGACTGTCCTAATTGCAAGCTCCATTCCCTCGCCATTGACTTGATCTTTCTCCTTAATCTGAGGCTGAGCCAGACTATTTGTATTCTTAACTCTTAAATTTCCAGTCACAAATATGAAGTATTCCTAAACTGTTTGGTTCCACCTCTATAGCATCACCTCATCCTCAATCACCACAGGCTCATCTTCTGCACCACCATATTTCCACACATCCCTCCCCTAATTACATCTATTTCAACACCACAGGACAGCCTCCCACTTTCTACATTTCATATTTAAATTCATCCAGAGCTTGGCTGCTTGAGCCAAATCCTGTTCGTCCTTTGGTCCCTCCACTTGCTGATGGCCCTACACCATGGCCTGTCTAAATAATGCCTGATTTTGAAATTCTTAATGCTTGTTCTCACTTCTCTCCATGGCTTTGACTTTTTCCATCTCTTTAATCTAATCCAACCCATCAGTTCACTTGAGGTACCGGCGGTCTCTAGGCTTGGCCTCAATACATCATTAGATGTTGTCCCTTCAGGTAATATCTTCTCCCCTTTCCTCCAAACTCCAAACCTTTTCTGCCTCTACTTTTTTTAATTTTAACTTTATCCTCAAATCTACTTCTCCGACTAAGCCTTTGCCTGCCTGCCTTTATATCTGCTGGTTTGGTGCTTTGTTTAATAAAATTTCTATGAGACATTTTACTATATTCTAAGTTTCCATTTATTATGACACTTGGCCATTTATGTGGTGTCCTTAGCACACCGTGAACTTCACTGTGCGTATAAGTCATTGGGTTAACCTATCCCTATAGTTAAGGAGCTATCAGAGGTGAGGATTCTTAAACTTCACCAAAGTAGCTACTATGAAAGATGAGGAGAGAGGGCTGCTGAGGTTTAGTTTTTGAAATGAAAATTAAAAACTGCAGATACTGAGAATCAAAAACAAACAAAAAAAAATTCTTGATACTCTTCCACTTTTGTTCCCATGGATATGACTGGACCTGCTGAATATTTCCAGCATTTTGTTCTCTTTTGAAATGCTGTCATTGCTGTGATGAGCAGAGCTTGCTATGTGTATGCAGCTCAGACAGGAGGATTTAAAAACCTTTTTTCTCTGAATCTATAGGAGCAAATGAATGAGAAGTTGCTGCAAACTGTTCTGATCTTTTTAAAATAATTTTATTTTGTGCAGCACATTACAAACACACATAATGAATTAATTATTATGATTATGAGGACATGCAGTCCCCTTTTATTGTCATTTAGTAATGCATGCATTAAGAAATGATACAATATTTTTCCAGAATGATATTCACGAAAACACATGACAAGCCAACTGAAAAACTGACAAAATCCACATAATTATAACATATAGTTACAACAGTGCAAGGCAGTACCGTAATTTGATAAGAACAGACCATGGGCATGGCATATTCTCAAAGTCTCTGGAAAGTCCCATCACTTCACGCAGATGGTAAACCTCCAGCGCCGAAGCATCCGACCACAGTCCGACTCAGAGTCTGTCCAAAAACTCTGAGCCTCCGACCACCTCTTCGACACCGAGCACCATTTCTGCTGAGCGCTTCGACCCCGGCCCCGGCAACAGGCGATACGCAGAGCCGAGGATTTGGGGCCTTCATCTCCAGAGATTCTCGATCGCACAGTAGCAGTGGCAGCGAAGCGGGCATTTCAGAAGTTACTCCAGCTGTTCCTCTGCACTTCTCATGGCTGTCTCCATCAAATCCAGATTGTGCACGGCCCCCTAGTTACACATAATCGATACTCATTCGGAAAGGCTGCGCGTGCTGTGTCGCGCCGCCATCTTCTCCTCCCTCCCAATTACCAAGTGGCTTTTGTTTTCAAAACAGAAAGAGAGAGCAGCTGGTGACCTGTCCTGGGCATAGCATATGGATGCAGTAATGAAGAAGGAGCCTGTGCTTCTACTATCTTGGAAGCTTAAATAGATTTGGTATCTCACCAAACACCCGACAAAGATGCCCTTTTGGTAGTGTCCTGACTGGGTACATCATGGTCAGGTATAGCAATTCCAACACACAGGAAAACAAGAAGTTGTACAGTAGTGTACACAGTCCAGTCCACCTTAGACACCTCCCTCCCCATCACTGACGGCATCTGTAGGAGGCACTGCCTTAAAAACATGGTATCATCAAAGATCTCTGACATATACATCTTGCCTCTTCTCACAACTGTTGTTAGGCAGGAAGCACACAAGCTCAAAGACCCACACCACCAGGCCTAGGAGCAGCTGCTTTGCTATGGTCATTAGGTTCTTGAGCCTACCTGCACAACCCTAAAGCTACCTCAGCAATGGAACCCACCACAAACCACCTGCATTACCATGCACGTGGCTTCAATCATTATCTTTTAAAAAAAAATTTGCACTGAGGTTTGTTTTAGCACAGCTTTTTTTTAAAAAAAACTATTTCATCTAATTTTATGCAAAATTTATATTCTGTGTGTTGTCTGCACCTACAAGTCTGTGATGCTTTGCCATTGTATTATACTGCATAGTACTTGTACACATGATCAACTCAACTTGAGTCGTCTTTTTTAAACAGTACTACAGGTCTCATGGTGACTTGCTTCCACTCTAGTTCTGAGGAGTGGAACCTGAATTGTTTTAGTGCAGGGTAGTCATTCTACACCAGCTATCTCGTGGTCTTTGCACTGAGGTATCACCCCAATGGCAGAGAGGTCCAAGAGAGGTGAGGCTTTTCTGCCGAGAATTAATGCGAATATTTGTGAGTACGTACTTGTTCAACTGTGTACAGACAAATTGTCTTGAACGCTTTCACTTGGACACCCTGTTTCTACCACTCTTTGCTTCATTCCCTTCTCCCCCCCATTTCCCAAATTTGTTTCTCCAGCAAGCCACCCCCCCCAACACCACTATCTGATTTTCTCAGTCAATCTCTCCTTTCTTACGCTGTTTCCTATTTTTCTCACCTCTATCCTGGCTGCCCCCACTCAATCTTGCTGTGCCCATGCCCACATAAAGCTAACCACCTTCCGTTATGCCTGTGTCCTTGATATCCAGAAATCTACTGATTGCTCTTTAAATCAACCTAATAACTAGGCTTTTACACATTTCTGTGGTCGATAATTCCAAGGGTTAACACCCTTTGAAGAAATTTCTGTATAATTATGTTCCAAGTCCCTTATTCTCAGTCTGTGACCTCTGGACCTGTGCTCTTCACCTGGGGAAGACCCCTACACTGCATTCATCATGTCTTGCCATCTAAGACTTTTAAACGTTTCAATGAGATCTCCTCTCATCCTATTACAATCTGCACAATACAGGCCTAATCCAGCTAATCTTTTCTCAGACGGCAAATATGACATTCTATAAACCAGTCTGGTTGCGCTTCCTCTATGGCAACTTTTCTGAAGTAACCATATAACCATACAACAATTACAGCACGGAAACAGGCCATCTTGGCCCTTCTATTCCGTGCCGAGCTCTTACTCTCACCTGGTCCCACAACCTGCACTCAGCCCATAACCCTCCATTCCTTTCCTGTCCATATAGCTGTCCAATTTAACTTTAAACGACAACATCGAACCTGCCTCAACCACTTCCGCTGGAAGCTCATTCCACACAGCTACCACTCTCTGAGTAAAGAAGTTCCCCCTCATGTTACCCGTAAACTTTTGCCCTTTAACTCTCAACTCATGTCCTCTTGTTTGAATCTCCCCCACTCTCAATGGAAAAAGCCTATCCAAGTTAACTCTATCTATCTCCCTCATAATTTTAAATACCTCTATCAAGTCCCCCTCAACCTTCTACATTCCAAAGAATAAAGGCACAACTTGTTCAACCTTTCTCTGTAACTTAGTGATGAAACCCACGTAACATTCTAGTAGATCTTCTCTGCACTCTCTCTATTTTGTTGACATCTTTCCTATAATTCGGTGACCAGAATTGTACACAATACTCCAAATTTGGCCTCACCAATGCCTTGTACAATTTCAATATTACATCCCAACTCCTATACTCAATGCTCTGATTTATAAAGGCCAGCATACCAAAAGCTTTCTTCACCACCCTATCCACATGAGATTCCACCTTCAGGGAACAATGCACCATTATTCCTAGATCCCTCTGTTCTACTGCATTCTTCAATGCCCTACCATTTACCATGTATGTCCTATTTTGATTAGCCCTACCAAAATGTAGCACCTCACATTTATCAGCATTAAACTCCATCTGCCATCTTTCAGCCCACTCTTCTAAGTGGTCTAAATCTCTCTGCAAACTTTGAAAACCTACTTCATTATCCACAACTCCACCTATCTTAGTATCATCTGCATACTTACTCATCCAATTACCACCCCAACATCCAGATCATTAATGTATATGACAAATAACTTTGACCCAGTACAGATCCCTGAGGCACACCACTAGTCACCGACCTCCAATCTGACAAACAGTTATCCACCACCACTCTCTGGCATCTTCCATCCAGCCACTGCTGAAGCCATTTTACTACTTCAATATTAATACCTAACGATTGAACCTTCCTAACCAACCTTCCATGAGGGACCTTGTCAAAGGCCTTACTGAAGTCCATATAGACAACATCCACCACTTTACCCTCGTCAACTTTCCTAGTAGCCTCTTCAAAAAATTCAATAAGATTTGTCAAACATGATCTTCCACGCACAAATCCATGTTGACTGTTCCTAATCATACTCTGTCTATCCAGATAATTATATATACCATCTCTAAGAATACTTTCCATCAATTTACCCACCACTGATGTCAAACTCATAGGCCGATAATTGCTAAGTTTACTCTTAGAACCCTTTTTAAACAATGGAACAACATGAGCAATACGCCAATCCTCCGGCACCATCCCCGTTTCTAATGACAGTTGAAATATTTCTGTCTGAGCCCCTGCTATTTCCACACTAACTTCCCTCAAGGTCCTAGGGAATATCCTGTCAGGACCCGAAGACTTATCCACCTTTATATTCCTTAAAAGCTCCAGTACTTCCTCGTCTTTAATCATCAAAGTTTCCATAACTTCCCTACCTGTTTCCCTTACCTTACACAATTCAATATCCTTTTCCTTAGTGAATACCGAAGAAAAGAAATTGTTCAGAATCTCCCCCATCTCTTTTGGCTCCACACATAGCTGTCCACTCTGAATCTCCAAGGGAGAAATTTTATCCCTCACTATCCTTTTGCTATTAATATAATGGTAGAAACCCTTGGGATTTATTTTCACCTTACTTGCCAAAGCAACCTCACATCTTCTTTTAGCTTTTCTAATTTCTTTCTTAAGATTCTTTTTACATTCTTTATATTCCTCAAGCACCCCATTTACTTCATGCTGCCTATATTTATTGTAGAGATATCTCTCTTTTTCCGAACCAAGTTTCCAATATCCCTTGAAAACCATGGCTCTCTCAAACTTTTAACTTTTCCTTTCAACCTAATAGGAACATAAAGATTCTGTTCTCTCAAAATTTCACCTTTAAATGACCTCCATTTCTCAATTACATTCTCCCCATAAAACAAATTGTCCCAATCCACTCCTTTTAAATCTTTTCGCATCTCCTCAAAGTTAGCCTTTCTCCAATCAAAAATCTCAACCCTGGGTCCAGACCTATCCTTCTCCATAATTATATTGAAACCAATAGCATTGTGATCACTGAACCCGAAGTGCTCCCCAGCACAAACCACCGTCACCTGCCCTGTCTCATTCCCTAACAGGAGATCCAACACTGCCCCTTCTCTAGTTGGTACCTCTATGTATTGCTGCAGAAAACTATCTTGCACACATTTTACAAACTCCAAACCATCCAGCCCTTTTACAGAATGGGCTTCCCAGTCTATGTGTAGAAAATTAAAATCTCCCACAATCACAGCCTTGTGCTTACTACAAATATCTGCTATCTCCTTACAAATTTGTTCCTCCAATTCTCGTTCCCCATTTGGTGGTCTATAATACACCTCCATAAGAGTTATTACACCTTTCCCATTCCTCAATTCCACCCAAATAGTCTCCCTAGACGAGCCCTCTAATCTATCCTGCCAGAGCACTGCTGTAATATTTTCTCTGACAAGCAATGCAACACCTCCCCCTCTTGTTCCTCCGATTCTATCACACCTGAAGCAATTAAATCCAGGAATATTTCATTGCCAATCACACCCCTCCTGTAACCATGTTTCTCTAATAGCTACCACATCATACTTCCAGATATCAATCCATGCTTTAAGCTCATCCACCTTTCTTATAATGCTCCTAGCATTAAAATAAATGCATTTGAGAAATTTTCCACCTCTTACTTTCTGCTTATCATTAATGGTGCAAACAACTTAACTATTTTCTTTTTCTTCCTTCTTCCGTACATTTGTTCCTACACTCTGGTTCCCTTCCCCCCCTCGTATCTAATTTAAATCCACCACAGCCTCTCCAGCAAACCTACCTGCAAGAATATTCGTCCCCCTCCAGTTCAGATGTAAACCGTCCCGCCGGAACAGGTCCCACCTTACCTGGAAAACTGCCTAATTATCTATAAATCTGAAGCCCTCCCTCCTGCACCATGTCTTCAGCGACGTGTTGATCTGCGCTGTCTTACTATTTCTAAACCCGCCTGCACATGGCACTGGTAGCAATCCTGAGATTGCTATCCTGGAGGTCCTGACCTTTAACTTGGCGCCTAACTCCCTAAACTTACCCTTCAGGACCTCCTCACTCTTCCTACCCAGGTCATTGGTCCCTACATGGACCACGACATCCGGCTGCTCACCCTCCCTCTTGAGAATACCGAGAACTCGATCTGAGATATCGCGGACCTTGGCATCAGGGAGGCAACAGACCATCCGGTATTCTCGATCTCTTCCACAGAACCTCTTATCTGTTGCCCTTACTATCGAATCCCCTATCACTACTGCTCTCCTCTTTTTCCTCCTTCCCTTCTGAGTTCAGGGTCCTATCTCGGTGCCAGAGATGCAACCACTGCAACTTGTCCCTGGTAGGTTGTCCCCATCAATGGTATCCAAAATGATATACTTATTATTGGTGGGTACGGCCACAGGGGTGCTCTGCTCATTCTGTCTATTCCCCTTCCCTCTCCTGACCCAGCTACCTGTCTCCTGACTCTTAGGGGTGACTATCTCCCTGTAACTCCTCTCTATTGCTGCCTCTGCCTCCCAAATGATCCGAAGATCAGAACTGTGATCAAAAGGAGATCAGAAGGAGATCAAAACTGTGTACAATGTAGTCTCACCAGTTACTTTCAGTTTGACCTCTTTACTCTTTGATGCAAATTATCTGATAATAAAGGCCAGCATACTACTTGCTGCATCCATTGTCACTTATGTACAAAGTCCCTTTGAACATCAACGTTTAAAGAATACTTTTCTGTTCAATGCATCAAAGTAGATGACCCTGCATTTTATTGCTTAGTGTCTCTCTTGGCCACTGATGTCACTCAGTACACGGAATAACCTGGAATTTGGGGCTTCTGTTGGCTAGTCATCTTTTGACTCTTGGGTTAACTGTCAGCTGTACTCCTCTTAAACTCATGAGGCCTCTGAGAAAGGATCTAATACTTTCCCGGTGTATATGATGAATAAACACTTCATTCTGTATGATGTCATTCTGTATGGTACCTTCCCTGATGAAGATGGCGGAGTTTGTCATCGAAACGTCGGTTATAATTGATACCTGGCTGGAAGCCAAAGAAGAGTTTATTCATCATGAGGCCTCTGTTTCCCATGCTGTTCCTGTGTGGTGTCTGTGAAGTCTTAATATGTTTCTCCTAAGTCCCCAGAGCTTTTGTTTGCTGCCCCTTTTGTGAATTGCCACAAAACGCATAAATTCAGCAGAGCAAGACTGGCAGTCTGCACTTAAGGTGAGCTACAGCCCAGTGTTCCCAAGCAGATTGGTGGTTATGCACAGGGCGCTGCTCCCTGGGAGAAACGGCCTTAGCAGTCATGCAAATTTTAATGTGATGAATGACTGGTTATATCGTTTAGGTGTTGGTTCGGGTATCCAGGAAACTGGCTGCTTTACAATACGCTGCCTTCGCTAATGGCTGTAATTTCATGTGTCATTGAAAGGACAATGGCGCTGATAATGCAGAAGCCCAGGAGAAAGTGGGGATCACAACCTCCTACCCTACAGACTAAAGTGCTACCAAGCAAGTTAAGCTGCTACTTGAAGCTGATGGGTGTGCCTGGATTGTAGATAAACTGACAAGTGTTTTGTTCTAATGGTGTTAGAGATTATATGTGTGCTTATTGAATAGTGGCATTGATAAGGTGGACTGGTTTTAATCATGCTTCTTGCTATTTAACCCATACAATGTTGATGTATGAATTTGAATCTCAATAATGCATTAAAGACTGATTATATACCGTGGTCGGCATGGTAACGTAGTGGTTAGCACGACACTCTTACAGCTCGGGGTATTCTGGAGTCTCTGTATGTTCTCTCTGTGGAATGTGTGGGCTTTCTCCGGGTGTTCCGATTTCCCCCCACAGTCCAAAGATGTACCACGTAGGTTAATTGGTCATTATAAATTGTCCCGAGATTAGGTTAGAGTTTGGGGGTTGCTGGGACAGTGAACCTTGAAGGGCTGGCAGGGTCTGTAACAGTAAAATAAAAAGTAAATATATTCTTGGACAGTAGAGAGGAACTTGTTTGCATTTGATATTAATGATGAATAATGAGACCACTGTCTGCATATAGTGTAGAATAAACTGTTAGTATAATAATGAAGTAGTTTTAGATGTACTGAGTAGGGCACTGTCAAATCAGACATGTTTCCTTGTGAGCAACACACATCAAAGTTGCTGGTGAACGCAGCGGGCCAAGCAGCATCTGTAGGAAGAGGTGCAGTCGACGTTTCAGGCCGAGACCCTTCGTCAAGTTGCGTTCACCAGCAACTTTGATGTGTGTTGCTTGAATTTCCAGCATCTGCAGAATTCCTGTTGTTTATGTTTCCTTGTGAATTTTTTTTCAAAATCTAACCTTTATTCAGTGCAATACTTAAGTACCAGGAAAGCCATAACTTGTCTATAGTCGGGAATTGCATTGCTGCATTTTCACTAGGAAATTCTTAGAAACAGAAGCAATGATTATTTATGGTTGTCTGTCTTTATGGAATAGTTTGACTTTAGCTTGCTGCCAGTCTTAATGTTATGAAACTGCTCTGCTTCAACGTTCAGCTAGATCCTGGACTTCTTGTCAGATTGCCGGCAGGTGGTAAGAGTGGGCTCCCTCACCTCCACCCCTCTGAAGGCTGATTTATACTTGTGCGTCAAATGTATGCCGTAGGTACCGCGTACCCTACGCTGTAGGGTGACATGCACCTCCCCAAAAATGTAACTCACGCGTCACAGCGACGCAGACCGCACAACTGTGATTGGTCCGCTTGGTAGCATCGCATTTCCTCCTACGCATTTCCGGTTGCTTTTCTCCGCTGTGTCTGTACACTGATGCGAAATAAATGGTTGGAGACGATGAACCAAATCGTCAAATCTTCCTGCTGACATCCGAAAATATTTGAAATGCACTTCCTCGTCCATGTCTCTCATGACAAAACTCAACATAGTGGCATAGAAACCCCACCGCCAACTAGCGTTTTGGTGGTGAATTGCAGAGCGACGCAGACACAACTACGCCTGCTCGCTACGGCGTAGAGCCACGCAAAAGTATAAATCAGGCCTACGGCGTAGCCCGTACGCACAAGTATAAATCAGCCTTGACTCTCAACACGAGCCCCTCAGGGCTTTGTAAAGTCCCCTCCTTTACTCCCTGTCGACCCATGACTGTGTCGCCACCCACAGCTCTAATCTGCTTATTAAGTTTGCCAACGACACATTGATTGGCCTAATCTCAAACAATAACAAGGTGGTTTACAGGGAAGAAGTCATCTTTCTGACAGAGTGGTGTCAAGAAAACACTCTCTCCCTCAATGTCGCAAAAACAAAAAAGCTGGTTATTGATTACAGCAGGAATGGAGACGGGCTAACCCCTATTGACATCAATGGATCTGGGGTTGAGAGGGTAAACGGCTTTAATTTCCTGGGCATCCACTTCACTGAGGACATCACATGGTCTGTACACACCATCTATGTGGTGAAAAAGGCACAATGGCACCACTTTCACCTCAGACGGTTGAGTAAGTTTGGTATTGGCCCCCAGATCCTAAGAACTTTCTACAGGGCCACTATTGGGAGCATTCTGATTGGAAGCATCACTGCCTGGTATGGGAACTGTACCTCCCCTAATCGCAGGATTCTGCAGAGAGTGGTGCGGACAGCCCAGTGCATCTGTAGTTGTGAACTTCCCATGATTCAGGACTTTTATAAAGAAAGGTGTGAGAAAAGGGCCTGAAGGATCATTGGGGACCCGAGTCACTCCAACCCCGATCTCTTCCAGCTGCTACCATCCGGGAAACGGTGCCACAGCATAAAAGCCAGGGCCAACAGACTCCGGAACAGCTTCTATCACCGGGCTATCAGACTGATTAACTCACACTGATTTGAGTGTTTTCTATGTTACATTAACTGTTCTATTTATTATAAATTACTATGATTGCACATTTAGACAACAAAGATTTTTACTCGTGTATGTTGCGCAGAATGTAAGAAATAAAGTCAATTCAATTTTCCCATGAACTTTACCAAAGTTATCTCAACCAATGGAACTGATGCCACTGTGATCAACTGCTTTCACTCGTATTCTTTCCCTTTCTGAAAACAATCCACCTCAAGGAGGTATTTAGTTTCTAAGTGCTTTAATTCCTTTCATGCATGCAATCCCAGCACACCTGCAGCTACCTGGTCTGTAACCAAGTGGGCTTCAATTCAAACTTTGCAGACAATGATTAACTGTTGTAGGATATTATGGTTTAAACACATTAACTCTTATCTTTGTGCTGTTCCACACATTTCACACAGTTAATCTTGAATAAGCAGTGGAACATGTTCTGCTAACAAGTCCTATTGGAGAATGAATCCAATCTCCCAGAATAAAAACTTGCATTGCATTCCATTCCATTACTAATCTCCTCAATTTCATCAAAAAAATTAAATAGAGTATTTTACAAGCAAAAGTTATTAAATGAAGAATAATTGATCTTTTAAGTATTCTAAAGTGTCCCTGAATTGTATGGAATTACATGTATTTGTGCAGACATGCAGGTGAAATGGGGGAAATTACAGCCGAATGTGGTTGATATATGTTTGGGGTAGTGATAAAAAAACAAGTGGGGCCAGTCCCTCTGCACAGTCATAACAAAATATCCGAGATGGGGAAGTCATTTATCTGGTTAACAAGTGTGTCCATTTACTCTGTAATTGTCCCAGATCAGCTGAGGGATTTTAGGATGAAAGTGTCAGGTTACCAATGATAGAAGTGGGACAATTACAGAAGTCCAACAACCAAGACCCTTGGAATTCTTTCCTTAAACCCTACCTCTTATGTAGCTCTGGGCAAAGTCTACAGGGGTGTTATAAATGCAAGTTGGTGCTGTAACTGGCAGCATCATCTTTGTAAGGAATAGAAGGAAGTGCCTACGTTCTTAGCCCCAGACAAGCCTGTGGAAGGTAGTTCTTTTCTTGACACTTTCTAAATCTTCCTACCTGGTTTGCAAAAATAACATTGCATGTGACCTTGAGTTGAGCATCCAGCATCAACTCCTCACCTTTGCAAAGGCAACCTCCTTTCTGTGCTTTGTCCTGCCTATTCTTCATGTCCCAGATCTTATTTACCTTTCCACTCCGTGGAACACTTAGCATTACTCCTTCCTGATCTGTATTGTCTTAACTTGGAGATCCTTGCTGGCCCTTTCAAATCTCCTTATTTATCTTGTGGATTTATCTCTATTGGCAGGCTTGCTATAAGACCATAAAACATAGGAGCAAGATCAGGCCATTCAGCCCATCGATTATGTTCCAACATTCAATCATGGCTAATTTGTTATCTCTCTCAATCCCATTCCCCTGTCCTCTCCCTATAACCTTTGTCACCCTTGTTAATCAAGAATCTATCAATATACCCAAATGACTTGGCCTCCAAGAGTCTTTGGATTCCACAGATTCACCACCTTCTGGCAAAATAAATTCCTCCGTTCTAAAGGGAGTCCTTATATTCTGACTGTGTCCTCTGGCCCTAGACTCCCCCACTATTAGAAACATCTTCTCCACGTCCACTCTATTTAGATCTTTCAGTATTCGGTAGGTTTCAATGGGACCCCCCCCCCCCCATTCTTCTAAACTCTATATAAGACCATAAGTGCACACCCAGAGCCGTCATGCATTAACCCTTTCATTTCCCAGGATCATTCTTGTAAACCACCTCTGGACCATCACCAATACCAGCACATCCTTCCTTGGATAAGGGCCCCAAAACTGCTTTCAGCCACCTTGGCCTCACACTTGCCTTTTACTTTCTGAGCTCTCCTTCCTGTCCATGTCCCTGTTCTCCTTAAAATTCAAGTTTTGATAAGCATTTGGTTACCATCCCAAATATTTTCTTTTCACTTCTCCATTTCTATTCTTTTTATTCAAAGAAGTGCTGTCTTCCTATAATATTGCTCTACAGCCTTCCCTTAATCTACAGAAGAGATGCATTCCAGGACCACGTGCAACTTCATAAATTAGTTGAGGGCATTGATTATCAAAATTCTGTTCCAATGCATTCTCCCTCGCGCTCTCACAGACACATTGTCTCTGCCTGTCCCTCCTCTGATTTATTTAAATTACCAGTCATGGCAAGTAGTACCCCTTTTGAGTGAATCTGAAAGATCTTGCATTTAAAGAAAAAGGGTACTCTTTCCATTCTCCTGACCAATATTTACCTCTCAAACACTGTCACTAAATATTATCACATTGCTGTTCCATGTGCAGCAGCAGTAACCAGACTTCACTGGCTGTAGTTCCTTTGGGACATCCTCAGTTTGTGGTAGGTTGTTGTATAAATGCAACTTCTTTATGTAGTATCAACAATAGAATAAAAATGCCTGAGTTTTTAAAAATTTATAATATGTGCTGTGTTTACGAGAGTTGGAGAGCAAGCAATGGGAGGGACAAAATTACAAATGTTAATATTCCTCATTTAGGGTAGCAGCTTTATATGACTATCAGGCTTGTGAATTCTGGTGCATGATGTACTGATGGTAAGGTTGTGTTGACTGCTGGCCAAGGAGATTTTGATAGCATTATTTAGATGCCACTGAAATTACTTAATGAGCAACACTAGGCTGTGTGCCAGAATTTCTAAGCAAAATCTGTCTTGTGTGGAAATAATTGCTCAAGTTAGGATGGACTGGTTGGGGTGGTACGGGAGGGGAAGTGATTTTTAAAAATTAGTAGGTTTAAGTTGAAAGTTGGATGCATTCCATTCCAGAGGCTAATTTGTAGAGTTAAACAAATGATTTAAAGTGTGAGGTTTTTAATCTATTGCTGAACACTGCAGCACATATGCTAATACACTGCATGCAAATAATAGCACGTTTTGATAGCCATCCAAGTCTCTCAATTTTTTTTTCATTTCTATGCTTTTTGATAAATATTATAGATTTACTAAAAGGTAAATAACTGAGAGCGGCTTAGTGTGAATCTGTAAATTTTTTTTAAAGATCTTTTTGGATTGACAAGTAAGAATGTAAATTATTCATAAAGCTAGCAGTATCCACAGCAAAATGAGAATGAATTATTTTTCCACAGCAAAACTCATAAATGGAGTCTTTAAAGGCTTATATTTCATTTCTGAGATGTGCCTACTTTTCTGTCACATTGACATCAACAAAGTGCTCATGTTTGCAAGCTGATCAGATCTGATTCTGTCATTCTCGTTATTTTTGTGGGTTTGGGTTGAGAATTCATAGCTTGTCAGATGGTTGTTTTGTTGTGTAATTGCAGTTTTTGCCACAGGCTATCAGCATAATTTCCATAACATTCCAGCACATTTTGTTTTATCTTTAAAAGCTACCAAAAGAAAATTATAGTAAGAATTGAGATCTTAATTGCCAGCCTCCCTTTTATCACATTCTATGAGGTGAATAGTAATGTTTTGTGAAACAGATCTCCATTTAATGAGAAGAGATGGCTTTTTCAATTTCTCACAGTTTAACACATCAACAATAGGATTCTTTAAACAATTATTTTATAATATTAAGAGGATTAATTTTTACTTATCACAACTGTTAAATTTTATCTTGTGGTACATCTGATGTAGTCTTGAGGAGGTATCATAGTCTATTATATTTACAAACTTTTTTAGTAGACTTGGAATTCAAGGAGCTGTGAAATTTTAAACGACTATATCTCTGTGTCCTCCCATTGGCTCTGGAGTTTAAATCAACTATTTAATGGGTGTCATTAAGTGCAGGCCAGTAGTTTATTGAGCTCCTCTTAATATCTAGATCCAATCAGAATAAGAACATGAAAATTAGTTAATTTTGTTGTTAGCTTCAGTTGTTACTAAAGCAATAGGTTCTTTCTTTAATAAAATTTAGAGTTTCAGCTGTTCCCTTGTGAACGCGCTAACAAGGTTCCACTCACTGTGCAGTTGGTTATCACACATCAACCTTTATTGGTAAACATTTTAATGCAGATTGACCTTAGATTAAGGAAACTAGCGGTTAAATGTAAGAATGTACCTTTTTAAACTAACAAAGGAATGCCTGGGCAAGGCTGAAAGATTATGAACATAATTTGTGAGTTGTCACCCTCTCTGTATCCACAGCTAGAGTGCCTATGTTGCTTTCTAAAAGTTACGAGTGGTGCATAAGGATAGTGATAACCCTTACAGTGATTTACAGTGTCAGGTATTCTGTGCTGGGCTGTCCAGCATGACGATATGACAAAGTGAAGAGTGGCCAGCTGTTGAAGAATGTCTGATGGGCGTGGGAGTGTGAGGTTTTTAACGTAGTGGAAAAGTGCCGGGGTTGTGCATCTAAGTAATTGCTGTTAGAGCAAGCATGTAATAATCTTGGATTAAATGTGCATAGGTGAATATAATAACCTGTCACTGCAACGAGGAAACAAAGGCATTCCTGCGCAGCAGAGTGAGTGATGAGTGGATCAACACCTTGCTAAAGTGCCTGTGGCAACATTTCAACCCTAATGCCTTCAGTTGGGGGTTGACAACACAGCATGAAACACCAGCTCACATTTAATCAACGAAAGCCAAACTCATGAGCTGTCTATCACGAAGGCTGTTTTTATCTCTTTGACTCTATCACTCTGGAATGCCGTACCGTTTAAGTGCCTCATGACTGATCGTCTGAAGGAACTGCAAGCCTTTAGGATGCCACCACCTAGACATTGTGATTAAGCCAGCTGCCTCTTCCTCCTCAAAACTTCAGCAAATATATCTGAGCGTTCAATTGTTTCTCTTGGCAACTGCATTTGTGCCAGAGTTCAGTGATCGTAGTTAGTTAGTGGTGTTACAGAGATTTTACTGCACAACAAGAGTCCATTTGAAACAACTGGTCACTACTGACTATTTCACTCCAATCGCAGAGCACCCAGACAAGCACTTGAGTTTCAAAGGCATTGGAGGCATGAACCAAATGTGGGTGAGTGAGTGAGGCCTCCGTTGGTCAGGGTCAACCATGGGTGTCACGTCCTGGCTGTCTAGATATGCAAGCCTGGGCAGTACGATATGGAGAGCGAGCTGTTGCCCACGTGGCGAGCTCCCCCTCTCCATGCATCGGATGAACCCAAAGGAACGGCAGCAGCTGATACAGTTTGGTACGGGCAGCATTGCAGGAGATGCCAGTCCGTGTTGAGCTTGACGTAGGACTGCCTTAGGGTCTCTGGCTCTGATTTTTCCCTCGGGGGTTTACTCCGGAAGCCTTCCTCACGAGTGGGTATAGCTGCAAGGCAGCAGAGGTTTGAGATCAGAGTTTTCCTTCTAGTTGAGCTGCCAACCATGGCTGTCGAGCCCCATCTGCTCAAAGCGACTGGTTTTAAAGCACCAGTAACCTGCCTTTGCCCCTTCTCCTGTCAGTAGAAATGGTTCTGCCAGGGTTAGCAGCCAAGCCACACGTGAAGGCCAGGAGCTGGACTTGGTTGTAAGAGGCTATTTGAGATGCACGCCATCTGGAGCTTGTCCCCATAACTACCCCTGGCTATAACAACCTTAAAGAACCAATGGTTATGGGTGCAATGCAGCCAAGTGCAGTGGTTGGCATGAGTGTAGTGGAGCAAAGGCTTGTTTCTACACTGAATGACTCTATGGTCATGACACCACATTTCATCCTTCTCCAGCTAACCTTCAACTATCTTGCTCTTTATGCATTTACCCACTTTGACCGCCACATGTAGTGGGAAATTTCAGTTATTTGTGACTATCCTGTATGCAGTCATGCCTGAATGCAGTAAAGCATAGCCAGCAATGAGGCATGAAAAGGGGAAGTAACACTTATGCCATGTAAGTACCAGGCAGTGAACATTTCCAATAAGTGAGAGTCTATCCATCCTGTAGTTGATACTTAGTAGCGTTAAACTTACCATGTACCCCACTGTCAATATCCTGAGGTGGTCCTCATAGACCAGCCACATCAATACTGTGGCTTTAGGGTAGGTCAGATATCTTGGCATGAGTGACTTCCTTCCTGGTGCCCCAAGGCCAGTCCATAACTGCATTACACAATCAACAATATTCTCTGGGATATCCTCAACCTGCCATGGTAAATGCAATGCTTGCTTCTCTTTGTACTTGCACTCCGTCCTGTCCCACCTATGACACGCCTCGTACGTCAGCATGTTGTTCAACTTCAGTTCAGTGTTTAACATGCTCACCCCTCAGAGGCTGGTGGGTAAGATGTACTCTCTGGTTCTCAGCACCCCTTTCAGTGACGAAATTTTGGACTTCTTGATGGAAAAACTCCATTCAGTCTGATTTGGCAACGGCATCTCAAGCTCCATCATGCTGAATGCTGGTGACCCCAGAATTGTGTGCTCACCCACTGCTGACTCTCAACTGCACTGCCAGACCCAGCTCAAACTGCAGCATCAAGTTCACCGATGATACAACAGCCTAGGCCTCACCAACAACGACTCTGCATACAGAGAGGTAGAGAGGCTTGTCAAATCGTCCCAGATCTACAACCTGAGACTCAGCATGGACAAGACAAAAGAGATGATGGTGGATTTCAAAAAGGCTCAGGCTAACCACCTCTCCATTACACTACAACGGCTCTGCCACGGAGAGAGTGAAGAGCACAAATTTCTTTGGTGTGTGCATAATGGACGACCTCATTAGTCAAGAAGGGAGAGCAGTGTCCACACTTGGAAAAGACTGAGGCTCCCCACCCCCATTCTAGCACTTTTTTTTTCCAGGAGCACCATCTGAAATGTCCTGTCTGGCTGCATCGTTTTTGTGGTATGGAAGCTGCAAGGCATCAAACTGCAAGGCCCTTTTGGTACACTGTGTACCATTTGGAGTTGTAGACCACTACAGCACAGAAACAGGCCCTTCGCCCAGCTAGTCCATGCTAAACTGTTATTCTGCTTAGTCTTATTACAACAGGATAGAAGCTGCCCTTAAGCCTGAAACAAGCTTTCAGAGCTTTGTGTCTACTGCCCGATACGAGTGGGAGCAGAGTGAATGTTCCAGATTTGGGAACAGCTTCTTTCCAACTGTGATAAGACTGATGAACGGATCCTGACACGGATCTGGGCCGTACCCTCCAAATATCCAGACTTGCCTCTCGGTTTTTTTGCACTACCTTACTTTCCCTTTTCTATTTTCTATTTATGATTTGTAATTTAAATTTTTAATATTTACTATCGATTTGTACTCCAGGGAGCACGAAGAGCAGAATCAAATATTGTTGTGATGATTGTACGCTCTAGTATCAATTGTTTGGCAACAATAAAGTATAAAGTATGTTCAGAGTGGGTGGGGGTCTTTGATTATGTTAGCTCTTTTACTTGAGACAGGGGGAAGTGTGATTAAGTGTGAATGTCCATGAAGTGACTAATTTAGTCCCTTATGCAGTGACAGACAAATAATCATTTCATTAAATACCTTGAGTTATCCTCCAAGACCAAATTTTCACTGGTGAGTCACAGATAAAGGGATATCATTGCGAAAGAAGGTGTTGGTCACTGAAAACTCAGGTGCATAGAAATCTCTTCACTTAGGGTAGTGAGTCACTCAAGCAGAAGCTAGATTATTAGATGAGGGGGATAAATAGTCATTTTAAAGATCAGGGAACTGAGGGTTAAAAGAAAGAAGCATAGAAGATGATTTGAGGCCAAGGTGGGTCAGCTGTGGTGATATAAGAATGGTGAGCTTGGTTTGAAGGTCCTGGTGGCCTTTTCCCATACCTGCTTTCCTTTGTCCATGTAACCATGCCAAAAAAATTATGGAGTGTACTTCAGGGAAAAATAATGACTTAACCATGAATCAACTACACAATTTATTTAAACAAATGGTAGAATTTCTTCATAATTAAGTGATTAATTGGACTTGTATTTTAAGTGTTAATTGAAACAAATTAGTTTCTATTAAATCAGTGCGATACAGTGAAATTTCTTTGGAAAGGATAGGACTTGTATAAATCATGCATCAGTGAGGCATAACAAAATGCAGCAGATTACTTTGTTTGCTCCCTAAGCACACTCTAATCACTTGTAATTTATAAAAATGACAGTGGCGGTATGAAATTTAGTGAGAGTTGGATTTGATCGTCATTACTGCCCAGTATTTAATATTTTCATTCAAGTCATGGACTGTACATCATCACCTTGGCTGCTGAAGCAGAGACGGGTACTTAGAAATATCCAAATGGAGCAAATATCAGTGACTGAGATAAATGAGTTTCCCGATACTTGCTGAACTGTGTGTTCATGTGTGTGTATGTATAATAGATAAAAAAAGATGGCAAAACGAGATTTATAAACTCAGTGAGCCAAATGAGGTATTTGACAAATAAAAGCTACCCATCACCTTCTCATACAGTACTGCGTAAAAGTCTTAGGCACATATATACAGCTAGTGTGGCCAAGACTTTTGCACAGTACTGTAGTAATTTTATGTATTGCACTGCACTGCTGCTGCAAATAAAATGATTTCATGACATGTCAGAGATGGTAATCCTGATTCTGATATGGGTCTATTATGGACTGAGGGTGGGAAGGGACAGAGAGAGGAGAATCGTGGTTGGGAAAAGGAGCGGGGAGGGAGTGGGAAGCACCTGAGCGACATTCTGTAATAATCAATAATCCTAACGTTTGGAACGAAATGACCTTGTCTGGTGTCTCAGGGCTGGGTGTGTCTGCACACGCACCACACCCTGCGCACGGCACTCCTTCTCTACCACCTGTCCCACATCCCTCCCGCAGCACTCCACCCTCGCCCTTCCTAGTATCCTTCAATCCCAGCAGATTGACAAACTCACTCTCCACTTCACATTGACAAATGCGTTACAGTGCAAAAACCCTGGTCACCCTGGCTGTGTATGTGCCCAAGACCTTTGCACAGTACTGTATATTCAAGATGCAGAGTTAATTCTGAAAGATGATTGATATGACAATTATTTTAAAGTAGTTTTTAATAAAATGTGGAGTTATAAAACAACAGGGACCATTGGGGAGAAATTAGGTTTGCATTATTTTGCAACATTCTACTTGTTGAAATACACGCAATTTTAATAGGTAATTGAAAGCAAACAGTCTGAACATCTGGTATTTATAATAGTGAGGTAGCATCTACATTCAGTGGCTACTTTATTAGGTACAAAGTAACAACCTGTACACCTTGTTATTGCAAGTATCTAACCAACCAATCGTGTGGTAACAACTCAGTGCATAAAAGCATGCAGACATGGTCAAGAGGTTCCGTTGTTCAGGTCAAACATCAGAATAGGGAAGAAATGTGATCTAAGTAACCTTGAATGTGGAATGATTGTTGGAGCCAGATGGGGTGATTTGAGTATCTCAGAGCCTGCTGATCTCCTGGAATTTTCACACACACAGGGTTTACTGAGAATGGTGTGGGGGAAAAACAAAAATCCAGTAAATGGCTGTACTGTGGGCGAAAGCACCTTGTTAAGTTGACAGGAAGGCAACAGTAACTTAAATAGCTACAAGTTACAACAGTGGTGTGCAGAAGAAGTTCTCTGAACGTACAACATGCTGAACCCTGAAGTGGATGGGCTTGCAGCAGCAAAAGACCACAAATATATACTCAGTAACCACCTTACTGGGTACAGGAAGTAACTGGAAAAAAAATATGGCCACTGTGTGTATGTTTAGCATGCATGCTGGAAGAATATGGAGTACTCGATTACTGGTGAAGTCTAGTTTAATCATACATGAGATTATTATACTGCTTCCTGCATAGGATGCACATTCTCTGGATTTGACTCCTTGTGTTGGTATTCTCTGCAAATTCTTCCCACTGCTGTTCCTTGCTTCTTGACTATTTGTTTGAAGGAGCTCAGCAGGTCTATTTGCTTGAAGGCTTTCTGCCATTGGGTAGATAATGTCTCTTCTCTTCACCACATTCACTAGGCATCTGTGAAATTGTTGGTAGCACAATTTCTGTTGTTTGTAGTTTGCATTAATATACTGTAAATCTTCTTTTGTGAGGACAAGACAACCTGATTTAGAATCCATTGGCTCTCTAATGCTTAAGAGGGCAGTCATCACTCTTAATTTTGCTGCAGTGTGGTAAATCTTGTCAAATATTTGATTCTGCTTATGGAAGCCAGCCTTAATGCAGTCAGCATTGGTTAAGGATGTTCCGAAAAACTGAGCGTGTGACATCTGTTCTTCCCCGTGGATTTTTAGCCTTTTTTAAAAAAAAAAGCTCTGTCATTTTCTCCCTATCAGTTTACTAATGCTGGGCAAAATAATGAATGTTTGGTTGGTGAAGATGAAAGATGAATAGCAATCTGCAGAAAGAAGCGAGAAAGGTGGTCGCCGCTGAGTATACTATTCAGAATGGTTTTAAAGTTATTTTAACTCCTGTTGTGCAATCTCTTCTGCAAATTGCTGTTCTGTGAGCTCTTTAACTTTAAATCACAGAGCTATCCTTGTGTTCTGAAGTCTGAGAAGTTTGAGGAAATGTCTACTTTCTCAAATGAACCAAAACCAGAAGAGTAAAACAATGGTGTACACCAGTGGGCTGGCATACAGGGACCGGGCTCACTGATCAGCGAGAGAAGTAAAATTCCTATCGAAACCAAAGAAAAAGTAAGTTTCAGACTTACCTTTATCTATCCGTCTGTTTATTGTATCTACCCAAAATTTTGGGTTGGTTTGCCATTCCTAACTGGCTCCAGATTAACGTGGTTGATTCTCTAACTACCTGTTGAAATGCCCTGTGATAAATCACTGAGCTGAGGTGCTAATTAGGTTTGTCAATAAATGCTGTCTGCCTGGTAATAACTGCTGTGTCCAAATACACAAGTACATGGTTTAACAGAGAAATGGAAAATGGTAGGTGTACTCAGCAGCTCAGTTATAGCAGAGAGAAAAGAAACGAGTTAACGTTCCAGCCCTTTCACTTTTCAGACTTCATCACATTTTCTGGTTTTCCTTGCCATTTCTAGAATTAATTTGAATGCTGGCTGTGATTGCCCACACACGTTCACCCTGTCTTCGAGGACTGCAACAGCAAAGCAGGCGATGTTTTTTTGCGGCAGAACAATACACGCACAAAATGCTGGAAGAACTCAGCAGGTCAGGCAGCATCTATGGAAATGAATTAGCAACTGACGTTTTGGGCTGAGATTTTCTCCTTTTTGTTTTTCTCCTCTGAGAGTGCAGGACGTGTCCAGCCTGATCTAAGTTGCTGGTGAACGCAGCAGGCCAGGCAGCATCTCTAGGAAGAGGTACAGTCGACGTTTCAGGCCGAGAACCTTCGTCAGTACTAGCTTGAATTCAAGCTGTTGCTTGAATTTCCAGCATCTGCAGAATTCCTGTTGTTTGTTGTTTGTCCGGCCTGATCTGTTTGATGTGTCTTCTCTCTCAGCATTTTGTACTCCGACATTCGTTTGTCCGTGTTCTTATTCTCAAACTGCTCCCATTCACACACTGAGCAGGACGACCTTGTGTACAGTTTCTCTGGTAACCCTGCTGTGCTCTTTCAGAGACTGCCCAGCTCCCCAACCTCCCTGTAGCCTAACCAGCTGCTATTGTCTCCTTCTCAGTTCTGACAAAATGTCTTTGACCTGAAATGTTAACTCTTTCTCTTCCCACAGAAGTGCACCGACTTTGAGGTATTTCAGCATTTTTTTGTTTTGTCCTACAATTGCAACAATCGCAGTTTTTCTTTTATTTTGACTGGCCAAAATACATTCCTGTTCTATCCAACGGTTTGTGCTACCTTTAAAATATGTTAATACAATGGTGATTTCAAGGTAAACTTAACGAGTTCTGTGGTTGGGCGTGGAGTGCTATAGAAATTCATAAGAAAAAATATCTACGTGGGTGAAATTTAATGTCCATGTTAAATGTAATGTCAGACTTTAATTTTGGATTTAATCTTGTAAGGTGTGATCATTGTGATAATTTAAATTTTTACCATATCTTGTGCATGGTCTTAGTATCATACTGTTAACTGCTGCAAAGAGCAACTGAAGAAAGATGAATGAAGAAGTGTGGGACCTAAAGAAGTGAGGGAAATGAAGGGGAGGTCGGTCAACAGTGTGTTTGAATGGCTGATTCCAACTGAGCTGAGTGCAAATTCAATACCGACTTCAATAAATCAAAGTTTTTGGGACATGGGTGATAATTTTTGCAGCATTTCCTGCTTTGCCATTGCAGGACTAGGAGAGGGGCTGGACATGCAGAGTGCTCCGTGTCCGATATCATGACCAGCATTTGGCTGAATTCTGTAAACGGCAAGGGCAGCCAGCGCACGTGATTAAGTCTGAAACCTTGTCAACAAGTCACAAGGCTCCAAATCAAGTTGACTGGGACATTATTTCTGAAGCGTGATTGAACTGTGCTACAAATTGCTGTAAGCAACCAAATTAAATTAGGAGGCAGAATTGGCCATTTCTCTTCCATTCTTTCACATCAATGCAGTTTGTATTCTTGTGCTCCATCCATCACAGGCAGGCATGCTGTTTCCCTTCCACTTTCCGCAAGCCCTATCAGCATTAAATAATTCCAAGTTGAGATGGTTTTCAGGCACCCGACCATTGCAGTCCTATAATCACATCAGTTCCTTCACCTGCAGAGTGTGTCGATTCCTTTGATGTGATTTTTGTTCTGCACACTTTGGTTATGAAGTGTTCTACAAACTGATCAACATTTAGATTTTTTTTTGCAAAAATCAGAATTTAAATATTTTCGGATTTGTATTTGGAGTAAATTAGAATTAAGTTTTAAGACAATCCATAGGGGTTGTGGGCAAGTTCAAACTAGTGGTTTGTCTTTGTGCATTGGTCAGCAAATTTGTAGTTCTCTCATAAATTTGTGAATCATCTTTTTAAATGTAGGACTTGCGTTGTGATATTACTACCTGGATGTTTTAACGTCCAAGGTAATTTTGCTCATGGGAAGCAGAAACTCTGATCGTTACAGTCCAAAAACTCTTATTTGCTGACACCATGTATCACGACAGAAATCGAAAATGAGTGGAAGCATAAGGTTTGATTCAGTTTTACCTGTCTGGCTCTGCAATTTAGTACTGTGTGCATGTACTTGTGGCTTCTGAATGCACTAGGTGAGTTGAGGGTGATCTCAGTCCAAGGGTAAATTTAGCATCAACAGTGTTGGGGACATGTGTTATGACCAAAGGAAAAAATCTGGCTGGAGTTGCTAAGCACTTAAGTTCGTGTGTTTATTAGGTGTGTCAAAAATAAAACGTACAAACATTAGTGAAAATAGGGAAAAGAAAACTGCCAATATTTACAAAAGGATATCTACCAGAAAACACAATAATAGTTGCAGTGTGAACTCCTGGCAGCATTTTTTTTCTCTCCCTCCTTCCCTCTCTCCCCCCTCCCCCCCCCTCTCCCCCCCTCCCCCCTCTCCCCCCTCCCCCCTCCCCCCCTCCCCCCCTCTCCCCCCCTCCCCCTCCTCCCCCCTCCCCCCCTCCTCCCCCCTCCCCCCCTCTCCCCCCTCTACCCCCCTCTCTCTCTCTTTCCTCCCCCCCTCTCTCCCTCTCCCACTGAGAGTGAAGAGCCCCATTCATTAGGCACTAGGTACTACCATCTTTAATGACCCACAAAGTTAACAAAATACTACACATGAATTAGAACCAGATGCACCCCACATGTAATTACAAGCATATTACAAAATAAACGGAAGTATCAACCTTAAATACTGTATACAAATAACATACACATTTATATGTCCCCATTACTGTAGAAATGGATGTTCTCCCATGTATGGTGGGAAAGGCACCATAAAGCCAACCCAAGCACAATAGCTCAGTTTAGGACCCATTATGAGAATATACCAGTAGAAGACATTGAACTGCATACTCTCAGGGCAACAACAGCTGAATGACAAAGTAATGTTTTTGTGTGTGTGTATACACGTGCGTGCACCTTAAGTGCTGTCCGCCACAAATAGTGGGTTGCTCTTACGCAAGGACTAGATTTCTGTGTCACCTTTTAACAATATAGCTGTCTTGTGTATCAATGCGTGGAGTGGCAGAAGACTGAATATATGGCTGTTTGATGCATAGTTGAAAGTAACAGAGCAGAAAACCTTAAGGGTATTGCTCCCTAGAGTAAGAGTATAAAGAAGTGGACTAGCCATAGGGCTGATAGAGAAATGCAAAGAGCATGAACTGGGAATGGGATTAAAGACTGGGGTGGGAAGACGGTACTGTATTCGAAGGATGGATATATTTGTTGAAGGCAAGGATAATCTTAAATCTGGTTTTGCTAGTAAGGAACTATTGGACAATTCCCTGTACTTAGAAGCTAAGAAGCGGGTGTAGGCCACACTTGGCTCCTTAAGACTTTGTTATTTAATCAGACTGTGACTTATTATAACCTCGTCTCTGCATTCCCATCCTGAGGTAACTGTTCAACCCTTTGCAGACTTGAAAGAGTAAATTTTCTTCTTGTACAGTTCTGTGCAAGAGTCTTAGGCGATTATATTTAGCTAGAGTGACTGAGACTTGTGCAAAGTACTGTATATAAAATAGGAAGGTGGTTGGAAAATTGAAATAAGAGTACTTAGCTTTGTATTAGCTCAGTATTAAGTGTTATTTGGGAACTGGAAAGATAAATATACAGTACTGTTCAAAAGTCTTGGGCTCTATATCTTTATATCTATCTAATCCTTTTGCACAAGACCGCACTGCTGGTAGAAAAATTTAATTTTAAGATGTTGCAGTGCAAATCGGGGGGAGGCGTTATTATACCTGTTTTGAAATCACTTCAAAGGATCAGGATGGGAAGCTGAAAGTTGTTAAAATCAGGTGAAACAAAGCAGATTTTTATTACACAGTAAATAGCTTAAGATGGTGCTCGTGAAGCACAGCGATGACCTGCTGGTAGCAAACACAACTATTAACTACTTTAACAACAGGAATTCTGCAGATGCTGGAAATTCAAGCAACATACATCAAAGTTGCTGGTGAACGCAGCAGGCCAAGCAGCATCTATAGGAAGAGGCGCAGTCGACGTCCTGACGAAGGGTCTCAGCCTGAAACGTCGACTGCGCCTCTTCCTATAGATGCTGCTTGGCCTGCTGCGTTCACCAGCAACTTTGATGTATGTTGTTTATTAACTACTTTATTAGTTACACTTTCTAGAAAACAATCCCTGCAATCAATAGCCTATAATTTGCCTTTTGCATTTAAGCTATTGAACCACCTGTAAGACCTGGCATTTTTGTGCTGTGAACGGGAGACTCGAAGGTGAAGGATTGTTGTGGTGGAGTCCAGGCCCGAGAGCAAGGAACCAGCCAATGTTTGACTGATTAAGCACCAGGACAGATTGGAAAGGTTGGATGTGGGCCGAATTGAGATAGCAGACTCCAGGCCTGAGTCTGGGAGCATGGAACAAGCCGCTGTTTGACCAGATTGAAAAGGTCAGGGTGTCGGGGCCCGGAGGTGAGGCACGACCTGGTGTTCAGCTCGCTGCTTTGAGCTTTACATGTCTCTGCACTGAACTGAGGTTGTGGCCTGCGACTAACAGACTCCTGAATCGGCTGTAACTGAGTTTGTGGCTGTGAACTCACTTTGCGTGAACTTCAGTTCCGAATGTTATTCACTTGCTCTTATTGTTTGCACGATTTGTTTTTTTCTGCACGTTGGGTGCTTATTGGTCTTTTTAATGGATTCAATTGGGTTTCTTTGTTTTGCGGCTGCCTGTAAGGAGATGAATCTCTGGGTTGTATGTAGTATACAGACTTTGATAATAAATATACCTTGAACTTTGAGATAGAAGTTGTATTTTACAACAGTGTGAACAAAGTTGGAGGAGCTATTAAGTAATGTCATTAGAATTATTTGGTATTTAATGTTTCAGTAATATTTGAATAATCTTTGTGTGAGTGTGTATAGGTTGATTAAGCATTCTATATTTAAATAATTAATTGCAGGTTATATGTATAAATGTGTGAATTGCATACGTCATCACATTACCACATGTTACATGTGCACTTCGCTTAAAGTAAGCATGAATTTAGACTGGCATTCTTGGACACCAGTGTCTTCATTTGAATCAGTTTAATGTTTTGAATTTACAAAACATGACAAGAATATGTTGTAATAATTATACTTTGCTTCTAAAGCTTGTATCTGGGTGGATGAGGGTCACCCCTTCATTGGTCATTAATATACATATTATCCCATTCTTCATGTTCTGTTGTTCTGACACGGCCTTTTTTAGTTATACAGCAGGATTAGTGCAAACAACTTGTTTTTTTTTCTGATTAGTTTGTGTTGCATTGTGTAAGTAAATATCTTGGATGGCACAGTAGTGTACAGTTAGCATAATGCAAGTGACCTGGGTTCAATTCCCACTGCTGTCTGTAGGGAGGTTTTGCATTCTCCTTGTGACCGTGTGTGTTTCCTCTGCGAGCTCCAGTTTCCCCCCCTCCACACATTCCAAACCTATGCAGGCTAGTCGGTGAGTTGGTCATGTGGGTGTAATTGGGCAGCGCAGGCTCCTGTGGCAGAAGGGCCTGTAACAGTGCCGTATATTTAAATAAAATACAACTCGGTGATCTCCTTTACAATTGCCACAGTATAATTGGCCGCCACTGTTTTCATTTCTTCCACAATTGTAACATGCATTTGATAAAAATTCTCACATCAATTGACAGACATTTTGAGTGGCTAATTTAGATGGGCTAAAAGTAATGGATGAGTGGATTATAGACATGATCCAAGGCTCAGACAGGTATCTTTTAAAGCGTGGTACTGAGTAATACCACTGGCAGCTTCTCTCAATGAATATAGTAGATGTCACGTTGCAAGAAGTATTTACTAGGAAGAAGTATTTTTATTTATTGTACTAGAGGGGACAGGAGTATGATTTCTCACTATGCTTGAATCCCAGGGGCTGCCTGGGTACTTTTTAAATGTGTCTTTGCACTGCATTGAGCAATACTACAAAATCGTGTAGGAGTTATCTATTTCAGGTGATCAGTCAGGCTGTACCTCTCGACACAAAGGTTGAATATGAGCTGATACAGTGAGTACACAGTATGTTTTCATGTGTTGACAGGATGATTTGTTAACCTGAAATCCCTTGTGGTTATTTTAAAGACCTATACGACTAATAAAGGTTAATGGAATGAAATGTGCATTATGAACACAAAAGATTATAAACGCAGAAGATTATAAACACAAAGCTAGCATTCACCCTTTTGAGTTCTTTATATGCCAATGCTTTTCGTAATAGTTATTACAGAAAATAGATTGTCATCATTCTTACCGTTTATGAGATGTGGCTGCTGAATTTCAGAATCAGAATCAGGTTTATTATCACCAGCATGTGGTGTGAAATTTGTTAACTTAGCAGCAGCAGTTCAATGCAATACATAATATAGAAGAAAAATAATAATAAAAATAAAATAAGCAGATCAATTACAGTATATGTATATTGAATAGATTAAAAATCAGGCTAAAAACTATTGTGTTCTTTATACATACTGTGGGTTACTAAGAACAAACTATATTCTGGAAGAATTAAAACTAGAACTTTTATTTACAGCAACAACTAAAACCATATTTCTTATGAAGCCATGTTCTGGATCATTCTCTCATTTCTGAGCCTGCTCCGAACTCTGTCCAATCACGTTCTTACACGTGACATGTGATATCACCACATCTTCCTTTCCTTAAAAAGAAAAACAATGAGCAACATTGATCAAAACAAATGAATAATTTAACGTGTCTCTATTAGTTTCTTTGGGGGTTTACGAACACGAGTAGACCTTCTAAGCCAGCGGTCCCCAACCACCGGGCCGCAAAGTATGTGCTACCGGGCCGCGAGGAAACGATATGATTTGGTGATATGAGTCAGCTGCACCTTTCCTTATTCCCTGTCACGCCCACTGTTGATCTTGAACGCACGCGAGGTCATTACCCGCACGTCATCCGTGTCAGCGCTGGAAGGAGATCAACTCCTCGCGCTTGCAAATGACGGCGGGCTGAAAAGTATGTTTGTCATAACATCTCTGCCGGCATTCTGCATCAAAGTCAAGGCTAAATATCCTGAGATAGCCATGAAAGCACTGAAAACGTTGCTTCCATTTCCAACATATCTCTGCAATGAATGCAACGAAAACTAAATTGCAGAATAGACTGGACATAAGGAACCCCCTTCAAGTAAAGCTGTCTCTCATCACCCCTTGATGGCACCGTCTTGTTGCAGGGAAACAAGCCCAGAGCTCCCACTGATTCAGCGATATTGGTGTGTTGCAATGATTTTATATGTTCATATGGGGAAAATATGTGCTGTGTGTTTAATATCCAAACATTACTTAAAACGTTATGATGCTATTGACTTGTAAGTGACCTATATAACCATATAACCATTACAGCACGGAAACAGGCCATCTCTGCCCTTCTAGTCCGTGCCGAACGCTACTCTCACGTAGTCCCACCAACCTGCACTCAGCCCATAACCCTCCATTCCTTTCCTGTCCACATACCTATCCAATTTTTCGTTAAATGATAATATCGAACCTTCCTCTACCACTTCTGCTGGAAGTTCGTTCAATACTTACTTCAAGCTCCCTTGATACTCATGTGAGGAAAATATGCGCTGTGTGTTTAATATTAAATTTGTTAGATAAACCCTTTTAGAAACAAAATTGAGTGTATTAGCCACTTATCATCTATATTCTGGTCGTGATTAACACCCCTCCCCTCCGAACAGAATCGCCAAAAACGATCTGTAGAAAAAAATCGGCACGTAGCAAGTCACGCCTGCACATTGGTGCCCGCGCAAAACTTCATGGTCGTGGTGGTCTTTCTCGGGGGAAACACAACGTATTTGACTGCTACTCTTGTCCGTTGCAACCCTACACGCCCCCCCCCCCGGGTCGGCTGGTCCATAAGAATATTGTCAATAATAAACCGGTCTGCGTTGCAAAAAAGGTTGGGGACCCCTGTTCTGATCTGGTAACAAAGGGATGGGCCTGGGGGCTTTCTTTATGACTTCTTTTACTGTTGCCGCATTGGAATCAAATTCTGTTCTCTCTTGCTCTTTCATCAAGTCACTGTATTCTGACTCTGTGTCACAGTCCAGGACTCAGCTCTTTTCACTAAATTCAGTCTCTCACAGGCAGATAGACCCATTATTGACTGTACATTCTTTGGCACCACCACAAATGAAAGCGTGTGCACCATATTTTTGTGTGGTACTTTTGCCACACATGTTCCTTTAACTGGAATGTCTGCACCTGAATACCCAGTCACTTTTATATTTGTCTGATGTAACTTTGGTCTTGGCTTTGATGCGTTAAACTCAGATTCTGCAAGAATATTTACTTGTGCTCCAGTATCCAGTTTAAACAGAATATTATTTTGGTTCACTTGCAATGGAATAGTCCAATCATTCTTACTTTGTTTGTTTTCACAAAGCACATCTATACAAAACTCCTCAAGTTCATTTTCAAGCACTGCATTTACTTGTTTTATTTTCTTTCTACTTCTGCAACAGCGTGAAAAATAATTACTCTTACTGCAGTCATTGCACATTTTCCAATATGCTGGACACTCTTTTGGCCGGTGCTGCTGCTCACAGCGATCACAAAGTTTTTTCCTTTCAGATAGCGTCTTGCTCTCTGTCGGTTTCATTGTCGCTTCATTATTTTTTCTAATATGTTCACGCTTTACAGCGTCCACGCAACTCTCAACAAAAAGCTCATTTGCCTGTGACATCACAGTTTCCGAAGCTTTGTACAACCTCAAAGCTTTTTCCAGGTTGATGTCTTGTTCTCTTAACAGTCTTTCTCTCCGACCATTATCCAAAATGCCACAAACAATTCCATCTTTAATGAGGGAGTCTGTGAGCTCTGCAAACTGGCAAGTTTTACTGTGGTGTACTAACTCCGTAACAAATTGATCTATCGTTTGATCAGGTCTCTGCTGACATTTGAAAAATTTGTACCATTCATATGTCACATTGCGCTTTGGTATACACAATGCGTCAAATTTATCCATCATTGCTTCAAAATTCGAATTATCTCCATTCTCAAAAGTAAAATGGTTATATACCTCAATTGCATCGTCACCCATTACGTGGAGTAGAATGGCAGCTTTTGTTTCTTCCGATTTTTCATCCGCTCTGATTGCCGATAAATAAATTTCAAAACACTGTTTAAATCTTTTCCAGTTTTCAGCTACGTTTCCAGTCAGCTGAAGCATCAATAGGGGTTGCAAAACTTCCATTTTTTTAAAGCTGTTAGTAAACAATGAAAAAGTTTGTGCTCTTTTTTCCGATTATCTTCACTTTTTCCATGTTAGCAAAACGTATTATTTTTCCAGACCGACTTCTGACACCATGTTGTGTTCTTTAAACGTACCGTGGGTTACTAAGAACAAACCATATTCTGGAAGAATTAAAACTAGAACTTTTATTTACAGCAACAACTAAAACCATGTTTCTTACAAAGCCATGTTCTGGATCATTCTCATTTCTGCGTATGCTCCGAACTCTGTCCAATCACATTCTTACACGTGATATCACCACAAAAACAGAAATCATATATATATTAAAAAAAAGTGAGGTAGTATTCACAGGTTCAATGTCCATTTAGGAATCAGATGGCAGAGAGGAAGAAGCTGTTCCTGAATCGCTGAGTGTGTGCCTCTAGGCTTCTGTACCTCCTACCTGATGTTAACAATGAGAAAAGTGCATGCCCTAGGTGCTGGAGGCCCTTAATTATGAAAGCTGCCTTTCTGGGACACTGCTCCCTGAAGGTGTTGTAGGTACTTTGTAGGCTAGTACCCGAGGTGGAGCTGATAAAATTTATAACCCTCTGCAGCTTCTTTCGGTCCTGTGTAGTACCCCCACCCCCATCCCCCCCCATACCAGACAGTGATGCAGCCTGTCAGAATGCTCTCCATAGTACGTCTATAGAAGTTTTTGAGTGGATTTGTTGACATTCCAAATCTCGTCAAACTCCTAATGAAGTATAGTCGCTATCCTGCCTTCTTTATAACTACTTCAATATGTTGGGAGCAGGCTAGATCCTCAGAGATCTGCTAGAAATCGGCTAGTTTAACAGTCAGCACACTTCAGAAATTTACTTGATTTATGTGTATTGCTTGTGGCGTTTTCAGGATGATAGGATATAACCAGTGGAATAATGCTTATATCACTGATTTCCATTCTGCATATAGTAATCTGTCCAAGCTGACTGACAGATGTCAAAGTTAGGTGCAGGGAGGACGTGGGATGCAGGCAGCTTCAGTGACATAGCAAAAAAGAGTATGTGGTGTAAGTGTGTGAAATTATTCACATTATCAGGAAGAATTAAGTTGAACTTGCCCTTTTTCAAAAGGTGAGAGATGATTAAAAGTGGCCATGCAAAGGGATTTGGGAATTGTTCTGCTTGAATCATGAAACATTATCAGGCAAGTGCAGTAGATGGCTAGGAATGCAAATGTACATGAGACTTCATTATTAATGGTAAAACTGTATGAGCAAAGAGGTTCAGTTATATAGAGCTTTGTTGAGGTTACATCTGCGGTATTCTGTACAGCTTCGGTTTCTTGATCCAACGATGGATAAATTTATATTGGAGAGGGCTTACTGACTGAAGTACTAGGATGTTTTTTTGAGCTGAGACTGAATAGGTCAATCTGAGATTCTCTGAGAAAACAGAGCAGTTATTTCATTAAAACATGTAACATTTTGCAAGAACTTGACAGGATAGATGTTTAAAACCCATTTTTCCTGATTCGAATGACTGGAATTCCAGAGCGGATTGTGCAAGTTTGGAATCCACAACTCCAGCGGGATTCACGGAATATATTCAAGGCTGTGATTGATTCTAAGGCCACAGTAGAAAAGGGGAGAGATGTCAGGAAATATGATGAACTCAGCCGCAATCCAGCTGAATGGCAGAGTTAGCTCAAGGGGCTGTTTGGCATATTCTGGCTGCAGTTTTCTGTGTTCTTACAAGGCTGTAGATTACTTTAACTGTTATTTTGGTGAAAATTTAGAGTTCAAGTTGGTGAACTACCTGAGTTGCCCAATTTGTGCCAATACATGTCTGGAACAGCTTCATGATCTTGTGAAAATGACAGCATATTGGCATCGTTTGTGTAATTGGCACAGGAATGTAAAGTGAGGGCTTTGCAGACTTATTTTAATTCATTGTTTTTAGATCTGGGCATTGCTGGCAAGCCAAATATTTATTGCCTTTGGATAGTGGATATTTTTAAATATTCCAGATGTTGACGGGATTTAAATTTTATCTTGGTCATTGTGAAATTTGAACTATGGTTTCTGGGTTATAAATCCAGTAATTTAACAGATGTCTTGCCCAATATTAATTAATATTGCACTTTTCATAATAATAATAGAAACCCTAGTAAGAATTGTGAACAATGGCCCTATTCTGCTGAGGTTATCTGTGAGTTCCAAGTAGATCTACCATCATTTGTCTGTTTAAATTCAAGTTGTGAGGAACACCTAATACACTGCAGTCTTGAACTTGCTCCCCTATTATATTTTATGCTGTATATTTTAATGGGCTGTCCCACTCTACTTCCATGTTTGAGTTCTGGTCCAGAATCGGTGAACCCATTCATATAACTCTAGGGCTAGGGGCAAGAAGGGAAAATAAAAGGCATGCTTAATTATTCAAATAAAGAAAATTACTTGGTTTTATTGTTTTAAGTTTTTAAATCCTTTTGTAAATGAGTATTTTAAAATGCTGACAGCAGGAACTACTGCCTCTTCTGAGGGCTTTATTACCGGACTTTGGGCCCAGAGAATAGACCTTTGACATGTTGCTTGGGTAAGTTTGTGCAGTGGAGAGTATCCTGACTATTTGCCTCACAGTCTGGTATGGAAACACTGGTATCCAAGAATGGGAAAGCCAACACAAAGTGGTGGATGCGGCCAGATTCATCACAGGAAAGGCCCTCCCCACCATTTAGTACATCTACAAAGAAAATAAATCTGGTATCAAGGACCCCCATCGTCTAGGCAATGCTGTCTTCATGCTGCTGTCATCAGAAAGGAGCTATGTGATCCTTAGGCCCATTCCACCAGGTTCAGGAACAATTATTACCCTTCAAACATCAGGCTCTTAAACCAGCATGGGCATCTTCACTCACCACAAAACTCACTAAACAAGTGGTTCCTAATTTTTTTTACACCGTGGGCCTTGACCATAAACTGAGGGGTCTGTGGTCCCCACACTGGGAATCCCTGTGCTAAAATGATCATTGAGCACCACCTTTGGACTCACTTTCAACGACTCTATGGCTCATTTTCTTTATTCATTATCATTATTAAATCATCTTGTATCTGCACAATTTGTCAGTCTTTATGTGGTGTTTTTCATTGATTCTATTGTACTGCTTCGCTCTGCTGTGAATGCCTGCAAGAAAATAAATCTCAATAGTATTTGAGGTCCTGGACTTATTTCCATCTGGCATAGTTTGCATTTGTTGTTTGATTGTTTGTGGTTTTTGTATTGCTATATTTATGCTCTATTCTTGGTTGGTGCGGCTGTAACGAAACCCAATTTCCCTCGGGATCAATAAAGTATATCTATCTATCTGTATTTGGTGACATATAGTATAGGTACTTTGATAATAAAATTTACTTTGAACGAGGGAGGGACTGCGAATGTCAGCTGATGTAGACAATTAAAATATTCCAACGTCAAGAAGTATTGAAATTCCTTAAGGTAGAGGCTAGAATGCTCCATTTTCACCCTGCTTGGTTCCCTTCTTAGAAAAGCACCACAACCGACTTTGGATAGCACTTGCCACTTTCAGTGTCCGTTGTTCAACAAACAAGTTCTTCACTGCAGCCACTAGTGTGTGCTGTGCCACTGTGCAAAGTCAATAACTAAAAGCGTTACCGATCTCCTATGAAGTTACTGGAATGAATTCTATAATGATGCTATAAATTTTCATGGCTGTGAATGCAAATGTGTACAATAACCACAGTCTATTACACTAAATGCAAATATTGAATGGTTCTAAACTGAGTGTAGGAGAAACGAAATGATTAAAAGAGAGTGCTATGAAATTAGGCTGTTAAAGAGTAAAGAGATGAGCATAAGGCATGAATGTGTGGGATGGCTCGGAGTGAGGAGGGCTGTGACAGCGTGGTGGATGATGGAAAATAGATTAAATAGAGAAAGCAAAACTTAATGAAATGGTGGAATGCAGCATGACAGTGTCCAGTGTCTGTATAAGGATTTGAGGTTGGTGCTGGACAGAAAGGTAACTTCAGTTTGGAGAGGGCATTGTTTAAATAGTAGGTAAGGAGGGAGCTGGCATTTATTTTGATGAAGGACCGGGCAATGACAGAAAGGCAAAACAAAAAAGATTCAAGAGTTGCATACTGCAGGAGAAGGATCTGAGAGTTTGAGTGGATAGTTTGCTATTACATACTGTTAAAACAATGCAGAAGTGGAGAGAAAGCACATTCTCAGAAATAATAATGAGTCTTTACAAGGCACTGATACAGGTGTCCGCTGCTTTTCGAACGTTCGCTTTACGAAACCTCACTGTTATGAAAGACCTATATTAGTTCCCTGTTTTCGCTTACAGAAGGTGTTTTCACTGTTATGAAGAAAGGCAGTGCGCAAAAAAAAATCAGCGCGCAATAAAAGGCAACGCGCACCCCGAGCAGCTGCTCTCCCCTGGATTCAGAACTGCATTCTTGCCGGCATTACTGAAACACGTGCCTGTGAGCAGCCGTTTGCAAGATGAGTTCTAAGGTATCGGAAAAGCCTAAAAGAGCTCGTAAGGGTGTTACACTTAGTGTAAAACTAGACATAATTAAGTGTTTTGATCATGGTGAACGAAGTAAGGACAAAGTGAGTTTGGCTTGTGGAATCTGACGAACATGATGCTGAAGAGGTTTTGGCGTCCCATGACCAAGAACTGATAGATGTAGAGCTGATGCAATTGGAAGAGCAAAGGATAACAATCGAAACCGAATGAGTAATGATAAAGTACGACTTTAATTTTGAAAGGGTACGTAGGTTTAAGGTATATTTGCAGGATGGTTTGAGTGCTTACAAAGAACTGTATGGTAGAAAAATGCTCGAGGCTCAGCAGTCAAGCAAGCCTTCCACATCGACCACAGCAGACAACGAACCTGGACCTTCAACATCGATGTGGGCAGTCATAGGAGAAGATGATCTGCCTGCCCTAATAGAAACAGACGACACCCCAGTGTCCCACCACCCCAAACCCCAGGCCGCAGACAGATACCGATTCGCGGAGAATGAAGTGGTAGCCGGGAGGCACACAGCACATCTTTAAGAAAAAAGCCGAAATAAACATGCTAATTAATTAGGTGCCGCCCGGTGCGTAAATGTCGGCCCAGATCAGAGACGATTGCCGATTGTGTCGCCCCTGATCTGGGCCGACATTTACGCGTCGGGCGGCACCTAATTAATTAGCATGTTTATTTCGGCTTTTTTCTTAAAGATGTGCTGTGTGCCTCCCGGCTACCGCCGTACCCCTGCATGCTTCGCAGATCAGTATCGGTTGGCAGTCTGAAGGGTGGAGGCCACTGCACCACCCCAACTCCGACGATTCAGTCTAACACAGCATCATCCGTGTGCTCTGCGCTGTCTTCCTGATTCAGAAACAAAGGTTCTGAACTGAAAGAGGGGTAACTTTGAAGGTATGACACGTGAATTAGCTAAGATAGACTGGCAAATGACACTTAAAGGATTGACAGTGGATATGCAATGGCAAGCATTTAAGGATTGCATGGATGAACTACAACAATTGTTCATCCCAGTTTGGCAAAAGAATAAATCAAGGAAGGTAGTGCACCCGTGGCTGACAAGAGAAATTAGGGATAGTATCAATTCCAAAGAAGAAGCATACAAATTAGCCAGGAAAAGTGGCTCACCTGAGGACTGGGAGAAATTCAGAGTTCAGCAGAGGAGAGCAAAGGGCTTAATTAGGAAGGGGAAAAAAGATTATGAGAGAAAACTGGCAGGGAACATAAAAACTGACTGTAAAAGCTTTTATAGATATGTAAAAAGGAAAAGACTGGTAAAGACAAATGTAGGTCCCCTACAGACAGGAACAGGTGAATTGATTATGGGGAGCAAGGACTTGGCAGACCAATGGAATAATTACTTTGGTTCTGTCTTCACTAAGGAGGACATAAATAATCTTCCAGAAATAGTAGGGGACAGAGGGTCCAGTGAGATGGAGGAACTGAGCGAAATACATGTTAGTAGGGAAGTGGTGTTGGGTAAATTGAAGGGATTAAAGGCAGATAAATCCCCAGGGCCAGATGGTCTGCATCCTAGAGTGCTTAAGGAAGTAGCCCAAGAAATAGTGGATACATTAGTGATAATTTTTCAAAACTCGTTAGATTCTGGACTAGTTCCTGAGGATTGGAGGGTGGCTAATGTAACCCCACTTTTTAAAAAAGGAGGGAGAGAGAAACCGGGGAATTATAGACCGGTTAGCCTAACATCGGTGGTGGGGAAACTGCTGGAGTCAGTTATCAAAGATGTGATAACAGCACATTTGGAAAGCGGTGAAATGATCGGACAAAGTCAGCATGGATTTGTGAAAGGAAAATCATGTCTGACGAATCTCATAGAATTTTTTGAGGATGTAACTAGTAGAGTGGATAGGGGAGAACCAGTGGATGTGGTATATTTGGATTTTCAAAAGGCTTTTGACAAGGTCCCACACGGGAGATTAGTGTGCAAACTTAAAGCACACGGTATTGGGGGTAAGGTATTGATGTGGATAGAGAATTGGTTGGCAGACAGGAAGCAAAGAGTGGGAATAAACGGGACCTTTTCAGAACGGCAGGCAGTGACTAGTGGGGTACTGCAAGGCTCAGTGCTGGGACCCTAGTTGTTTACAATATATATTAATGACTTGGATGAGGGAATTAAATGCAGCATCTCCAAGTTTGCGGATGACACGAAGCTGGGTGGCAGTGTTAGCTGTGAGGAGGATGCTTAGAGGATGCAGGGTGACTTGGATAAGTTGGGTGAGTGGGCAAATTCATGGCAGATGCAATTTAATGTGGATAAGTGTGAAGTTATCCACTTTGGTGGCAAAAACAGGAAAACAGATTATTATCTGAATGGTGGCCGATTAGGAAAAGGAGAGGTGCAACGAGAGCTGGGTGTCATTATACACCAGTCATTGAAAGTGGGCATGCAGGTACAGCAGGCGGTGAAAAAGGCGAATGGTATGCTGGCATTTATAGCGAGAGGATTCGAGTACAGGAGCAGGGAGGTACTACTGCAGTTGTACAAGGCCTTGGTGAGACCACACCTGGAGTATTGTGTGCAGTTTTGGTCCCCTAATCTGAGGAAAGACATCCTTGCCATAGAGGGAGTACAAAGAAGGTTCACCAGATTGATTCCTGGTATGGCAGGACTTTCATATGAAGAAAGACTGGATGAACTGGGCTTGTACTCGTTGGAATTTAGGAGATTGAGGGGGGATCTGATTGAAACGTATAAAATCCTAAAGGGATTGGACAGGCTAGATGCAGGAAGATTGTTCCCGATGTTGGGGAAGTCCAGAATGAGGGGTCACAGTTTGAGGATGAAGGGGAAGCCTTTTAGGACCGAGATTAGGAAAAACTTCTTCACACAGAGAGTGGTGAATCTGTGGAATTCTCTGCCACAGGAAACAGTTGAGGCCAGTTCATTGGCTATATTTAAGAGGGAGTTAGATATGGCCCTTGTGGCTACGGGGATCAGGGGGTATGGAGGGAAGGCTGGTGCAGGGTTCTGAGTTGGATGATCAGCCATGATCATAATAAATGGCGGTGCAGGCTCAAAGGGCCGAATGGCCTACTCCTGCACCTATTTTCTATGTTTCTATGATTCCCGTAAGTGTACATACATTATTTCTACTTTTTATAGGCTGTGTATTTTTATGTGTTGTTTGGTAAGATTTGGCAGCTTCATAGCTTAAATGTTACTGGAGAGAGTGTTTTTGCCAACAGCGCTTGCGTAAGATTTCCTGCTGAGAGCGCTTGTGTGAGATTTTCGGTACGGAGAACAGTGCTGGCAATGATTGTGGAAAAGTATTTCTACTTTATATAGGCTGTGTATTTATCATATCATTCCTGCTTTTACTGTATGTTACTGTTATTTTAGGTTTTAAGTGTTATTTGGCATGATTTGTTAGGTTATTTTTGGGTCTGCGAACGCTCACAAAATTTTCCCATATAAATAAATGGTAATTGCTTCTTTGCTTTATGACATTCCGGCTTACGAACCGTTTCATAGGTACACTCTACCTTTGGATGGCGGGGAAAACCTGTATAGCTATAGCCTGAATAATCGAAGTTTCGTTCAACAAGAATTGCTAAATGAACATTTTAACTAATACTTGAGGAATCTGTGGCCAAAAATGCAGATGAAGTGTTTGTATGCCCTAGGGAGGATTCAGAATGTTTGAGGGAATTTCTGTCAGCTACTAGAACCAACTTCAACTTCAGTGACTAGTGTTTGAGTTTTTACTGAAATATATTTTTAAAAAGATTTACTCCCCCTCTTTAGCATCTTGTGGATATTTTATGTGTCCATGTTATGATAAAATTGGTGGAATATGGGCCATGAGATGTCCGGTACACTGAGATGGACAGAATAAACTATCTGACTTTTAACCAATTGTTCATGAGAATTCCATAGGATGTTCAAATAGGAAGTATTATAGTAAGCTTGAATCTTAGAGGGGGAACACATCCAGTTTAGATTTTATAGCCAAGCATGACTTCAAACAGCATTTGCTTTTGAATAATGTAAGGTGCCTTTTTGCAAGATCTTATGGAATAGACATTGTACATCAGTTGTTATACTTTCTTGACAGGGGGCATTATAATGATGGTACAAAGTTCAACAACTGGTGATGGGCTCTGTTGCACAGATTTGCTCAATGTATAGATGGACATGTGAGTAGATGAGTGCATATACAGGGGGAAGGCAGGAGATTGGGGCTGAGAGGAATAATGGATCAGCCATGATGAAATGGTGGAGCAAACTCAGTGGGCCAAATGGCCTAATTCTGCTCCGATATCTAATGGCCTTGTATGCATGCACAGACACAAAAACTCGTGCATGCACTTCCACTCGTGCATGAGCACTCCATGCTATTTGGTAACCTGAAAAAAAAATGTGGGAAATGAAAAAGTTGAGAATCCTGTTGTTTTATTTCCTACAGAGGCACTGAGTCGTTGTTGGCATCCATAAACTTTAAACCTATTTTCATGTTTCCTTCTGACATGGAAAAAGGTCACCGGGCCCATTGTGTCTACGTTCAAACAATCCTGTTCCGCTCTTAATGTCCATTAACATTGCTCTAATTTTTCTCACCATCCACCCAAACAGAATCTGATGGAGTCAAAGATGGGTTTATTGTCACATGCACAAGTACGTGTAAGTAAAGGTGCAGCGAAAATATTGTACCAGTATCAAAGGTACAACATTCACAGGAAAAATCATAAAGTAAACATAAATAATACCCATTTGGAACACAAAACATGGTCCCTAGTAGTGCAATGTTGTCACTGTGTGTCTGTACTGTGCTGTGTTCTTTATACGTACCATGGGTTACTAGTAACAGAACATTATCTGGAAGAATTAAACTTTTATTTACAGCAACAAAACCAAACCACGTTTCTTAACAGCGCCATGTTCTCGATCATTCTCTCATTTCTGCGCATGCTCTGAACTGTGTCCAATCACGTTCTGACATGTGATATCACCACATCTTCCTTTCCTTAAAAAGAAAAAGAATTAGCAACACTGATCAAAACAAATGCATAATTTAACACAGCGGTCCCCAACCACCGGGCCGCAGACCGGTACCGGGCTGCAAAGCATGTGTTACCGGGCCGTGAGGAAACAATATGAGTCAGTGCGACCTTTCCTCATTCCCTGTCACGCACTGTTGAACTTGAACATAGGGTTGCCAACTGTCCCATATTTGACGGGACATCCCATATATTGGGCTAAATTGGTTTGTCCCATATTTCCCCCACTAAGATAGAGCATTCCTATGAAACCTTTCATGCCGAAATGGCGTGAAGCGAAGAAGCAATTACCATTAATTTATATGGGAAAAATTTTTGAGCGTTCCCAGACCCAAAAAATAACCTAACAAATCATACCAAATAACAAATAAAACCGAAAATAAATAATGCTAACATATAGTTAAAGCAGGAATGATATGATAAATACACAGCCTATATAAAGTAGAAATAATGTATGTACAGTATAGTCGGGAAGATGAAGGGAAAACCGATTTGTGGGGAAAAATAGGCATGTACGCGCATGCGCACTTCACATGCGCACACAGGTGCCCGCGCAAGGCTTTGTGGTCATGGTAAGCACAAAATACTCGAGTTGAGACACCGCAGTAAAACGTGCGAATTTACGAACTGACAGACTCTCTCATTAAAGATAGAATTGTAAAACGACGAAGGGTTCCGGCCCGAAACATCGACTGATCTTTTCCACAGATGCTGCCCGACCTGCTGAGTTCCTCCAGCGTGTTGTGAGTGTTGCTTCACGGTCATGGTAGTCTTTCCTGGGTTAAAGTGTCCCGGGATTTGACTGCTACTTTTGTCCTATTTTTTGGGAGTGAGAAAGTTGGCAACCCTAACTTTGAAAGACATGTTGAGGTGAGTCTAACCCTACTTGAACAACTCCCCCCCCCCCCCCCCCCCCCCGGTCGGCAGGTCCGCAAGAATATTGTCAATATTAAACCGGTCCACGGTGCAAAAAAGGTTGGGGACCGCTGATTTAACATGTCTCTATCAGTCTCTCTGGCAATTTACGAACACGAGTAGACCTTCTAAGAATCTAAGTGGTTCACACAGTTCTTGTGTTTTGTTGTTATTTCCATGTTTTGTCTGGTCTGCATCAGTTAAATGAAACTCTGAAGTTGGCTGCTTCTTAAGGTCTTTGCGATTTCTCCTTAACACTGCTCCTTCTTCTGTTTGGACCATGTATGTCATGGTTGTACTTTAAGTACTGTAGCCTTCTTAATTCCTTCCACTTCCATTTGTAATGAAATGCGAATCTTCTTTTCTTCATCTAATTCATTTATTAACTGTGTAATCTCTTTTTTTATGCTGAGACTTCATTTCAATAAAATTTCTCAATTCCTTCACTTGTGCTTTCACTTCTTCAATTGGATCCTGATTCTTGTCACTCCTTGGCTTCAGATCAGTATTATACTGTACCGGCAAGTTTGGCCTCTGTCCTCCTGCCACTCCTGGTTTTGGTGGCAATGCTTTGTCAGATGCTGGTAACAAGGGGATGGGTCTGGGGGCTTTCTTTATGACTTCTTTTACTTTTGCTGCATTGGAACCAAATTCTGTTCTCTTGCTCTTTCATCAAGTCACTGTATTCTGATTCTGTGTCACTATCCAGGACAAAGCTCTTTTCACCGAATTCAGTCTCTCACAGGCAGATAAACCCATTATTGACTGTACATTCTTTGGCACGACCACAAATGAAAGCGTATGCCCCATATTTTTGTGTGATACTTTTGCCACACATGTTCCTTTAACTGGAATGTCTGCACCTGAATACCCAGTCACTTTTATATTTGTCTGAAGTAACTTCGGGTCTCGGCTTTAATGCATTAAACTCAGATTCTGCAAGAACATTTACTTGTGTCCCAGTATCAAGTTTAAATAGAATTTTATTTTGATTCACTTGCAATGGAATAGTCCAGTCACTCTTACTTTGTTTGTTTTCAGAAAGCACATCTATATAAAACTCCTCGAGTTCATTTTCAAGCACTGCATTTACTTGTTTTATTTCCTTTCTACTTCTGCAACAGCGTGAAAAATGATTACTCTTACCGCAGTCATTGCACATTTTCCCATACGCTGGACACTTTTTTGGCCGGTGCTGCTACCCACAGCAGTCACATGACATCTTGCTCTGTGTCGGTTTTGTTGTCGCTTCATTTTTTTTTCCAATATGTTCGCTCTTATTTACAGCATGTATGTTGCAGTTCTCAATAAAAAGCTCTTTAGCCTGTGACGTTATGGTTTCCGAAGCTTTGCAGAACATCAAAGGTTTTTTCCAAATCCAAATCTTGTTCTTGTAACAGTCTTTCTCTCAGACCATTATCCAGAATGCCACAAACAATTCTGTCTTTAATGAGAGAGTCTGTCAGTTCTGTAAACTCGCACGTTTTACTGCGGTGTCTCAACTCCATAACAAATTGATCAATAGTTTTACCAGCTTTCTGCTTACACATGAAAAATTTGTACCGCTCATACGTCACATTACGCTTTGGTATACAAAACGCTTTGAATTTGTCCATTATTGATTCCAACTTCAAATTATCTTCATTCTCAAAAATAAAATGATTATATACCTCAATTGCATTGTCACCTATAGGTTTCCCCCACCATCCAAAGGCAGAGCATTCCTATGAAACGGTTCGTAAGCCGGAATGTCGTAAAGTGAAGAAGCAATTACCATTTATTTATATGGGAAAAATTTGTGAGCGTTCGCAGACCCAAAAAATAACCTACCAAATCATGCCAAATAACATATAAAACCTAAAATAACAGTAACATATAGTAAAAGCAGGAATGATATGATAAATAAACAGCCTATATAAAGTAGAAATACTTTTCTACAGTTATTGCCGCACTGTCTATAGCGAAAATCTCACGCAAGTGCTCTCGGCAGAAATACTCTGTCCAGTAACCTTTAAGCTATGAAGCTGCAAAATCATACCAAATAACACATAAAAATATACAGCCGATATAAAGTAGAAATAATGTATATACAGTGTAGTATCACTTACTGGAATCGGGAACACAGCGCGGAGCACACTGATGATGGTGTGTTCGACTGAGTCGTCGGAGGTTAGGGTGGTGCAGTGGTCCCCAAACTCCAGGCCGTGGACCGATACCGATCTGCGAAGCATGCAGCGGTGCAGTGGTAGCCGGGATGCACCCAGCACATCTTTAAGAAAATAGCTGAAATAAACAAGCTAATTAATTAGCTTGTTTATTTCAGCTATTTTCTTAAAGATGTGCTGGGTGCATCCCGGCTACTGCTGCATGCTTCGTGGCAATGTATCGGACTGCAGCCCGGAGGTTGGGACCACTGGGGTGGTCGGACACTGAGGTGTCATCTCATCGTCATCTGTTTCCATCAGGGCAGGCAGGATATCTTCTTCTATGTCTGCCTGCCTCGATGTCGAAACTCGAGGTTCGTCGTCTGCTGTGGCTGATGTGGAAGGCTTAAAAAACGACAGTATGCTTGACTGCTTAGCCTCGCGCATTTTTCTATCATACGGTTCTTTGTAAGCACTCAAGTCATCTTGCAAATATGCCCTAAACCTACGTACCCTTTCAAAATTAAAGTTGTACTTTTCTGCAATCATTGCAGCGAAAATCTCACGCAATTGCTTCACGTTCAGTTCCTGGACGACTTCACTTTCGGTCTGTTCGCTACTGCATTAGGTTTTGATTGTTATCCTTTCTCTTCCAATTGCATCAGCTCTTCATCTATCAGTTCTTGGTCATGGGATGCCAAAACCTCTTCAACATCATCTTCATCAACTTCCACAAGCCAAACTCACTTTGTCCTTACTTCGTTCACCATGATCGAAACGCTTAATTATGTCTAGTTTTACGCTAAGTGTAACACCTTTACGAGCTCTTTTAGGCTTTTCCAATACCTTAGAACTCATCTTGCTAACGGATGCTCGAAATAAATCGAGATAAAGCACAGATACTCACAGGCACATGTTTAAGCAATACCGGCTAGAATGCAGTTCCGGGGGAGGAGCTTGGCTGCTCAGGGTGCGTGCTGCTTTTTTTCGTAACAGTGAAAACACCTTCTGTTAGCGAAAACAGGTAACTAATGTAGGTCTTTCGTAACAGCGAGGTATCGTAAAGTGAACGTTCGAAAAGTGGGGGACACCTGTATTACGTGGAGTAGAAGCGCAGCTTTTGTTTTTTTCTGTTTTCCATCAGCATCAATCACTGATAAATATATTTCAAAACACTGCTTGAATTTTCTCCAGTTCCCAGCTACATTCCCAGTCAGCTGAAGTGTTGGTGGAGGTTGCAAACCTTCCATTTTTTAAAACTGTTAGCAAACACCAAAACAGTTCGAACTCTTTTTTTTCTTCGATTATCTTTGCTTCTCCCGTGTTAGCGAAGGTACTATTCTTCCAGACCGACTTCTGACACCATGTTGTGTTCTTTATACTGTTACGAGAATACACATAAAATTAAGATGTTTGCTGGCCTGGGCTAGCATCAGTGGCATCAGCAGTTGGTCTGCCACCTGCCCTCAGGGGAAGGAGAGATAAGGAACAATGGAGCAGCGTCTGGAGATGTGTAATGGAGGGACGTGGGAGAGGGAGCTGTCTGGAGCGGCTCCCCCTTTGAACCCTGAACTGTTTGAAGTGATGGACAGGCGATACCCCAGCAGGGGGATAAAAAGGGACAGGTTCGCTAAGGCGACACACACGCCACCCGAGGTAACAAGACCCTGGAAGCGGTGCGCCTCTCACGAGTGGATGAGAAGTACCAGACAACGACCAGGGTGGAAAGGTACGATCAGCGGGAACCCGGTGTGTGTCCGCCCTTGCCTGGGTGCCGGGTTCACTGCAGAGGATCGACCGCATCTGGAGGAGGGGTCACAGTCGGTGACCTCAGGTGACATCACCAAGGACCCGCCCAAAAGCTGTTTGTGAGCCATCTTGCTGGTCTGTGAGTGAAGCAGTGTTCTGAATGATCAGTTGTTCCTATTCTATCTCTCTCTTCCCCCACGTTGTCCACCGCCATGGCAACGATTACTGCGAACTGAACTACTAACTGGACTGAACTTTGAGTCATTTTGAAATTGGTCATTTACCCCTAGACAACGATAGAGCTTGATTGATGCTGTTATCTTAATTCTGTGCACATGTGCGTTTATCATCGCTGAACTGTTGCATTTATTATCCTTTCGATTAATGTGTTGCTTGTTTCTTTAATAAAACTTTCTTAGTTCTAGTACTCCAGACTCCAACTGAGTGATCCATTTCTGCTGGTTTGGCAACCCAGTTACGGGGTACGTAACAATACGTACCGTGGGTTACTAGTAACAAAGCATATTCTGGAAGAATTAAACTTTTATTTACAGCAACAAAACCAAACCACGTTTCTTACAACGCTATGTTCTCAATCATTCTCTCATTGTTGTGCATGCTGCAAACTCTGTCTGATAACATTCTGACATGTGAAATCACCACATACTGAGGTAGTAGTAAGGGTTGTGCAGTTGGATTCAGAACTGAATGGTGGAAGGGGAAAGAATAACTGTGTCTTTGGAAGCCAGCAGCTATCTGATCATTCACCTAGTGCACTGTGAAAATCTGTGTTTAAAAACCTGAAGATGAGAGATGGTAAATGCATTCGCACTGGCTCTCGACTCTGCCTGGGATCACCTGGAATGCAGTAATACTTGCATCAGGCTGCTGTTTATTGACTTTAGCTCAGTGTTCAACACGATCATACCCTCATTCTAATCAAAAAGCTCCAACACCTGTGCCCCTGCACCTCTCTCTGCAACTGGATCCTTGACTACTTCACTGCAAGACCACAGTCTGTGCAGATTGGAAAGAACAACTCCTCCTCTCCGACAATTAACAACGGCGCACCTCAGGGATGCGTGCGTAGCACACTGCTCTACGTTGTGTACATCCATGACTGGGCACAGCTCAGACACCATCTATAATTTTGCTGATGACGCAACTATTGTTGGCAGAGTTTCAGATGGTGACAAGTAGGCGTACAGGAATTATATAGATCACCAGGTTGAATGGTGTCGCACAATAGCCTTGCACTCAAATCAGTATGATCAAGCAATTGATTGTGGACTTCAGGAAGGGTAAGCTGAGGGAACACACTAATCTTCATTGAGGCATCAGAAGTAGAAAGGGTGAGCAGTTTCAAATTCCTTTGTGCATATTGGGCTGTACATATTGATGCAATTACAAAGACAGCAACTATGTTTCATTAGGAGCTTGAGTGGAATTGGTATGCCACCAAAGCCACTTGCAAATTTCTACGAATGTACCATAGAGAGCATTCTAACCGATTGCATCACCGTCTGGTATGGAGGGGTGACTGCACAGAATCGGGGGAAAAAACTGCAGAAGGTTGTAAACTCAGCCAGCTCCCATCGTGGGTAATTTGCCTCCCCAGCGTCCAGGATGCCTTCAAAAGGCAATACCTCAAAGTGGGTACCATCACCCAGGGCATGCCCTCTTCTCATTGCTACCATCAAGGAGGTGGTACAGGAGCCTGAAGAGACACAGTCATCTTTTCAGGAAGAGCTTCTTCCCCTCCACGATCAGATTTCTGAATGGACGCTGAGCCCTTCAATTTCTTTTGTAATTTTTCCCTTCTCTTTTGGCACGACTAATTTAATTTTCTGTTTTATATACTTATTGTAATTCACAGTGCTTATTATGTATCGCGATGCGCTACTGCTGCAAAACAACAAAGTTCACTACATTTGCCAGTGATATTAAACCTGATTCTGAATCTCGAGCAACATTCACAAGATGCAGAAGGAACTTAACAAGTCAGTCAGACGCTATAGAAGGGAGTAAACAGTCAATATTTCAGACCGAGACCCTTCATCAGGGCTGCCTGACTTGCTGAGTTCCTCTAACATTTTACGTGTGCGGAGGGTTTCCTCCGGGTGCCCTGTTTTCCTCCCACATTCTAAAGACGTACGGTTAGGGTCAGTGAATCGTGGATATGCTGTGTTGGCGCCAGAAGCCTGGTGACACTTGCAGGCTGCCCGGTGCAATCCTTGCTGACTTGATTTGACACAAGCAGCGCATTTCACGGTATGTTTCAATGTTTCGCTGTACATGTGAGAAATAAAGCTAATCTATCCTGCTTGGCTGTAGCTGGTGGATTGCCTTGGTTACCAGTAAATGCATGGCAAGACTTCCTGAGAATGTACTCTTGGAAAAAAATTACTTCCTACTTACAGTGATGATTAGTGAGGCACAGAGAGATCTGTATTTACTGACAAGTACTTTTATTGTTTAAACTAATAAGTATGTGAGTTCATACACTAAATACTTTGTGTGCACACTCGCTAGGTATCCCTGACTCCTGAATAGTCAAAGAATAGCAAAGATATTACCTGGGCAACGGATTCTACGCTGGCCAGGTGCTCCTTGTTTTCTCAATTCACTCGCCACGTGTTTCACACAGGGTTGCATACACTTGTATCTGCTATGGTTATTCTTCAAAGCTACCGCTACCAACACACACAAAACATCAACTTTTATATCCATTTCTTATCAATTCAAATATCGCATTCCAGTGACGTTGGCCACAGATCCTTGGCTGACCTTTAACACCTTGTTATTGGCTCTGCTCCAAGCTAGCATCCATTTATTGCCCTCTTGCCATCAAGTGACAGTCGATAATTTATGGCTCTTTGTTCTCAATCAGCAATGAGCTCGAATCACTTCAGGCAGGAATCAACCCCAACATTCACAAACTTGCATGTTATAGCCAACCAAAGAACATCTCACAAATAACTTCTTATTTGGAAATGATCTCCAGTCCAGCAGATTACCTGAAGAATCATTGTGTCTTTAAAACATTGATGAAGCCCGGCATGCCAAGCTCACAAAATGGAGAATAGAGTGTCTTCACAAAATGGCAGTTTCCATCCCCAAGCATGTGGCAAGAACAAAGGCAATTAGTCTATCTGTTTCCGCTGTCCTTGATTCATTTTAATTCACTGATTTGTAGATTGTCATTCTTTCTGGCCAACAATACATGTGCTCATTGCAGAATATTGAAGATCAAATACTGGCATGTACCCCTCTGCTGGAAGTGCATGATGACATGACAGAACTGTCAGATGACCCAAAGAGGGAGCGGCGATGTGGTTTTAAAAAAAAGGCAGAGCTCTTCCCATCCAGAGATCCTCTTTACAATAGGGATGTAGGGATAACAGCACGATCCCATTCCAAAAAAATGTAAGCGCTTGTAACTAATGGATGACAATAATATTATCAGTTTAAATCAATTAATTTAATTTTTGCCTTTTAAAAGTTAGGTAAATGGATTTCAAATGCCTTTTGCTGTCAAAGGTATTTTGGGTCTGCTCCATCTTATATGGTATCACCAGGGCAGAAGCTGGAGCTACATCCGGCATTTGAAAATCATTACTCCATGGAAGCTGGGTCCAGCAACATCTGGCTAACTGTCAAAAGGAAAAATCTGAGTCAGGTTTAATATCACCAACATACTGTACTGTGCAAAAGTCTTAAGCACATACATGTTTGCAAGGGAGCCTAAGACTTTTGCACAGTACTTTATTTGTCAACGTGTTTTGGAAGAGCGCATTTGTTGATCTGATGGGAGCCATGTTAGGACTGATGATGGTGGAGCACTGTGGGAGAGGCGAGGGACAGGTGGCAGAGAAGGAGTGCCAGTGGGTGGCATGGATGCAGACACATTTAGTCCTGAGACACCGGACAAGGTCAATTGATTCCAAACAACTGGTGTATTGATCATAACAGAATTTCTATCTGGTGCTTTCTACCCCTGCCCCTCTCCCTTTCCCTTTTCCCAACCAAGAATTTCTTCTCCCTCTCCCCCACTCTCAGTCCATAATAGAGGTGCATATCAGAATCTAGTTTATCATCACTCATATATGCCATGAAATTTGTTTTTTTTTCCTGTGGCAGCAGTACAGTCCAACACATGAAATTACTGCAGTGTTGTGCAAAAGCCTTGGGCAACATGTATGTATATATATATATATATATATATAGAACTGCGCAAAAACTACACACACATATATACACCTAAGATTTTTGCGCAGTTCTGGATGTTGTGAAATCTGTTGTTTTTTTCGCAGTAATAAAACATAGTAATAAAACTATGCATTACAATAAGAAGTATGTATAAACAAATAATTAAGTAGCTTCCACGTGGGGGATATGGTGAGGTAGTGTGCATGGGTTCATTGTCATTCAGGAATCTGATCATGGAGGGGAAGAAACTTTTCCTGAAATTTTGTGTGCATCTTCAGGCTCCTGCACCACCTCTGGTCGCAATGAGGTGAGGGCATGTCTTGGATGATGGATGCCACCTTTTAGAGGCATCACCTTTTGAAATGTGTTCTGGCTGCTGGAGAGGCTCATGCCCGTTATTACCTGTCTGAGTTTACAACTTTCTACAACTTTTTCCAGAGGCCCCTCAGTACCAAACAGTGATGCAACCAGTTAGAACTCTGTCCATGGTATACCTGTAGAGATTTGCGAGTGCCTTTGGTAACATACCAAATCTCAAACTCCTAATGAAATATACCCACTATTGTGGGCACGTGGCCAAGTGGTTAAGACATTGGACTAGCGACCTGAAGGTCGTGAGTTCGAGCCCCAGCCGAGGCAACGTGTTGTGTCCTTGAGCAAGGCACTTAATCACACATTGCTCTGCGACGACACTGGTGCCAAGCTGTATGGGTCCTAATGCCCTTCCCTTGGACAACATTGGTGTCGTGGAGAGGGGAGACTTGCAGCATGGGCAACTGCTGGTCTTCCATACAACCTTGCCCAGGCCTGTGCCCTGGAGAGTGAAGACTTTCCAGGCGCAGATCCATGGTCTCGCAAGACTAACGGATGCCTTTGTGCCGCCTTTGTAATTGCATCAATATTTTGGACCCAGGATAGATCCTCAGAGACATGAAACTGCTGACCCTTTCCACTTCTGATTCCTCAGTGAGGGTTGGCGTGTGTTTCCTCGACTTCCCTTTCCCGAGGTCCACAATCAGTTCCTCGGTCTTACTGACGTTGAGTTCTGCGACACCACTCAACCAGCTGATCGATCTTGCTCGCTCCTATATGCATCCTGATCACCGTTTGAAATTCTGCCAGCAATAGCTGTCATCAGAAAATGTATAGATGGTATTTGAGCTGTGCCTAGCCAAGCAGCCCTGGGTGTAGAGAGTACAGCAGTGGGTGAAGCGTGCATCCTCAAGGTGAGTCAGTGTTGACCCTCAATGAGGAGATGTTATTTCCCACCTGCAGAGACTGTGCTGTACTGTTGAGGATCCAGTTTCAGAGGGAGTTACCTGGGCCTAGGTCAGGGCTTGTTGATTAGAATTGAAACATAGAAGCATTGCAACATAGAAAACCTACAGCACAATACAGGCCTTTCAGCCCACAACGCTGTGCCGAACACGTACTTACTTTAGAAATTACCTAGGATTACCCATAGCCCTCTTTTTCTAAGCTCCATGTACCTATGTACTGTCGCCGGCAGCCCATTCAACACACTCACCACTCTCTGCGTTTATATTAAAAAAACTTACCCATGACAATCCCTCTGTACTTATTTCCAAGCGCCTTAAAACTATGCCCCCCCACGTGTTAGCCTTTTCAGCCCTGGGAAAAAACCTTTGACTATCTGGGTGATTAATGCCTCTCATCATCTTATACGCCTCTATCAGGTCATCTCTCATCCTCCGTCACTCCAAGGGAAAAAGGCTGAGTTTACTCAACTTATTCTCATAAGGCATGTTCCCCAATCCAGGCAACATCCTTGTAAACTGAGGATGTGATTGTGTTGAATGCTGACCTGTAGACAAGGAACAGCAGACTGATGTAGATATTACTATTGTCTAGCTAATTCAAGGCAGAGTGGAATAGGCAGTGAGATTGCATCCACTGTAGACCTATTGTGGTGGTAGACAATTTGCCAAAGCAGGAGTTGATTCTAGCCTTGATTCACCTCTCAAAGCTCTTCATCACAGTAGATGTGAATGCCACGGGTGATGGTCATTGAGACAGCTCACCTTGCTCTTGGACGCTGGGATAATTGTTTCCCTTTTGAAGCAGACAGACACTTTTGACTGCAGCAGCGAGAGATTGGATATATCCTTGAACACTGCTGCCAGTTGGTTGGCACAGGTTTTCAGGGCCTGATGCCTTGCAAGACTGAAGCCTCTTGAAAGATGTTCTGATGTCTGATCACGGGGTCACCTGTGCTGCAGGAATTCGCACAGGTGTAGTTTTATTCTCTCTTTCAAAGCATGCATAAAAGACATTGAGCTCAATTGGAAGTGAAGCATCATAGCCATTCATGATGTTAGGTTTCACTTTGGAGGAAGTAGTGGCCTGTAAACCCTGCCAGAGTTGACATGCATCTCCGATTCTGTCTCTAACATCATTTGGAATTGGACTTTCACCCTTAAAATAGCCTGCTGTAGGTCATACCTGGACTACTTGTATTGTTCTGGATCACCGGTCTTGAATGCCATAGATCTGGCCCTCAGTAGATAGAGCAGAGGAGGGGGAAAACAGAAATAAATCTAAGATGGTGAGCAGTAAAGATGTCAGGAAAGACAGGCAGGTGATGGGGCAAATTTGTAGCCATTGGGATGAGTTGCAGTGCAATAAAGTTGCAGTGAAATCAAAGCGAAAAGTACCAAATACTGGTCTTAAGGTGTTATACTTAAATGCACGCAGCATAAAGAATAAGGTGGATGATCTTGTCGTACGGCTACAAATTGGCAGGTATGATATTGTGGCCATCACTGAGACGTGGCTAAAGGATGCATGTCTCTGGGAGCTGAACATCCAAGGATACACGGTGCATCAGAAGGATAGGAAGGTAGGCAGAGGGGGAGGCCTGGCTTTATTAGTAAGAAATGATATTAAATTATTAGAAAGAGGTGATATAGGATCGGAAGGTGCAGAATCTTTATGGGTTGAGGTAAGAAATCGCAGGGGTAAAAGGACCCTGATGGCAGTTATTTATAGGCCTCCAAACAGCTGCAGTGATGTGGACTACAAATTACAACAGTAAATAGAAAAGGCTTGTCAGAAGGGCAGTGTTATGATAATTGTGGGGGATTTTAACTTGCGAGTGGATTGGGAAAATCAGGTCGGCACTGGATCTCGAGAGAATTTGTAGAATGTCTGCGAGATGGCTTTTTAGAACAGCTTGTTGTTGAGCCCACTAGGGGATCGGCTGTACTGGATTGGGTATTGTGTAATGAACCGGAGGTGATTAGAGAGATTGAGGTGAAGGATTCCTTAGGAGACAGTGATCATAACATGATTGAGTTCACTGTGAAAATTGAAAACGAGAAGCTGAAATCTGATGTGTCGGTATTTTAGTGGAGTAAAGGAAATTACAGTGGCATGAGAGAGGAATTGGCCAAAGTTGACTGGAAAGGGACACTGGCGGGAAAGACAGCAGAGCAGCGGTGGCTGGAGTTTATGTGAGAAGTGAGGAAGGTGCAAGACAGGTATATGCCAAAAAAGAAGAAATTTTCAAATGGAAAAAGGATGCAACCGTCGTTGACAAGAGAAGTCAAAGCCAAAGTTAAAGCAAAGGAGAGGGCATACAAGGAAGCAAAAATTAGTGGTAAGACAGAGGATTGGGAAGTTTTTAAAAGCTTACAAAAGGAAACTAAGAAGGTCATTAAGAGGGAAAAGATGAACTATGAAGGGAAGCTAGCAAATGATTTCAAAGAGGATACTAAAAGCTTTTTCAAGTATATAAAGAGTAAAAAACAGGTGAGAGTAGATATAGGACCGATAGAAAATGATGCTGGAGAAATTGTAATGGGAGATAAGGAGATGGCAGAGGAACTGAACGAGTATTTTGCATCAGTCTTCACTGAGGAAGACATCAGCAGTATACCGGACACTCAAGGGTGTCAGGGAAGAGAAGTGTGCACAGTCACAATTACGACAGAGAAAGTACTCAGGAAGCTGAATAGTCTAAAGGTAGATAAATATCCTGGACCAGATGCAATGCACCCTTGTGTTCTGAAGGAAGTAGCTGTGGAGATTGCGGAGACATTAGCAATGATCTTTCAAAAGTCGATAGATTCTGACATGGTTCTGGAGGACTGGAAGATTGCAAATGTCACTCCGCTATTTAAGAAGGGAGCAAGGAAGCAAAAAGGAAATTATAGACCTGTTAGCTTGACATCGGTTGTTGGGAAGTTGTTGGAGTCGATTGTCAAGGATGAGGTTACAGAGTACCTGGAGGCATATGACAAGATAGGCAGAACTCAGCATAGATTCCTTAAAGGAAAATCCTGCCTGACAAACCTATAACAATTTTCTGAGGAAATTACAAGTAGGCTAGACAAGGGAGGTGCAGTGGATGTTGTATATTTGGATTTTCAGAAGGCCTTTGACAAGGTGCCACACAGGAGGCTACTTAACAAGATAAGAGCCCATGGAATTACAGGAAAGTTACATACGTGGATAGAGCGTTGGCTGATTGGCAGGAAACAGAGTGTGGGAATAAAGGGATCCGATTCTGGTTGGCTGCCAGTTACTAGTGGTGTTCCACAGGGGTCAGTGTTGGGGCCGCTTCTTTTTACATTGTACATCAACAATTTGGATTATGGTTATAGATGGCTTTGTGGCTAAGTTTGCTGACGATACGAAGATAGGTGGAGGGGCCGGTAGTGCTGAGGAAACGGAGAATCTGCAGAGAGACTTGGATAGATTGGAAGAATGGGCAAAGAAGTGGCAAATGAAATACAATGTTGGAAAGTGTATGGTTATGCACTTTGGCAGAAGAAATAAACGGGCAGACTATTATTTAAATGGGGAGAGAATTCAAAGTTCTGAGATGCAACGGGACTTGGGAGTCCTCGTACAGGATACCCTTAAGATTAACCGCCAGGTTGAGTCAGTGGTGAAGAACGCGAATGCAATGTTGGCATTCATTTGCAGAGGAATAGAGTATAGGAGCAGAGATGTGATGTTGGGGCTGTATAAGACGCTGGTGAGACCTCACTTGGAGTACTGTGGGCAGTTTTGGTCTCCTTATTTAAGAAAGGATGTGTTGACATTGGAAAGGGTACAGAGGGATTCGCTAAAATGATCCTGGGAATGAGAGGGTTAACATATGAGGAACGTTTGTCCGCTCTTGGACTGTATTCCTTGGAGTTTAGAAGAATGAGGGGAGACCTCATAGAAACATTTTGAATGTTGAAAGGCATGGACAGAGTGGATGTGGCAAAGTTGTTTCCCATGATGGGGGAGTCTAGTATGAGAGGGCATGACTTAAGGATTGAAGGGCACCCATTCAGAACAGAAATGCGAAGAAATTTTTTTAGCCAGAGGGTGGTGAATCTATGGAATTTGTTGCCATGGGCGGCAATGGAGGCCAAATCATTGGGTGTATTTAAGGCAGAGATTGATAGGTATCTGAGTAGCCAGGGCATCAAAGGTTATGGTGAGAAGGTGGGGGAGTGGGACTAAATGGGAGAATGGATCAGCTCATGATAAAATGGTGGAGCAGACTCGATGGGCCGAATGGCTGACTTCTGCTTCTTTGTCTTATGGTCTTATGGTACACTGTGAATCTCCTGATTCATCCTTGGTTTTTGGATTGGATATGTTGTTATGTTCCTGAAGGCATACACTCATCCATACAGGTCTTGATGAAGTTGGTGGCAATTGTAGCCTATTCATTTGGACTCAGAAGATGAATCCCTGAATATTGACCAGTCCACTGACTCCATGCAATCCTGCAAACACTCCTCCACCTCCCTTGGCCATACTGTCTTGGTCCTCACCACTGGTGCAGCAGACTTTAGCCTCTGGGATTAGAAGTACAACCAGGTGATTGGACTTTCCAGAGTGTGGGTGTTGGATGGTACAGACAGCGTTCTTGATGATGGTATAACAGTGCTCAAGTGTACTGATTCCTCTGGTTCCACAGAAATGTTGATAGTAGTTGTTCATAGACTTCTTCAAGCTGGTCTGGTTGAGATCTTCCGCAATGCTATGGGAGGGATCAGAGTGCTCAGTTTCGTGCCTTCTGATTACGTTGCCTAACTCCTACAGTGCCTACCTGATGTTGGCTTGAGGTGGAATGTACACCGCTACCAGGATGATGGTGGAAAACTGCTTCGGGAGATAAAGTGGATGATATTTGACCTCCAGATCAGGGTTTCCCAAACTTTTTTGTTATGCCATGGACCAATACCATTAAGCAAAGGGTCTGTGGACCCTGGGTTGGGAGCTCCTGGTCTAGATGTTCCAGGTCGGCAGAATTTCTTGTTTTAAGGGGGATTCAGTCTATTTTCCCACCTTGCATCATTCTCATTTTTTTTTTCATAAACTTTGAAGAACTTTAACTTTGCCAGAGTGTATTCTGATAACTTCATCAAATATAAACTAGTGTAGTGGTTCCCAGCCTTTTATGGCAATCACTGAAGGGCCTGTGGACCCAGGTTGAGAACCCCTGGACTAGTGCATGGCCATGATTTGAGGCCCTCAAGATTTGTCCCTGTGACCTGTATTATACTTGCTGACCGAGGTGGTAATTGGGTAATTCTTTTCACTCCGCCCCCACAAACACCACTATTAAAATGTATACGCTCTCTTTGTCTTGCAAATTTTGACATAGAGGCAAGTGAACTTGGTGCAGCTGAAGACGTTCGGCTCTCCAATTTAATTTTAGTCTTGTTATTGTGAAAATAGTTGTTCATTTTGAGAGTGTGGATTCTTGGGCAGTAAAAAGCCGGTTTAACAAATACACAGGAAATGTAGAAACATAGAAAACCTGTAGCACAATACAGGCCCTTCGGCCCACAAAGTTGTGCCGAACATGTCCCTACCTTAGAAATTACTAGGCTTACCTATAGCCCTCTATTTTTTTAAGCTCCATGTACCTATCCAAAAGTCTCTTAAAAGACCCTATCGTATCTGCCTGCACCACTGTTGCCGGCAGCCCATTCCACACACTTACCACTCTCTCAGTGAAAAAAACTTACCCCTGACATCTCCTCTGGTACCTACTGCCCAGCACCTTAAACCTGCGTCCTCTTGTGGCAACCATTTCAGCCCTGGGAAAAAGCCTCTGACTATCCACACGATCAATGCCTCTCATCATCTTATACATCACTATCAGGTCACCTCTTATCCTCCGTCGCTCCAAGGAGAAAAGGCCGAGTTCACTCAACCTATTCTCATAAGGCATGCTCCCCAATCCAGGCAACATCCTTGTAAATCTCCTCTGCACCCTTTCTATGGCTTCCACCTCTTTCCTGTAGTGAGGTGATCAGAACTGAGCACAGTACTCCCAAGTGGGGTCTGACCAGGGTCCTATATAGCTGCAACATTACCTCTCGGCTCCTAAATTCAATTCCACGATTAATGGAGGCCAACACACCATACGCCTTCTTAACCACAGAGTCAACCTGCGCAACTGCTTTGAGTGTCCTGTGGACTCTGACCCCAAGATCCCTCTGATCCTCCACACTGCCAGGAGTCTTACCATTAATACTATATTCTGTCATCATATTTGACCTACCAAAATGAACCACTTCACACTTATCTAGGTTGAACTCTATCTGCCACTTCTCAGCCCAGTTTTGCATCCTATCAATGTCCCACTGTAACCTCTGACAGCCCTCCACACTATCCAAAACACCTCCAATCATTGTGTCATCAGCAAACATACAAACCCATCCCTCCACTTCCTCATCCAGGTCATTTTTAAAAATCACGAAGAGTAAGGGTCCCAGAACAGATCCCTGAGACACTCCACTGGTGACCGACCTCCATGCAGAATATGACCCGTCTACAACCACTCTTTGCCTTCTGTGGGCAAGCCAGTTCTGGATCCACAAAACAATGTCCCCTTGGATCCTATGCCTCCTTACTTTCTCAATAAGCCTTGCATGGGGTACCTTATCAAATGCCTTGCCAAAATCCATATACACTACATCTACTGCTCTTCCTTCATCAATGTGTTTAGTCACATCCTCAAAAAATTCAATCAGGCTCGTAAGGCACGACCTGCCCTTGACAAAGCCATGCTGACTACTCCTAATCATGTTATACCTCTCCAAATGTTCATAAATCCTGCCACTCAGGATCTTCTCCATCAACTTACCAACCACTGAAGTAAGACCCACTGGTCTATAATTTCCTGGGCTATCTCTACTCCCTTTCTTGAATAAAGGAACAACATCCGCAACCCTCCAATCCTCCGGAACCTCTCCCGTCCCCGTTGATGATGCAAAGATCATCGCCAGAGGCTCAGCAATCTCCTCCCTCGCCTCCCACAGTAGCCTGGGGTACATCTCATCCGGTCCTGGCGACTTATCCAACTTGATGCTTTCCAAAAGCTCCAGCATATCCTCTTTCTTAATATCTACATGCTTAAGCTTTTCAGTCTGCTGCAAGGCATCACTACAACCACCAAGATCCTTTTCCATAGTGAATACTGAAGTAAAGTATTCATTAAGTTCCTCTGCTATTTCCTCCAGTTCCATACATACTTTCCCACTGTCACACTTGATAGGTCCTATTCTTTCATGTCTTATCCTCTTGCTCTTCACATACTCGTAGAATGCCTTGGGGTTTTCCTTAATCCTGCCTGCCAAGGCCTTCTCATGGCCCCTTCTGGCTCTCCTAATTTCCTTTTTAAGCTCCTTCCTCTTAGCCTTATAATCTTCTAGATCCCTAACATTACCTAGCTCTCTGAACCTTTTGTAAGCTTTTCTTTTCTTCTTGACTAGATTTATTATTGCCTTTGAACATCATGATTCCTGTACCCTACCATAACTTCCCTGTCTCATTGGAACGTACCTGTGCAGAACTCCACGCAAATATCCCCTGAACATTTGCCACATTTCTTCCGTACCTTTCCCTGAGAACATCTGTTCCCAATTTAAGCTTCCAGTTTCCTGCCTGATAGTCTCATAATTCTCCTCACTCCAATTAAACGCTTTTCTAACTTGTCTGTTCCTATCTCTCTCCAATGCTATTTAAAAGGAGATAGAATTATGATCACTATCTCCAAAATGCTCTCCCACTGAGAGATGTGACACCTGACCAGGTTCATTTCCCAATACCAAATCAAGTACATTCTCTCCTTTTGTAGACTTATCCACATATTGTGTCAAGAAACCATCCTGAACACACCTAACAAATTCCACCCTATCTGAACCTCTTGCTCCAGGGAGATGCCAATTGATATTTGGAAAATTAAAATCTCCCATCGCGACAAGTCTGTTATTATTACACCTTTCCAGAATCTGTCTCCCTTTCTGCTTCTCGATGTCCCTGTTACTATTGGGTGGCCTATAAAAAAACATCAGTACTGTTATTGACCCCTTCCTATTCCTAACCTCTACCCACCGAGACTCTGTAGACAATCCCTCCATAGCATCCATCTTTTCTGCAGCCGTGACACGATCTCTGATCAACAGTGTCACGCCCCACCTCGTTTGCCTCCCTCCCTGTCCTTTCTGACCCCGCACTTGAAGTAGCCATTCCTGTCCCTGAGCCATCCAAGTCTCTGTAATGTGCTCTGTAATGAGAATCCAGGTGCTGGTGGTTGGAGCAAGAAATAAACTGCTGGTGGAACCCAGTAGATCAAACAGCATCTGTAGAGGCAAAAGACTGGTTGGCATTTCAGGCCAAGACCTTGCATCAGGAGTTGGGCATAGTGGAATGTTTTTCCTTGGTGAATTGCAATGAGGAGGATGTGTACTACCATGCTAGAATCATTAGATGTGATTAGCAGCCATCCCTAGATGATCTGCCTTACTTGATTCAATTCATTAGAACGAATTGAAACATTTGAGCCGCCCCCCCCCACCCCAACTCCCGTACTACCATAGTAGATAACAGGGTGTAATTAATCACATTGGTTCACACCCTGGAGTTTCCTGTGTTATGGAAATGTATATTCCTTTTTAAGTTCCCAACTTTTATAAAATTAACAGTGCAAGGTGCTGTTTGCTCTTTCAATAACATCTCCCAAGTAGTTTCGCTGTTTTACACTGATGTGGGCTCAATCTTGAAACTTGCAAATTCGACAGTAGTGTTCAGGTACCCACACAAAATGCTGGAGGAACTCAGCAGGCCAGGCAGCATCTATGGGAAAGAAGTACAGTCAACATTTCGGGCCGAAACGTTGACTGTACTTTCTTTCATAGATGTTGCCTGCACTGCTGTGTTCCTTTAGCATTTGTGTGTGTTGCTCGGATTTCCAGCATCTGCAGATTTTATCTTGTTCGTGTTCGGGTACTGCTTGCACCTATAATCCACACTTAATAATAAAGATTTAGGAAAAAAAACACTGAAAATGTCACCTCCACAGAAAGTTTGATTTAGTTGAGGCCACTGCCCTAATTTTTAAACGTAATGAATGTTCCCTGCTGAAAATAACTAATGCTAATTTCATTAAAAACCACTTTCTTTTCTCTTTTCAGAAAGAATTGAGCCTTCCCCGAAGAGGGAGTCTGTAAGTAGAACTGATTTATATCTTGCAGTTTTTCTGCAGATAGGTGTCTGATGTTTTCTTTAAATTTGGTTTCATTGTTTGCAGCTTTCTGACCTACAATATATAATTTTCATGCAGAGCAGGATTCGAACTTTGGTGACAAGTTTATGTAAATAAGCCATTATTTTGTTGGTGTGGTGAGATCATCATGTTTAACAACTGCTCAACATGTGCCGGATATTTCAGTGGCTCGCTGGCTGATGAATGTTTTGTTTATACAGTCCTGAGGAGGAGATGATTGGTTGAGGAATTGTGGTCACACTTCAATTGCTCTACACTTACTGGTTACAGTTAACCATTAATAGTTTGCTTTCTGATAAGAAGCAACATCTTTCAGTTTGGGAAAGTTAACATGAGTTTTTTTTGGCAATGCTTCCATGTAGCTTCTATGCCTGTTGAATTATTGTTCTAACAACTAGGCTAATAGGAAAAACTTGCACATTTCCTGATTGTCAGGATTAGATTTGTGTGTGTAATTTTTTTTATGTAGTATATAAATATTCTTCGCCGTCTGGTGGTGTAGTGGCATCCACACTGGACTTTTGGGGTTAGTGGTCGCGGATTCGAACCCAGCTGGCTCCTTGCTCACTTTTCATCCATGCTGGGTTGAGCATCGAGCTAGCAACTCAAACTTGTAAATGAAACAGACAAATGCTGAAGAAACGGTAAGGTTGCCACCCAATGCGCCACAAGGTGCCAAGAGGAATAACATAAACGTTCAGTTTATTGACCATGTGCTCATTTGACTTGAGTGTACTCATAATAATCAGCAAGTCCCATCCAAATTAATACCCAGGGTGCCAGCTTCACACACTTCCTTTGTTTTCCACACAACCAAGAGATCTAGTCAACGACTCGAGGAAGAAACCCCATATGCATAAGATGTCTCTGGCAGGGAATGATAAAGTGACGAAGTAACTCTTGGCAAGAGGAACTCTGTTAGGTAACAGCAGGGCAGTAGGATAGTGACTTAGTCTCTGTCAGTATGATGTGTTGGAGACACCTTAATGTCTCCATTCTGGTGGGTCTTGTAAGGAAGTACACTGTATGAGATTTGATGAGGTACAAGAAAACTAAGACCATTGATGTAGTGCGGCATTTCTTGGAAATGATGCTGAGCTAATTAACACTTAGGAATTGATAAAATTCAGTCAAAGTAAATATAAACACTAAAGATCTAAAATACATTGCTAAATATGTAAATACTAAGGTAATGATAAACTTGTCTTGCATACTGTCCATACAGATGTATAACAGTGTATTGAGGTAGTGAAAGGTTGAACAATAACAGGGCAGTGAAGTGTTACAGTCACAGAGAAAGTGCAGTGCAGGCAGAGGCAAGGAGCAAGATCACAACAAGGTAGATTGTGATACCTCCCTTTTAATTGTATCATTTGAGAATCTGCAGGCTTCCTAAGAAATCATCGAGATGCAGAGCTGAACGGGCGCTTCCTGGCCCAATGAGTCGCGCTGCCCAGTAACCAACCTATTTATTAAATCAAGTTCACAATTTTATGGAATTCCACTGGAAATTTTGTTGGAGCAAAGCCTCAGCCTTTGTGAGTTAATCTATGTGGATCCAACTGAAAGTCATTGCTACTTATAGTCACTTAACAGTGACGTATTTTTGTAGCCTCATGCTGTGGATGTTGTTTGGGAGAGGATGCTGATGTTGGTTCACTTATTGCTCCGTTGGATTTGAAAGATTTTGCAGAGACTGCATTGGTGGTATCTTTTCTGTGTCTTCAGTTGGTTGCTGCAAACAGGCCGGGTCTGAGAAGCATAAGAGGGCAAGGGGTTGTGAGCCAGGTGTGAGATCTGCAGTCAAAGGCTGTTCTAAGCCACTGAAGGCAGTCGTGGATTTCATCATTCACGCCCACTTGTTTTGAGAAGTCATTCCTGATTTATGAGAAATGGACCATATCTTCCTGGGTCTTGCAATGGTCTTTACTTTTGGAGCCACATGTTGTACAGTTGGGAGGCATTTGGTAGAGGAGCTTTGTCTGATTGATGTGTCGGACTAGCCTCTTGTATGGTTCAGTAAACAAGTTAATAACCGCTTGGAGCTCTTCTGGTGTGTTCGCTAACACATTGCCGCAGCTTGATCTTTGAGGCTGGGCAGTGTTGATTTGGATTTTCAGGTGAAATAGATTGCATGATTTCAGCAGATGTGTTGGATATGCAGAATTGAACCTGGAAGGATTGACAGGAGCGTAGGGGTAAAAATGTAACCTTGCATGGCATCATTCTGTGTTATGATCTGTTCTACTGTAGACCCGTGGTTGTGGGTACCATCATAAAGTAAACACAAGATGTGGAATCTCCCAGGGTCACTCCCACAGGATAGTCGTAAACTCAGATGTTTCTGCTCCTTTGTGGGCGTGTTGTGATTCCCACATGGGCCTCATCTGTCGCCTCAGAACATGTGTGAAAGCAAGTCTTCACTGATGCTAAATGATTGCCTAAGGAGAAATATGGTGCCCATAAAAAATATTCAACCCCTTTGGAAGTTTTCATGTTTTATTGCTGTTTTACAACATTGAATAGATAGATACATAGATATACATTATTGATCCCGAGGGAAATTGGGTTTCGTTACAGCCGCACCAACCAAGAATAGAGCATAAATATAGCAATACAAAAACCACAAACAATCAAACAACAATATGCAAACTATGCCAGAAGGAAATAAGTCCAGGACCAGCCTATTGGCTCAGGGTGTCTGACTCTCCACGGGAGGAGCTGCAAAGTTCGATGGCCACAGGCGGGAACAACCTCCAATGACGCCCAGTGTTGTATCTCGATGGAATATGGCCGGAGTCCAACAGCAAAAAGTTCAATATCCGGTCTACAAACACATTCTACGATCGTAATATGACCAGGATTGCATCATCCGTTGTTAACCAGAACAGCAAGCCCCAACTCCTTTTTGCTTACCGCTCTCAGTGCAGTTCCGGTCAGCCCGAACGGTCTGGAAGCCGTCCATGGAAAAGTTTTGATCGGGTATGTCCACGTGCAGTCCAAGTGGAGATCTCCTCTTCTCCATAAGTCTCTGTTGTCTTGACCCGGTCCTCTTTCCTCGTCTTTTTGATCCCCCTCTGCATCCTTTGTGTGTTTTCCTCCAGATTTCAGCAGGGGTGTCCGCCGCTCTGTTCGCTAAACCGGCTGGCATAAGGGCAATCAGCTGGTCCCTGGAATAAACAACGCGACCATTCTGCTGCCCCGCTAATGAGACGTGTCCAAGTGTAACTATTTCCAGCGCTAAAAACCCAAATAAAACTCTCTCCACCTGCATGTTAGAGAGGGTGCAGTTTCAACGTGTTACCATGGCAAAAAAAAATACAACAAATAACGTAAGTTTAAAAAAAAGTAAGAAGAAAAAACTAAGAAAACTATTTGGAACGGCTTAACAGGCTGCATGAATGACCGGCCCTTGCGCACATGGTATGACATGAATCACAGTGGATTTAATTTAACTTTTTGGCACTGATCAACGAAAAAGAACTTCTCGTATCAGTGTAAACAGATCTCTACAAAATGAACTAAATTAGTTACAAATATAAAATAAAATAATTAATTGCATAAGTATTCACCCCTTTAAAGCCAGTATTTAGTAGATTCACCTTTGGCAGAAAATACATACTTGAGTCTGTGTGGATAAGTCTCTATCAGTTTTGCACATCTAGATATTGTAATTTTTCCCCATTCTACTTTTCAAAACTGCTCCAGCTCTGTCAGACTGCAGGGGGATCGTGAGTGAACAACACCTTCAAGTCCAGCCACAAATTCTCAATTGGATAGAGGTCTGGACATTAATTTTGTTGTTTTTAAGCCATTCCTGTGTAGCTTTGGCTTTATGCTTGGGGTCATTGTCTTGCTGGAAAACAAATCTTCTCCCAAATCACAGTTCTCTTGCAGACTGCATAGCATTTAGTCTGATGCCCAAAAAGCTCAATTTTGGTTTCATCAAACCATAGAGTCTTCCAGCTGACTTCAGCATCACCCACATGCCGTCTGGCAAACTCTAGTTAGATTATAATTATGACGACACGTAGTCCTCTTTTATTGTCATTTAGTAATGCATGCATTAAGAAATGATACAATATTTCCTCCGGTGTGATATCACAAAACACAGGACAGACCAAGACTGAAAAAACTGACAAAACCACATAATTATAGCTTATAGTTACAACAGTGCAACAATACCATAACTTGATGAAGAAGTCCATGAGCACAGTAAAAGTTCAAAGTCTCTCAAATGTCCCACATCTCATGTAGACGGGAGAAGGAAGAAGAACTCTCCCTGCCATGCCGACCACAATCCAACTCTGAGTCATCCGAAAACTTCGAGCTCTGATCAACTCTCCGACACCAAGTACTTGAGCGCCATCTCTGTCCGAAAGATTCGACCTCATCCTCGGTCGCCAACAGGCAAAGCCAAGGATTTTGAGGCCTACCCTCCGAAAGATTCCCGACCACGCAGTAACGACAGCAGCGAACGAGCGTTTCAGAAATTTCTCCAGATGTTCCTCTGGGCTTTCATGTCCATTCTCCATCAAATCAGAATTGTCCACAGCCCCTATTTAACAGATACGATATCATTTTTCACCGGAGGGCTGCGCAGTTGAGATTTCATGAGTCTTTTTTTCAACAGTGGTTTTCTCTGTACCACTCCCCCATAAAGTTGCGGTTGGTGAAGTAGGGTAAAGAAAAACCCCAAGGCATTCTTCAATTATGTGAAGAACAGAGGGAATGTAGGAGTGAAGGTAGAACTGATTAGAGATAAAGGTGGGAAGATGTGCTTGGAGGCTGTGGAAGTGAGCGAAGTCCTCAATGAATACTTCTTTTTGGTATTCAGCAATGAGAGGGAACTTAATGACAATGAGGACAATATGAGTGAGGTTGATGTTCTGGAGCATTTTGATATTAAGGGAGAGGAGGTGTTGGAGTTGTGAAAATTCATTAGGACTGATAAGTCTCTGGGGCCTGACGAAATATTCCCCAGGCCGCTCCACGAGGCGAGGGAAGAGATTGCTGAGCCTCTGGCTAGGATCTTTATGTCCTCGTCCACAGGAATGGTACCGGAGGATTGCAGGGAGGTTTATGTTGTCCCCTTGTTCAAAAAAGGTAGTAGGGATAGTCCGGGTAATTATAAACCAGTGAGCCTTACGGCAGTGGTGGGAAAGCTGTTGGAAAAGGTTCTTAGAGATAGGATCTATGGGCATTTAGAGAATCATGGTCTGATCAGGGACAGTCAGCATGGCTTTGTGAAGGGCAGATCGTGTCTAACAAGCCTGATAGAGTTCTTTGAGGAGGTGAGCAGGCATATAGATGAGGGTAGTGTAGTGGATGTGATCTATATGGATTTTAGTAAGGCATTCGACAAGGTTCCACACGGTAGGCTTATTCAGGAAGTCAGAAGGCATGGGATCCAGGGAAGTTTGGCCAGGTAGATTCAGAATTGGCTTGCCTGCAGAAGGCAGAGGGTAGTGGTGGAGGGAGTACATTCAGATTGGAGGATTGTGACTATGGGTGTCCCACAAGGATCGGTTCTGGGACCTCTACTTTTCATGATTTTTACTAACGACCTGGATGTGGGGGTAGAGGGGTGGGTTGGCAAGTTTGCAGGCAACACAAAGGTTGGTGGTGCTGTAGATAGTGTAGAGGATTGTCGAAGATTGCAGAGAGACATTGATAGGATGCAGAAGTGGGCTGAGAAGTGGCAGATGGAGTTCAACCCAGAGAAGTGTGAGGTGGTACACTTTGGAAGGACAAACTCCAAGGAAGAGTACAAAGTAAATGGCAGGATACTTGGTAGTGTGGAGGAGCAGAGGGATCTGGGGGTACATGTCCACAGATCCCTGAAAGTTGCCTCACAGGTGGATAGGGTAGTTAAGAAAGCTTATGGGGTGTTAGTTTTCATAAGTCGAAGGATAGATTTTAAGAGTCGCGATGTAATGATGCAGCTCTATAAAACTCTGGTTAGGCCACACTTGGAGTACTGTGTCCAGTTCTGGTCGCCTCACTATAGGAAGGATGTGGAAGCATTGGAAAGGGTACAGAGGAGATTTACCAGGATGCTACCTGGTTTAGAGCGTGTGGATTATGATCAGAGAGTAAGGGAGCTAGGGCTTTACTCTTTGGAGAGAAGGAGGATGAGAGGAGATATGATAGAGGTGTACAAGATAATAAGAGGAATAGATAGAGTGGATAGCCAGTGCCTCTTCCCCAGGGCACCACTGCTCAAAAAAAAGAGGACATGGCTTTAAGGTAAGGGGTGGAAAGTTCAAGGGGGATATTAGAGGAAGGTTTTTTACTCAGAGAGTGGTTGGTGTGTGGAATGCACTATCTGAGTCAGTGGTGGAGGCAGATACACTAGTGAAGTTTAAGAGACTACTAGACAGGTATATGGAGGAATTTAAGGTGGGGGGTTATATGGGAGGCAGGGTTTGAGGGTCGGCACAACATTGTGGGCCGAAGGGCCTGTAATGTGCTGTACTATTCTATGTTCTATGTATGTGTAGTCTCTCCTATCTCAACACTGAAACTTATAACTCCCCCAGAGTTGTCATAGGTCTCTTGGTGGCTTCCCTCACTAGTCCTCTTCTTTCACAGTCACTCAGTTTTTGAGGACAACCTGCTCCAGGCAGATTTACAGATGTGCCATATTCTTTCCATTTCCCTGATGATTGACTTATCTGTACTCCAAAGGATATTCAGTGACTTGGAAACTTTCTTGTATCCATCCTCTGACTTGTGTTTTTCAATAACCTTTTCATGGAGTTGCTTGGAGTGTTCTTTTATCTTCATTATGTAGGTTTTGCCAGGATACTGACTTACCAGCAGTTGGATCTTTCAGATTCAGGTGTATTTTTACCACTTAACTAATTATGTGACTTCTAAAACCAGTTGGCTGCTCCAGTGATAATTTGGTGTGTCATATTGAAGGGGAGTGAATACTTATATAACACACACAAAATGCTAGAGGAATTCAGCAGGCCAGGCAGCATCTATAGAAAAAAGTACAGTCAACATTTTGGCTGAGACCCTTCAGCAGGACTTCTTGTATTTTTTTTCTGTAGATGCTGCCCGGCCTGCTGAGCTCCTCCAGCATTTTGTGTGTGTTGCTTGGATTTTCGGCATCTGCAGATTTTCTCTTGTTTGTGAATACTTATGAAATCAATTATTTTGTGATTTATATTTGTAACTAATTTAGATAATCTTTGTAGTGATCTGTTTTCACTTTGATGCGAAAGAGTCTTTTTCTGTTGATCAGTGTCAGAAAAGTCAAATTAAATCATTGTAAAACAATAAAGCATGAAAACTTCTGAGGGGGTGTATACCACCAGGAGTGTTATTCTAGAGCAAAATTTTTCTGTAGTAAATGTGTTCAATCTGATTAATAACATGGTTTACAGAGAAGAGTCCCAATCAATTGATACGACCTTGACACTCCTTGTGTTTGTGAGATCTCAGCTCACTGCCGTTATCAGGATTAGATGGAATATTTGAAATGGTCAGGTGATTTAATAAAGTAATGTGTTTAGAAATAAAAATATACTCAATGCACTGAAGCTGGTCCAGAATTGATTTTCATATGGGTGCCTCTTTGGCCAACTCTGTATAGATTATGTTTCTGGTCGAGAGATGGGTGGGAGTAACTTCAATAAATATTTTGTGCTTTTACTGTTTAGGGAGGTACCAATGGGTATCCTACTTATTTAGAATGGTGCATCTTTGGTGTAGCAGAAAGTTTTCCTCAGGTTGGTTAGTTGCTTGGACTTCTCAAGATGAGAGCACGTTTGCCAGTGAAAATTACAGTGTTGGCATTGATTTCATGGGAAGCCTTCTCTCCAAATGATAGTTTTATATACTCTGTGCAGTAATTGTGGCCTATAAGAACTGTGTGGCTCCTGCATAATGGATCTTGGAGGTGACCCAGTTTTTCTACCAGGTGAGACATGAAGGAAAGAAGGTAAAGTGAAATAGGGAGGAATACGAAATCTTGTGCACAGTTGGGATCTGGCTGCTTTAGGAAATGGATTCAGGCAGACGCTTTGAAGGTGACCGTTGTGTTGCTGATTAGTGGACTTAATGAGGTTCACAGACCTTTACTGTTTTATGTTTTGTGCTCTTTACACTTGGTTTGAGTCACTGGTTTATTAAACACTTCGCTGATGTTATCACACTATCCACCCCACGTCCACAAATAAAGCCTCTATCTATCTATCCAACTAATCTCTTTGCATCCATTCCACAACGTGAGGGAGTAAAAATCTTTGCTTTATGACTCCATCACAATGTACAGACACGTGAATTTATAAGTCTGGTGGCTTGTAGAAAGAAGCTGTTCCATAGCCTGTTGGTCCTGGCTTTAATGCTGTGGTACCGTATGCTAGATGGAAGCAGCTGAAACAGTTTATGGTTGGGGTGACTGGTGTCCCCGATGATTTTTCAGGCCCTCTTAACGTACCTGTTGCTGTAAATGTCCTCAGTGGAGGGAAGTATACATCTATAGATATGCTGGGCTGTCCGTACCGGGCGGTGATACAGCCGGTCAGGATGCTCTCAATGGACCCCTGTAGAAGGTCTTGAGGATTTGGGGGCTTATGCTGGACTACTTCAGTTGCCTGATGTGGCAGAGACGCTGTTGTGCTTTTTTTTTTGCCACACAGCTGGCGTGTACAGTCCAGGTGAGGTCATCGGTGATGTGTATACTGAGGAACTTGAAACCACTTGCTCTGTAACAGTATTCATGTACATCTTTGCTGTAACCGATGAACAGCATGCCTGTACATCTTTCCAGGAAGAGGTACAGTCAACGTTTCGGGCCGAGACCCTTCGTACTGATGAAGGGGCTTGGCCCGAAATGTCAACTGCACCTCTTCCTAGAGATGCTGCCTGGCGTGCTGCGTTCACCAGCAACTTTGATGTGTGTTGCTTGAATTTCCAGCATCTGCAGATTTCCTCATGCTTGACTGTACATCTTTGCTTAGTGGATATATCTATCCAGTCAGAATATTGTAGGTTCAAGCTTCACAGGCAGTTTGCTGCTTTAGTTACACCAAAGTCGTGTTAGTCTACTCCCACCAGTTTAGATAGATGATTTAGACCCTTGGCTTTGATGGAAGAAGAACAAAAGTTCAACTGGTATCTTCTCTAACAGTCCGATTGATAAACAAAAAGACTGACTGACTCTGTTTATCTCATTTCTATATGTTTGATCTTGCTGTATTCACAATGGCTAGCTGAAAATTGTTACTGCAGTTCAGGTGGTTTATCCGAGTACTTCTGTGAGATGTGATAGATATAATACGGTCCTTTTCTATTGCACTGAGTTCAGGATTTAGATTATTCTTGCAATATTTTATTTGTGACTCAAGTGACTTCTCTGTTGCTTTCAGCTTTATAACTGAGTGTGATTCAGCAAGCTTTGGCTGTAGTTCCCAAATGATCGTAATTGCCTGGGCTGTTCTAGGTTGCCACAGAAACAATTGACTGCTGCACTAGCCTTTGATGTATTATATAGACATTGTTGGCAATCAGTACCAAAAAAAACTAACCTTAAATTGCTCTATTACTGCTACAGTTGGCCCCAATGTAATCAGAAACACAAGGAGCAAAATTTTCTTATTTATCTGCAAGGATTTGTAACATTCTGTACTACACGTTGTGTGGGTTTTTTAAAATCCTTAATTATCTTAATTCATGCGCCTTTGTAATCATTAAATGACAATTCACTTGTGATGTATCCAACCTACAGTGAAATAAGCTATGTTAATGGTTGTAAAGGTGCACTTCAGATAAATTATTCCCACTGAATTGATCGTCGCAGCTGTTCAATGGGGCTTATCGAATTTGTGATTAGAAAAGACACGCTTTATCTCTGGGCACACAAGGTGATGACAGTTACTGCTGACCATAGGCTTAGCAATTGTCACATCCGTTAGGTTGCTCAGGTCTAGCCTTTGTATCTAAATGATTTGGCTCAGAGTGGATAAAGTCTCAGCAAATGAATAAGTATAGTACTTCCTTTGCTTTCAGCTATATTTGAATATATTCTCTCCCTGTTGAAGTAATGCAGTACCACATGCCCGTCTGTTTCTTCCAGTCCTGCTCTTTGTTTGCCTGTTAGTACAGTGCCATTTCCTGACAGAGAGGTTAAACTGAGGATCTGCTCTCTGCTTTCCGATTTTTCATTAAGAGAATAGTTCCTTGATTGTTGGAGGAAACTTTCATGTGCTGAAAAAGTCGGCTGGAAACAAGTGTGACATTCAGGCTGGAATGACTGATTATACCTGCTTAAATTGTGTCTTTGGCAGGACCTTACTGATAAGCTTAAAGTGTGTGCATTCATAAATGAAAGCACCTTCTATTTGGTTTCCTTGCCATCAGGAATTAAACTGCCAAAGCCAGACCTGAAGCAGGTTGTGCAGGAGATCGGATCCTTTTGTTTAAAAGAAACACTTTGTCAGTTGAACTTTTCTGTTTTTTCCTTCAACTGATGTGTTGGAGAATGTCATTTGATTTCATTGTGTTGAGCATTTTATTTGGTGTGCTAATAATTGCATAAGAAATCTGTGCAGGAATGAGGCCAGCTGATCCCGCAGACCTAGTCCACCATGCGAAAGAGTATGGCTGTCCTGAGCTTCACTTCAGTAGTAATCTCTTTTCTCTTCCCTATCTCTGATACCCGGTGACGTATCTCCATTCTCAACTCTGCCTCACTCTCCTCTACCGCTCCCCGGGATAGGCTGTCTGTGGTCACTTCACCGCAGGGGACTAATACCGAGGACCGTACCCTGCTGAATGAGTCCCTCCATGCCTCTGCTGCGTTATCCTCTTCCCGTATCTCTCTGATCAGCTCAACAAAAGATGGAGGTGGGGGGGGGGGGCAGGTCTTATGAGAATGTCAGAGACTCCACGCAATCCGGTCATGGGACTGAGCACCCCTGGCTATCTGGTCCATTCTTAACTGATCCACCTCAGCTGCCAGAATGACCCCTCTGCGCTGCAAGCAATTTAGCTGCCTCTCTAGCTGAAAGTAAAAGCAGAAAGCTTCTCCTCCTCCTCCTCCTCCTCCTCCTCAATGAAACCCCAGCAGGAGCTCCGTCTGGCTTCCAGTCGGACCAAACGTTCGTTCCTCAAGTTCTGTGATTCTTATCGGAGATTCGTGAAGGGCTATGCCAAAGTGAGTCACCCCTTGAATCAGCTTCTGTGTGGTCACCCTCCCTTGGGGAAGAAAAGGAGGGGGAAAAAAGGACTGGAGGGTGGAGCACTTTGGACAGAGGTGGGATGCAAAATGTGAGGAGGCTTTTCAGTCGCTGAAGGAGCTGCTGACCCAGGCGCCGGTGCTGGCTTTTGCGGACCCCTGATTACCATATGTACTGCACACAGATGCCAGCCGAGAGGGTTTAGGGGGCGTCCTGTATCAGGATCAGGGCACCGGGTTGAGGCCTGTGGCGTTTGTCAGCCGGAGTTTGTCGCCCTCAGAGAGAAACTACCCCACACACAAGTTGGAATTCCTGGCATTGAAATGAGCGGTGGTGAATAAGCTCAGTGACTATCTCTACGGGGCCAAGTTTGAGGTGAGGACGGACAACAACCCCCTAACTTATATCCTGACCACGGCGAAACTGGATGCCGTAGGCCATCGGTGGTTGGCAGCATTGTCTGCCTATGATTTCAGCCTGAAGTAGCGGCCGGGGAGCCGGAACATTGATGCGGATGCTTTGTCCCGACAGGTGCATGAGGGACTCGACAGGGATGAGGAGTGGGAGAGGGTTCCTGCCCTGGGGGTGAAGGCCATGTGTTAGTTTGCCATCACCGTGAAGGCAGAGGAAAAGGAGAGGCCGGATTGAGCAGTGGATCAATTAGGAGCTTCTGATGACACCATTCCCCAAGTTTATTGTAACCTGACTGCTCTGAAGACAAATCAGCTGCCGGAATTGAGTTCTGGGGAAGTGGTAGCTGCTCAGTGAGATGATCCAGACATTGGCAGTATTTGGTCCGCGGTTGAAAAGGGAGACATGGCTCGTGGAGAAGGCGAAACACGCTTCAGTGCCTCCATTACTGAAAGAATGGCCTTGGTTGGAGTTGAAGAACCAGATCTTTTACCGGGTCACATCACTACCAGACCGACCCCGGCGTTGCCAGCTGGTTCTGCCTGAGAAGTATCGGAGGATTGCGTTGAAGTCACTTCATGATGATTCTGGACATTTGGGGGTGGAAAAGCCCTATGTATTGCTCAGAGACTGGTTTTACTGGCCCCGAATGAAGTCGGAGGTTGAAGAATACTGCAAGTCATGCATTCGCTGCATACTGCGGAAGACACTGCCTATGCGGGTAACTCCTTTGTCCCACTTGCAGGGCCCCTGGACCTGGTGTGTATGGATTTTCTGTCTATAGAACCCGATGCCAGCAACACGGCAAATGTCTTAGTCATCACAGACCACTACACCAGATATGCTCAGGCTTTTCCTACCAAGGACCAGAGGGTGACTATGGTGGCAAAAGTGTTATGGGAGAAGTATTTCATTTATTATGGCCTTCCCAGGCAGATGCATAGTAACCAGGGACGGGACTTCGAGAGCGGACTCATGTATGAGTTATTGGGCATGCTTAGAGTTGAGAAGTTGAGGACCACTCCCTATCACCCGCAGGGCGATTACCAGCCTGAGAGGTTTAATCGGACCTTGCTAGACATGTTCGGGACCCTGGGGATCAGCAAGAAGAGCAAGTGGAGTCAACATATTGGGCATCTGGTTCACCGTTACAACTGTAGCCGAAATGAAGCTACTGGATACTCGCCATATTATCTGATGTTTGGGCACGAGGCGAGGTTGCCCACTGACCTTTGTTTTGGGACTGAGGAGGGTGACTTACCACCCAAGCCTTATCTGAAGTATGTGTCTGATATGAGGAGAGAGCTGAAAAGGGCTTATGAATTGGCTGGGGTCACGGCTGCCAAGCAGAGTCAAGGAAATAAGAGGAGGTATGATCAAAAAGTGAGGTTCTTCCAACTCCTGCCGGGAGACCGAGTCCTCATAAGGAATTTCGGGCTACCAGGAAAGCACAAGTTGGCTGACTGCTCGGCAGCCACACCCTATGTGGTGGTGAGTCAGATGCCAAACCTACCAGTTTTCCGGGTGAAACCAGAGGATAGGAATGGGCCTGACAAGATTCTCCATCGGAACCACCTGTTGCCCCTGGGACAAGAGGTGCAGGTAGACCCAGAGCCCGACTTGGAGCCTACACCTAGTAAGAGGACTCAGCGAAAATGCGGGGCGACTGCAGGGCCCACAGTGGGAGAGGCTGGGCTGGCCCCCACCCATGAGAAGGATACTGATTCAGAGGATGATGATCTGGATGTGTGGTACATACTGCCATTGGCTGACCCCCTATTGATTGAGGCAGAGACTCCTGGCCCTTCTCCCACTGAGACAGGTGAAGTGGGGTGGGGGGGGTGCTATCTGTGGGCAGCCTGGGTTACAGCAGGACCCTGGAGGACAGGAAGCGGGGCCTGGACACAGGACAGAGGCCTCCGAGTTGCAGGGGGACACAAGTGATAGACCTGGGGAGGACTCGCCAAGTAGGCCTGAAATATCCCCAGTAGCGTCTGAGCCTGAAGAGTTAGGTGAGGAGGTACGGAGGTCTCAGAGAATTGGGAGGCCACTGGAGAGGTTGGCCTATGTAGCACCTGGGGAACAAGGTGTGATCTCTACTGTTTTGGGGAGCTATGTTACTGCCTTTTGCACCTGGATTGGACTTTGTGTTTTGCAGGAAGGGTTGGCAAACTATCTCAATGTCATGAGGACATGACTAAATTTAGTGGGGGGAGAGTGTAACGCGCTGTAAGGGTTCACTGCTAATGTAATGGTTTCCCTGTGGCAACAATGTTTGGGTTATGGCTGGAGAAAGCAGGACCGTGGATGCATGTTAGCCAATCAGGATTTTGTTGCCCTGTCTTGTGATTCTGAAAGCAGTTGCTTTTGCGGGCTTTTGTGAGAGGGAGAGAGAGAGAGAGAGAGAGAGATGAAGAGAGAAGATGCGAATGGAGAGATTTGGTAGACCGCCGGATGGGATGGACTTGGAGCGGGGCTCCGAAGGTTGGCAACACTCGGAGGAGACCGATGGTGGAAGAAGGACTGCTGAGTGAGCTCCAACTTTGTACACAGACTGTTTATTATTAAATCTTATGATTTGGGCTCTTTTTTTCTTTTATATTTTTGTTTCTCTACTAACCATACAGTCAAGGTTAGAGTTATAAAGCTTAATCGTTTAATCACATATTGTGTACTGTTTGTTATTTCGAGGTGCTGATTTGTAACAGGGGACACATCGTGCAGCATCCACCCAAATGAGATTTCTTAAGTTTGGCTGGGCAGGGAGTTATCACCCCCTATATTAAGCCGCTAGGCGAAGCGAGTGTTACATATACATTTATCAAGTTGACTCTCAGCTCCTAATGCTCCAAAGAAAGTGATTTCAAATTTGTCCAACTTGTATCTAATATCTTCTATTCTATCCAAATTTCTTGTGAACCCCTTATGCACCCTCTCCAATGCCTCCACATCCTCATACTCTTCCATGCGAAACAGAACTGCACACAGTACTCCAAATGTGTCCTAACCAGAGTTTTGTACAAATGCAACATTATTTTCTATTCTTTGTACTCTTTGCCTTGACCAATGGAATCTGTATGTAGCTTTAACCACTCTATCTACTTGTGGTAAACACTTCACTGATCACTGTAGAACACAACTCATCACAGTCTTCCAGTCAGCATAACATCCAGGCATCACTACCCTCTCTGCTATGGCCACACCAATTTTGAATCTAATTTGCCAAGTCTCAATGGATCCCATGTGCCATGAAGTTCTGGATCAGCCGCTATGAGGGACAATGTTGAATGATTCAGCAAGACAACCAAAACTTTGACAATTTTCTGTAGATGCTCAGTGGAGAGTATTCTGACTGGTTGTATCATGGCCTAGTATGGAAACACTAATGCCCAGGAAAGGAAACGGTGACAATAGCCTAGTCCATCACGGGCAAAGAACCCACCGCCAGTGAATAGATTTACATGAAATGCTGCCACAGGAACGCAGCATCCATCATCAAAGACCTGCCTAATATTAGTAGTGAGAAGAGGATATGGCCTGGATGGTGGAGAAGTCCTGGGTCCCACACTACCAGAGTCAGGAGCAGTTAATACCCTACAGCGAACAGGCTCCTGAGCTGGTGTGGATACTTCATTGACCAGTACTCTGAACTGGTTTTATAACCTACAGACTCACTTTTAAGGACTCATTGCAACTTATGTTCTCAATTTTTTTATTTGCACAGTTTATCTTGGTTGTTAGTCTGTTTATATATGGCTTTTTATGAAATTTTGTTGTATTTCCTTTTTTCCCTGTAAATGCCTTCAAGAAAATGAATATCAAGATGGTATATTGTAACATATACATACTTTGATAATAAATTTACTTTGAATTTTGGCTTACTGAAGTCGATTTTGACAACATCCACTGTCCTCACCAATTATCTTTGTTGGTCAGGTTTGTAAGTTGTGATCTCCCCATCACCAAGACATACTGACTCTCTCAGTCTATGCTTTACTAGAAATGAGTAAATCCCATCCCTTCGAATCTTCACTCTTGGTTTCCTTACCAGTGATTTAAAGCTTATTAAAATACAATGTCCTCATTTGTCCATATTGCCTTCTAAAATGAAGGAACAATTTCAACTGACACAAGGGGTTTTGCAGATGCTGGAAATATTGAGCAATACTCAAAATGCTGGAGGAACTGTGTATGTCAGGCTGTATCTATGAGGGGAAGGGTCTTGGCCCAAAATGTCGACTGTTTATTCCTCTTCATAGACACTGCCTGATCTGTTGAGCTTCTCCAGCATTTTGTGTGTTGAGTAATGTCGGTTATCATCCAGTCCTCTGCTGCCCGCCCCCCCCCTGCACTGCTAAAGAGAATACAGTAACCTCAGTCAAAGTCCCAACAACCACCTCTCTTGCCTCTCTCAATAACCTGAGATAGGTCCTGTCAGGGCCTGGAGACGTCCACTTTGATGTTTTTCAAAAGACCCAATACCTCTTTTTTTTCCCAATATCAGCATGTCCTGGAATATCAGTGTACACTTCCCTGATTTCACTTATCTCCCAATTCTCTCTCCTTGGTGAATACCTTGAAAATTTTGTGAACATTCTCCCCTTCTCCACCTCTATTTGTTCTCACATCAACTTGAGGAATTGATCTTGTGAACCACCTTTCAACTGCTTATGATGTAAGTATATTCATCTTAATTAAGGGCACTACAACTATATGCAGTCCTCTAGTTGTGAACTCGCTGGTGACCTGTGCAAATATTAGCAAGACTTCCCTACTTGTATCATCCATCTCCCCTATAGTAAAGGCGAACATTCCACTGACTTTCCTAACTACCTGTATGGCCTGCATGCTGATGTTTTTTGATTTAAGATGATTCCTCTGTACCACAGTATTCAGAAGTCCCTCACCATTTTAAACAATGTCATGCTTTTCTTCCATCTCTATCAAAGTAGATCGTCTTGTGTTTCCTCATATTATACATCACTGCATTGCCTTAGGGAGAAATATCATAATATACTTTTCTCAGACACGATAGTGGAGTGTTGTAAGAGCCCTTTGTGCTTTAACTGGTTTATCATGCTTCGCGTATCCAGCATCACACTGATGGGGCAATGGGCTGGCAATGATCATGGAACATTTCCACAGTTCTGTGTGGGTGTGCACCTCTTTATCAGAATTTTACTCCTGCATGGGTGAATAATTTTAAGCACTGTATTCCTTTCTAAAGAATGTTTTAAGGATGCGATAAAACTTATGAATTGTCACTGGCCTCTGAAAAGCTGTAAAGATTTATGAGGATGTTGCGAGGACATGAGGGCCTGAGATAATGGTGGGGTTGGGCAGGCTAGGACTTTATTCCTTGGAGTGTGGGAGGCTAAGGAGTGACTTTACAGGGGTGTATAAAATCATGAGGAGTGAATGCACACAGCCTTTTTCTTTGGGGAAGGGGAATCACAAACTAGAGAAAATAGATTTAAGGTGAGAGATAAAGATTTAAAAAGGGCAACACTCACAATGTGCTGGAGGCATTCAGCAGGCCAGGCAGCATCTACGGATGGGAATAAACAGTTGACGTTTCAGGCTGAGACCCTTCATGAGGACTGACTAATTTACACCATTACTCTGAACTGAAAGACGCGCTTTCAAAGGCTCACTACACCTCATGTTTTTATTTGCCCAGTTTGTCCTTTGCACATTGGTTTGTCAGTTTTTGTCTGTTTATGTGCATCTTTTCACGAAATTTTATTGTATTTCTTCCTTTTTCCCTTGTAAATGCCTGCAAGAAAAAGGTAGTAAGTATATACTGCTAGATAGTATATGGTAACATGTGTGTTCTTTGATAATAAAGTTATTTTGAATTTTGGTTTACTGAAGGGTCATGGTCCGAAACATTGACTGTTTATTCCCATCTATAGATGCTGCCTGACCTGCTGAGCTCCTCCTGTACATTGTGTGTAGTGCTCTAGATTTTCAGCATCTGTGGTACCTCTTGTGTCTAAGATTTTAAAAAGTGACCTCAGTTTGTATAAGGAACGGGCTGCCAGAGGAAGTAGTTGAGGCAAGTGCGATAATAACATTTAAAAGGCAGCGTTTGCTTATGAGAAGTCTAGAGGGACGGGAACCAAATGGGGCTAGTTTAGATGAGCATCTTGGTCGACATGGAGGAGCTGGACTGTTGTAGTGCAGTGTCCCTAAATTTGTTCCTGTCAGCCTCACCATTGACCTCTTCCAGAAAAATGCCCCAGTGAGAAAATCACAAGTCAGAAGATCGAGATCCCTGCGTTGTTTTGGCTTACCATTGTACGTGCTCGATATTTCAGTAAAGCAGGAAGTCAGTTCCATCACTTACTGCTGCCCTGAATTGTTTCTAAAGCATTAGGCTCATTAAAAGTGCTCTCCTTGGCTTCCCAACAGAACTCTTCCACTCAATGCATCACATGCTCCAAATGTCAGCCTTACTAACTTGTGCAACATCCAGCAAGCTTTCTGTATTCATTTTGAAGTTGGAAATAAGCTTGTTATATTTATAATCCAATGTTTTATTCTATTTCAATGAATAGGATGCTGTAAGAATTGATTGCTCTACCCTCCTTGAAACCACCTTTGGAAATTCAGAGTGTCAACTGTAATGGAAATGTGTTATTAAAAATTGATACCTTATCCTATGTTCAGACTTTCTGTGCATACAGATCAACAAAATGCTATTAAATATGTACTTGAGGGTATTGTTTGGCTAAGATTTTCCTTTCATAAATGGCGTTATATCTTGATATTACAGCTCCTCATTCTTGATATGCTCATGTTCCTTATTTTGCATATAACAATATTATTCTTCTGAAAACTCCATGCAAGTTACCAGTTATTCTGTTACATATGTAGCTGTGTTATTGCATGGATCAGAATAAGATTTAATCTGACCCTGAAGGCAGATTAAGTGGAAGAAGATAATGAGGTTGTCATGAATACGGGTGCAGGCTGCACCAAGGTAAGGATCTCCAAAATCGTTTGAACTCTTCCTGCCACCAAGCTTGAGCTGTCTCACTTGTCAAGTCTGTGCTTTCTGTGAGTGCACCAGTTTCCCCACACTGAAAGTTCTCAAACTCAGGTTCTGGCACGTGCGTGTTTTATCATAGGAAACAATATGAAGGCGATGGACAAGTATGAGCAGCCAAATGAATAGAATCATCTCTCATGGCAAATTACCTGCATTTGTGGTTAGAAACCAGGCCTCTGAATCGGAACAGATTTGCCACTCAGCTTACTGTACAGTCTGGGTAATAAGTTCTCAACTTGGAAAGTAAGCAGAGATCCACCATTGGCATACTGAATCCAAGCAATTTTGAAAATCTTTTTCTGATTTGATAGCGACATCTAGTTACTTTGTAATGTGAATTGGCCAACACGAGGCAGAATTAGATAGTACTTTGCATCTTTGCAGGAGCTTGCTTTAGCGGAACATCATTGACAGTGTTGCAAATTCTTGCAGTGTGTGGTCTGTTTCAAACTTTGCAAAAAAAATGTTGTCTTTTGAAATGTTGGAAATTTTTCCTTGGTGGGGGAAATGATGTTCCCAATCCTCTTTTCTTTGCAAATAAAGCCCTGGGAACGTAATACATGCCAGAAGTTGCATGCTGGATTGAAAGGCTGGATCGCACTCATCGATGGAGCTGGGCAGCAGGCAGGCTCTGAAGTGTGAACTCAGTGGATCAACTACGTCCATGTTTTAGATATCAACCTGAGCTCAATGATAGAGTTCACGTCTCCAAGGCAAAAAGCAGGGGGCGGGTGCTTCCACTTCAGCTGGAATGTGAAGCTGTGGCTTTGTGATCTCTCAGCCGGATGTAAGGGCTTCCTTTGTACCACATCAAAGAAAAGCAATGCAACTGTTCCATTATCCTCTTCAAAATTTTAATTTAATAGATATTACGAAATTGTCTATGTATTATCATGTGCCTGGTTTTGGGACATGACTGTGTAAACTTTCTGCCTGATTTCATTTAGCAGCGATGCTTTGAAATAATGGTATTTTCTTTAAATAAGCTTTGTGATCTTTTTTTAAGATCATGGAAAGTGCTATTTGCATAAATACGTACATCTGTTATGTACTTTGACGATGTGTCATCACCACAGGATATGGTATACATGCTTTCTGCTCTGTGAATATTTCCTGTGCACCGGAGTGGACCTGTATATGCCTAATGACCAAGTGAGACATGAAGACTGAACCAAAATGTTAGCTGTCTCAGGGGCAAGTGCATATATATTATACTGTAAAATGTATCACAGGTCGACCTTCACTAATCCGGCACCATTGGGACCTGAGGAGTGCCGGATTAGTGAAAATACCGAATTACAGAAGGATCACATTAAGCATAATCAGTGCCGGATTATCAAAGGAACCGGATTACAGGTAGTCGGATTAGTGAGGTTGACTGTATTTGTTTTTTAAAGGCACACAGAGCCAATTATTTCACTCTGTATCCCAGCTGATCCCAGTGTTGTTTGGCATTCTTCAGTTTGTTCAAATAAACGCTCCAGCTGAATGGCACAGATCAACATCCATTCCAAGATTATCAATTGATATTGCGTGTTTGTCCATATTAATACTGGCAATCCCATTAATGCCCCATTGAAGTACAAGGTCATCTCTCAGCCCTTCCAGTATTTAACTGTTCTGTGAGGCAAATTCTGGAGGATGGAGGGAGGAGAAGATGGCGGCGCGACGCAGCGCGTGCAGCCTCTCCGGTGAATGATATCGTATTTGCAAGTAGGATGCCATGCACAATTCTGATTTGATGGAGACAGACATGAGAAGCACGGAGGAACATCTGGAGAAACTTCTGAAATGCCCGGTTCGCTGCTGCTGCTACTGTGCGATCGAGAATCTCCTGAGGATAAGGCCCCAAATCCTCGGCTTTGCCTGTTGCTGGTGGCCGGGGCTGGGGTCGAAGTGCTCGGTGTCGGAGGGCTGGTCGGAGGCTCGAAGTTTTCGGACGGACTCAGAGTCAGACTGTGGGTCGGGTGCTTCCAGGATGCTGCATCGGCAAGTTTGCGGCGCTAGAAGCTCAATGGCAGGGAAAGTTTTCTTCCTTCTCCCGTCTGCGTGAGATGATGGGACTCTTGAGAGACTTTGAGACTTTTTTTTACCGTGCCCATGGTCTATTCTTCATCAAATTATGGTATTGTTTGTACTGTTGTAACTATATGTTATAATTATGTGGTTTTTGTCAGTTTTTCAGTCTTGGTCTGTCTTGTGTTTCTGTGATATCACACTGGAGGAACATTGTATCATTTCTTAATAAAAGAAGACTGCGTGTCCTCATAATCTAAAAAAAATTCAGAAGGATGACTGGTTAGCAGAAAGTGACTGTTAATGTTTGCTGAAGAGTAGATTTGCTGTTCTTGAGAACAAAATAAGAGCAAGTGGTCATCAGATTCTGGTTTTCTTCAACTGTTGCTGCAGAATAAACTCATGCCTACCAGGCCAAAGAATTAGTGGTTTGTCAGTGCTGTTCAGGTTTCAAATGTCAGGCTGTTTCCTGGATGCAATGATTTGAAATGACCTTTAGCATTCTCTTTTAATGCTGCAACCTCTGGAAAATGACATGTGTTTTCAGAAGAAATTCGATTGGATTTTTGACACCAATTTTAAGTCATGATGATCAAAAAGCTTCGTTGAGGCAGTGTAATTACATCTTTGGGATGTCATGTTCTAGCTCAAACAGGAAAATTAATGTGCAGTCAAGTTTTGATTTTGCTTCAAGTCAGGTGATGGATAACTATGGAAAAACACAGGATGGCAGCCTTGGAGATTCTATAGAAATAGCACAGAACCAAGGGGAAAGAGGCATCTGAGCTGTCATCTCAAATATCGCTGAGGAAATGTAGATATTTTGTACTCCTAAATTGACATGTGGCCTTTTTGGAGAAAAAGGTTATTTTAAAGATAGTGCCTCAAAATATGTATTGAAAGCAAATGTGCACTCACAATCACACCACTTTTGCCTTGTTCAGATCCTGTTTAGAATTGGCCATTTTCTTGGAGGCCAATAAAACTCGGGGAGCATTTCCCTTCTGATTTCATTTATCCTCGTATTCTGCTTGTGTGGGCAGTGAGGACGGTGTCATATTCCTTCCTATCAAGTTGAGTAAATTGCAGCAACAGATTCAGAATTCGATAGTGTCACAAGTAGAGTCTCCATTCTCCAAGTTACCTCCTTCAACCTATGGAACATCATTTGTTTCATCTCATCTGGTGCCTATCTGTCCCCTTTTTGTATGCCTCTGTAGCCTTGGTTCCAAGCTCAGGAAGTCTACATTCTGCCCCTCTAACTTAGTTGTCCTTCAAGTCCTTAAACCTTTCTCAACCTCCAAGTTCCTGGGCTTCAACATCTCTGAAGATCTATCCTCTTCATCTCTCAATCAACATTGTTCTGACCTTTGTACTTCATTTGTCTACCTGAACTCTCTCTAACTGTAACAATATATTTTGTTATAGAGTGGTGAGTGCATGGAATGGGCTGCTGGCAATGGTGCTGGAGGTGGATATGATAGGGTCTTTTAAGAAAATTTTGGATAGGTACATGGAACTTAGGAAAATAGAGGGCTGTGGGTAACCCTAGTAATATCTAAGGCAGGGACATGTTCGTCTTAACTTTGTGGGCTGAAGGGCCTGTATCGTGCTGTCGGTTTTCTATGTTTCTATATTAGAGATCCTATTATTCTTTTTCCTTCTGTTACTTTGATGTATGGAATGATCATTATGGATGGTATGCAGTTCTGTCCATGTGAAGAAAAATTTCTTGGGGGTGGCATGTTAACCTGTCCTGGGTATGACTCTAAACTGCAACTGGTGATGAGGCTCTGATTGGGGACTTTCAGAGCTTTGGGGAAAGTGGAGTTACCCCTTAGTCATTCATTGCTCCCAGGGCCGCTCTGACCTGGAACGGTAGCACCTGCAAGGGTTCCTGCTCAGGATACGAGCAAAGGCCAACGGCGGATCTGGCAGGTTCAACAACTGAGCTTATGACAGAGAAGGTGGATAAGCTGGGGCCTCAGATGTCAACGGCTATAGTACAGGCAGATGAACATTTGGGAAGAGAAATGGCGATTTCTTTAGTTCACCCAATGGAAGGCAATAGCAAACCACCGTTGCTAGATACTAGGTCTCCTAGAATCTATTTGCTAACAAAACCATGGTCAAACTCACAAAATGTATCGCACAACAACAGCGTCAAGAGAATCTTCAAGACAATTCTGAAGATTGGCCAGTTATTTAAAACCGAGGTGCATAGAAATTTCTTTTGAGGGTATTGAAACTCTGGAGTGCTCTGCTGCTTCGGCAGTTGGGGCTCAGACCATTAGATCTATTTAAGGTGTAAAGTGACAAGATTCACTTGGTAGGGTTGATTCAAGCTACTGTTCATAAAATTCCAGTAGCACAAAGGAAAATTATTGCCACTTGGAATGTAAGAACCCTATATCAAGCAGGAAGATTGGGCAATGTGATAAATGAAATGGAAAGACTAAAGATTAACATCATGGGAATTAGCGAAGTTCTTTCTTTGACCTCCGCCTCATCAGAAATCTGTACTGGGAGCAAACTGCAGCTGTAAGAATAGATGGAGAAGTGAGTCAGTTTACAAAAATCAAGAGAGGCGTTAGACAAGGGTGTGTTTTCTCCCCTGATTTGTTTAATGTGTATAGTGAGACAATATTACAAAAAATAAGAGACATCTTGGGTATCAAAGTTGGTGGCGAAAACATCAATAATTTTAGATATGTGGATGACACTGTGTTAATTGCAAGTATGGAGGAAGAACAACAAAACTTAATTGATATAGTTGTTGAAGAAAGTGCAAAAATAGGTCTATCTATCAATTGCAAAAACAATATATGGTGATATCCAAAAAGAAGGAGAATCCTATCTGCAGGCTGAGAATAAACAGGGAAGACATAAAACAAGTACAGAACATTTGTTACTGAGGAAGCTGGGTGACATCAGATGGCAGGTGTGATATGGACAACAAAAGAAGAATAGGGATGGCAAAAGACACCTTTATGAGAATGAAGAGTATACTGACCAACAATAAACTAGGCATAACAACCCACCTCAGAGTACTGAAATGTTACATTTATCCAGTTATGTTATATGGATCAGAATGTTGGACAATATCTAGTAACATGAGGAAACAAATTGAAGCAGCAGAGATGTGGTTTTTGAGGAGGATGCAAAGAATATCTTGAACAAAACAAATATCTAACGAGGATGTCATGAACAGAGCAAGCACAAAAAGAGAAATAATGTATGAGATCATGAAAAGGCAACGTGACTTCATTGGATATGTGATTAGGAAAGAGGAGTTAGAATGCACTGTAATTATGGGAAAGATTGAAGGGAAGAAAGCAAGAGGAAAGCAAAGACAAATGATGATGGAGACAGCAGCCAGAGAATTGGAAATGAATACCAATGAATTGATCCACTTGACCCGAAACAGGAATGTGTGGGCCATGGCAGTCAAAGCTCAAACTGGGCACGGCACCTGATGGTGATGATGATGGCATGATAACATTGCGGCTAGTGTAACACTTTACAGCGCCGTTGACTTGGGTTCAATTGCCATCACCGTTTGGAGTTTGTGTGTCCCTGCCCCCCCCACCCCCCCCGACCGTGTGGGTTTCCTCTGGGTGCTCCTGTTTCCTTCCACACTCCATGTGTCAGAATTCTTTCCAATAACTTTCTACCACAGATATTGAACTCATAAATCTCTAATTGTCTGATATTCCTTGCTGCTTTTGTATAAACGTAACACATTTGCTGACCTCCGGAATCTGGCACCTCAGTTGTGGCCAGTGAAGACTTTCATCGGAGATAGGGATGCATCTCATCAAGCCTAAGGAGGCCTGAGTTATAATGGATAGACCCGGACTATATCCCCCTGAGTTAAGGAGTCTGAAGGGTGGCCTTTTGGAGGCTTATAAAATCAGGAGGAGCATAGGTAAGATGAATAGTCAGTCTTTCCCACAATAGGGGAGTCTAAACTAGAGGGCACAGGTTTTAGTGAGAGAAGAAAGATTTAAAGGAGATCTAAGAATCAATTTCGACACACAAGGTATGGGTATATGGGTTGAGCTACCAGAAGTGATAGGGGTAGTTACAATTATGTCTAAAAGGCATTTTGACAGGTACGTGCATGGAACGGTTGTGAGGGATGTGGGCTGAATGCAGGCAAATGGGAATAGCTCAGGAGGGCATTTTGGTCAGCATGGACAAATTGGGTGAAAGGGGCTGTTTCAGTGCTGTATAACTTCATGATTTGAAAGTTACAAAGGGCCAGTTATTTAAAACCCAGGTGCATAGAAATTTCTTTTGAGGGTATTGAAACTCTGGAGTGCTCTGCTGCTTCGGCAGTTGGGGCTCAGACCATTAGATTTATTTAAGGTGTAGATTGACAAATATTTAAAAGACTGAGGATCATGGGGAGAGAACTTGAGATCAGAATAGATCAGCCGTGAACGTATTGAATGGTGAGTCAGGATTAAGGAGTCCAATGGTCTCCTCCTGCTCCCATAGTATTTTTGTATAATAGGTGCATGTATTGCTGACAATACTAAAATATAAATCTCTTTAATAGATATAACAAAGAAAAAGAATTGCAGTTCTTTGGTGGAACGAAAGAATGTGAGAACTGAAAGCAGTTGTAAACTATTCTCTGAAATTCAACAGTCTGATCTGCTGACTCATTGTCTATTTCTGCCTGATTCCAAATTCTGAATATCTAACAATTGCTGCCATGAACTTAATTTTAAATTCCTAAGATTTAAAATGATCCACATAAATATCTCAGTCTTAGTAACTCCTAATCATGAGATTATGCTCCCAAATTTAGATCAGACAGCCTTAGAAAAGTGCCTGTATGCATTTACCCTCTCCATGCCTCAATGGAGGCATTCACATTATTCTTCACATTACTCTTCAGTCCAATGAGTACAATCATGTGTTAAGAGAAGGGGAATAGGATTTATTGTATAGCTCCAACAATGAGTCAGCATAGGAATAATGTACAACATGGAATCCCTTAATTCTGTATATTACTTCGATATTTTCTTAAGTGCCGTATGACTGCATCAGAAGATAATGAGTTAAGTGGATGTAAATAATCTCAGCAGGATATATAAACGCTGAAAAATTTAAAATGTGTGTGTTTTTTTAAATCATTAATAATGTAGAGTCCCACTGGAGGATGTAGCACTTCAAATGATTTTGCCCTACCTTGCTTTAAACACAATCTATTTGAATATTAGAGTTCTCCTTTTGAAAATATTTCACCGTTTGATGTCAGAAGCCAGGGTACCTCAGTAACTATGACAACTGGAAAACCTGGTTGCAGTGTCTGCAGATTGGTTGCTGCTGTTGCTACCTTGGGTTCCAGAGGTATTTATATTATGGAGCTTATTGATTTCTCTTTTTGAAAGCCATATTTGGAGAGATTCATTTGCATCTGTATTATTGTGGAGGCCTTGGCTGCTCCAGAGAAGGAAATTGTTGCAGGTTTCACATATGTGTAGGTAACCCTTCATTTTCTGTTGCCTTCAATATTTGTTGCTCTATTTCATAAAGCAGATTAATTCCTAGAGGAATTAGCAAATCAAATTAATGCCCACAAACTCTGAACATATTTACTTTGGGCGAATCACATACATCCCAGACTTATTATCAACCTTTGATACAGATATCTGAGCTAATCTTTACTCCCTGTAGCTCCCAAACAAACCTAAAAAGGCCATTTGTGCAAATGACTCTCGGTCAACACAGTTAAACATTACTGGTGGAAGGATTGGCTGCTATTTTTGGCTTCCAGGATGATTTTGTCCATTTTGATTGTATACTCCCCATCTTCCAAGCTTGGAGACACAAGAGACTGCAGATGTTGGAACTCTGGAGAAACACACTAAGTGCTGGAGGAATTCAACAAGTTGGCAGCATCTGAGGAGGGAAGTGGGCTGTTGATGTTTCGCATCAGGACTGATGAAGGGTCTGGACCCGAAATGTCAACTGTCTGTTTCCCTCCAGAGTTGTTGCCTGACCTTCCGAGTTCCTTCAGAGCTTTATTTTGGTCATGCAAGCTTGCTCTTCCCAGTTGTTTCCACAGTCTCTGGAGGAATCAGAATATGTGGGGAACAAACACCTTTACTTTTTATCTAATGGGATAACTTATAGTATAATTCTCTGGAAATTTCCCTGATTGGAAAGCATTGTGTAGGTATCAGAGTTGCGGCTCTTAAGATTCCTTCCATTTGTTTGAAAGTTCATTGACCAGAAATTTTGGTCAAGTTTCTCGCTTTATAGATGATGCCTGACTTGCTAAACTTTTATAGCCTTTTTGATTTTAACTTAAGATTCTACCATAAGCTGTTTTTTAAATTAATATTAAATTCAGTATTGAGTTTGGGAGGTAACACTTTAGCTTTATTCAATCTATTACTGCTTTATACCATAATATTTCATTGTCAACATACCAGCTGTTGTGTCAGCACCACACCTGGATAAGTTGTTTTCCATCCCATCGTTAATATATGTTGTATGCAGAAGGACTTAACATACATCCTTGGAAAGCCTCATTGGCTGCTTTTTGCCCATTGTATACTTGTTCAGCATTAATTCCTCTTGCCACTTAACCAATTTACTAGTAAGGTCAATAAATTGCCTTTAGTTCTGCGCGCTAAAGTTTTGGTGGGGAAAAAAAACGGACAATATCTACCTATGTCATTTCATTCCTTATCTGCCTATGAAATGACATGAGCAGATGTTGTCTGCTAAATACTAAATGCCTTAATTTATTACACTGATCACTGTTACCTAAACTAATCTTCACCCCAACTACTTTTTCTTGGGAACCCGTTCCCATTATAGAGCATGTTATTTTTGGATACTGGTTGCACGTTTGACATTCTTATCCTTGAATGAAGACCCTCTTTTTGAATTTAAATTCTTTATCATATTGGTATCTTGTATACTTACAAGAGGTTACTATTGAGATCCTTTCTTACCATTGAGATAAAACAGCAAATGCTGGAAATCGCAGCGTGGTATCTATGGAGAGATGAACTGAGTTCACATTTCAGATCAATGACCTATTATAAATCCATATTTCTAGCACTTATTAGTAGATGAGGCAAGTGACCACAATCTAGAGGGACTGAAGGTCTAAAAGAGAATTAATGTAATGGTCAGTTGCAAAGTGAAACCAAGTGGCGTAGGTGACAACAAGGCTTAGCACCCAGATAATCCATCTTCTGTGCTCAGTTTGACCATCAAAAACATGGAGTCCCACAGCCCCTGTTGACCCTGTGATTGCAGTCTCTGAGACCAATGTGAGAACATCCTTCAGGACAGTGAACCCAGGGAATACATCCGGCCCAGATGGGGGTATCTGGTGAGGTACAAAAGTCCTGTGAATATCATTTGGCTGGAGTGTTCACTGATGTATTTAACCTTTCGTTTCGCCAGTCTGAGGTCCGCACCTGCTTCAGATACGCTTCAGTTATACTGGTGCCTAAGATCAACGTGCTAACCTGCCTCAGTGACCATCATCCAGTAGCACTGACATCAACTGTGATGAATTGCTTTGAGTGGTTGGTGATGAATCATTTCAACCCCTATCTGAGGAGCGACTTGGATCCGTTCCACTTTGCCTACTGTCACAACAGGTCCAGAGCAGATGCTATTTCATTGGCTCTTCACTCAACCTTGAAATATCTTGACAGCAAAATGCATACATCAGGATGCTCTTCATCGACTACAGCTTGGCATTCAATACTATCATCTTCTCAAAACTAATCAGTAATCTCCAGGACCTAGCCCTCAATACCACCTTGTGCAACTGGATGCTCGATTTCCTCACTTGCAGATCCCAGTCAGTTTCGATTGGCAACAACATCTCCTCCATGATCCCCCTCAGCACGGGAGTACCAGAAGACTGTGTGCTTAGCCCATTGCTGTGCTTGCTTTATAATTATGACTGTGAGGCTAAGCACAGCTCCAGTGTTAAGTTTACTGAAGGCACCACTGTCATTGGCCAAATCAAGGCTGGTGATGAATCTGCTTATAACAGGGAGATTGGAAATTTAGCTGAGTGGTGCCAAAACAAGAACCTCTCACAATGTCAGCAGAACCACGGAACTGACCACTGACTTCAGGAGGAGGAAACTGGAGGTCCATAAGCTAGTCCTCATTGGGGGAATCAGTGTGGAGAGGGTCAGCAATTTTATATTCGTTGATGTTATCATTTCAAAGGATCTGTCCTGGCTCCAGCACATAAATGCCATTATGCAGAAAGCAGAACAGTGCCTTTACATCCTCGGAAGTTAGCAAAGATTTGGCATGACATCTAAAACTTTGAGAAACTCCTATAGATGTGTGTGGAGAGTATATTGACTGGTTGCTTCATGTCCTGCTATGGAAATACAGATGCCCTTGAATGGAAAAGTTTACAAAATGTAGTGGATGCAGCCCAGTCCATCATGGATAAAGCACTCTCTACCACTGAGCACATCGACATGAAGCACTGTCACAGGAAAGCAGCATCAGGGATAGTTATTACCTCTCAACCATCAGGCTGTTGAACCAGAGGGGATATCTTCACTCACCGTATCGCTGAACTGTTCCCACAACCAATGGACTCCTTTTCAAAGCCTCTTCATCTCATGTTCGCAATATTTTATTGCTTAATTACTGTTTTTAAAATTCTTGTATTTGTACAGTTTGTCTGTCCATCCTGTTGGATTTGGTATTTCATTGATTCTGCTATGTTTCTTGGATTTACTGTGTATGCCATGGTTAAGATTTCTTCTGCTATACTGTGAGGTAGTTTTATTTTAGCAGTTTTCTGCAAAAGCCTTGTGTCCTGTTGGTAAGAGCGTTTTGGCTTTGGTTAAAGATGAGGAGCCATGTTGTCCAACTTAGGAATGTTGTGTCAGCCAGCCGGAGTTGTCTTGGTACATGTTGAAACTTGGTGCCCAGGGGATGTGATGGAAGATTCGAGAGACTGGGCTGGGTGGGTTCAGATTTCTGAAGGAGAATAGTCTGGTTTGGGGTCTTTTGGTGGGAGCTGCAGAGCAGGGCACAAGGGAAGATGCCACAGAATGTTGCTTGAGGGAGAGACCCCGTTGTAAGAAGTGCTTTGTGCAGACGAATGGTTCTGAGGATAAAGTGCCAATGCTTCTGAGTTAGCCAGTTTATTGGAGATGGTCTTCGAGGGAAGTTCAAGCTGTGGCTGGTGTCTTTCACACAGAGCGTGGGTACAACACGCGACTAAAGCGATATGCCTGCCTGACTACTCCAGAAATGAATTACAGCATTTATGTGCACATTGGACTGGTTTAACTGTAATGAACCCTTTTATTTTCCTTTTCTTTTTCTGTTAACTGTTCGTTAAAGTTGAAATATTGATAAATATATTTCCTTTTTAATTTTATGCCTATCTGCGATCTGTTATTTTTCTGGCTGATATCTTTGCATAGGGCAGTATTTACACAGCATTCACTACAATAACATTCCTCCCCAGAACAAACTAACTTTCCTACTTTGACCCTAGACATGTACTGCTTATGAAATGTGGCCTTCTCACTACTGAGTCATGTGGCTGTTTGCAGAGTTTGCTAATGAACCAAGTTTGTACTTGAGCCTGGTGAGAGGGTTGCATTTGTGGGGGCTTGACCGGGATCGGATGCTGAGTGAACATTGAAAAAAGATTGATTAAGTGGTTTATTTGTATGTTTAAACTACTGTTTGGGGAAGGTGAGGTGCGCTGTGATTAAGGTACTTTATTATGCATGCCGTGGGGATTAAGGTCTTGTGCGATATGAAAAGTAAAGTGTGATGTAGCAGAACTTCAATGGAGTAAGGAAAATTACAGAGCTATGAGACAGGAGTTGGCCAAGGTAAATTGGAAGAAGTTGCTGGCAGGGATGTCAGCAGAGCAGCAATGGCGTGTGTTTCTGGGAAAAATGAGGAAAGTGCAGAACATGTGTATTCCAAAAAGGAAGAAGTACTCAGATGGTAAAATAGTCCAACCATGGCTGACAAGGAAAGTCAAATCTATTGTAAAAGCAAAAGAAAGAGCATACAACAAAGCAAAAATTAGTGGGAAAATAGAGGATTGGGCAGTGTTTAAAAACCTGCAGAGAGCAATTAAAAATCATTAGAAGGGAAAGGATGAAATATGAAAGCAAGCTAGCAAATAATATCAACGTGGATAGTAAAAATTTTTTCAAGTATGTTAAAAATAAAAGAGAAATGAGAGTGGATAGAGGACCGCTAGAAAATGAGGCAGGGAAAATAATAACGGGGACAAGAAGATGGTTGATGAACTAGATGAGTACTTTGCATCAGTCTTCACCGTGGAAGACATTAGCAGTATGCCTGATGTTGCTGTGTGTGAAGGAAGAGAAGTGGGTGCAGTTACTATTACAAGAGAGAAGATGCTCAAAAAGCTGAAAGACCTAAAGGGACATGTCACCCGGACCAGATAAACTGCACCCTAGGGTCCTGAAAGAGGTGGTGTTAGAGATTGTGGTGGCGTTAGTAATGATCTTCCAAAAATCATTGGACTCTGGCATGGTGCCAGAGGACTGGAAAGTTGCAAATGTCACTCCAGTCTTTAAGAAAGTGAAAGAAATGAAAAAATTAAGTAAATAAGTACATAGGGATTGGATAATTATGTCTGCGGGCAGGAACAAGCACGAACAAATTGGGATATAAACACCTACAATGGTTGGTATATAGGCTTGTATGCAACATTTTGGACCAGTGGAAATGGTCCAGAAGGGTTGTATGGAAACTATATTACCATTTTTCTTAACAACTAATTTCATTACTTAGCCTAATAGGTTAGATTTACCACAGTACATAATTATCTATTTAAATGTTTATTTTGCTTTTATATCATCTCAATGTGTACTTAAGAATGTATAAATAATTGTAGTTTTATACATATAAAAAAAATGGAAAAGGTTATATGTGTGAAAAAAGTACATGATAATTGTGAACTCCTTATCCAAATAAAAATAAAATTAAAAAAAAAAGGAGGAAGGCAGCAGAAAGGAAATTATAGACCAGTTAGCCTGACCCCAATGATTGGGAAGATGTTAGAGTCAATTGTTAAGGATGAGGTGAAGGAATGCTTGCTGACAGAGGACAAGATAGTACAAAGTCAGCATGGTTTCCTTCAGGGAAAATCCTGCCTGACGAACCTGTTGGAATTCTTTGAGAAGATTACAAGTAGGATAGATAAAGGGGATGCAGTGGACGTTGTATATTTGGACTTCCAGAAGGTGCCAGACATGAGGCTGCTTACCAAGTTAAGAGCCCATGGTATTACAGGAAGGTTACTAACATGGTTAGAGCACTGGCTGATTGGTAGGAGGCAGCAAGTGGGAATAAAAAGATCCTTTTCTGGTTGGCTGCCGGTGTCAAGTCGTGTTCTGCAGGGGTCGCTGTTGGGACCACTCTTTTTATGCTGTATATAAATGATTTAGATGATGGAATGGATGGGTTTGTTGGCAAGTTTGTGGATGATACAAAGATTGGTGGAGGGGCAGGTAGTGTTAAGGAAAAGGTAGGATACAGAAGGACTTAGATTAGGAGAATGGCAAGAAAGTGGCATGAAATTCAATGTTGGAAAATGCATGGTCATGCACTTTAGTAGTAGAAATACATGTATGGACTATTTTCTAAATGGGGAGAAAATCCAAAAATCTGAGTTGGAAAGGGATTTGAGAGTCCTTGTGCAGAACACCTCGAAGGTTAACTTGCAGGTTGAGTTGGTGGTGAGGAAGGCAAATGCTATGTTAGCATTCATTTCAAGAGGTCTGGAATACAAGAGCAAGGATGTGATGCTGAAGCTTTGTAAGGCTCTGGTGAGGCCTCACCTTGAGTATTGTGAACAGTTTTGGGCCCCTCATCTTAGAAAAGATGTGCTGGCATTGGAGAGGGTCCAGAGGAGTTCACAAGGATGATTCCAGGAAGGAAAGGGTTATCATACGAGGAACGTTGGGTGGCATTGGGTCTGTACTCTCTGGAATTCAGAAGAATGAGGGGGTCCTCATTGAAGCCTTTCGAATGTTGAAAGGCCTAGACAGAGCAGATGTGGAAAGGATGTTTCCCATGGTGTTAGAGTCTAGGACAAGAGGGCACAGCCTCAGGATAGAGGGGTTCCCTTTCAAAACAGAGATGCAGAGAAATTTCTTTAGCCAAAGGTTGATGAATTTGTGGAATTTGTTACCTCATGCAGCTGTGGAGGCCAGGTTGTTGAGTGTATTTAAGGCAGAAATTGATAGGTTCTTGATTGGATATGGCATCAAAGGTTACAGTGAGAAGGCCGGGAACTGGGGTTGAGGAGGAGGGAAAAAAGGATCAGCCATAGTTGAATGGTGGAGCAGACTTGATGGGCCAGGTGGCCTAATTCTGCTCCTATGTCTTATGGTAATGTTTGTGTTCTGAGCAGGGTGGATGTCTGATTTCCCAACGAACTGCTACTTGGAGAGCTGAGTTGTGTAAACGTATTGGGGAAAGTTGCACTCACTGAACAGTGTTTTGACCTGGTATGGATGTCGTGTTAATCCAGACTACCAGTGACGTGACTGAAGTTGCACTGCCCGATAGGATAGGGACACCTGGAGAGACCAGTTCATATCTCTAGGGAAGAGGGGAATGTAACTGAGGGTGAAGATTGTAAAGACACATTGAAGTGAGGGAAAGGAGTTGTCTGATGTAAATAAATCCTTCCGCCATTGATTGAAGTTCTGAGCTGCTTTTGTCTATTACATCACTGGTTGATAACTGCCAGAGTTACAGACTGAGAATATTCTCTGGAGTGAAGCTCACACCCGATGGGGAAGAAGAATATGAGGCTTGGGTTAAGCAGACATCTCAGTTACTGAATGAGTGGCAGTGCTCAGATGATATGAAAAGACAGACACTGGTAGAGATTTTAAAGGGTCCGGCGGCTGTATAGTGAGTTTCCTAAAGGCAGAAAACCCATTAGCCACAGCAGCTAAGCGCATGCAAGCTCTGGAAGATGCTTTTGACACGATTGAAAGTTCAGCTGATCTTATGAAGAAGTTTAGGCACACGTTCAAAGAGGAAAAAGAGAAGCTTGCTGCCTACCTTTTCAGGTTGGAGAAATTGCTGCATTGTTGGTGCCACAAAGGGGGCATTCAAGTGTCTGAGAGAAATTGCTTGAGGGTGGAGCAAGTTGTGAAGGGCGTGCTGTAACATGATATGATTGCTCTACGTATTTGAATGACTCACCAGATGCACCCTCCTCCATCTTTTACCGAATTACTCAGAAGTTAGAGAGTAGGAAAACGTGATTGAGAAGCAAAACATTTCCAAAAGCTGAGCAGTGTCTTCAGTGGTAGCCTCTGATGCCACAGAGATAGAGTTTTTGAGGAATGGGGTGAAAAACCTTTGAGCTTAGCTGACTCACTGGATGTCTGAGCTAAACGTGACACGGCCATTAGGAAAGTTGACCCACTTGTAGGACTTACTAAGCAGAGGAATGCTGCCGAAATGGGTCTTTTGACTGGACAGGTGGCCAGTATTTTCTGGTACAACTGGAGAAGCTGGACATTTCAAGAGAGACTGCAAGGACAGGGAAATCTTTGAAAAGTTAATCAGCAGTCAGCAGTTGAACAGTTAGGAAAAGAAGCACAACTGCTGAGGGACCCAGTAAAGGAACGGGTTGGTATCTTGGAGAGGATACATTCCAATCAGTGTATCTGGGGAAATACTAAAGTGCAAAACTCTATTCCCAAAGGTCTAGTGGGAGCAAGCTCTGATGTATGCATATGGATATGTATGGATTTTGCTAGAGCCATACTTGACACATGTTGCATTTGCAAGAAAATTGATCTCAGATTTGTATATGGTGATGTATATGTACTGCACTGTGTTTCACCATATACTACTCTGAGATTTTCTGGTGGACAATAGATACAAAGAAACAATCGAATCAATTAAAAACGGCACACGACAAAGACATACCACCAGTGTGCAAAAGACAACATACTGTGCAGATACAAATAAAAGGGAAGGTGGAAAGAGAAGGAATAAATAAATAAGCAATAAATAGGAAGAATGCTATTTGTAGAGCCCTCAAAAGTGAGGCCATTAGATTGTGGAATTAGTTCAGTGTTAGGGTGAGTTAAGTTATCCATACTAGTTCAGGAGCCTAATGGTTGAGGGGTAATAATTGTTCCTGAACCAGACGCTGTGAGATGAAGGGCTTCTATAGCTCCTTCCTGATGGCGGCTGTGGAAAGAGAGCTTAGATGACAGGGGTTCTTGATGATGGATGCTGCTTTCCTGCCACTGCACTCCATGTTGATGTACTCAGTAGTGGGGAGAGACACACGATGGACAGGGCAGTATCCATAACTTTTTGTAGGATTTACCATTCAAGGCCATTGGTGCATCCATACCAGGCTGTGATGCAAGCAGTCAGTCTAGTTTGCATTACTTATCAATAGTTTTTCAAAGTTTTAGACAACATGCTGAACCGTTGGAAACTTCTAAGAAAGTAGAGGTGCTGCTACACTGCCTTTGTAATTGCAGTTGCGTGCTGGACCCAGGGCAGCTCCTCTGAAATGATGATGCCGAGGAGTTTAAAGTTGCTGACCCTCTCCACTTCTGAGAGCCTAATGAGAACAAGTTCATGAATGGCAAGGTAACTTAATTGGGGGAGGGTTGGGGAATTGAATTTTTTATGTGAGCTACTATTAACTCAGTGGGCTGAATGGCTACAATATTTGCTTTGAAAAAATATGGAATAAACTATGTCTTCTAATAAGGAGGCTGATCTTGGAGTTCCAGTTTGGTGGCATAAAAATGCAGAATTCTCCTCTCTGAATGGTACGTGACACCAGGCTAATTGTTAATTTTAGTTCCAGGACTGAAATTTTATAAACCAAGAGCACTGGGCCAAAAAAGTGACATGGAGTTACAGTAAGTCACAGGCCAACCATGGTCTCATTAAATGACAGATGGTGCTTGAGAAGGCCAGTAGCCTTCTCTGGGTCTTTCTCATAGAGTCATAGAGTGAAAGAACACTGCAGCATAAGAAAGGGCCCTTTGGCACATCTAGTCCATGCTGAACCATTAATCTGCTTAGTCCCATTGACCTACACCCAGACCATAACCCTCTGTCACTTCCCAATTATGTACCTATCCAAATTTCTCTTAAATGTTGAAATTGAACCCAAATCCACCACTTGCACTGGCAGCTCGTTGCACACTCTCACCACCCTCTGAGTGAAGATGTTCCCCCTCATGTTTCCTTTAAACATTTCACCTTTCATCCTTCACCCATGACCTCTAGTTCTAGTCCTGCCCAACCTCTGAGGAAAATGTGTGCTTGCATTTACCCTATGTACACCCCTCATAATTTTGTATACTTCTATCAAATCCCCCCTCAGTCTTCTACGTTCTAGGGAATACAGTCCTAATCTATTCAACCTTTCCCTATAACTCAGGTCCTCAAGTCCCTGCAACATCCTTGTAAATTTTCTACATTCTTTCAGTCTTTCTTACACCTTTCCTATAGGTAGGTGACCAAATCTGCACAAATGCTCCAAATTAGATCTCACCAATGGCTTATACAATTTCAGCATAACATCCCCACTCCTGAACAGTACAACCAACGTGCCAAAAGCTTTCTTTTTGACCCTATCTACTTGGCTATCTCCTCCCACATGGGAGGAGTTCACATCTTGTACAAGCAGTGCTATCATATGAATATCCTGCAAGTTTGGCATGCAGGTGTGCCCTGCACTATTCCTCAGTAATGGACACAATCCCTACCATGACCAAAGCCATGCTGACTATCCCCAATCAGTCCCTGTCTATCCAAATAGTCATACCTCCATCATTATGGGGGATTTTAACTAGGCCAGCTTGAAAAGGTCTCTTAAATAATTATTACCAACAAATCTCCTGTAGTACCAGAGGAAACAACACACTAGTCCACTGTTACACCACCATCGAGAGCGGTTACCGTTCTGTCCCACGCCCACACTGATCACCTGACTGTACTTCTGAGTTTAAGCATAGATGGAAGACTGCAACACTAGCAGTCTAACTTAACCCCCCCCCCGCCCCTGTAGAAAACCTTCTTAACAGCATATTACTCTCCTTCCAGTTCAAGTGCAAACTGTCCCCTTTGTATAGGTCGTATCTTCCCTGGAGGTCCTGTCCTTCAGCTTAGCACGTACCTGCCTGAACTCACTCTGCGGGACCCCGTCACCCCTCCTACCCATGTCATTGGTACTGACATTGACCATGACATTGGGCTGCTCACCTTCCCGTTAAGAATGCTGTGGGCTTGATCTGTGATGTTCCAGACCCTGGCACCCAGGAGGCAACAAACCAAACACATAAAAGTTGCTGGTGAACGCAGCAGGCCAGGCAGCATCTCTAGACTCTCGGCCCGAAACGTCGACTGTACCTCTTCCTAGAGATGCTGCCTGGCCTGCTGCGTTCACCAGCAACTTTTATGTGTGTTGCTTGAAATTCCGGCATCTGCAGATTGCCTAGTGTTAAGGCAACAAACCACCTGGGAATCGTGTACTTGTCCCCAGAACCTTCTTTCTGTTCCCCTAACCAATGAATTCCTATCACTGCAGCTCACCTCTTCTCCATCCATCCATTCTGAGCCACTCAGTTCCAGATATCTGACCATTGTGGCTTTCTGCTCGGTCATTCCCCACCCCCGCCCCCCCCCAGTCGTTGCTGAGAGTGGAACTGTCAAAGGGGTACTCTGCACTGGCTGCCTAACCCCTTTCCCCTTACTGACGTCACCCATTTACCTGAGTCCTGTTCCTCGGGTATAACTATCACCCTGTATGTCCTGTCTATTAACCCCTCAGCCTCCCAAATGATCTTGAGTTCATCCAGTCCCAGCTCCAACTCTGTTAAAAGCTGCAGCTGGATGCACTTCTTGCAGGTGCAAGGAATAATGGGGATAAAACATCTACCCATGGCATAGGCTTCTCCTTGCTGAAGTCTCTGAGCCAGAACCTCAACTCTCTACTCTTAACATTGGCCCACTCACACAATGGCTGCTGCATTTAAACCTAAATTATTTTTAATGAATCTTACTTTGTGCCTAATTATGTGCAATCCAATTTGTCCTCAGAAATAAAGGGATCCTATTCTGGAGTTCCACAGGGGTCGGTGTTGGGACCACTGCTTTTTACGATGTATGTCAATGATTTGGACTATGGGATTAATGGATTTGTGACTAAATTTGCCGATGGTACAAAGATAGGTGGCGGAGTGGGTAGTGTTGAGGAAAGAGAGCCTGCAGAGAGACTTAGATAGTTTAGGGGAATGGGCAAAGAAGTGGCAAATGCAATACAATGTTGGAAAGTCTCTCTGGTCACGCACTTTGCTGGAAGAAATAAATGGGCGGACTATTATTTAGACAGGGAGAGAATTCAAAATGCAGAGATGCGAAGGGACTTGGGAGTCCTTGTGCAGGATGCCCTAAAGGTTAACCTCCAGGTTGAGTCGGTGGTGAAGAATTCAAATGCAATGTTGGCATTCATTTCTAGAGGTATAGAATATAAGAGCAGGGATGTGATGTTGAGGCTCTATAAGGCACTTGTGAGACCACAGTTGGAGTACTGTGTGCAGTTTTGGGATCCCTATTTTAGAAAGGATATAATAACATTGGAGAGGGTTCAGAGAAGATTCGTGAGAATGATTCCAGGAATATGTTACCATATGAGGAATGTCTGGCAGCTCTTGGGCTGTATTCCCTGGAGTTCAGGAGAATGAGAGGGGGATCTCATCGAAACATTCTGAATGCTAAAAGGCCTGAACAGATTAGATATGGCAAAGTTATTTCCCATGGTAGGGGAGTCTAGGACAAGAGGGCACGACTTCAGGGTTGAAGGACGTCCATTCAGAACAGAAATGCAGAGAAAATGCATTAGTCAGAGGGTGGTAAATCTGGGGAATTTGTTGCCACGAGCGGCTGTGAAGGCCAAGTCATTGGGTGTATTTAAGGCAGAGATAGATAGGTTCTTAATTAGCCAGGGAATCAAAGGGTATGGGGAGAAGGCAGGGGAGTGGGGATGACTGGAAGAACTGGATCGGCCCATGATTGAATGGCGGAGCAGACTCTTAAGTTTTCAGTTATCAGTCCTCAGCTGATCAGTCTTCTTGCCCAGGACACCAGTTGTCTGCTTCAAAGCCACATGTGGTGCTTCCACCTACAAAGCTGATCTACTGTAAATTGACTATGTAAACTGCTGCTTAGCTAAAAGTGGATTTGAAGCACAACTAAATGGGGAAAAGTCTTTCAGTCACATATTGCTGTTATTAAAATATTATTCATATTTTTCACCGGCACTGATAACTTGTATTAATGTTACATTTATAGTAAGTCACACAGTTCTGTAAAATGTTGCAAATTATTTTGTAATATACAAACTAATGAAATGGTTTGCTTCTTTTTGCAGTTTTGCATTTGTATTATAAAAAGGGGTTTGATGAATGGTTTACATTACAATAGCAGTTTTGGTGCATTAGGTATTTAATTTTGTTTGGCATTTCTGGTATTAAATGTTACGAATTGGAATTCCATTCCATTCTCAGAATGTTTGTACCTGTCATTGTTGGTCTCTGGTCCATCATGTCAATTCCTTCAGAATGTGGTTATTTTCTGACTGGTTTAAAAGGTGAATGTTTCTTCATCAGAACAACTTATCTAACATTATGAATGTATTTGTATCAAAGATCAATGACTTTTGATTTATGTAGAGTTCAGACTCTTCACCATAAATACCAAACTTATTTTTTTTCTTATTAATTTTCTGGATGTGTGTGCTGTTTCAAAGTCAGCGTTTACTATCCAATCATCACAACTCTGTAGATGGTAGTGACTCTCCTTTTCGAACCACTGCTGCTTTGGTGAAGATATTCCCATGTTAATGTTGTCTCGGATTGTGAGAGCTGTGATTAAGGAATGGGAGTGTGTTTCCAAGTTTGGATGATGAATGAGTGGCAGAAGAACATGTAAGAAGCTACTGTATGTCCCCATGCACCTGCTGCCTTTGTCTCTCTGGAAAGTGAAGGTTGTATCAAAGAAGCCTTGGCAAGGTGCAGCATTGCGAGACAAACACATTTAATACTCATGAACACACAGAGGAGAAATGGAATGGAAATGGTGTCTAAATTGTTAGCGATATGGAGGATATTTCTGGTTCTTCTATCGTTTTAATTGAAAGTAGTCCTTACTGGGAACATATAGCTTGATTTCACTTTTGGGTGTAAGCAGAATGGAGAGTTTAAGAGCAGTGTTTTTGAGGTGGTGCATATATATCAAAACTAATTTCTGGTCTTTGAATGGTGAGCTGACAGGTGAAGAGGAGTAGAATGCCAGGGATCGATCTATGGTTATCATGGTGAGAGCAGTGAGTAACTGTAATGTGTCTAACATGCATATCGGAAATTGTACTGTCCGGCTATTTGAAGACATTGTGTCATAGAGCTACACTACTGGGAAAACAGGCCCTTCAGCCCAACTCATCCATGCTCATCAAGCTGTCCAACTAAACTAGTTCCATTTGTCTGCATTTGGCTCATATCCCCAAATCTTTCCCAAGCACTATCCAAATGTTGTATCCTATTCTACTATGAATTTGTTATTTTGAAATATCCTTGATATAAACAGTATTTTCTTTCTCTTCTTTGACTGCGTCCTAAGCATATAAGAAAAGACTGATTCACTCCACAGTTTGTTTGCTCTGAAACAATTTGGGAGGACTTAAAAATTAAATCATCAATGTTTTTAAAAACCTCAGAGAGAGTGCCTCCTTCCGAGATCCTTAACCTTTACCAATGAAAATTTGGCAAGCACATTTTCATGCAACATCCTGATTTGGAAGTAAATTGCCAATCCATCACCACCTGGGACTACCATTGGGACAAAGGTACTCGAGCCTGAAGACCAACACCCAGTGTTTTATGCACAGCTTGCCTCTGTCATGACATTTCTGAATGATCCAGGAACACTACCTCATTATTGATAAATAATTTTGCACTATTTACTTAATTTTGCAACATATAGACATTTTAAAAGTCAAAGTAGTTTTGAACTTTGAACTTTTTGTCTTGCTGTTACAAAACAACACATTTCACAACATACGTCGGACCTAATATACTTGATTCTCATTTATTTCTTCATGTTTACTGGGTGTAAATACTGAAACTCCTTCACCAGCAGCAGATTTGGGAGTGAACCTGACTTGTAGCACTTTCTCAAAACTGTTTTGAAATGGGAAATAAAAGCTGGCCTTGTCAGTGACACCGACACCCTGAAAATTGAATAAAATTGTAGGCAGTGAAGCTTGGCAATCAATGTTTGTTAGGATGTAAACTTGGGCACCTGAGTTTTCAGTTCCTTGTGCATTATGTTTGGATTGAAAGGAACTAGACACTTTATGTTTTGTTAGAACAGAATTGTCAGTCTGTATTTAAAAAAAAACAGATTTCAAAGAAAATATTGCCATTAGAAGGTGCTGATTAAAGGTTACAAATAAAATGCTGCAGAACGTTCGAAACCTGAAATAAAAACACTGAAATCTGGGCAGCGTTTCTGGAGAGTGAAACAACAATAGCACTTCATATGATGAAAGGTCCTTAATCTGAAAGTAAAATTCTGTCAGTTTGACCTTTTGAGTGTTTCCAGCATTTTCTTTTTGCTTGAATAGCAGTTAAAGATTATACTTTGAGAAGTTAAATTGGTGGCTTCCTTACTGCAGCAAGGTGAAGGAGGTTGCTCAGTAATGTCATCCAGTTTTCTATCTGGTTTTACACAAGTTTAAGTACAAGTCTCTGATGCCTCCAGTATGTGGATTTCAAATCACTAATATGCCACTGGAATGATGATAGCGATCTTGTACAGTGGCATCATCTTACTGCAAGCTGCCTTATCCTAATTTTGTGTGCAACAATTATCTTACTTGTGAAGTATTGTCCCCTGAAGTACCTTTTAATATTTTGCAGCATGCTATCAACCACATTCAGTCTAAAAAAAAATAGTCAAATGTGCAGGTTACTATGCTGCTGTGTATGTGTTACTGTGACTTGATAATATGTTGATGATTAAAGTTTCTTTCAAATTTATAATCACATTTGCAGGGAGCACTTTCTAATGGATGCTATCTATTTATCGGTATCATTATTGCTTCCATTTATTATGATTGAGTGGGCAAAGATTTGCAAAAGGTAGAAATAATCGTCACACAACAGTGTCTGAGGAACGTGCAGTGCATAAATTATTTATTGATGCAATTGGTGTAAGTTTGTAGTTTATGGAATTTTACAATTGTCTGTTTGATGTGTTGGTTAATAAATGCACTGCATAAAAGCCTGAAGTGATTTAGCCTTTTTCAGGGATTGGTTCTTTCTATGCTATGTTTCTTTTGCTTTGTCCTGATGCATGCAATCTTAGAGCCCACTGATCAGGTGTTTTCCAGCCTTTGGGAATTCTAGGAACACCTGATTGATGCCTGCAATTGCCCATCTCTGGAACGGTTTATAGTCACTTCAGTTTTGGAGTGCTTTAAGCAACTTAAGTTGGAGAAGTAGAGATGTCAGAACTAGCAGAATTTATCATGACACTTTAGCACATCATCACTTTGATGATTTGCAAATCACTTGCCTGTGTTTTCATTATAGGACTGTGATTTATTTCCAAACTAGTAAATGAGAAGGGAAACTAGAGAATGAGATAAAACGATATCTACAACTGCAGTTGATTTTTTTTGAATACTATTAAGTACTGTATGGCCACCAGTTTATTACAAATATATGATTTCTATTTCAAGCTATTACACATCAGTTTGTTGACTTTCAGGTAACTTTTTCATGGCCACTGCAATTTGACTGTTTACTGACGGTGAGGTGTGTAAGGTAGCCAGGGTACTGTCACTGCTTCCCATTTTGTTCTGAATCTTGAAGTTTCTCCTTTTGAAAATTTCTTCTGGTTCCCTCTATTTGTCACCCCTTTTCATCTGGTACATGTTGAGTGTTTCCAGCTTTGTCTGTTTTTGTTTCAGATTTGCAGCATCTGCAGTATTTTAATTTTCAGGGCCCAAGTCTTTCCATGTGCTGAACCAGTGTCTGAAATGTATACTCCATAGAGAGAATTTGAACGGTGATTGTTTCTCCCCTTCCACTTTCCCCTGCCCATCCCCCAACTGTTTTGGTTTTAAGTCTCTGAAGCTGCTCGTAGCAAGCCTTTGACAGATGGCATCATAACTGGGGCAGCTTGGTTTATGTGGTGAACATGCTGTATTAGTTAAATAGGACATAAGGAGCATTCTTGTTTTTGTACTAGAGACAGTTAGTTTGTTTTTATAATTCATGTACAACTTTGTCTTGTATTCACAACCTAATAATTAATTTAAGAAGCTTTCATTTTCTTTTTAAATATGTATGTCTAGAGAGTTCCATTCATTTCTACAAAAACTGCATCATAGGTTCTGTTCCAGGTATACAAATATGTTACAGCTGAAAAGATAAATCTTATAATTTGAACACAGTTTATTAAGAATTACTGCTAATCACACACCCCCAAATCGTCCATGAAACCTCTCAAATAAAGCATTTACCCAGCCAACGCAGCCTGCCAATTGCAGCGTACTGAACTGCAATGACATGAGTTTTCAGCTGGGTCAAGTGGCCTTTGCTACACTGGATAATGTGCTCGGTTGATTTTTCTGCTTCAGTTGACTCTGCACTATCAGATTTACCGCGCCTCTGATGTATACAGGACATCTTCAATGAGCGCGGCCTCAAAGAGGCGGCATCCATCATTAAGGGCCCCCATCACCCGCGACATGCCTTGTTCTCATTGCCACCATCAGGAAGGAGGTGCAGAAGCCTGAAGGCACACACTCACTGATTCAGAGAGCAGCTTCTTCCCCTCTGCCATCTGATTTCTGAATGGACATTGAACCCATGAACGCTACCTCACCGCATCTTTCTTCTATTTTTGTACTACTTATTTAATTTAATTATATAGATATGTGTGCCTGTGTGTGTATTATGTATGTATATATTTTTTATGGTAATTAATCTTTTTTCTCTATTATTTAATTCAATTACTGCTGCCGCAAAGACAAATTTCACTGCACATGCTGGTGTTAGTAATTCAGATTCTGATGTACCTGAAGTTCTTCCTTTTGATTTGTAAACGTTCACAGTTCTGATGCGAACTGGAATACAAGAACAAAAGAAAATGAGATCAGAAGGAAGCCACCTAGCCCCTTCAATCTGCTTTACTATCTAATACGATCATGCTGTCCTCAACCTCTAAAGATCTAGCCTCCGCAGTCATCCAGGGTAGAGGATTCCAGAGATTCATCACACTCCGCAAAATAAAATTTCTATACACCCGTTTTAAATGATTGGCTGCTGATAACTACAGTAAGTTCCTTTGTTCATGAATTTCATCATCTACTCTGTGATGTCTCCATGGGTCAGTAGATCATCCCTCATTCTTCTAAACTCCAAAGAATACAGATGGAAATTGTTTAACCACTCAAGATTAGACAAGCCTGTCATCTTAGGAATTAGCCTGATGAATCACATTTAGAAGTTATCGACAGTGGTTCAGGAACATGATGTTTGAAGGGTCATAACCGTTCTTGAACCTAGTGGTGTGAGCCCCAAGGCTCCTGTACCTCTTACCAATAATAGTAGCGAGAAGAGATCATGTCCTGGATGGTGGGGATCCATAGTCATAGTCATACTTTATTAATCCCGGGGGAAATTGGTTTTCATTACAGTTGCACCATAAATAATAACTAGTAATAGAACCATAAATAGTTAAATAGTAATATGTAAATTATGCCAGTAAATTATGAAATAAGTCCAGGATCAGCCTATCGGCTCAGGGTGTCTGACCCTCCAAGGGAGGAGTTGTAAAGTTTGATGGCCACAGGCAGGAATGACTTCCTATGACGCTCTATGCTGCATCTCAGCGGAATGAGTCTCTGGCTGAATGTACTCCTGTGCCCACCCAGTACACTATGTAGTGGATGGGAGACATTGACCAAGATGGCATGCAACTTAGACGGCATCCTCTTTTCAGACACCACCGTGAGAGAGTCCAGTTCCATCCCCACAACATCACTGGCCTTACAAATGAGTTTGTTGATTCTGTTGGTGTCTGCTACCCTCAGCCTGCTGCCCCAGCACACAACAGCAAACATGATCGCACTGGCCACCACAGACTCGTAGAACATCCTCAGCATCGTCCGGCAGATGTTAAAGGACCTCAGTCTCCTCAGGAAATAGAGACGGCTCTGACCCTTCTTGTAGACAGCCTCAGTGTTCTTTGACCAGACCAGTTTATTGTCAATTCGTATCCCCAGGTATTTGTAATCCTCCACCACGTCCACACTGACCCCCTGGATGAAAACAGGGGTCACTGGTACCTTAGCTCTCCTCAGGTCTACCGCCAGCTCCTTAGTCTTTTTCACATTAAGCTGCAGATAATTCTGTTCACACCATGTGACACAGTTTCCTACCGTAGCCCTGTACTCAGCCTCATCTCCCTTGCTGATGCATCCAACTATGGCAGAGTCATCCGAAAACTTCTGAAGATGACAAGACTCTGTGCAGTAGAGTCATCCTTGATGATGGATGCTACTTTCGTGTGACAATGCTCTTTGCAAGTGTGCTTAATTATGGGACATAGAAGATGAGGTAACTTAAATGAAAGAAAGAAATTTGAAATTGAATTTTGACTTTGCCAATATAAGAATAGACTAGCAGCTAAAATAGTGTTGCCCATTTTAAAGCTTCAGGTTTTGAGATTGGTGCATTTCTTCTAGTAAATGTAGACATTAAGACTCCAGAGACACTTTGACATGTTCTTGTATACACAAGTTAGCTAAATTTATGAGGCAACTTGTAATAATATCTAAGGTAGATTTGTTTTCTTTAAAACAATTCTCATTAGGCTGAGGATGTTGGGATGATTGACTAGGCCTCTGCAATTATACCCCTTCAGGCCTCTCCAACCAGTTCCTCCATCCCTTGAGTACTATTTTGACTACAGCAACTTCTTTGTGTCCTTCTCAGCAGTGCAATCTGTATTTTCTATCCATTGCTGCCCACCATGAAAACAACATTAATCGTAGCTTCGGCTGAAATGGCGCATTCCTGTGGTTTCATTTCAGGACGCACAGCATTTGTGGATTGGTCCATTTGAATGTTGTTTGACAGTAACTCGAAGCTATGCTGGCCATCCCTGGCACTCACTAGACCATGTCAGAGGGCAGTTAAGAGTCAATTAAGCCGGTGGCTTCAGAGTTACAGATGAACCCACGCAGTTGAGGACAGCAAAATCTCTTTTCTGAAGGTCATTAGAGACTTATCTCAGTTTTGCTTCCTGAACATACGATTGAGGTTTTTAAGAAAACATTTTCAAGTTACTTACATGATTAAAAAAATGTTGCAATGGGATTTGAACTTTGTTACACCAGACCTGTGAATTACTACCAACCAACCCACTCAAAATGCTGGAGGAACTCAGCAGGTCAGGCAGCATCTGCGGAAAAGAGTACAGTCGACGTTTCAGGCCGAGACCCTTCAGCAGTCCTTCAACGTCGACTATTTACTCTTTTTCCATAGGTGCTGCCTGGCCTGCTGATTTCCTTCAGCATTTTGAGTGTGTTGCTTGGATTTCCAGCATCTGCAGATTTTCTTTTGTTTGCTGTGGATTACTGATCTGGTTTTGATTAGCCTACAATGCCACCAGTTTTTAGTGTACTAACGTAGCAGACAACATTGTTTCCCCACTGACTTCATGTTTTACGAAGGCAAATTGGTGCCAATCTTAAATAAATGCCTTGATAATGAGGCACATAGAGTACCTCTCAGAGACCACTTGATTAGATACCTCCTGTACCTAATAAAGAGACCACTATGTTCGTGGTCTTCTGCTACTGTAGCCCGTCCACTCCAAGGTTTGACGCGTGCACTCTGAAATGCTCTTCTGCACACCACTTTTGTATTTCATGGTTATTTGAGTTGCTGTCTCTTTCTTGCCAGCTTGAACCAGTCTGGCCACTCTCCTCTGACCTCTCTCATTCACCAGGTATTTCTGTCCACAGAACTACTACTCAATGGATGTCTTTTTTTTTGTTTTAAAGACCATTCTTTGCAAACTCCGCAATATCCAGTTTAAGATGCCTCTGATGTCTCAGTGACTACTGGCAATGAAGCAAGGAAAATAACTAAATACTTCGTTCATCACTCTTTTTCTGGTAAATGACCATCGCAAACAATAGCCTGTAACTTCCCTTTGGACTTGGAGGCAATTCAATGTGGCAGAACAGGGATGAGGGTGTGCGCCCATAACTGAGAGCAAGGAAGACCTGAGATTAGATCGATTTAAGCGCCGGGCTGAATTGGAAAGGTCGAATTGAGGTGATAGGATCCAGTCCTCAGAGTGTACCGAAGCGACGAAACCCAGTGTTTTGACGATTTAAGCACTGGGCCAAATTAAGATGGCGGGGTCCAAGCCTCAGAATGTATTGATGCGACTGAACCCCAGTTTGGACACGATTTCAGTGCCAGGCCGTACCGGAAAGGTCAGCTACAGGCCGAATCAAGGCAGTGGGATCCAGGCCCCAGAGCACATCAAAGTGATTGAACCCGATGTTTGGATGGCACTATTTGGGCGCCGGGCCAGATTTAGAAGCTCAGGTCATCGATGCCCAAGCAGAGGGACAGGCTGGTCAGCTCGCTGCTTCATTCTGTGCTGAACTAAGGGTCTGTGGGCAGAATGTTTGTGAACTTCAGTTCAGAACACTATTTGCTTGGGTTTATTGTTTGCATTATTATTTTTCTTTGCACAGTGGGTGTTTGGTCTTTTTTTTAAAAGGATTCTTTTGGGCTTCTTTGTTTCGTGGCTGCCTATTAAGAGACGGATCTCAAGGTTGTATGATGTATACGTACTTTGATAATAAATGTACTTTGAACTTCGATACTCCGGAGACTGTTGTGTGTGAAAAATTTAGATCTTGGCTTGGCTTAGATATATTCTGGGTATTTTGGCAGCACAACTAAGCAATTTTCAGTATTTTAAAATTCAGAGATTTCAGAGCTGTACCAATGCGGGATAGAATTGGTTATATCCCAGTTTCCTTATTTTTAAAAGCTTATGCACAGAGCAGTGAACCCCTAAGATTATTTGAATAATCAAAAATGATCTGAGTAGCTGTTATTGAGTAACAAAAACTTCATACAATCTTATAAGTTTCTTCCCCCGTATGTTAATCTGATCAATCATTCTGGTTAAACCACACCCTTTCCCTACCACTGCCCCTCACCCTTTATCTGCTACCTCAGTTACAGCCCTGCACTTTAAATCATTATTTTATAATACTGTTTGTATTGTAAATACATGCTGGTATTTATGTATTTGTACATATTTTATTCCATATCTGTACTTAAACCTCTAACTTATTTAAAACAATTCTTTATTCTTTATAATTGTTGAACATAGTATTTTTGTTCCATGTCGTGCCAATGCACCACAGCAAATTCCTAATAAATATAAGTATATATGTCAAATAAAGTCGATTGGTGATTGATAGTGTGTTGGATGATTAACTTGTTAATCTAAGAATATCAAAAACTCGGCTGACATTAAGAATCTGTTTGATAAATAATACTTCATCCATTTGTGCTATGTAATTGCCGCATCAGCCTGTGAGCCTGTTCCTTGCTCCGGGCAGTCAGTTAAATTTAGTTTGGAAAAGCCTGTAAGATCACAAAGCTTGTTTTACTTAGACAACGTATGTGCTTAATCCTGTATATTGAATAGTTTGCCACGTAAAAGAAGGTATTCTAGAAGCGCGTAACAAGTGTTCACCTTGGTATATTTTGAAACTGTGTTGAAATGGAGTGGATTTTTAATGTGGTTGGTTGAAGTGCATGGTGTTTGTGTATGGAAGGACTGGTATTTGTGACACGTCTATTATTAATACACAGAAGATGAAGCAAATGATGTCACTGTGTAACACAATAGTGGATCTTCTAATTTAATTTTCTTTGGCTGAATCATTTTCAGTCCTAATGATTTGTATTTGGTGTGATGTGGTCAGCTGATTTTTTTTTTCTCTCTCTGTCGTGACTCCTGATGGTGGAAGAACCCAAAACTAGTCCCCCCTCCCCAAGAGGGATTTAGTCTGTTCCTTTTAGAGAGGTTCATTTTGGCTCCCTGTCAGCACCAGGATGCTGGCAGTGATTTTGTAATGGTTACAATACAGTGTGGTAACAAACAGCAGCCATGAAAGCCCAACGGGAAAGACTCCGAATTCCAGGGCTGACCTTGGAGTAAGTATTTCTGTTTAATAAATGATTTGGAATGATTCTGGGTTTGATATTTCTGTGGCCGTGTGCTAGCAGTTGCTTTATTTTACTCTTGAGGATGAAGAAGACCTGGTTTATAGACACTGTAGCTATGAATAATTACTGTATCTGCTTTACGCCACTGCTCTGCAGACTTGTATGACAGGCAGTCGCATTATCAGCACTTCAGTGTTAAAAGGGAAAGAAACCTTGTTGGGGGTGCAAAATAAATCTTGCTGGCACATGGTAAATTAGCGTATCTTCATTCCATGATCAAATAGACCCTGCAGCTATTTGCTAATTCAGAATGCAATGTCACTCAAATCACTCCCAGTCCCTCGGACTATGACAAGCAACTGAGTATTGCTGATGAAAAGCAGATTGAGAAATTAAGAGACAGGAGAATCTGGCACAGAGTAACATTAAAATATCTGTACTTTACTCATTTAAGGCTAAATGTTAAAATATGACAGCAATTGTCATTGCCACAAATATATGCATAATTAAGTGCCTAATCTTCATAATGCAGATCACTGCAAGTTGAAAAACCAAGGAGGAATTGTGCACAATTTGCATTTAAAAAAAAATATTTTGCTTTCAAAATTATTTAAGATCTTCAGCCCTGTTTTATTCCTCCCACAGTACTCTACAACCAAAATTTGTAAGGAGGGTGGGGGGGGGTTTGGGGAGTTGGGGAAGACAACTTTATTCCAGATTAGTGCCAGGTTAACTGTGAAAGCATGAGCCACAAAGTCTCGAAGGTGACTGTGGGTTGATGTACTCTTGGACTGATTTTCTTTCTGTCCCCTGGGGGAAGAGTTGCCCTAGTTAGCCTGGTTAAAATGGGAACTCGCCACGTGGGGGAGAAGCATCCTGTAACTCTCTGATGATGCAGCATACCAGTCCACCAAAGCACAGTGTCAACAGAACTGTCTGATTAGCATCCTGGCTCATTTTCCACTTCTGGTATTTTAAAAGCAGACGATATTCCTTTCAATTTACAAAAAGTTAGATGTTTCTAGTGGAACCCAGATTTAATTCTCAAGTTTAATGAATTTTCCAGTCGGGGAGAAAAGAGACACCTGGAGATTGAGCTGGTAGGAATGTGGCCTACCTTCTTTAAGATGGAAAATGGGTCAAGGTGGGTTGGGTGACCCCATTTCCCATGACTGGGAAACCTATCTCATCAGGATCTGATAAAAGAATAGCATTATTAAATTAAAGTACATAATTCAAGTATTTTTAAGTGCCAAACTGTCCAATTTATTAGCACCCTTACTCACTGATTAAGTTCTTATTTTAATGCTTTCAGTATCTTGCTCAGGATAAGTTAATGTATCCATCCCCCCCTCCAACACTTAACCAGTTCATTTGCAGCACACGGTACGAAGGCAATCCATAACATATGAAATTTCATCTGATACAGTGCATATGTTTAGATTACATTAAATGACTATATATGAAACTAATTTCCTGCATATCAGCATGTTGCCTATCTGCCCATGCTGCAGGTTAGTTAACTAAGATTTCCAGATTTTGAATTAGTTGGTCCATTCTGCTTTGTGTCGATTTTTCTGGCCACTGGACACTTTTCCCAGACCCACCACCATTTATCTTCTGCTGATGCTGCAAGTGTCCAATTGTGATTCATGAAAAGAAAAATAACGTTGAGTTAGTTCTGATCACTTCCATTTTTCAGTATTCAAAGCAATAGAGAACACCTGCTTCACTTTAGTTTGAACTGAAACTTTCTTAAATAAGGAACACAGACATTTACAATTCATTATGTTTAATTTAATCTTAATCAGTAGACTTACAATCCCTATGTCTGGAATATTGTTGGATTAACCCATAATAATTTTGCTGTGCTCTTCCAATTAGCAGCATCCTTCTGGCCAATCTAAAGTAAATAGTGGGTTCAATACTTCCTTAACCTTTAGCTAATAAGAAGGCTGTAAGACATTGTATCATTGTATCACTTCTTAATGCATGTATGCATTTCTAAATGACAATAAAAGAGGACTGAGTGTTCTCATAATCTAAGACATAAGTGTAGAATTGGGCCATGCAGCCCATTGTGTCCACTCTGTCATTCCACCATTGCATTAGCAAAGAAGAAAGAAAATGCTAAGTATAACTTTTAATGAGTACAAGAGCCCCAGATGACTGGGAATAATTTTTTGTTTGTGTCCGAAAATTTCCTTGAGATACAATATTACAGATGTTGTTATTAAGTTTTAAAACAGCTAGTTTATTCTTTAGTTATTGTAATCCAGAAGTGAATTGGATGATACACAGTTAAAACACAAACTTCTGTTATCTAGAATGCACAATTCTGATTAACTAGGGAAATGTATCAGGAAATCTGGAAAAAGTGCATATATTAAAAAAAAACATCAAAAATTTGTCATTTTTGGTTGTTAATACCCATTGATGTTTTAGGGTGTTGTAATAAATTCTATTCACTACTGATAGTTTGAATTAAAAAGGCATGGTCTTATTCAAAGTGACTTCTTCTTTCAAGGAGTGTCCCACCTTCACCTGAGCCCTTGCCCATGCCAGTACAAGTTAAAACACAAAACCAGTGTGAAATTATGCAAATGAACTAACACCACAGCATCATATTGCTGTGTCCCATTATGTCTCCTTTGCATGTTTTGCACTGTTTAAATGGCTTAAGCATATCCTAAAAGTTGAAATAAATGTATCTTAGTTTTGTGAGAATTACGAGCTTGAGTAGGTCTTTGGGTGCATGATTGAGCTTTTTACTTCAAATATGCCTTCTGAGAAACGGAGGATGCCATTACCAGCCAAAGTTCTGTTTCTCAGTTTTGAACAGTCTCTTAACTGCATAGGTATGGGCCTCGAGGGAGAAGGTGCCAAAAGTTAAAACATTTACTACTCTGAATCTCCGAACCCTAATTCTGACACGTGTTCCCTGGTTTGAGGGAAGCAGGAAAAATTGCCGATCCAAGATCGATACCACCAAGTCCTTGAAGAACTTACTTCATTTTGAGGATTATTATTCTGTGCCACTCATTCCTGCATAGGACAATCCTTTTACCATGGGATTCAATCTGCCAATTAAATTGTAGCTGGAAAAATAGACAAGACATGAGAATTTTTTTAAAAAAGGGTTAAGCCTCTTAGCATCTACTGAATGAAAAATGTTTCCATCTGAAACAGTAACCTGTTATCATATGCTCCTGATTAAAATTAGAATTCTGAGTACTGTATACACCAGTTGCAGCAGCCACTAACTTTCTCTGAGAACGTTTTCTTGTTTGTGTTGTGATAAATAACATTCGGAATAAATTTTCATGGGTTGTGATTCACAATGATTAATTTTTCTGATGTGAAAATGATTAACTTTTTAATGTGCTACTAATTGCTCTACGTATTTTTTTCTTTCTCTGATTTGGTGTGTATTAATTGTACTTAATGCATTTTAGTGATGGTTTTAAGCCCCTAGGAAGATGACTATTTAGTACTGATTTTCATAGTGCTAGTGAATGGGATTGATACATCATCTGATTTACCTGAAGTTAATTCCCTTCTTACTGATATTCTGAGTTTCCCCACCATTTTGTCTACATTTTGCAACCTTCCACAACCTTCCACAATTGAGGTTGATGACAGGGTAACTAAACGACAATGTTTATTTATGCTCATGTTGAGATCAACTGTGTATAACTTTTTCCTTAAATTGCTGAGAATTGGGGAGTGGAAGGGGGTGGAGAAGAAGACAATGACATAACTAAATGGTCAGAATCAATGCTGTGTTAGGAGAGGGTACTGAAAGTTTTGTTGAAAATGTGCCAGTTTAAGAATGCCTTTAAAGATCATAAGTGGAATGGAGTTGAATAGTGCACTTCTGTGGAATGGGCATGTTGGAAGTTGAGAGAAGTTTCAAATTGGGGAAGGGAGCTGGAGGAAATGTAGATAACAAGCAGAGGTTGCTGGCAAAGAGTTAGGCTAAGGTGATGGGGATATCATGTCATATTCCCCACCCTGAGAGGAAAGAGATTTTGGAGTCTTGGCAGATAGGGAAAAGTGAAAATGGAAAAGGGATGGATATTAGAACGGGCAATAGCAATGATTAATATTGCAGAGTGTATGCTTGAGGTTTGGGTGTTCTTGCCTCCCTCGTCCTGGAATGATAGGAGGGTTTAACTGAGGAGGAAATGGTGATGGCGCTAACAGTGAATCACCTGACTAGCCTCCAGCCTGTTTCCACCAGGTCTGAAGCCCTAGGGACCTAACAGGCCTAAGGTGTGGAACCTTTATCGAGGAACAATCTAGAAAGGGTACTTTTAAACAGACAAATTCATAATTAGTAAGATTAACTATAACTAAGACATCTTGTTGGTGTAAAGTGTGTTAGTAAAAGATCTGAGGGAGATTTATTTACTTTAGCAGAGCTGGTAGAAGTGAGAGGTTTGGTATAGTAATAGTTGAGGTGAAGAAATGGTCTGAGATGGTCATATCATTGGTCAGGGTCTCCCCTATGGTGGATGCCCAGATGTGACATGGCTAGAGAGGTGACTGTCTGTAGGTATGGGGTAAGACATTAATCCCTTCAAGTGTATCCTGCCATTCACCTTAACCATGGCCAGTTTCTATTTTTATTCATTTTATCTGCTATATCTCTGATTACCACATTTTAGTGAGTGAGTTCACTTAGAAGGATGAAAATGAGCATGCCAAATTCTTCCAGGATATAGCATCCCATGAATTTACAAGTGTTTTTGGCTTGATTGGTAATAAGGAGTTTTCTAAGAGATCTATACAGCCTGACTTGGTAGAATTTCGATTTTAAATCTTGATATGGAGCAGTCCATATCTGGAGGTTTGCTGCTGTTTACACAGATACCCTTTAGCAACAGTTTGGGGAAAATAGCATACTGGATATAGACATAGTCAGCCTGACGCTTTAGAAGACTCACATGTGCATAACTGTTAAGATTTCACTGCAGGAAGTGCTGAGGTGGTCATCATTCTAAGCTTAGTCCATCTGCTGTGCTTTACAATGCATTTCCCAGCTGGTGTAATACATTTTTAACAATGTGAAATACTGCAACTTTTTGTGTTCTCCATCTATCGCCGTGGCATGATATAAAGAGCAGCCAGTTTTCTGATTAGATGTGACGTTTTAACTTTCAGCCTGACACCAAGAAGCTTGAGCCCAACACCCACAAGTCCATGCAGTCCATGTAGTCCACTACATGCTTTTCACTTTTGGAGGTAAGGGGATGATACTGTTTTGACCTGCCAAGGAAATCTCGATTGAAGATGATATTTGTATGTGCACTGAGCAAAGGCGTGCAGTTTTTACTAATGTCAAATGGTCCTTTTTCTCCATTGTTTCATGAAGTCCAAAAATGCATTCCTCACTATTGTTCTTTTTGTTATAGCGGGACAGTTTCCATAAGTCTTGTTTCTACTTGTGACTTGTTCTGTATAAAATTGCCTCTCCACTTCTGCAACTTGTTCTGTATAAAATTGCTTCTGCACCTCTGGTGTCTTGTCTTTTTCCTCCTTCTGTACTGTCTAATGTTCTGACTAAACATCAAAACTGTTTTTGTTGGAGATAATGTCTTATGACTACTGGGCGAAAGAGTCAGCTAATCCCCCCAGTAGGAAGCTGACTGAATCAAATTGTCTGCCTGTTTTATATCTTGCCAGGCTTTCATTTAAAGTCTAAAGGAAAAGGGGAAGTAATTGGGCACTGTGTTAAATGAATGACTAATCTGATTGGTTAGTTTTATTAAAATTATTCTCTATTATACCAACCTGGTACTATACACACAACTACGTTAAATACTCAATGCATTTGGTATACTGTACCTACTATTATTTCCTTTGTTTTTTTTAAAGTATCCGTCTATTGTTTGTGGGTGTTGCCTGTAAAGTTGATTTTTTTTTCATGGTTTTACTTTTATTACTAATACAAACTAGTTTATTGGGTCATCTTAAAGGGTCAAGAAGTCAACTTCATCGGTGTTGACCTGGAGTTGCAGAAATGCTAGAGCAAGTTAAGATGGCAGACTTCCTTGTCTGAAAGACACTAATGAATCATGTGTGACTTTTATGACATTCTGGTAGCCACAAATAATGATTCTAACTTTCTTTTATTCCAGAGTTGTTCAGTGGTTAAATACAAGTAGGTAATTGAGAGATAGGAACACCCATGCAGCTGCAACAGAATATTTTGGTGATGCACAAGTAAAGCCAAGCACATGTAATCTTCTGCTGAACTGTACAGCTTTTGCGTTAAGCTCTCAGTTCTACCGTTGTCCTTTTGAGTTGGTCAGAGTTGCTTATTTTCACCTGCTGATGGTGAAATTAGTTCCGCACTAAAATCATTAAATGGAAGATGACATTCATATCAACGTTATTCATTGCACTTGACACAGAGATGTGACTGTCAGAGCTGACCCATCCCTGGCTGCAAACGTGTACAGGAGCTGCATTCCGAGAAGATCACGCAGATCAACATTTTCTGTGATTTGACTTCTGTGTAATAAGAAGACTTGCGTACGTCTAGGATGTTTCTCACATATGAGATCATTTATCTGTGATGACAAAGTGACCCACGTTTGTTCCTTAATAGCTGAGGTCAGCATTACACTGGGGGCTGGAGGAGGTGAACAAGGCTCATGGGAAAGAAGCAAAGAGTTTATCAATTTTTACCTTTAGCTGAGGTCAATATTACACTGGGGGGATGGGGGAAATGAACAAGGTTCAAGGGAAAGAACCAGAGGATTTTTATCAATTTTCATAGTTAGCTGAGGTCAATTTAAAACTGGGGGATGGGGTAATGAATAAGTCACATAGGATAGAAGCAAAGGATTTTGACAATTTTTACCTTTAACTCAAAACTTTGAAGCAGAAGACCTGGATGCAACATCACTGGGTCCATTGGTTTGGCAGTCACAGCTGAATCTTTCCTTTGTCACTCCATTCCCAGTTTCAAGGACATGTAAGCAGATGTTTCGGAGTGCAGCGCACTGTTGCACTCTTCAATTGCGAGGCACTCCCTCAGATGTGCCAGACTCGTGGATTTACAAAGTGTGGGTAAGAGATGGGATTTGAACGTCAGGCTTCATGGGAGGCTTTTAGGGAAGTATTGGATTAAAGCGCCTTGACGAAGTGGAATAAAAGACAAGCGAATACTTTAACAAGCCTGCCATGACTATTGTGATTCCCCACAATGCAGCATATTAGAGAAAATACTTGACAGATGAAAAGCTTTGCAGCAGCACACTCTGAGACGTCTGTTCACATGCCCTTGGACTGGGGAGTCAGTGACAACAGAAAGGCTCAGCTCTGACCACCAACCCAATCAATGTAGTGAGGATATATGTAGATCTTGTACCCCACAGCATCGAGTGACTATAAGTAAAAACTGACAAAGTTTGCTGCTTTCTTGTGTATTGTGTTTATTTATTCATCGTGACATAAATTCTGTAAGAGTAAATTTTGTTCCGTATTTCAGATTGTTCTCTAGTGATCTGTGAATTCACTAGGGTGAATTTTCATTACCTGTGCATCTGTGACGTGAGAGTGGGGGTTGGGTTGCCTTGTATGCTTATTGATTGTTAAGAATTGTCTTTGTATTTATCCCTATACGCTGACCTGAATGTTGTGCCCTATCTCCTGTTTATTCTGTGAAAGTAAATGCACCATATCCGCACAGATGCAGGCTTTCCGTACCCCTTTGAAAGGTGAAAGGTAAAACTGGTTCTGTGTTCTGAGACCTGTAGTTCAGCTGCTGGTTCTCACCACAGAAGTATATCTTGGATTGGAGTGATTGAGAGGAATGTCAGTAACAAAGCAAAGCAGAAGGACTCTTTCTTTGTCCTCATTTTTTTTCTCCACGTATTTCAAAGTTAACGTCCTTGCATCAGCGGCTTTGTCTTGTACTAACCTGATACCCCTTAATCTACTCTCTCGAATATACTCAACAACTGACCCTCCGCACCTCTCAAGTAAAGAATTTGAGACTTGCTGATCTCTAGTTGAAGAAAGCTCTGCTTCTCTCTGTCCTTGTGTGGTTGATCTTTGTATTATAATTGTTTCTCCTCCCCCCCCACCCAGCCTTTAGATGCCCCAGCGACTAGAAACATGACCCCTGTGTCAGCTCTGTCTGCCTCAATCTGTTTAATCTCTCATGAGGCAGATGGCCATACCAGGAATCAATCTGGTGAGCAATTTAAGAAAAATAGTGACAAATGTTTGAATATTTCCTCAGCTGAAGTAAAAATTTCTTACAATAACCTTAAGAAAAGTATAACCTTCACACATAATCACAGTCTGGCATCACCTGGATTGTTAGCGGTTGGGGGGATGGAGGAGGTGCATTTAGCAGATTTCGTTTTCTTTACACACAACTGCAGCTTTTAGATACCATCTACTGGATCTGCCTCAAATTATTACAAGTTAATAGATATAGTGACATCTCTGAAAGCCTTCAGACCTGCCCTCCAGCATCAGAGTAGGTTCACATTGTCGTATTGTAATCTTGTGCATAAACTTGGTATTGTTGACATAGTGACAGGTTTTGCAAAACTAACTGACTGACAGCTTAAAAACTGATAGTATAGATGGGAAGGTCACAACCAGTTCCGAGTCTGTCTGGCTTGACGTCTCTATTCAGAAGTAGGAAGTAGCAATGTTCCAGTTACTTTGTTCAGTGTATATACGTAGTAAGTGCTGTGGTTAAGCTCAGATACAACCCAATATTTGTCCTGGGTTCCCCATTCTGTATCTCTCTACCACCACCACTCCCATGTGCTCTCACCACCCCACTTTCTTGTGCACTTATCACCCCTCCCCTTCACACCCTCACCATCCATACCCCTGTATTGATATTCTGTATGATTGCCTGAGCTAGTGCCAAATTGTAGGAAAGATGGAACTAAAATTTGCTTGAGATTTAGGGAACTAAAAGCAATCTTGTTTTATAGTATAATGCGGTGAATGCCAGAACTCCTTTAAATATTGTGTCTCTGCCTGACCTTTTATCAGATTGGAGTTATTGACTTAACTGAAGGGTAAACAGCAACACGAACCAGCGTGGCAAGTTTCAGTTTGGTAACATTAATGTATTTCTGTGTGCAGTTGTCTAACTTGAACCCTTTGTCATGTTGTCTTTATCATTGATGTGTCTTCATGAAGCCTGCTTTGAAAGTGTGTGATCCCAATACAAGACTTCATCCTTCACAATTTTGGCTTGATTTGATTTTTCTCATTTTAGATTCAGAATCATGTTTACTATCAATGACATATGTCATCAAAATTGTTGCTTTGTGGAAATAGTACAGTGCAAGAGATAACATTTATGATATGTTACAAAATGGAGCAAAAGACAAATAATGAAGTAGTCCCCGTGGGTTCTTAGACCGCTCGGAAATTTGATTGAGGAGAGGAGGAAGCTGTTCAAATGTTGATTGTAGGGCTTTTGATTCCTGTAACTCCTTCCCAATGGTATTAACATCTTTGGGTAGGGGTCTTTAAAGATAGATGTTGCCTTCTTGAGGTACTGGCTGTTGAAGATGGTGGGGAGGGATGACCTGGCTGAATCTACAACCCTCTGAAGCCTCTTGCAATCTTGTGCCATAGAGATTTTATACAAGGTTGTGATGCAATGAGTCAGAATGCTCTGCTGCGTACCTCTGCAGAAATTTTGGTGACAGACCTATCTACCCAAGCTTCTAACTGAAGTAGCATGCCTTCATGAATGCATCAGTATGTTGGGCCCCTGAGATGATGACACCCAGGAATGATCCTTTCCACCACTGATCACTCAATAAGAACTGGTGTGTGTTCTCCTGGCTTCCCTTTCCTAAAATCTGCATTCAATTACTTGGTTTTGCTAACTTTGAGTGTGAGGTTGTTGATGTGACACCACTCAACCAACTCATCCTTCTCAGTCCTGAGAACTGCCTTGTCGTCACCTGAGATTCTGCCAGCAAAGGTGATGCCATTGTAGATGGCATTTGAGCTGTGCCTAGCAGCACAGTTATGAGCGTGGAGAGAATAGAGCAGTGGACTATGCACGGATCCACAACGTACACCTGTGTTGATAGTCAGCGAGGAGGAGACGTCGTTGCCAACCGCACTGATTGTGGTCTCCCAATGAGGATGTCAAGGATCCAGTTGCAGACGGAGGTACAAAGGCTCAGATTTTAAAACTTGTTAATGAGTAGTGAGAGGATAATGCTGAGCCATAATCAATAAGCATCCTGACTTGTATTTCTGCACTGCTGATAGCATCTTTTTCACCACTCCTATGGGCATACACCATTTTCACATTCTAGTTTGGGCCAGCTGGTGGTGTAGTGGCATCAGCACTGGACTTCAAGGCAGAGGGTCCTGAGTTCAAACCCAGCCGGGTCCCATACTGGGCAGCAGCAGTATCTGCGCAGAAGAAAGGCCTGGCAATCTACTTCCTTATCTTGCCGTGAAAACCCTATGGACCCTATGGTCCATGGGGTCACGAAGAGCTGAGCTGGACTAAATGACTGAGCGACAGTTTGCTCAGATTTGTCTTCGATCAAAGGACCGATTGAGGCAGTTGTCTTCGCTCTTGTGTCCAATTCATTTAGTGAGGTTGGGCCTAACCGGAGCACATAATCGTTCATATTCCAGTCTTGCACTGAATGTGCAAGAAGGTTTCTATGAAACCTTGGACGTTAGGGGAGAGGGAATCTTCTTTTGTATTGCTGTCTTCCCCCTAATTTTGCCCAGAATGCCACTTTGCATCCCCTTTTCGAGCAGGTTAGAGTACCTGAGATTTTCTCTGTTTTGGTACTTCCAAAGGTTAAGCAATATTTCTTCCAGCTGTGAAGTTTGGAATTGCTGCATACAGGATTCATCTTCTGAATTTAATTACTAATGGTGATTTTGTGCTGTTTCATACTCCTACTGTGTTCTTGCGTTGCTGTTGATAGGTTGCCGATCAGTTGCTATGGTTGCTGAGAGGGGAATTTTGCAGTGAGGGGGAAGGGTGGATATAATGCAGTCTAGAGCTGTTCTTCAGATTGAAGTGATGTTTGTGGCTGACTGCTGTTTTATTTAAATGCATGCAGTATACAGAATAAGTTAGATGATCTTTTAGTGCAGTTAGAGATTGGCAGGTATGGTGGTGTGAGCATCACTGAGTCAGGGCTGAAACAAGATCGTAGTTAGGAGCTTTAACATCAAAGAGTACGCACTGTATCAGTAGGACAGGCAGGTAGGCAGAGGGGGTGGTTTAAAAAAGATGAAATCAAATCCTTAGGAAGAGGTGATACAGGATCAGAAGATGGTTGGAGTTAAGAAACTGCAAGGGTAAAAAGGTACCTGCAAGGGTTTTTGAACAGCAGCCAGAATGTAGGCTACAAGTTACAACTGGACATTTAAAAAAAGTTCTGTAAATAGGGCAATGTTGCGATAGTTGTGGAGGATTTCAATATGTAGGTAGATTGGGAAAATCAGGATAGTGCTGGATCCCAAGAGAGGGAATTTGTAGAATGCCTATGAGATGATTTTTTAGAGTAGCTTGTGGCTGAGCCCACTCAGGGAATATAGCAAAAATTAGTGGGAAGATAGAGGATTGGAAAGCTTTTAAAAACCATCAGAAGGCAACTAAAAATGCCGTAAAGAGAGAAAGGATGAAATATGAAGGTAAGCTAGCCGATAATATAAAAGAGGATACAAAATGTTTTTCAGATGTATAAAGAGTAAGATAGAGATGAGAGTGGATATCAGATCACTGAAAATGATGCTGTAAAGGTAGTAATGGGGGACAAAGAAGTGACGTATGAAATTTATATTTTGCGTCAGTATTCACTGGAAAACACTAGCAGTATGCTGGAAGTTCTAGAGTGTCAAGGTGCTTAGCGAGTGCAGTTGCTATTACTAGGGGGGATTACTGGGCTATTACTTGGGAAATCTGAAAAATCAAATGTAGATAAATCACCTGGACCAGATGAGACTACACCCCATGGTTCTGAAAGAAGTAGCTGAAAAGATTGTGGAGGCATTTGTAATAATCTTTCAAGAATCACTAGATTCTGGATTTGTTCCAGAGGACTGGAAATACAGTTAAACCAGTGCAATGTGCACATAAACGTTGGAGCTCTTTTCTGGGGTAGTCAGGCATATCACTTTAGTCACGCACTGAACCCATGTTCTGTGTGAAAAACACCAGTCATAGTTCGAAATTCTCTTGAAGACCATCTCGAATGAACTGGCTAATTCGGGAATACTGACACTTCCTCCACAGAACCATTTGTCTGCACAAAGCACTCCTTACAATGGGGTCTGTCCTTCAAACAGCATTCAGCAGGCATCTTCCCTTGTGCCCTGCTCCACATCTCCTGCCAAAAGACCCCAAATCAGACTACTGACTGACCTTCTGAAATCTCATCCTGCCCAGCCCTCTCAAATTGTCCCTGGCATCCCACTGAGCTGAAAGTTACAACACATATCGAGGTGATGCAGATTGGCTGACACAACAATCTTAATTTGGACAACATGGCTCCTTATATTTAGCTGAAACCAAAACAGGGCACACTGCTTTTGCAGAAAATTGCTAAAATAAAAATACCTCAGCATAGTTGTAGAAATCTTATCTAAGACATTACACTGGCATGGATAGAAGATTGGGTGACTGGCAGGAAGCAAAATGTGGGAATAAAGAGGGCCTTTTCTAATTGGCTGCCAGTGTCTAGAGGTGTTCCACAGTCATCCAATCTTCTAGCCATGATTTGGGTAAATTGATGACTTTGTGGCCAGGTTTGCGGATGATATGAAGATGGGTGACGCAGCAGGTAATGTTGTGGAAGTACTGAGACAGATTGGGAGAATAGGCATAGAAGTGGCAGCTGGATATAGTGTAGGGAGATGCATGCATGGTCGTGCATTTTGGTAGAAGGAATAAAGAATTAGATTAATTTCTAAATGGAGAAAGTTCAAAAATCAGAGGTGCAAAGGAACATGGGAGTTGTGCAGGACTCAATAAGTTAATTTACAGATTGAGTCGGGGGCAAGGAAGGCAAATGCAATGTTAGCAATCATTTTGAGAGGACTAGAATATAAAAGCAAGAATATAATTGAGATTTTATACAACATTGGTCAGACTGCAGTGGGAGTATTGTGAGCAGTTTTGGGCCCCTTATCTAAGAAAAGATGTGCTGGCATTGGAGAGGGTCCAGAGGAGGTTCACGAAAATAGTCCCAGGAATGAAAGAATAAAACGGTTCACGTATGAGGAGCGTTTGATGGCTCTGGGTCTGTACTCACTGAAGTTTAGAAGAATTTTTGGGGCGGGGGGGAATCTCATTGAAACCTATGGAGTATTGAAAGGTGTAGATAGAGTGGATATGGAGAGGGTGAATCTAGGACCAGAGGGCACAAGCTCAATAGAGAGATGTCCATTTAGAACAGAGATTAGGAAAAATTTCCTTAGCTAGAGGATGGTGAATCTGTGGAATTCATTGCCAAAGACAGCTGTGGGGTCCAATTTTTGGGTATATTTAGGGCGGTGGTTGATAGATTCGTGATTAATCAGGGCATCAAAGGTTACAGGGAAAAGGCAGGTGAATGTGGTTGAAAGGGATAATAAATCACCCACGATGGAATGGTGGAGCATACTTGACTGGCCAAGTGGCTTAATTTGCTCCTGTGTCTTATTGTCTTATGAATTAATTTCTCACAATAGGATGCACTCTAAAATGTTAATCATAAATTGCAAATTGTGTACATTCACCAATCTTTCGACAAAGACAATGGAAATTGCATTATCTTAATATGCTGTGACAGACTTAAAAATCCCCACTGCAATCATGAAAATATTTCTTCTTCAGCAGTTTCTGATCCATAATTTGATGGTGATGCTTTTTAGTACAGCCTCTGAGAGGGGGTGGTGGGGGCTGGGGAAGTGCTGTTGTGGTTTCAGGTTGAAACCCTGCACATTGATTCATTCTGAATTGACTCAGTATTGCAGGAAGGCATTCCTTGTTTGTTTTTCCAATAGTCCACGAAGGCTAATTTGATCAGTATTTATTTACTTCAAGCCATTAACTTGCACTGAATAGCTTTGAGACATGCATGTAGCTCCAAAGTACCAATAATTTCACTCAATAATTAAGGCTGTGGTATTATCTGAAAGTGTTAGGAATGGAAAGGATGAGTCATTCTATTGTCTTTATCTTGAATGCTATATGCTATATGTGTTTTCATTGGCTGAGTGAAGTAAATGAAGTTTGGGTTTGGACTGGCCTCTAGTCGGTGGAGGGGATGGAGGTCTGAGGTTAGGAAATCTTATCGTGGAAGATGGTCTGTGGCAGGAGTTCCCAACCTGGGGCCCACGGACTTATTGTTTAATGGTATTGGTCCACGGCATAAAAAAGGTTGGGAGCCCCTGTTTTACTGTGAAGAGTATATTGGCTAGTGTGCTGTGAATGCTGATTATTCAGTCATTTTTGGGACGGCTGTTATCCAGGAGTTACAGTGCCCTCAACACATTGGAACATTTGTGATCCATCCCTTAAAGGGTATAGAGTTTGCATGATCCAATAAAAGTTAGATGGTCCAGGGGAACATTTTTGGTTTTCCCTGTGGAAATAGAAAGTTCATTATCTCAACCTGTTGATACGAGTAGTTTAGTAGATGTTGATGTGAACTGAGTTTTGTAGCCATCTCCAGAAGCTCTTCTCCCCAACGTGGCTGAGACGTGTGTCTGGCTGCAGAAATTGAAACCTTCTGGATTAACCTGGACAACAGGGGACCTGATTGAAAAGTTTGCGTAGCTGGCTGTTTCATCTAGACTGTAAACGGGGAAGGAAGTGTGCCAAGTTGAGGATCTAGCAAAGTAAAAAATGTGTTGGTAAAAGCATAATTTACACATTCCTCTGAGCAATTAAAGTTAAGGTTCTTTTTAATGTTAATAATTATTCAATCTATGTCATGGGAAATAAATAAAGACTATATGTAGTGCTTGAGTTTACAGTGGATTAGATTTTTAAGAAATTGAACAAAGTTCCATTAAGAACCTCAAGCTCATGTGAATGCACTGGCATGTAAAAAAAATCTTAAATTACTTTAAAATGTTCTATGTTCAGCTGCTTTTCTCTGCTAACGTCACCACACATGTCATTCATGTCTTTGCTTGTCTTGAACCAGACTTGAAATACTGCGAGTCCAGTTGACTAGTTCATTGGCGACACCAGCAGGGGAGCTGCTTGGCTTGTTGTGCAGACCAGGCCCTTGTGCCTGAGGTCGCCTGTTGTACTTGCCCTGCTCGGTGGAAGGCAAGCTGGATATGTTTGTCTGTGGCTGTGCTGTCATGTGATGAGGACTGCTACATGCTTGTTCTTGAAGAAGTGTGGCATCAGGATGACACCCCATGCACCATAAGTCTATAGACAATGACACTCAGGGACTTGGGCTATACATTGTGAAAATGATTTACTGTTATCATAATTGTGCTATATGTGCTGTGTAAACTGTAGGTACTGTGTCTTGCACCTTTGCCCTGGAGGAACACTGTTTGGCCTGGCTGTATTCATGTGTATGATTGAATGATAATTAAACTTGAACCTGATTTCTCAGGACAGAGAATAAGTTGCCTCCATTTGAGTCCTCTCGTTGCTAAGGTGACTGATGAAGCCAATGTGATGTGGGCAGACCTATTTTAAGACAAGTAGGACAAGGAATACTTAGGCGGTAAGTTTGGGAGGTAGTAAGCTCCTTCTGTGTTATTGTTTTGGTACTCTGGTGCACTCAAGGCACATAGACTTGAAGTTTTCAATGCAACCTTCAATTTAGATGGTCACTGGCCAGGGATTCCAGCACTTTTATCCAGGAAATACTCTGATTTTCCTCTGTCCTCCTTGCAGTCACTTATGCTTTGGCTTGGGACAGAGTTTGGCTTTGGAAGTCTGGTTAAGCTACGTGAGCAGCTGACTGGCTAAAATGTTGGGGATGTGTCCCTGGGAGTGGATGTTCATAGGTATGTATATTTAAAGTTTTTTATTTAGTGATCTACAACACAGTAACAGGCCCTTCTGGTACAGCGAGCCCATGCCATCCGACTACACGCATTACCTATTAACGTACTAATCTGTATGATTTTGGACTGTGGGCAGTGGGAAGTAGCCCGAGCCTACGTGGAGGAAACCTATGCAGTCATGGGAAGAATGTACAAACTCCTTACAGACAGCAGTGGATTTACCCTGGGTTGCTGATGCTTTAATTTAACTAATCACTATGCTACCATGCCAGCCTACAGAAAACGAAACCTTTGGACAGATTATAATGTGTGTTCACTGATCCTTGTCGCATCAATTATGAGAAAGGTGGTCTTGGACTTTGTAGAATGGAAGGTTAATGAGGGCTGATGTAAGACCATTGGAATTCAGCAGTGAATAGAAAGAAAGTACATTTTTAGAGATGGATGGAATACTTGTCCATATATTCACAAGACTGGCTTTGCAATATAAGCTGTAGGAATAAAGGTTTTGTGGATGTGGCTTTGAATCCTACAACGGGCATAATATTTCACCAGGTTGGCTTGCTCTGGCTGCTTCAACTGGGCAGTTTGTGCTAACGCGAGTCCGTTGGTAAAAGTTATAATTTAGCTCTTCCTGTTATTGCTGTTCTTACTGTGGACAGAGCAAAGGAAACATTCTGTTGGGACTGGAATCAAGTTTTCCCTTTGAGTTTCCCACTTTCTGGAATCCACTATGGGCTCTTCCATTAGTCTGGACTGTATTAATGTCTGAGAACATTTGCCTCCAGGAATAACATGAGATACTTGATCAGTATGCTGATTACTCTTTCAGCTTCACCAGCCAGAAGCTAGTCCTTCTATGGTTCACCTAATTTCCTTTATTCCAAGAGATTGAGAGGCAGATCATAACAACGTGTGGCTGGACCTGCAGTTTATCCATGACATTTGTATTTATTGGTCAGAGATTTTATAGAACCAAGTGTTGTATGAAATATCACCTCTGTTTCTAGATAGGAAGACTGTGGGCATGCCGTCTTTTTACTTCATGCTGGGATACGTACTTCCTTACTAAATTAAGATTTTGCTTTCTTTCCCTCTTTCTCCCTCTCTGGTTTCCCTTTCCCCACTCCCTGCCCTCTCCCTTCTGACTCCCCTCTCTCTCTCTGCAACTTGTGTTCTGAATATTTATTATTTATTCATTTTTTTGTATTTGTATAATTTGTTGTCTGTTGTACATTGGTTGTTTGCCATCTTTCTGTGCAGTTGTTCATTAATTTTATAGTGTTTCTTTGTATTTACTGTGAATGCCTGCAAGAAAATGAATCGCGGGATAACATATGGTGCTTTATACATACTTTGATAATAAATTTATTTTGAACTTTGAACTTTCTCTCTCCGTTGCTCGCTTGTGTCTGCACACATTCTCCCTCACTTGCCTATCCTTAAACCACGCCCCCCCCCCCATGCTTGCCTGCCCCCAACTTCCATTTTGAGTATCTGTGGAGCAGACCCCGACAGGAAGAGCACTCAGGCAGGTCATGACCTTAGACTTTCTGCTGACTTCAAAGCTTTTGAGTAAAGCAGTTACTCCCTTCTGTGGGAGAATTACTCAGCATCCACCTGGTAAGGCACTGTGGTTGGGAGAAGACTGTATATGATGTATGGCACACTGTTGGAGGAGGAGGGAGAGAAGGGCTCTCAACAAGAGAGCTGATCTGCCCAGGATAGTTGAAAAATAATTTTACCTGGGTCAGCAAAAAACTGTGTATGAGATGTGCATCATTGATGAAATCCTCACTAGAATCTGCCACCTGCTGGAACTTGGAGCTGAGCAGACAGCACATTACACCGACCAGCATGGCAGTGATAGGCAAATGATATTTGTGCTTTGGGCTCTGTCCAGAGATATTTATATTGCCTTGCAGCCCACCACAGTCACATAAAAGAAGTGATTGGGCTGCTATAATTGTACAAACCCGCAAGATTATCTGCTCCTCCTTCCTTCAGTACACGTATGGGGTCAGCTGAATTTATGTTGCAAACTCTAGCTGTTCTGACTCTGTTGAACTCTGTCCACTTCACCTGCAAGATGATGAATTGGACCTGCTTTAACCACAAAGGAACCTGACCTTTGACTGGAGCTAGCCACGTATCCTCATTGTGTTTGATGGTGCATTGCTGAAAAGGCCCAGCCAGTGAAGGACTTGGTTAACCTTGGCTCACTGTGGGATTCATTGAGGGGAGCCCGCAGCAGGAAACCCATGTGAAATTACGGCTGATGAACTGGGAAAATTCCTTATTGAAATCCTATTTTGGGTCCTTCCCTGATTGCCAGAATGAAAAGGATTTCATTTCTTTTTACAAAGTACAGAGTTTGTGTTTTTTTTAAACTTTTATTGCTGCTTAAGTTCTGCTTTCATGTTGCAATCACTTTGCTTGTTTGCTGACTCACCTATCTAATACTCTCTCCCGTAACTAAAGATGATTTGTTCACTTTATAATCGCTGCATACTGTATAGTACTTTTGTATTTTTTAAGCAATCATTGTTCTACCATTTAAAATGGCCTTTTACTTGATAGCCGCAGATCATTTCCACGAGAATTAGTTTAACATTTTGAAATTAAGGTGAAGCCTCTTTAATGAGACTACTGTGGCTTCCTGTACAGTCTCGTAATCAGCATTGGAGTATTGTCATTTTTAATGACTCATTTTGCAGTTATTTCTGTTGACTGGAAAAATAAATAAAGATGGGGCACTGAGAACTGGTACACTTAAGCAGGTAGGTTAAATGGAAAGCTCCAGGCTTACACCACCTGTGAGATCCCTGCAGCTGTAGGGACCCTGGCTATGCTGGCAGCATTGACTGCTATGCAGTTGCACGTGAATTTCCTGCTCCCTGCTCCCCTCGATGATTCCAACAGCCAGCCGAGATTAACCACAAAAACCAAACAGTACTTGGGTAGCACATACTGAGGCTGTACCTCTGCATCACTTTAATGGGCCTCTGACAGCTTGTGCTGCAAGAGACTATTCCCACCTATCAACACGGCACTCAGAAGCTGATGAAATACATTTACATTAATAGTAAAAAAAAATCTCAGTGTACCACCCGGAAATTACTTTAAGCAAGAGAACAAATGTCAGCCTGAAACACTGACTGTTTATTCCCTTCCATAGATGCTTTCTACATAATTACACTTGCTGGACCTGGGACAGATCCTCTGAAATGATAACACTGACAAATTTGAAGTTGCTGATGCCCTCCTCTTCTGATTTCCCCCAGTGAGGATTGGCACATGAACCTCCGGCTTCCCTGTCCTGCTCCTTGGTCTTGCTGACGTTGAGTGAGAGGCTGTCGTTGTGGCACCTCTCAGCCAGATGTTGTCTCCCTCCTATATGCTGATTCATCACCACCATTGGTTCAGCTAATGACAGTGTTGTCATCAGCACACTTACATGTGGCATTGGAGCTGTGCTTGGCTTCAGTCATAAGGATAGAGCGAGTAGAGCAGGGGTCTGACCTTATCAAGGTCGTATATGGTAACATATATATACTTGGATAATAAATTTACTTTGATCTTTAATTTAGTGGGCTGAATAGCCTAATTCTGCTAATGGAAGAGCAGGCTTGAGGGACTGAATGGTCTGATTCTTATGTCCAAGTGTTCACTCAGATCTTCCACCGATGGGCTTGTGTGTCTGCCTTTGGAAAAGATAACCTCCCTAGCCACTTATATAGCTGAGTGTAGAAGCAGCCCGGGATTCAGTACATCATCCAGCACACTAATTCCACAGCTGTTACTTTGCTCAACATTCCCTCTCCTCCACTTTGGTGCCTGTGGAATGGTTGCTCCTGGCCATCTTGTCGGGTTGCCTGTTGGGCTTCAGGGGGTACAATGTTGAATTTATCTGACACGTAACGGTTATAAATATCTGCTTCCATTTCCAGTGGTATCCAGCTTGCCTTTCTGAGCCAAACTGTAGTTTCCCCCCGACCCTCCAAACCACCTCTATAAATCTTTTTGACCTTCACTGAGTAAGAGGAGCGCAAGAGCATTTTCAATTTACTTTATTGTATTATTGGCATTTCATCAATTGTTCCAAAGTGGAGTATAATCTGCTTTTCGAGGAACAGCACTGTGCCTGTGCAATATTTCCACGAGTGTGCTGATTGCAGTGGAAGTTCGCAGTAAGACACAGATGTAACAAAATTAATTTCAGCTGTTTGAAATTTGAAAGCCTAATGAATGGCTTCAGAGCTTGAGGCATGGCTTTCCAGAGTGTTTTCAAATACTGACTTTTAAAACAAGGTAATTTCAAAACAAAGTCTGTATTTTCACTGTTGCCTATATGCATAAGTTTGGGACAAAATCAAAACATATTCTCTGTGTAATCAGAAGAATCCGGAACATGCAATATTTTTCTTGGCTTTTGCAGTTTCTGAAATGATATACATTAGCTTTTTTTTTATTAATACAAGAGATTTGGCAGATGTTGGAAATCGAGAGTAACACACACGCGCGCACACACACACACACACACTGCTGGAGGACCTCAGCAGATCAGGCAGCATCCATGGAAAGGAATAAAGAGTTGGTGTTTGAACCGAGACCCTTCAACAGGACCTCTCGTCCTGATGAAGAGTCTCAGCCCAAAACGTTGACTCTCTGTTCCTTTCCATGGATGGTGCTTGACCTTCTCAGTTCCTCCAGCATTTTGTGCATGCTAACTTTCTCATTGCCCTTTTTACTTTCTCTCATTCTCTTCCTTCGTTTTCAGTGTCAGCTTTGCATCTACCACACACAAAAGTTGTTTGCTTTGCTATTGCTTTCCAAGGCTGATCATTACTAATTTATTCAGAAACTACAGAGTGCCTACTGAATGTACGTTGAACTTCCTTTTCACAAATTGAAATGAAGAAATGTTAAGCACAGGGAGTTGGTACAGACTTTCAGGCAACTTTGCATACAGAGAAATATTGATGGAGTTTGATAACCTAAGACATTTCCGCTGAGTGAAGTTAATCTGCTACTTCTCTGAGAAGGAAATTGTTTCTTATTCCCCTCCAGTGTCCACAGCTGCCCTACAGAATTCACAGACACGACTGTATTTCAGTGCTATAGAAATATAAATTGTGGTTAAGATCTGATCTGTGAATGTGAAGTTCAAAGTTTTGAACTGTCCCAGAAACTGAATTTGGCAAGATGACGATCACTTGAATTAAGGGCTATGTTACAGCAGTGGTAAATGTAGAGTTAAGTTTCGAACTGATTAGAACTGTAATTATGGAACAGATGGAAAATATGATGGAATTGTAAGATAATTGTCCAGTGTTTCGCATTACTAAACAAACTGAGTAAGTTGATTGAGGTCGGTTATCAATGTTTATGCAGTAATTTTTTTCATACTTTGGGGAAGAAGTTTCCTTGTGTCTTGTCGATGTTCTGGAAGATTTTGTTAAATTCTGATTTTATAAAAGCAGAGAAGCATTAGGAAAAGCTCAGAGTTCAATACCACAATTTGTGGTGTTACGTACCCCGTAACTGGGTTGCCAAACCAGCAGAAATGGATCACTCAGTTGGAGTCTGGATTACTAGAACTAAGAGAGTTTTATTAAAGAAACAAGCAACACAGTACTCTAATCAAAAGGATAATAAATGCAACAGTTCAGCAATGATAAATACACATGTACACAGAATTAGGATAACAGGATCAATCAAGCTCTAACGTCGTCTAGGGGTAAATGACCAGTTCTAAAGTGACGCAAAGTTCAGTTCAATTGAATTCAGTTCAGTTCGCAGTAATCACTGCCGTGGGAGATGGACAATGGGAGGAAGGAGAGAGAGAGAGCAAAACGAATGAATATTCAAACGGCTTCCACACAGACCTTCGATATTCTTCGCAGTCAGCTTTCGGGCGAGCCCTTTGTGATGTCTTCTGAGGTCACCGACCGTGACTCCTCTGTTTCCAGATACGATTGTTTCTCTGCGGTGAACCTGGCACCCAGGCAAGGGTGGACACACACCAGGTTCCCGCTGATTGTGCCTTTCCACCCTGTGCGTCTATGGCTTGGTCCCGCGACCAGTCTTCCAAAACTTCCCACCGACTTGTGGGAGACGCACCGCTTCCAGGGTCTCGTTACCTCGGGGTGTCGTGTGTGTCTTGCCTTAGCGAACCTGTCCCTTTTTATCCCCCTGCTGGGGTATCGCCTGTCCATCACTTCAAACAGTTCAGGGTTCAAAGGGGGAGCCGATCTTGACAGCTCTCCTTCCGTTAAACTCTCCCGTCCCTTCATTAACATCTCCAAATGCTGCTCCATTGTTTTTCTTATCTCTCTTTCTCCTGAAGACAGGTGGCAGACCAACTGCTTATCCCACTGGTGCCAGCACAGGCCAGCTAACATCTTAATCTATGTGTATTCTCGTCACAGTGGTTTTGATACACAGTACAGCTAATTAATGCTGAAGACCACTTCAAAATGGGATTGGAAGGTAGAAAGAAATTTCATTGGAAGCCAATTATCTATCATCCCTGCCATTTAGCTTTTAATGGGATGGTTAAAAATGACTGAAATATTGTGAACTGGTCTCCAGGGAAAGCCCTTTGATTGTGTGCTGTGTTCCAGGAAACCCATCCTGCCATTTGCATGAAATAAATGGGGATGACTGTTGCTTAAGGACCGACTGCATGAAGTTTATTTCCTGTTCTATGTCAACAGGATTGCTACAATATCCATTTACGCTTTAACAGAACCCTATTCCCAGTTATTGTTTTAAAAGGTATTTGCATTTTTCAGCTGTTCAAAACTGTTTTATGATCTTGTCACTGTGATTATAAACTAATCTTTGATCTGGTTGTCATATTCAAATACTGTGCTATGAAATGTTCTAGCATTTACCCCTTCTCTTCTCCTCACCTGCCCTGGTGTCATTCCTCCTTTCTTCTATCATTCCTCCCATGGTCCGCTCTCTTCTTCTATCAGATTCCTCTTTCTTCAGCACTTTACCTTTTCCAACTCTCACCTCCCAGCTTCTCACTTCTCCCCTCCCCAACCCACCCATGTATCACCTGCCAGCTTCCCCTTGCCTCACCTCCTTAATCTGGCTTCTTTCTCCTTCCTTTCTGGTCCTGATGAAGGGCCTCGGCCTGGAACGTTGACTGTTTACTTCCCTCTATTGAAGATGCCTGACTACTGAACTCCCCCAGCATCTTGGGTATCGCTCTTGATTTCTAGCATCTGCAGAATCTCTTGCGTTGCATATTTTGTTAAGTTTCTGGAATCTTCTGAGATTGCTCCTTACAGTGAAATTGTGTTGTTGCTAGGAGCTAATCAAAACTTGGAGATGGGGAGGAGGAAGAATTGTTGCAACAGGCAGTCCTTGGATATATAAGTAGCCACTTATGGAAATATTACTTATTTATGATTTTATAGAAGTTGCACTTGCAAAAATCAATGTAGTTTCAGCCTGTCAGATCTGTGTGACGTAAAAATGCTACCAACTGCCAAGGTGGAGTTATGATTTAATGGATATGTGTCCCATTGTATGTGGTTATTCATGAAGGATAGATTTAAACCTAAAGTATGCTAATTAATAATGATTATCCTCCTTGCAGGAAGACGCTAACCCACAGAAAATATGCCAATAAGATTGAAAGAGTGTAAAGGAACTTTACAAGGATGTTGCCAGGACCTGAGTTACAGGGTTACGACTTCATTCCCTGGAGTGTAAGAGAATGAGAGGAGATTTGACCGAGGTATACAAAATTATGAGGGGTATAGACGGGGTAAGCGCAAGCAGCCTTTTCTCGCTGAGATTGGCTGAGACTAGAACTAGACATCACAGGTTAAGGATGAAAGCTGAAGTGCTTAAGGGGAACATGAGGAACTCAGAGGGTTTTGTGAATGTGGAATGAACTGGCTGTGGAAGTGGTGGACGTGGTTTGATTTCAACATTTAAGAGAAACTTGGACAGGTAGGTGGATGTGAGGAGTGTGAGGGGCTTTGGTCCAGTTGCAGGTCACTGGGACGAAGCAGATAAATAGTCTGGCACAGACTAGATGGGCCGAAGGGCATCTTTCTGTGCTGTAGTGTTCTATGACTCTATGAAGAGGTTGGGTGACTGCCTGCCTTAAATTTTTAACCTAACTTCTGCCCCCTTTCCAAATGCACAATTAGATTGGGTTGGGTGGGAAAATGCACAATTCGGCAGATTGGGTTGGGTGGGAACGTTTTAAACTTTGCACAGCATATTCAGCACCTCAACTCAGTTTGAATACAGGCACACCCAAGGTACATCCTCACAAGGAGCAGTGCAGCAAAATCAAAATGTGTGGGATGCATGCATACAGCAATAGAGGGATATCTGTGATTAATATTTTATAACCACGTAATTGGATTTGGATCTGGTGTGCCAATCCTGGTTCAGTGCTCCCCTGCAATGTACCGTAATTATCTTTACCTGCTTGGAGTAGAGAGCAGGCTTTGTTATACAGAAGTTAGTCAAGGGCTTGTGGCATATTCAGGATTTGGATAGGGGGAAAATAAATGTAAATATAATTTCAGAAAGTCAGATTTGTATAGTTAATAAGAAATCTTTGTATAAATTGCGACTTTTAAAGTTTAAAAATAAGTAGTGTGGCTGGACAAAGTTTTTGATTTTCTGCTTTATAAGAGTTTAATGGTTTAAGTGGCTCCCTCTTGATTCCATGAAATGGTAAATCCCAAATAGATGATTTACCTTGGTTTTGCAACCAAACACAAAGATGTCTTAACTGCAAGCTGTGTAAGCTTCCTTTGGCCACTCGGTAATCTTCCGGAGTAAGTGAGGTGTAACTGGAGATGGTTGTGGGCTCTTTGAAATAGAATAACAACCAAACTGGCAAGGACAATTTTTTAAAAAAAGACTGTGCAGTATGTCAAAGCTTGTTTGAGTTGGACAATAGTTTATGGCAAGCGTTCAAAAAGCAGCGGCTCTCCAGTGATCGGGCAGCCTAAGGATGCTTTCCACCAAGGATCCGGAGGAGTTGTCTTCACTGAATGTGGAAGGCCTGTCCCTTTTTCTGAAAGGGAACTGAAGTGTTCACTTCTGCATCATGTCCGACTCCAGCTTGTGGTCTGTTCTATCAAACATCACCGTGCCTCATTTTCTAAGCAGAGCCAGGTTACGAAGGTCCAAAAGGTAATTTGAAGCACTTCGTGTTTGATGCTGTTGGCTTCATCCTTTTTCAGTTCTGTGATGTTTACAGCTGGCCAGCATTAATATTGTATAATTTTGAAACTACTGAAATGTGATGTATACAGCAGCTACATATGGTAAACTGGCAATGTGAGCTGGAGTTTGATGTGTGAGTCAGCTTGACTGTATTGTAAACGTTGTAAACCTTCTGAACTGGCAATCTGGATTTCTTCTATTTGAAACGTAAACAGCTGAACTGTAATGCTGAAGCCAAAAATTGCAAATGCTGAAAATTGGTAACAAAGACAGAAAATGCTACAGGTCAGGCGGCACCTGTGAAGAGAGAAACAGGGTCGGTATTTAATTTCTGATTAGAAGTTATTATCATGAAACATTAATACTTTATTCTCTTTGTAGAAGCTATATTTAACTATCTTGTGTTATGTTTTGTAACTCCAAAACCTAAAACTAATTGAAAGAAAAACATGGAGCTGGGAATAACGTGTCTACTCTTAGTTTTTACTTCAGTGAGACGTATGCTTATGATGTGGTGGCATAATGACGTATGCCATTCATGTACTTTTACATATAACCCATAAGGGATTATGTAAGCAAAGAAACAATGCTTAATCGAACAAGACAAAATCTGCAGGTGCTGGAAATCCGAGCATCACACAAAATGCTGGAGGAACTCAGCAGGCCAGGCAGCATCTACGGAAAAGAGTACAGTCGATGTTTTGGGCCGAAACCCTTCGGTAGCACCGGAGAAAAAAAGATGAGTAAATTTAAAAGGTGGGGGAAGGGGGAAGAAAAACACAAGGTAATAGGTGAAACCTGGAGGGGGAAGGATGAAGTGAAGAGCTGGGAAGTTGAAAGAGACAGAAGGCCATGGAAGAAAGAAAAGCACCAGAGGGAGTTGATGGGCGGGAAGGGAGATAAGGTGAGAGAGGGAAAAGGGGATGAGAAATGGTGAAGGGGGTGGGGGGCATTACCAGAAGTTTAGGAAATCTGTTTTCATACCATCAGGTTGGAGGCTACCCAAATGGAATACAAGGTGTTGTTCCTCCAGCCTAAGTGTGGCCTCTTCATGACACTGGAGGAGTCCAAGGATGGACATATCAGAATGAGAATGGGAAGTGGAATTAAAATGGGTGGCCACTGGGAGATCCCGCTTGTTCTGGTGGATGAAGTGTAGGCGCTCGGCGAAGTCGTCTCCCAATCTATGTTGGGTCTCACCGATGCATAGGAGGCCACACCGGGAGCACCGAACATGGTATATGACTCCAAGAGACTCACAGGTGAAGTGTCGCCTCACCTGGAAGGACTGTTTGGGGCCCTGACTGGTAGTGAGGGAGGAGGTATAGGGGCAGGTGTAGCACTTGTTCTGCTTGCAAGGATAAGTGCCAGGAGAGAGATCAGTAGGGAGGGGTGAATGGACAAGGGAGTTGCCTAGGAAGCAATCCCTGCAGAAAGCAGAAAGTGGGGGGGGGGGGGTGGAGGGAAAGGGATGCCTGGTGGTGGGATCCCGTTGGAGGTGGCTGAAGTTTCAGAGAATTATGTGCTGCATGTGGAGACTGGTGGTGTGGTAGGTGAGGACAAGAGGAACCCTATTCCTAGTAGGGTGGCAGGAGGAATGGGGTAAGAGCAGACACGCATGAAATAGAAGAGATGTGGTTGAGGGCAGCATTGATGGTGGGGGAAGCGAAGCCCCTTTCTTTGAAAAAGAAGGACATCTCCTTCATTCTAGAATGAAAAGCCTCATTCTGAGAGCGGAGGCGGAGGAATTGTTAGAAGGGGGTGGCAAGGTATACTCCAGGTAGCTGTGAGAGAATATATTTAATTGAACAATATTTTTACAATATTACTCAAATATTATTGAAAAATTAAATACACAACATGTACTTATGGTTTCTTGTTTAGAACAAGCCATATAGTCTTAGATTTGTACAGAATAGAAACAGACCCTCTAATCTATATATCCATGCCAATCTTTTTGCCCACTTACGCTAATTCCACTTGACTGCATTAGGTCCATATTTTTGTGTTGTCTATTGAAGTACCTGTCTAAATATCTCAAAGATGGTGGTTGTATTCTGATTCCACCATGTTTGTGCTTTCCAAAACATACCATCTTGCCTTGTTGGGATTAACTTCCATCTACCATCACTTTGGCCAACTTTCCACCTGATAGATATCTTATTATAGACCTAGAGAACCTTAATTGCTGTGTTCAACACCAACTTTCATGTCTTCCACAAATTTACAAATGATATCATGACATTCACATCCTCTGAGAAGCCATTACCCCAACAACTGGGAAACGACCACAGAGGGCCAGCCCCTCATTATCTGCCTGCACTATGCCCTTCCCTGGTGGTCACCCATCTCCTTTTGTAGTGTTCTCATGCAGTGTGTTGAAACTCTGACAAAACACCAAGTTAAACCGGAGCCAATGAAGACAGAGTCGTAGTAAGGTTAACCATATACTGTTCACTCTTCCACATTAACATCGTATGGTGAAAACTGTTGATAAAAAAATACAAACATAAACAGTGTTTGTTTCATTCTGGAGACTACATGCGCTCTCTTCTTTTAGCGAGTGTCTCCAGCTGCCCCGAGTAGGGAGCAAGGAGTCGCGTCAAACCGCCGCCGGGCCTGAGCCCACCCTGCGTTTGAAATTGAAAAGCCATCACGCGGGCCACTTCCCTTAACAGAAACCGAGTTAATATTTTTCTTATGAACTTACGGCGTTGCTTCTATAATGTTTCTTTGTGGGTAGAAACGGAGCCCTTCACGATCATGCCGCACGCATGGCACCCACCTTTACACCTTCCGGAACCGGAAGTTACACATAAGACGCGGCGAAACTGTAGGTGACGTCATCATATGCCGCGATATACCATAGACAATGAATTTACCTTTGTTAAACTGTAACATAATTATCAACCTTTAACCTTAACTAGAAAATAGTTACAAACAAATTATTTAAAGCGTAGACCCAACAAAGTCAAATGAATGCCTTAAGGGCAACACACCTTTCGTGCTGTACATACTGTGTGACAGGAGCGCGCAAAAAGTACTATCTGTGACATTTCAAGTATCCCAGATGCCCCATTGTGAGGCCAACTGTGGCTCTGATTGCTCCATGGTCTGACAGGAGCTGCAGCCGATTGTCTTCAGGGGCACTGGAGATGCCTCTGATCTCTCATATCCCGCTGTGAGGATTGGAGTGAGGTGGCAGGAAAGTATACCACTAGTTTAAAATCTTTTATCCCCAGCCCATGCAATTAAGAACAAGAAGAAAAACAGCCTGACCTGATTTTCACCTGCCCTCCTCTTTTTCCTTTAGTATCCTTGGGATTCTCCTTTACCTTATCTTGTGTCCTTTTTTTTTGCCTTCCTAATTTCCTCAAGATTGTACTCCAGCATCTTATACTCCTTGACGGTCCTTAAGAAGAGCTACCTATATAAGGCATACACCTTATTCTTGCTAACCAGAATAGAAAAACATCAATTTGCATTTCAATTGCAAGGTTTTTGACAATGTTTCTGAGCTTGGGACGTGGAGACATGAGAAAGGGTTGGTTAAGAAGGCACCTGCCTTGCTTGTTCTCATTAGAGCACAGAGTACAAGAGTTGGGTACATCACGTTACATCTGTACAATTGGTAATTGCTTTACTATTGTCAGGTGTACTGAGATATAGTGAAAAAGCCTTTGTTTGCATGCATCCAGAAACATCGTTCCAAACACAAGTACATCAAGGTAGTACAAAAGGACAAAGCAGAATACAGCTAGTGAGAAAATCTGCAGATGCTGGAGATCTAAAGCAACACACAAAATGATGGAGGAACTCAGCGGGCCAGGCAGCATCTATAGAAAAGAGTAAACAGTTGACGTTTCAGGTCGGGACCCTTCTTTAGGAATGTTGTTCATTTGTTTGATCTTGAAATGGAGACCATAAGAAAGCAAAGCTTTCTAAATTGGCTAATTTACATTATGTGAAGGGCTGCAGATAACAGAACCAGATAAGCAAATGTAAGATTGCATTAACCCAACAAATTTTAAATCATTATATAAAAATGATAGATGCAAGGAAATTAAAAGTAGCTCAAACTATAGGCAGCAGATGAATAAGACCAGTGGTGGATGCCCATAATCAACTGTGAACCTTGAGGAAAGATTAGCTTGATAGTTTCAGTGAGCTATCCATTGATGTAGCATGTGATGGTATTAAGGCAGCTACTTTGACAGTATAGTCAAAGGAATTTAATAATGATTATGTATAGTATGGCCCGACTTCATTAGGTGTTCTAAATAAAATTATAGCCATACTTGTAAGAGAGCCTTGAGAGTACAACAGTAGCAATTAGGCTACTGGCCCATGAGAAATTATTAAGGATGACACATTTATTTTCTCTGATGGAAAAAAAATGGTTTGGAGACTTTGCATAAAATTGTTTTAATACCTCTTAATGATGTAAAACAGTGTTGTTGATCATCATAAAGCTGTTAGTGAAAGTCCCACAAAGATTGAGGTCTTTAAATACAAGACTTGCAGAACAGCATTGCAAGTTTCAATGTAATTTGCAGTGTCATTTTCAACATGCTGTTCTCTGATCTCTTGCAAGTTCTTGCAGGTGCCAATATTTAAACATGCATCTGTGATCTTGGAAGCCAGCACGTGAAGGGAAATAGGATAAAATGGCATTCTTTTTGTGGCAGGCGAGATTTGCTGTTTAACAAATGAGCATTCTATCTGACTGCATCACCGTCTGGTATGGCGGGGGGTGGAATGCACTACACAGGATCAAAATGAGCTGCAGAGAGTCGTGAACTCAGTCAGCTCCGTTGTGGGCACTAGCCTCCCAGCATCCAGAATATATTCAAGGAGCGATGCCTCAAAAAGGTGGTGTCCATCTTATTGCTATCATTAGGGAGGAGGGTCATGGCCTGGAAGCATATACTTAACGATTCAGGAATAGCTTCTTCCCCTCTGCCATCAGATTTCTGAGTGGACATTGAGCCCATGAACACTACCTCACTACTTTTTCTTTTTTTTCTCTTTTTGCACTACTTATGTAATTTAACGTATATACATATATGCATACACATATATACAGTACTGTATATACAGACATATATATCGATCTACCTATCATGCCTAAAACTTTTACACACTACTGTATTTATCAATATGGAGCTGAAAGTGAGTTTGTAAATCTGGCGGGAGTAAAGTGTTGGGAATGGTGAGCTGGAGTAACGCGGGAGGGGTGCAGGACAGGTGGCAGAGGAAGAGTGCCGGGGCAGGGCTGGTGGCTCAGGTGTAGATGCACCCAGCCCTGAGACACCTGGCAAGGTCATTTGATTCCAGACAAATGGTTTATTGATCATTATAGACCGTCTCTCTGATGCTTACTGCTCTTTTCCCTCTCCCTTCCTCTTTTCCCAACTGTGATTCCACTCTCACTGTCCCCTTCCCACTCCCAGTACATAATAGAGACCCATATCAGAATCAGGTTTATCATCATTCATAAGGTACCCCATGCAAGGCTTATTGAGAAAGTAAGGAGGCATGGGATCCAAGGGGAAATTGCTTTGTGCATCCTGAACTGGCTTGCCCACAGAAGCTGAGAGTGGTTGTAGACGGGTCATATTCTGCATGGAGGTCGGTGACCAGTGGTGTGCCTCAGACCCTGTTCTGGGACCCTTACTCTTCATGTTTTTTATAAGTGACCTGGATGAGGAAGTGGAGGGATGGGTTAGTAAATTTGCTGATGACACAAAGGCTGGGGGCGTTGTAGATAGTGTTGGAGGGCTATCAGAGGTTACAGTGGGACATTGATAGGATGCAAAACTGGGCTGAGAAGTGGCAGATGGAGTTCAACCCAGATAAGTGTGAGGTGGTTCATTTTGGTAGGTCAAATATGATGGCAAAATAGAGCATTAATGGTAAGACTCTTGGCAGTGTGGAGGATCAGAGGGATCTTGGGGTCCGAGTCCATAGGACACTCAAAGCTGCTGCGCAGGTTGACTCTGTGGTTAAGAAGGCATACGGTGCATTGGCCTTCATCAATCGTGGGATTGAGTTTAAGAGCCAAGAGGTAATGTTGCAGCTATATAGGACCCTAGTCAGACCCCACTTGGAGTACTGTGCTCAATTCTGGTTGCCTCACTGCAGGAAGGATGTGGAAACTATAGAAAGGCGACAGAGGAGATTTACAAGGATGTTGCCTGGATTGGGGAGCATGCCTCATGAGAATAGGTTGAGTGAACTTGGCCTTTTCTCCTTGGAGTGACAGAGGATGAGAGGTGACCTGATAGAGGTCTATAAGATGATGAGAGGCATTGATAGTCAGAGGCTTTTTCCCAGGGCTGAAATGGCTACCACAAGAGGCATAGTTTTAAGGTGCTTAGAAGTAGGTACAGAGGAGATGTCAGGGGTAAGTTTTTTTTTACGCAGAGAGTGGTGAGTGCATGGAATGGGCTGCTGGCGGCGGCGGCGGAGACGGAAACGATAGGGTCTTTTAAGAGATTCCTGGATAGGTACATGGAACTGAGAAAAGTAGAGGGCTATGAGTAAGCCTAGGTAGTTCTAAGGTAAGGACATGTTTGGCACGGCTTTGTGGGCCGAAAGGCCTGTAGTGTGCTGTAGGTTTTCTATGTTTCTATCATTCACATTTGTCATGAAATTTGTTTTTTTTTTGTAACAGCAGTACAGTGCATTACATGAATTTGCTACAGTAATATGAAAAAGTCTTAGGCAACCTAGCTTTGTGTATGGGCCCAAGACTTTTGCACAGAACTGTACTTACTGTAATTTACAGCATTTATCGTTATATATTGCAACGTACTGCTGCCACATAACAACAAATTTCACGAAATATGTAGGTGATATTAAACCTGATTCTGATTGTTACAGTGTTAGAGTGGGTGGGAGAAGGCTCCCAACAGGTAAGAAGGAATTGGACAAAGTGCTTTAAAAAAATGGTGCTTGCAGGAAGCCTGTGGTTTATGCAGTGGGCCCAAAGGAAAGCCCTGGCAGGAAATTGCTAGGGAGATCTGCACACATGCTCTTTGGGAATGCCTGCAGTGTTGCTGGGTGCCTGTGGATGGTCTTGGCTGAATGAAGGGAGGATGGAACCTCTCCTTAAATATGGAACGTGTGTTATCTCCCAAATGCAGCAGTAACAGCAAGTATGACAGAGTCTAGTAGCAGACTAAAATAAATTTGACACATGAGATTGCAGGTGCTAGAATCTGGATCAACGCAAAAAGTGCTGAAGAAACATTCCCCTTCATAGATACTGCCTGAGTTTTCCTGTCTGACCTATTGAGTGCCACCAGCATTTTGTGTTTTGCTGTAGGTTCCGGCGTCTCCAGACTCTTCTGTCTGCATTTTGCTGCTCTACTGTGAAGTCTCTTCAAGTCCAGATGAAGGGCTGTGACTTGAAACATCAACCATCTATTTCTCTCACTAGATGCTGTCTAACCTGCTGAGTTCCCACAGTGCTTGGTGTGAAATTACCTTGAGGCAAGGAAAGTGCAAGTGGCCTTGACCTTGGCAGCAATGTCAATGGAAACTGAAGGCAAGATACAAGTGTCTATTACAAGGCATACTATTCCATTAGACGTAGGAATAGAATTGGGCCATTTGATCCATTGACCCATATTCAAAGTGGCTGATTTATTTTCCTTTCTTCTCCTCATGACATTTTTCACCCTTACTAACCAGGAACCTATCAACCTCTGCTTTATTGGTGTGGCTGATAGTGGGGGGCTACATGGCCTTAGTGGTAGTGAGGACTTGGACTCATGCTGTGGGCTTGCCTGTTGCAGCGGTCCAGGAGGGGAGAAGCCAGTGGCAGTGTAGCATGGGGCCCATGTTGGTTTGGGGGCTTTCCCCTCCTGTTGATGCTGCCCTCCTGTGTTCACTTGGTGGAAGACAAGCTGGATTGCATGCGTCTCTACGTTCGCTTGCAGACTGGAACTGCTTGTTCTTGCTGACAAAGCCCATTCACCGTCAATTTATAGGGCATGTCACTCATATTTTGTTTGGCTGTATTCATGTATGATTGAGTGATAGTTAAACTTGAACTTGAAATATACCCAATGAAACATACATCAAAGTTGCTGGTGAACGCAGCAGGCCAAGCAGCATCTATAGGAAGAGGCGCAGTCGACGTTTCAGGCCGAGACCCTTCATCAGGACTGACGAAGGGTCTCGGCCTGAAACGTCGACTGCGCCTCTTCCTATAGATGCTGCTTGGCCTGCTGCGTTCACCAGCAACTTTGATGTATGTTGCTTGAATTTCCAGCATCTGCAGAATTCCTGTTGTTTGCGTTTAAATATACCCAATGACTTGGCTTCCACAGCTATCTGTGGCAGTGAATTTCGGAGATTCACCACCCTCTGGCTTGAGAAATTCCTCATCTGTTCTAAGGGGACTCCTTTCTGTTCTGAGGCCTGTGCCCACTGGTTTTAGACTCTTCTGCAATTGAAACATCCTCTCCATGTCCACTCTTTCAAGGCCTTTCAATATTCAGTATGTTTCAATGAAATCCCCTTCATTCTGGTAAACTCCCAGTGAGTACAGAGCCATCAAACACTCCTCATACATTAACACTTTCATTCCTGGGATCATTCTCGTGAACTTCCTTTGGACCCTCTCCAATGCCACCATATCCTTCCTTAGATTTGGGGTCCAAAACTGTTCACAATAATCCAAAAGTTCTCTGACCAATGCCTCATAAAGCCTTAACATTACGTCCTTACTTTTGTATTCTAGTCCTCTGGAAATGAATGCTAACATTGCATTTGCCTTCCTTACTGATTCAACCCGTAAGTCCTAGTGAATCCTGCACTGATTCCCAAGTCCTCTGACACCTCTGATCTTTGAATTCTCTCCCTGTTCAGCAAATAGTCTACGCCTTTATTCCTTCTACCAAAATCCGTGACCATATACTTCCCTACTCTGTATTTTATCTTCTACTTCTTTGCCCATTCTCCTAATCTGTCCAAATCCTTCTGTAGACTCCTCACCTCACCACTACCCGCCCCCGCACTCGCCATTTGCAAACTTGATCACAAAGCTGACAATTCAGTCATACATATAACGTGAAAAGTAGTGGACCCAACACCAACCCCTATGCATACACTGGCAGCCAACCAGAAAAGGCCCCCGTTATTCCCATTCTTTGCTTTCTGCTCGTTAGCCAATCTTCTATCCTGTAATACCATGGACTCCTATTTAGCAGCCTCATGTGTGACACCTTGTCAAGTGCTTCCTGAAAATCCAAACAAACAACATCTAAGAATTCCAACAGACATGTCAGGCAAGATTTTCCCTTAAGGAAACCATGCTGCCAATTTTATCATAGTATCCGGAAGCATCATCCTTAATAATTGACTCTAACATTTTACTAAGCACTGAAGTCAAGCTAACTGGCCTATAGTTTCCTGTTACAGGGAAAAGGTAGGAGAATGGGGTTGAGAGGGGTAATAAATCTGCCATGATGAGATGGTAAAGTAGACCCAATGTTCTGATTGGCCTAATTCTACTCCGAAGCATTATGGTCTTATGATCTTTTGGTCTTTTTCCTTCCTTCTCTTAAAAGAAAGGAAGGCAAAATGTACAATTTAAAAAAATATATTTCATTGTCACTAGAGATAGCAGAAACTGTTGGAAATACTCAACAAGTTAGAGAGTATCTCAGGAGAGAGAAACTGAGTTGCTCTTTCACACCCAAGCCCCTATGTCAGAAATACGATCAGTTTTTAGTTTTGGAGAAAGTGAGGGGAGGGATGGCAAGAAGATAAGGCATGACATCTAAAACTTTGAAAGATTTCTATAGATGTCTGATGGAGAGTATATTGACTGAGTGCATCGTGGCCTGTTATGGAAACGCCAATGCCATTGAATGAAAAATGCTACAAAAAGTAGTGGATACAGCCCAGTCCATCGCAGGTAAAGCCCTACCCACCATTGAGCACATCAACATGGAGCGTTATCCCAGGAAAGCTGCATCCATTGTCAAGGATCCCTGCCATTAGACCATGCTCTCTTCTCACTCTGGCCATCAGGGAGAAGGTACAGGAGCCTCAGGACCAACACCACCTGGTTCAGGAATAGTTATTACCCCTCAACCATCAGGCTCTTGAACCAGAGGGGATAACTTCACCCACCCCATTCCTGAACTGTTCCCACACTCTAACAACTCACTTTCAACGACTCTTCATCTTAGGCTTTCAATATTTATTGCTTATTTTTTATTATTATTATTTTTCTCTTTTGCATTTGCAGTTTGTTGTGCTTTGCATATCAAATGTTTGTCCATCCTATTGGATGCGGTCTTTCATTGATTCTGTCGTGTTTCTTGGATTTACTGTGTATGTCCACAAGAAAATGAATCGCTGCATTGTGTATGGTGACGTATATGTTCATTGATAATGAATTTACTTTGACTTTGAACAAAGGGAATCTCTGTTAGGTTAAGAGCGCATGAGTTAATGTCATCGTTCGAAACTTATTATGTTTCTGTGTCTGCATCATGTGTTGCTGTGGACAATGCCTCACAGGCCAGACTACAGGAAGGAGAGAGAAAATGATTGCCAAAATCCAGATGATGACAGCCAGAAATGGCTACTCATTTGCAGACAAGTAATATAGCAGCAGGTTACCTAAAGCTGAAGTCCAGGAGGTTGCACCATGCCTAGATAGAAGATCTAGATGGAGATGGGTCAGAATGGGATGAAGAATTATTTTCGGGCAACGGAGAACTCAAAAGTTGCCCCTTCTTACTGAATATTAGCGATATTAGGTTACTTGCATTTAGCATATCTGGCAATGTACAAGACCTACTTAAACCAGCTTTGTGCACTGATTTTGATGTTCCTATTAATCTATTATTTTGTCATGCTTTTTCTACTTTAGCTGTCAATACAACATTTTCTCTTTGAAAAAGATTATTAAAAGTTATACCAGTTGAACAAAACTAATAAATTTTCCTAATATGGCCGTCCTGTTAAATGTTTCTTTTTCGAAAAGTTGGTTCATTTTGCCATGTAATTATGACTTCAGAGGAACTTAAATCATTGAGAAAGCAAACATTGTTAATTGTGCCATGATGTGTCACCTCTCAAACTAGTTATCAATAATAAATACAAAAGAAAGCATTTGAATTGCAGATGTTATTATTGTAACAATCCAGATTTCAGCAAAATGTATTGATTTCCCTTGTTCTCTGTCAGTTGGGAGATTTAATGAAAATCTTGGTAGCTTTGTATCATGTTTTTTTAATTGAGAGTTCCATGAAATATTGACACATCAAATCTATTCTATTCTGTTATGTCTCACACTGCAATATTATAAAGAAGATGTAGTTAATTTGATAGGAGTTACACTGTGATTGATAGTGGATAAAGCAAACAACAGGCTTGCATATTAACACAAATTTATCATTGTACTTCAGCAAGAAACATGCACAGTGATTTGATGTAGGATTTTTGTTTTTGATGCTTCAGCACAATATTTAAATTTTATGAACTTTGTTTATTCAATTGCAGCCCTAATATTTCAAGTCTCCTTTAACTTTAATCTACACTAAACAATTTCCAATGTTTTTATTTTCCTTTAGGGAGTGCCCAAACCCATTCTGGACCAAACACTCAACATTTTTTCTTTGTATTTAATCTTGTCAAAATTCTCCAGATGTAAAAATACAAAATTTAATGTATCCATGTGATCTTGTCTCCAATTTCCTGTAAATCAGAACATCAAGGTTCCTTAATCTAAATAAAATGTTTTCCTTCTCTAACCTTGCTTTAAAATCGATTACTTCCTCCAATTTTTGTATCAGGCTCTGTTTACTCTATCTGTTGAACTATTTCCTCAAGTTTCATCTGCAGCCATTCACAATCCTCACTGGCATTGCCATTCTGAAGTTTTCAATAATAAATGTCCAATAATGGAGTATCAGAGGGAGATCCTACACTTGTTATTTCCCAGGATCTTCAAAATAACTGCATTAAGTCCAGTTGCTTCATTCAAGGTAAATTTATGATCAAAGTACATATATCACCATATACAACCCTGAGATTAATTTTCAATAAATCCATAATAGAATAATAGCCATAATAGAATCAGTGAAGGACTGTATCAACTGGGCATTCAACCTCTGTGAAAATACAAAAAGAAAGAAATAGGAATAATAAATTAAGCAAAAAATATCAAGAACATGAGATGAAGCGTCCTTGAAAGCGAGTCCATAGGTTGTCGTAACATTTCATTGATGGGACAAATGAAGTTGAGTGAGGTTATCCCCTTTAGCTCACAAGCCTGATGGTTGAGGGATAATAACGTTCCTGAACCTGGTGCTGTGAGTCCTGAGGCTCCTGTACCATCTTCCAGATGGCAGCAGCGAGAAGAGAGCATGTCCTGGGTGGTTGGCATCCTTGATGATGGATGCTTCTTTCCTGTGAAGGCATTTCATGTAGATGTGCTCAACGGTGGGGAGGGCTTTACCCTGGTCTTGTTGACAATGAGTAACAGGTGGTTGTTGTGACACCACACAGCTATATTTTCAATCTCCTTCCTATATGCTGGTTCGTCACCACCTTTGATGTAGTCTATGACAGTGGTGTTGTCAGCAAACTTGAATATGACTTTAGCCAGACAGTCATAGGTGTAAAGTGAGTAGAGCAGGGGCCAAAGCACGCAGCCTTGTTGTACACCTATGCTGATGGAGATAGTGGAGGAGATGTTGTTGTCAATCTGCACTGACTGGGGTTTGCATGAGAAAATCGAGAATCCAATTATACAAGGAGGTATTGAGACCAAGGTCTTGGAACTTATTGATCAGTTTTGAGGGGTTGATGGTATAGAATGCCAAGCTGTAATCGATAAATGCACCTATGCTGTTCAGATGTTCCAGGGTTGAGTGAAGAGCCAATGAAATGGCATCTGCTGTGCTGGCAGGCAAATTGGAGCAGATCCAAGTTGCTTTCCAGGCAGGAGTTGATATGTTTGATCACCAACTTCTCAAATCCATTTGCTGTGATGATGGTCATTGAGGCAGGTTTCCACGTTCGTTTTAGACATCATTGTAAGTGAATCTTGCTTGTAGTGGGTGGGTATCTCAAACTCCCAAAGCAGGAGGTTAAGGGTCTCAGTGAAGACTTCTACCAGTTGATCAGCACAGGTTGTTAGTACTTAGCCAGGCGCCCTGTCTGGGTCGGATGCTTTTTGTGGGTTTACCATCATTAAAAATACTGAAATCACAGGATCATCGGGGGCAGTGGGACTTTGTGATGGCATTGAGCTCATCTGGAGGCGAAGTCCTGTTGTCACTTGGTTTAACTTCCTAATTTTACTTAATTTTATTTCAGTTGAAGTTTTTCAGAGGCTATGCTGTTATCTTTCCTTGAAAGCCAATCTCTAAATTTCGGTATCTCAATCCTGCCACATTTCCCTGAATTTTTTCCTACATTCTATCAGTCACCCTGCTTCCCAGTTTACAATTTACAGTGATGTGGGAGGAAACTAGATTTTGGAGCCCTCTGGGAGAGCAATTCCTGCATATCTCACTCTTAAATTACTCTTGCCTGCAGCAATGCCCTTTAGTTTCTCCCTGAGGGGCACGCATTCCCTCAGATTCTTGTATGTCAATCTCTAAATCAGCTCTGACCATCAGTTTAACCTGAGACATCAGCTGAATGGCAAAGCATTTCTAAGGAACTGGTGATTGGAGCAGTCTGATGATTTTTGGATCAATTAGGAGCCAGCGTGGTGGTCAAAGTTCAGGCTGGTGGGCAACACACCAAAGAAAGAAACACACCCCTCATATCCTAGAACCATAGATATTGTGACAAAGTGTCTGTAATGGAACTGCTGGGTTATTCCTGCTTTTCCTCGTTTTGGTCAAAGATTTTAAGCAAGCTTGAAAATCTTGAGTAGAATAAACATTACCAGGGCTTATTGCCAGTGATGGAGGAGATGGGGCAGCATGGAAACATAGCTATTAGAGTAATGCTGTTACAGTACCAGCACCCCTTGACTGTGTGGATTTCTTCCAGGTGCTCTGGTTTCCTCCCACATTCTAAAGATGTGCAGGTTAGTAGATTTCGTAGGTTCATTGGATTGTTAAAGTATGTACGCAGAATACAACTCTGAGATACGTCTTCTCCAGATAGCGATGAAATGCAGAAAACCCATGAAGGTAGTTGAAAGAAAAAAAAACATTGATTCCCCTGGCCCGATAAAAAGAAACAAAGCTTGCAAAGCCCAAACCTACAAACTCTCCCTCACATGAAAACTAGTAGATTGCCCACCTGGAGAACAGCAGCTAAAAAATCAAACCCCCCAACCCCCTCTCTCTCTCACATTAAAAAAAACAGTCAGATCGCCCACACAGAAACGAACCAACTAGAACATCAGACCTCAAATCCCCAACCCCTACCTCACACAAAAAAATAACATATTGTCCACCCAGCAGTCAACAAGAAAGAGAACACACAAAACTGAATGAGACCAATACAGTATAAGCTGCAGTTCACATTAATAATGACATGGGACTCGGAATTTCAAAAACATCCCCCTTCAGCATCGAGGAGAGTGACAGTTCGAACTCAGTCCTTCCATGGGGAGTATTGCTCACCCATGGCCTCCCAACTTTTGGCCCGACCCCATCTCCCACGGAGAGAGAACACCGAACCGGCCGCCTCCGCGTTGGCCCTAATGTTTCAAACTTCCTCAATGCTTCATTTGGCGAGAAACGGATTCGTTCATGGTCCTGCACCTTGTCTCTTGTCTTCTGCTTGCAACAGCTCGTGCTCATGGTCCTCTCTTGGAATTTTTTTTGTGGCAGTAGGGTGCTAGCTCACTCGATCACAGGCTCCAACAGTTTCCGAATTAAGATAAATGGAATAAGTAGAAGATATAGAAAGAGTGGATAATTGACTATCTGGAAGACAATGCCTGAGGAATTGTTGTTCGTTGGCGCCATCTTGACTGGAATTTATTGGTCACATGGATGTAATTGAGCAGCGCAGACTCGCTTGGCTGAAAGGACCTCTTACCTTGCTGAATCCCTCAGTAACAAAATAAGATGCCGATTATTTTAGTGAACCTGAAGCTTTACTCGTGGTTAAGATGGGCTTAGAGCAGGATTGCAGTGTTTAGGTACTAATTTTTTTGTAAGCCTTTTACATCCATTGCTCAAGTACTCTCAGCATTAAAAGACTTTTGTAGAATGCCTTAATTTTCATTCCTGGTTAGAAAATTGCCAGCATTTCCAGCTGGTGTTTTTTTTTAAGTAAATGCCTCTTTTAGTTATTTTGCATGTCCAGAATGTATTTTTTTTTTAATCAGAACTTTGAGGTAATTCTCTCTGATAGCCTTATTTTCTGTGCAAAGAGGCAATCAAAAAGAAATATTTTCATACTGAAGTGTTCACAGTACATTGCCATACCCTCCCTGATAGGGTCTGTGGTTAGGAGAAAATTGCTTAGATCGTGAACTGGCTAATAGTTGCGATTTGGAAATATTATTTGAAGTTTCCATTTATGAGTGATTAAAGCCAAGAGATAGAAATGATTAGGTTCATTAATATTTAATGAGTATTCTAAAAGCTGTGGAAGCAGCTCTGAATGCTGCCTGATTTGCTCGAATGGAAATCCCTTCCTAGGAAATTATTATAACTAGAAATCTTTGGCTCTTTTCCATGCCACTTGGGCTAAAACCTGATGATGCAGATCAAAAGCATATTATAGAGATAAACTGATTTTTATCCCTGAGTGCAAAGGGAATGATAATTGGGTTATTCTACAATGGGGGCCCTATCAACAATACTGATGTGTCATTCGGGAGCTAATTTGAAAAGGTGCCTTTGCATCAGTAAGTCACAGACGGCATTCGCACTGATATTTGATGGCTAGGGGAGTTTTTCCCACTTGCTAGTTTTTTTCTGAAGCTGTAGATTGTCTCCAGTTATGGCATCCATCACTGCATGCTACCTAACTGTAAATATTCTCACCAAAACTTGTCACAGTAATTTGCAGGATGATGACAAATGTGAAAGTTGTGTTTTTCATCCTTGCATACCATGATGATCCAAGAACATTATGAGACAATGATACTTTTGAATTAAATTTCCAAATGTCTTGCATTTCTTTCCAGTTTTCCTTTTGGGTCAAATGTTCAGAATCACTGGCATATGTTGCAAAATATGTTGTTTTGCGGCAGCAGTACATTGCAATGCACAATAAAAACTATAAATTACAGTAAGTATATATATGATATATCAGGCATCCCACCCTGCAAAAACTCATTTCAGGGAGGTAGCACCATCAATTTGCAGGAGACTCCTGGAACTTCCTGGAGAGGTGGGATGTCTGCAATAGAGTAGCTCCTTAGCAGCTAGCCAGCTAGTTTACATAACATTAGCTATGCTAATAAATGAATGACACCTGTTAAACTCACCTCAACATGTCTTTTACAGTCTTAACCCACCATGAGCAATAGAAAAGTCACTGTTGCAAACAGTGCAGCGAGCAACACTGTCATTATTTTGGCCCCTATTAGGCAGGGATACACTTTAGTGTAGTCTGGGGTGACGTACGTTTTATATATTTTTTTGGAACACTCTGCCATGTCTCGCTCGCGCGCTGTCTGTCTCTCATGGTCGCTTGCTCTCTCTCCCTCTCGCTCGCGTGCTTGCTTGCCTTCGCTCTTGCTCGCGTGCTCTCGCTTGCTTTCTCGCTCTCTCGTCGCTCTCGCGCTCTCTCTTGCTTTTCTCTCGCTCGCTCTCAAAAAAAATTAATTTCTGTGATATTGTATATAATTTGCGGACATCAGGGAGCCACTATTAATGTGCGGGAGACTCCCGGAAGTTCCGGGAGAGGAGGGGTGTCTGATTTATAAAATGTATTTGAATGAGTAGTGCAAAAAGAAAGGGAATATTACTGAAGGCTCACTGTCCATCCAGAAATTTGATTGCGGAGGGGAAGAAGCTGTTCCTGAAATGTTGAGTGTGTGACTTCAGGCTCTTGTACTCCCACTCTGGTAGTAATGAGAAGAGTGTGTGTCTTGGGCGATGGGAGTCCTTAATGATGGATGCTGCCTTTTGAAGGTGCCCATGATGGAGCTGGCTGAGTTTGCAACTTTCCTGCAGCTTTTCTTCTTCCTGCGTAGCGACTCTTCCACATCAGAAGGTGATGCAACCATAAGAAAGCTCTCCGTCTGTAGAAATTTGGGAGCGTCTTTGGTGACATACCAATTCTTCTCAAACCCCTAATGAAATATGGCTGCTGTCATGCCTTTTTTGTGGTTGCATCAACATGTTGGGGCCAGGGTAGATCTTCAGAGATGTTGACATCTTGGAAAGATTTGAATTGGTTTCTTTATTTAAAGGTTCTGAATTCTCACTGCTTTTTAAGTTGCTTTGTAATGCTGCCTCTGAAATACTTCCCCTGCCAAATTATTAGGCTTATTTTTTGTTCTATGTCTGAACCTTGCCAGAGGTGCAAACAGCTGATTGACAGGCTGCCTGAGGGAAACTTCACCCCCTCAACCTGCACACCACCCTGCCCTCATTCATAGGCTGTCAAGACCAAGCATAATATTATGGTCAAGGAGGGATATAATTGGACTGTTGTTGTGAGGGGGAGAATGAAAGGAGGAGCCAAGAGGAGTTGATAATTGTACTTAATCAAAGTTGAGTTTATTGTTATATGTACAAGAGCATGTGTGCAAGGTCCAGTGAAAAGTTTGCAGCAGCATGCCAGGCACCTGATACAATATACAGAAGGCTCAGAAATAAAACATAAGTTCTCCATAAAATATACAAGAGGGAACAATTAGAACAAATGGCAAAGTCCATTATAGTGCAAAATGGACACAGATGAATAAACTTTTTGGCACTGAAGAGATGAAAACTTTTTTTTTAACGCCTGAAGATCAACAGCGGTGAGGTTGATGTGGAGGGGGGTTTTATCTCAGAGCAGGTCTGTATTTTTGATTTAATTGGGTGAGAAAACAAGTAGGCTTTCTTCCTTTGAAGACTTTCATTTATGTTTGAGGGGTTTTGGAGTGGGACAGTTGCTTCAGGAAAGGAGTGGTAGTCAAATACAGACGTGCAATTCTGCTTGGCAGGGATGTGTGTTTGTCCATGAAGGGGAAATAGTTGTTGAAGCTGGGCCCAAAGATTGAAGCAAGAATACTGAAGAAACCAACAGGTAAAAAGCCAAGAGTTTTTCAAATCCAAACAGAAATGATTGTCATTATGTTTGTTAGTGAAAAGGAGCTACTGTTTGGGCAAAAGATAGTAATCTCATCAGGGGTTAATTTGTGTGGTTCTGCTATTCTTTGTGACATTGCTACGACAGTTTAGAATGTGAATCTGTTATTTATGGCATTGAAATTGGTACCATTTAGAGCACACGATAAAGAAATAAAATGCATTTTTAAATGGAATAATGTTACCCTCTCATCACATGTATGGAATAGAAATTTTCAGTATGGTGTAAGAGTTGTTTATCATGTTAGGTACTGTATTGCTCAGGATTTCATGATTTGTTTTTTGGCAATATTGGACTACTTCAAAGAAAATTTATTATCAAATTACATCTATGTCACCATATACTACCCTGAGATTCACTTTCTGGTGGGCATTCACACAATAAGTACAAAGAAATACAATAGAATCAATGAAAAATCACACACACACGCAACTGAGAAAGAGCGAATGTGGAAGAGACGAAAAGTTATGCAAATACTAAAAGTAAAACAGCATAATAAGTAATAAATAATATTGAAAGCAGAAGTTGTAAAGGTCCTTGAAAGTGAGTCCCTAGGTTGTGGAAGCAGTTCAAGAGCCTGATGGTTAAGAGGTAATAACTGTTCTTGAACCTGGTGGTACAAGTCCCAAGCCTCCTGCGCCATCTCCCTGATTGCAGCAGTGAGAAGAGAGTATGGCCCATATGGTGGTATTCCTTGATGTTGGATGCTGCTTTCCTACGAGAATGCTCCATGTAGATGTGCTCAGTGGCGGGAAGGGCTTTTCCCATGACGGACTAAGCTGTGCTCGTTACATTTTGTAAGATTTTCCATTCAAAGTCACACTGGTGTTCCCATACCAGGCCTTGACGCAACCAGCCAGGATATTCTCCACCGTGCATCTATAAAAGTTTGTCAAAGTATTAAATGACATGCTGAATCTTTGCAAACTTCTAAATAAGTAGAGGTACTGCTGTGCTTTCTTTCTAATGGCACGTATGTGCTGGCCCCAGGACAAATCATTTAAATTCCTCTGCATTAATCACTTCAAAGTTACTGACCCTCTCTTCTGTTTTTTTTGGTTTACTGTTATCATCTTCTTACTGACCCTTTCTCTTTACTTTGAACTTTGGACTTGGTGAATTTTGTAATAATTTCAGAATACGTCAGATTACATTCTATTGTAAAGCACAAACCTGATCAAGGGTTTAATTACTGTACTCAGTGACTTTGTATCAATGTTGGCTCGAGGTGCATTTATTAAGTACTTTCAGGAGTAATGTGTTGTCTGGGTAATGGTATTTTAAGAGATTGAACTGTTCTCTTTATTGTATGTAATTTGAAATCGGATTTACTGAGATTAAAACCTAAATTCTCTGTGATTCTGTTTAGGAAATGCTGCAGTTAGCATAACTCAATGGTCAATGTAGTGAAAAAACCTTGATGTTAATTCTCTCCATTGTGTTGGAATAAATTGGGTTGCTGTGCAGATTAGAAAAAAAAATTGCGCCTGAACCACAAATGTTATTTTTTTTTACAGTTGAATTGATTCATATTAACTCTGTACAATGCCTTCCCACGTTTTAGGCAACATTGCATAAACTGGGGTTACTTAACTGCATATTAAGTTCCGAGAATGTAAAGTTGGTTGATTTAGCAAAGTGTCGGCCTGAGTTGAGTTTTAAATTGACTGAGACCTCACTGGGCTGGTACGCCAGGTTATGAACTCTATATTGGATTTTTAGTTTAAAATTGTAATTCAGTCTAGTTGTATAGTTCAAATAAAATTATGCCTTTATCGTTTTGGAAACTGTGAAGATGTGTGCAGTGGCCTTCTGGTGGCACAGAATGCCAGGTGACTGACTTGATCCATGACTATACGAGTATCCCTTGCTACTCATTGCCAACAGCATCGCCATTTTAGACTGTTATTCTCCTCATAATGGTTTTGTGGTTCCTCCTAAGGAAATCTTGTCAGCACAATATACCACGAATTACAGTTTAGTGCTCCCACAGAACTCCGTTAAAAACCCAAGAGATATTTCTATATTGTTACTTATGCTGGCAAGTATCTCATAGAGCATTTTAGCCAATGAAGCAGTTTTGAAATATAATCACAGTTGTCAGTTTGCAGACTGCAAGGTCCAGCAAATTTCAGGTAAATAATCTGTTTATCTGTTTATTTGATGAAAGCTGCATACTGTGTCCTGGAGCAAAACACACGAAATGCTGGAGGAACTCTGCAGGCCAGGCAGCATCTATGGAAAAGTGTAAATAGTCAATGTTTCGGGCCGAGACTACTGCTTTCCATAGATGCTGCCTGACCTGCGGAGTTCTTCCAGCATTTTATGTGTGTTGCTTTGGATTTCCTGTGTCTGGAGAATTTCTTGTGTTTGTGATGCTGTATCCAGGAATCTCCAGTCTTTCTCCCCCACCCCCCCCCACCCCCACATTGAGGAGGGCAGATTAGGTATTAATTCACATCACTGGTGTAGTGTGACCTGCTATTTCCTGCTTTTACTTTTATCATCAGTTTGATACCTCACCTAAGAGATGGCACCTCTGACACCTCCTTATTTCCAGTGGTGACAAGACAGTTTACAGAGGAGAGATTAACACTCTGACACTGCAGTGCCAAGATAGCAACCTCTCCCTCTATGTCCAAAAAAACCAAAGAGCTGATCATGGATTACAGGAGGAACAAAGGCAGGCTCGCCCCGATCAACATTAATGGGACTGCAGTTGAGAGGGATAGTAGTTCCATTTCCTCAGTATACACATCACTGAAAATCTCACCTGGACTGCACACACTGGCTGTGTGGCAAATATGTACAATAGCATTTCTTCCAATTCAGGCGACTGGAGAAGATCAGCATGAGCCCCCAAATCCTCAAGACCTTCTACAGGGGCACCTTTGAGAGCATCCTGACTGGCTGTATCACTGCCTGGTGCAGGAACTGCACTAGCCCTGATCGCTGGGCACTACAGAGAGTGGTATGGACAGCCCAGCGCATCTGTAGATGTGAACTTCCCTCCATTGAGGACATTTATAGCAACAGGTGCAGAAAGAAGGCCCGGAAGACCATCAGGGACACCAGTCACTTTAACCATAAACTGCTTCAGCTGCTTTTGTCTGGCTAACGGTACTGCAGCATTAAAGCCAGAACCAACAGGCAATGGGACAGCTTCTACAAGCCGATAGACTTTTAAATTCACATGTCTGTACATTGCGACGGAGTCATAACACAAAGATTTTTACTCCCTCACGTAGTGGGATAGATGTAAGATTTAAATAAATTCAATCAAAGCTTTCTCTGCATTATATTGGAGAAATAGCCAAGAGTTTATATTCAAATCTCTGGATGGGACTTGAACAAATTCCAGGTGAGGCATATATTTGTTTGTGTAATGCTTTGTGTGTGCAAATACACTCTTATTTCTAGCCAATACATTTTGGAAGATAGCAGCTTGAACAGCTCTATCCCAGGTTTTGAACTGGCTAATTAAATTTCCTTACAAAAATTGAACTATTCCTTCATTTTCTCTCATACTCTTTCCCCCACTCCTTCACCACCACACAATGCTTTGCTGGATTGCTATTTGAAATGACTGGAACAGAATCTGGAAGACCACAAATAATTGCTGTGTTCGCTTGTTTGTACTTTGAATCTCCATTATTTCGAAACTCCGAATCTGAAATTGCACATCACCAGATACATTTTGATTGTGGGGAAAAATCCAACTCATGGCAATCTGAATTAATAAATTCAAGTGCAGAAATTTTAAGTTTAAGTTACATTTATTATCAAAGTATGTGCATGTCACCCTGAGATTCATTTTCTTACAGGCATTCATAGAAACACAATAGAATCAGTGAAAAACTACACACAAAGGTGGGCAAACAACCAATAGGAAATTGAAAAATTGAAAAAAGTACTCTAAATAACAAATAAATAAAATTGAGAACTTGAGTTGTAGAGTCCTTGAAAGTGAATCCCTAGGTTGTTGAATCTGTTCTGTGTTGAGGTGAGCGAAGTTATCCACGCTGGCACAGCAGCCTGATGATTGAAGGTTAATAACTGTCTCTGAACCTGCTGGTGTGGGATCTAATGCTCCAGTACTTCCAGCTGCATTTAATGATGTACGTCAGAAGATGAGGTTCAGCTCCATGTCATCCATGGTTAAAAAGCCTGTTCACATTCAGGGTGAAGAATGCTAATTTTAAGGGGGAGCAGAGGAGTGAAAAACCGCAGCATCTGAAGTTAAACTTTATAGTCATTAGGGAAATACACATTTCTGTATATCCTGATCATAAACATTTTCAAAGTTCATCACTGTCTGCTGCGAACCAGTTGGTGAAAACCTGCAGATCTGATAAATGGAATGACCTCAAAAATTGAGACCAGAGAGTACAATGTAGAAAAATGTAAGCTATATTTGATGTATTTGTAAATCGATCCATAAGAAAGGAGGGGACAGAGTTGATGACTTCACTCGGTTTTCAAACTAGTACAGTCCTGGTTTGCTCTGCACATATAAATCTATTTCAGTCTCTCTAATCCACTTGGGAAATCAACAACTTCAACACCGTTGGGCTCAGATTTCAAAATGGCAAATAGCTTAAGCTAAGGACAGTGTGACACTCTGTTGATTGTATTGCACAGAATGAGTTTGAGTCCCATGCTTTTTTAAATGTAATGAAAATCCGTAATCTAAGAACACTAAATTCCAGAGACCAGTCGGAAGCAGTATTTCGTTGGTTGTTTGGATTGCATCTTCTTACTATGTGCCTTTCACTGTTAGAAGAGGAAATATTGCTTCAGTGTGCTTTACATCGGCATTTACTGCTGTATTTATACAACATAAACATGAGAGGACTAAGGTTCAATCACACTGGTATGCGAGTGCTTTGAGAGATTGGTCAAGGCCAGAATCGATTCCTGCCTAAGCAAGGACTGAGACACACTGCAATTTGTCTATTGCTGCACTCCATGTGTCAGAATTCTTTCCAATAACTTTCTACCAGTGATATTGAACTCGTAATGGGGCCAAGTGGTTAAGGCATTGGACTGGCGACCTGAAGGTTGTGAGTTCGAGCCCCAGCCGAGGGAACGTGTTGTGTCCTTGAGCAAGGTACTTAATCACACAATGCTCTGCGACGACACTGGTGCAGAGCTTTATCAGCCCTAATGCCCTTCCCTTGGACAACATCGGTGGCGTGGAGAGGGGAGACTTGCAGCATGGGCAACTGCTGGTCTTCCATACAACCTTGCCCAGGCCTGCGCCCTGGAGAGTGAAGACTTTCCAGGCACAGATCCATGGTCTTGCAAGACTAACGGATTCCTTTAAGATGTAACTTCACTGGCTTTCCATTCAGCTTTGGATCACCTGGACAATATCAATGCCTATGCCAGACTGCTGTGTATTGATTACAGTTCAGCATTCAACACAATCATACCTTCCGTTTTAATCCACAAGGTCCAAAACCTGGACCTTTGTACTTTCCTCTGCAACTAGATCCGTGACTTCCTCACCGGGAGACCACAGTCAGTGCGGATCAGAAATAACATCTTCTCCTCACTGACAATCTACACTGGCACACCTCAAGGATGTGTGCTTAGCCCACTGCTTCCCCCTCTCCCTCCTTCCCCCTCTCCCCCCTTCCCCCTCTCCCCCTTCCCCCTCTCCCCCCTTCCCCCTCTCCCCCCTTCCCCCTCTCCCCCCTTCCCCCTCTCCCCCCTTCCCCCTCTCCCCCTTCCCCCTCTACCCCCTTCCCCCTCTACCCCCTTCCCCCTCTCCCCCTTCCCCCTCTCCCCCTCTCCCCCTCTCCCCTCTCCCCCTTCCCCCCTCCCCCCTCTCCCCCTTCCCCCCTCTCCCCCTTCCCCCTCCCCCTTTCCCCCTCTCCCCCTTCCCCTTCCCCCCCTTCCCCTTCCCCCTCTCCCCCTTCCCCCTCTCCCCCTTCCCCCTCTCCCCCCTTCCCCCTCTCCCCCCTTCCCCCTCTCCCCCCTTCCCCCTCTCCCCCTTCCCCCTCTCCCCCCTCTCCCCTTCCCCTTCTCCCCTTCCCCTTCCCCCTCCCCTTCCCCTTCCCCCTCTCCCCTTCCCCTTCCCCCTCTCCCCTTCCCCTTCCCCCTCTCCCCCTCTCCTTCCCCCTCTCCCCCTCTCCTTCCCCCTCTCCCCCTTACCCTCTCCCCCTCTCCCCTTCCCCCTCTCCCCTTCCCCCTCTCCCCCTTCCCCTCTCCCCCTTCCCCTCTCCCCCTCCCTCTCTCCCTCTTGCCCCCTCCCTCCCCTCTCCCCTTCCTCTCTCCCCTTCCCCTCTCCCCTTCCCCTCTCCCCTTCCCCTCTCCCCCTTCCCCTCTCCCCCTTCCCCCTCTCCCCTCTCCCCTCTTTCCCCTCTCCCCCTTACCCCTCTCCCCTTCCCCTTCCCCCTCTCCCCCTTCCTCTTCCCCCTCTCCCCCTTCCCCCTCTCCCCCTCTCTCCCTCTCCCCTCTCCCCCTCCCCCCTTCCCCTCCCCCCTCTTCCCCTCCCCTCCCCTCCCCCCCTCCCCCCCCTTCCCCCTCTCTCCCCCTCTCTCCCCCCCAACGACTGTGTGGCTAAGCACAGCTCAAATGTCATCTATAAATTTTCCAACAGCACAGCTGCTGCTGGCAGAAATCCATTCAGATGGTAACAAAGAGATGTACAGGAGTGAGATAGATCAGCTGGTTGAGTGGTATTGCAGTTGCACCAAGAAATTGATTGTGGACTTCAGGAAAGGGAAATCGAGGGTACACACTCCAGTCCACATCGAGGGATCAGAAGTGGAAAGGGTGAACAGTTTCAAGTTCCTGGGTGCCAACATATTGATGCAATAACAAAGAAGGGACAACAGTGGCTATATTTCAATAGGGGTTTGAGGTGAATCAATATGTCACTAGGTACTTGCAAATTTCTACATGTGCCTTGGAGACGATTCTGCATCACCATCTGGTATGGCGGGGCCAATGCACAGGATCGGAATATGCTGCAGAATGTTGTAAATTCTGCCATCTCCATCATGGGCATTAGCATTCCCATTCCCAGGACACGTTTAAAACTTTAAAAGCAGGCATCCATCATTATTGGCACCTATTATCCAAAGCATGCCTTCTTCTCATTGCTACCATAAAGGAGGAGGTATGGGAGCCTAAAGACATATACTCAACATTTTAGTAACAGCGTCTTCCCCTCTGCCATCAGATTTCTGAATAGACAATGAACCCATGAACACATCTTCCATATTCTTTGCCCCTCTCATTTTGCAATACTTATTTAATTTAATTAACGTTTTTATATACTCATTGTAATTTAGTTTTTATTATTATGTATTACAATGTACTGCTGCTGCAAAACAACAAATTTCATGATATTAAACCTGATTCAGAGAAATTTGGTTTTGTCCAAGCTCTGTAAGGTTGGATTATAAATATAAATTTGTATCCACTCAAATGTTGCTGGCTAACTTGCTGTTAAGCCTTTGAATTTCAACCTTTGACTTTAGCTTTCTAATATGGGTAACATGACATTTATTTCACTATGTACACTGCATTGTTCCTGTAAACAGGGCACAATTGTGTATTTAAACGCAAACAACAGGAATTCTGCAGATGCTGGAAATTCAAGCAACACACATCAAAGTTGCTGGTGAACACAGCAGGCCAGGCAGCATCTCTAGGAAGAGGTACAGTCGACGTTTCAGGCCGAGACCCTTCATCAGGACTAACTGAGGGAAGAGTGAGTAAGGGATTTGAAAGTTGGAGGGGGAGGGGAGATCCAAAATGATAGGAGAAGACAGGAGGGGGAGGGATAGAGCCAAGAGCTGGACAGGTGATAGGCAAAAGGGGATACGAGAGGATCATGGGACAGGAGGTCCGGGAAGAAAGACGGGGGGGGGGAACCCAGAGGATGGGCAAGAGGTATATTCAGACGGACAGAGGGAGAAAAAAGAGAGTGAGAGAAAGAATGTGTGCATAAAAAAAAAGTAACAGATGGGGTACGAGGGGGAGATGGGGCCTTAGCGGAAGTTAGAGAAGTCGATGTTCATGCCATCAGGTTGGAGGCTACCCAGACGGAATATAAGGTGTTGTTCCTCCAACCTGAGTGTGGCTTCATCTTTACAGTAGAGGAGGTCGTGGATAGACATGTCAGAATGGGAATGGGATGTGGAATTAAAATGTGTGGCCACTGGGAGATCCTGCTTTCTCTGGCGGACGGAGCGTAGATGTTCAGCAAAGCGGTCTCCCAGTCTGCATCGGGTCTCGCCAATATATAAAAGGCCACATCGGGAGCACCGGATGCAGTATATCACCCCAGTCGACTCACAGGTGAAGTGTTGCCTTACCTGGAAGGACTGTTTGGGGCCCTGAATGGTGGTAAGGGAGGAAGTGTAAGGGCATGTGTAGCACTTGTTCCGCTTACACAGATAAGTGCCAGGAGGGAGATCAGTGGGGAGGGATGGGGGGGACGAATGGACAAGGGAGTTGCGTAGGGAGCGATCCCTGCGGAATGCAGAGAGACGGGGGGAGAGAAAGATGTGCTTAGTGGTGGGATCCCGTTGGAGGTGGTGGAAGTTACGGAGAATAATATGTTGGACCTGGAGGCTGGTGGGGTGGTAGGTGAGGACCAGGGGAACCCTATTCCTAGTGGGGTGGCGGGAGGATGGAGTGAGAGCAGATGTACGTGAAATGGGGGAGATGCATTTAAGAGCACAGTTGGTAGTGGAGGAAGGGAAGCCCCTTTCTTTAAAAAAGGAAGACATCTCCCTCGTCCTAGAATGAAAAGCCTCATCCTGAGAGCAGATGCGGCAGAGACGGAGGAATTGCGAGAAGGGGATGGCGTTTTTGCAAGAGACAGGGTGAGAAGAGGAATAGTCCAGATAGCTGTGAGAGTCAGTAGGCTTATAGTAGATATCAGTGGATAAGCTGTCTCCAGAGACAGAGACAGAAAGATCTGGAAAGGGGAGGGAGGTGTCAGAAATGGGCCAGGTAAACTTGAGGGCAGGGTGAAAGTTGGAGGCAAAGTTAATAAAGTCAACGAGTTCTGCATGCGTGCAGGAAGCAGCGCCAATGCAGTCGTCGATGTAGCGAAGGAAAAGTGGGGGACAGATACCAGAATAGGCACGGAACATAGATTGTTCCACAAAGCCAACAAAAAGGCAGGCATAGCTAGGGCCCATACGGGTGCCCATAGCTACACCTTTAGTTTGGAGGAAGTGGGAGGAGCCAAAGGAGAAATTATTAAGAGTAAGGACTAATTCCGCTAGACGGAGCAGAGTGGTGGTAGAGGGGAACTGATTAGGTCTGGAATCCAAAAAGAAGCGTAGAGCTTTGAGACCATCCTGATGGGGGATGGAAGTATATAAGGACTGGACATCCATGGTGAAAATAAAGTGGTGGGGGCCAGGGAACTTAAAATCATCGAAAAGTTTAAGAGCGTAAGAAGTGTCACGAACATAGGTCGGAAGGGATTGAACAAGGGGTGATAAAACAGTGTCGAGGTATGCAGAAACGAGTTCGGTTTCTTCCCGGACCTCCTGTCCCATGATCCTCTCGTATCCCCTTTTGCCTATCACCTGTCCAGCTCTCGGCTCTATCCCTCCCCCTCCTGTCTTCTCCTATCATTTTGGATCTCCCCCTCCCCCTCCAACTTTCAAATCCCTTACTCACTCTTCCTTCAGTTAGTCCGGACGAAGGGTCTCGGCCTGAAACGTCGACTGTACCTCTTCCTAGAGATGCTGCCTGGCCTGCTGTGTTCACCAGCAACTTTGATGTGTGTTGCACAATTGTGTATTGTGTCCAAGCACATTGCCACCCTGGGGACCTGATAAGGAATTTAAAGTTGTAGGTAATCACCTTTCTTTACTCCCTGCGTTGATACAGTTGTACCTTTCTATCTCAGTCTGTTTCTTTTCTTTCTCTCACTTCTAGTTAGTTTAGAAAGTAATTGGTATCTTGATAACCTAAGGCTGCACACTATCACCAACATTTCTTTTGTTTATTTCACTGCTCCTGCTCTCTCTCGCAAAGCCTGCTATTTTTCTTGTCTTACTGGTTGATTACAGGGCCCTTGACTGTTTCTCTCCCCACAGATGCTGCCTGACCGGCTGAGTGCTCCCATTCTTTTGTTTGTTTTTGGGCTTGCAGCACCTGCAGTTTTTTTTTTCGCTCCAGCTAGTGTGTGATGCTAATTTCATGCAAATTTCTGATGCTTGTTTTATCCAGTCAGCTATGTGGTTAATAACGACATAAGAAATAGAAGCAAGAGTGATCCCTCCAGTACTTCAATATTCATTAAGTTCATGGCCTATTTTTTTTATCTCAGTGCCACCTTAACTTAAGTGCAGGCCCAATGTAATAAGATCTAGACTTGTACAAAAGACATGGACATGTACAATGATCTTAAACACATTTAGATGTCATTTGTGCAAACATGCCTTGCAGACTGAACCAAGCCATAACCAGGTGCTGAGGCCCATTTCAGCATTGTTTTTATTTACCTTGTTCTGTCTGTACCGTAACATTGTTTTCCAAGCACACACTTTCTGGTTTCCTATCAGTAGTTTTGTTTGTTTTGATCACCATATTGTAGGGAAGCTATTTTGATCGTGGTACGCAATCAAGCATGCAGTAATCTTAAATAAAGTTAGACAGGTTTTATTAAGGTGGCTTCTCTTGCTGTGCACTTAGAACGTTAAGCAAAACAAATTATATAAACAGGTTGAGATATTCAATAAGGAAATACAGAGGCATACTATCTCCTTCCTGGGGAAAATGCAGAACAAGTATTAATGTTAGATATTAGGTACAGAAGCCTGCAGTCCCAAACCAGGCCCAAGAAAGGCTGCTTTCTCTCAACCATTTGGTTCTTCAACCAACTGGCACAACTCTAACCACTATAAGTGAGGAACTCTCTTTTCCATAAACGCTGCCTGGCCTGCTGAGTTCCTCCAGCATTTTGTGTGTGTATTGTTCTGGTGAAAAAACATTTGCCTGCTCTGCTGTTGCAGAACTAGAAGACAGGGCATCTGCAGATTTTCTGTTGACCATGACCATTTTGTTTGCTGTGCACTGAAATTGAGTTTGTTTCTTCTAATTATGTTATTTCTTGTAAAATTGGTCTATTTTTAATTTGTCTTTATTGTGTATGATACTATGTGACTGTGATGCAACTGCAAGTAAGCTTTTCTTTGCACTTGTGCATACATGTACCTGGGCAGATGACAAATCACTCAACTTTGACAGTGATCCTTCGCATTTAAGGGCATTCAAATTACTCTTTTCCTCCAAATAATCTTGGGATGCTTGGTTAATTTTAGCATCAAGAGCTAGCTCAAAAGGGGAGAGTAGTTTGTAAATCGAGTTAGGCTGTATATGTGAGGAATGAAATACTTAAGTGAAGGCACTTGTAGAAAGGGTTCACGAAATAATCTGTGAAGAAAAGCTGAGTTTATTTTCCTATGCTCACTGGAGTTCGCTAATGAGAAATGATCTTGGTGAAACAGAAAACATTAGGAGGGCAACTGACAGGGTTGATGCTGAGCGGATGGGGAAGCAGGGGTGGCCATCTAGAAGTTAGGAGCATACAGTAGCTTCAGAATAAGGGCTGCCCAATGTAAGATGGAGCTGAGGGGGTTTTATTTTTGTGAGGAATGTGACACTGGAATGCTCTATCCTAGAGAGCTGTGGTGATGTTGAAACTATCTGGGATGGAGATATTCAGAAACGATAAAGAAGATGGTGAGAAAAGGAGTTAGGTGAGAAAGTAACATTTAAGGTCAAAGTTGGATCTGTCATGGTCTCACTGAAAGTGAGAGAAGGCTTTCAGAGCCGAATTCAGCCCTTGTTTCTTATAGTTGGGCATAACGATCTAGCTGGTTGAATAGGGCCTGCATTTCTGTATCAATAACACTAAATGCATCTTGTAAATAGCGTATTTGTATAAATTTAGTAACATTTTCTTTTGAATCTTTGAAGATAGTTTTAACAGAGGGCTAGGAACAGGAGGCTGTAGTTCATTTTGGGTTGCCAATTGGAAATACAAAGTCATCACAGATTTATTTCTTTATTTGGAGGATGATTCACTCTGTCTGTAATTCATTGATCAAAATAAAACCCATATCTAATGTCCTCTGAGGTACAAGTCTCTTGCAGCTGTTGTAATTAGCCCACCGAACCAAAAGGTTATGGTAGACATGATCACATAAAACAGTAATATTTGTCTTTCTCATTTGTATTTGTTGTCAGGACAAAAAAATTGCTACAGGAAATGAAACAGCTTAATACTTGTTCCTTCTAGCATATTCATATGAGATAATTTTTTGGCAAAGTTTGTGAAACATACAGACATTCAACCACTTCATCTAACTCAGCTTACAGGCATAGCATCCAATGATTTTCTTCAACACACGCACAGATGATCAGTAAATGTCTTCCCATCTACCCAGATCATATCCATGTAACTTTTTAGAATTGAGCATATTAGATTAGATTATGAGGACACGTAGTCCTCTTTTATTGTCATTTAGTAATGCATGCATTAAGAAATGATACAATATTCCTCCGGTGTGATATCACAAAAACACAAGACAGACCAAGACTGAAAAACTAATAAAACCACATAATTATAACATATAGTTACAACAGTGCAACAATACCGTAACTTGATGAAGAACCGTCCATGGCACAGTAAAAAAGTTCAAAGTTTCTCGGAAGTCCCACATCTCACGCAGACGGGAGAAGGAAGAAAACTCTCCCTGCCATGCCCGACCACAGTCCGACTCTGAGTTGTCCGAAAACTTCGAGCTCTGATCAGCCCTCCGACACAGAGTACCGAGCGCCATCTCTATCCAAATACTTTGACCTTAGCCTCGGTTGCCAGCAGCAGGCAAAGCCGGGGATTTTGGGGCCTACCCTCCAGAGATTCTTGATCGCACAGTAACAACAGCGGCGAACCAGGCATTTCAGAAATTTCTCCAGATGTTCCTCTGCTTCTCACGTCTGTCTTCATCAAATCAGACTTGTCCACGGCCCCTATTAACAGAAACTATATCATTTCATCGGAGAGCTGCGCGCACTGCGTCATGCTGTCATCTTCTCCTCCCGCATATAAACCTGACTATACAGTTATGAAGAGCAATGTGGTATGGACATTTTGATAATGGCACTTCATGCGGTTGTATATAACAAGATAGCCACTACAAATATTCTGAGCACTTGTGATAAATGGGCAGGTATTTAAATGGTTAACTTGTGTACAATATTAAGTCAGGGTAAGTTCTGGTTAGTGGCCAGTTCACCAGTGGACATCAAACGGTTCAGAGTTGGAACCTATGGTGTTGATGAATGAATTAAACTGAAAAATTCCGAAGTAATACTAGAGACTGTAACAGTTTTGCAACATTTGTGGCCATTCAGCCCAATACCCTTGTGCCAGCTTTTTGTGGAGAACTCATCTTGTCATTCCCTGGCTTGTTCCTCAGAGCCCTGAAATAACCTCGAATTTCAATGTGAATGCCATAACTGAATCTGCTTTCAGGATCTTTTCAGGTACTGGAGTCTGGCCTATATCTGCACGTTGCCTGCACATTTTAACCAGCTCACCTGATCTATGCTAGCCCAGTTTGGACTAATTAATACACAGGAGGTCTATAAGAAGTTCATAATCTTGATCAGCAGGCAGAGAAATGATAGATTCATCGTAATATCAGTAAATGTACAGTTAGGGGTTTTGTAGGGAAGCCTGACCTGGGTAATGTGCTGAATGGAAATGTAGGTAAATTATCAGAGTGATCGTGAGGTTTTGGTGGCTGGGTCAATGAAGCCACCTATGCAGTGGAATGATTCCTGTGGCTTATGTCATTAGTTAACATTCAGTTAAACTGGTTTGTTCAGCTTGAATTACTCGTAACAGATTGGAAGTGCAAGCTAATAAATGATGCAAGGATGATCATACAGTGTATCCTGGGCCCTAATGAACAGCTAAGTCCCTATTCCATCCTCTTGACCAATGACGTTTAAGAATTGTGAAAGATCAGGGGAACGTCGCACAGAAAGAAGGAAATAAGGAAGAGCTGGCTGTGCCATGTGACAAAGGATTGATCAAGGAAATAGTAAGGAATGTTGGAAAGCTAGAAGTTTTCTTGTGTTGGTATGTAATTACTATTTTTATGGGTCAACAATTAAAGGTGCTTCTACAATATCTTAAGGGCAAGAATTTTTTGTACAAAGATTGAGGAGCAATGCATTTAGAATGTACCCCATAAAGTATAAAACGTAGAGAGTTCTGAAATTTTTCTTTTAAGGCTGGAGTGGACAAGCCTGGATTCTTTGCCTTGGAGCAAAAGAGTTTTAGAGAAGATTTGATGGAGGCAGGAAAGGCCATGATTGGTTTAGATAGGGACGGTCAAGGAACAGAAAGTGTCATGGATTTAAAACAGTTTACAAAATCAATGTGAGGGATATCTTTTTGTACAAGAGGACATATCTGGAACTCCCTCAATATGGAGGACATAGAAGCAGAATTGGGTTCTGCCTTGGAAAAGAAATTGGATTGGTAATTGAGAGAGAAAAACGGTCAAAGTTCAGTGGCAAAGGAGTAGAGTGGAACTCATGGGTTGTCTTACTGGGAGCTGGCATAGTCTTGAACAGCTGTAATGATTCAAGGTCAGCTAAAAATCAGTATTTGCTGACAAGACCACATGGGAGCTGCTGCTTATTGTTGCACCAAGTTACTGCAGAATTTGGAGGATGGAGCTCCCAAAACTTGAGAGAATGAAGTGTGAGGAAAGATTAAGTACTCGGTGGATTCGCTCCAGGAAAGGGTAGGCTTGAGAGTGATGGAGGTGCATAGAGTTTTGAAATCTTAACTGGTTGCTGACCTGGTCTGATGCTAAAGCACAGGAAATTGTATTTACAAATTCAGAGCAACAGAGAATTGTAGTTTGAGCATGTCTTTACTAAATGGATAGAATGTGGAATTGATTTCTGCCTGGGCTGTTTGAACCCTTAAAAGCTTAAATAAAAAATTAGAGACCTTTAATGAAGTTTATCTTTATTTGTCACTCATACATCAAAATGTAGTGAAACCTGTTGTTGGCATAAAATCAAATCAGTGGGGACTGTGCTGGGCAGCCTGTAAGTGTTGTCACGCTTCCTGTGCCAACACAGCATGCCCTCAACTCACTAACACTAACTGTACACCTTTGGAATGTGGGAGGAAACTGGAGCACTTGGAAAACCAGTGTGGTAAAGGTGAGAACATACAAACTCCTTACAGGGAACAGCGGGAATCAAACCCCTATCAGTGATTGCTGGCGCTATCAAGCAATGCATTAGCCGCTATACTAACATGATGCCCCAAAAATGGAGTGCTCGGAAGTTCTTGTTGGTAAATGGGATTCAAGATTATTCAAAATGCAGGAAGCAGTAGGTAACAAAAGGCAAAACTCACTGAAGAACTGTTTCATTGGTAATTCCAGTGTTCTCTTTGAGTTTTATAAATCAGGATTTAACTGATTATTTTCTGATACCGTGGATTCTGGTTAATTGGGCCATTGGTTAATCAGGGCAGCTGCTTATTTGGGACAGCTCTTAAAGACCAATAACTAACCAGGCAAATTGCCGGGGTTCTCTGTTTATTCAGGACACTACCGCTTAATTGGGGCAGGAGACTGTTGCTGAACAGTTTCTAACTAGCGTCATTCGTGTGCAGTCATGTGGCTGTTACACACTGCAGCGTGCTTAGAGAGAACAGTTTTTAAGTAGCATCAGTTGCGTGTGTTTGTGTTCAAAAAGCAGTGATTTTTGTCACTGATTTTTGGCAAAAAATAAGCAGTAAGACAATTCAGAACTGTTTTGCTCACTGGTTTCAAGCAATCAAGTCTGGAGATGCTAGAAACAGGTGGGAGTGAAAAATGAAAGGATTTCACTACTTCAAGTTAGAAACTATGAGGAATTTGAAGGTATCAACAATCGTCTTGAATAATACAATGAAAATAAAGATTTGGAAGATATAATCAAGAGCATTTTATGAAACCATTATCTGCACAAAGTGTCCACACTGATTATGTTCATTTACAGTCAATCTAAATTGCACAGCAGCATACACTGGATGAATTCCTCAGTTGATAACTATTAGGAACTAATATAGTTCCATAGTACTGTAGTAGAATTGATAATGTTCTAACTTGTTCTGTATTTCATTGAACTATATGATTTGTTATGTAGTTTGTCTTTTTTTTCAATACCTTTTTAACTATTTCCATGAAACTTCGGCTAATTGAGACAGGTGCTTAATAGGGCCAAAATGTACTGGTCCCGATGTGTCCCAATTAACCGCAATCCATTTTGTATATAGTTACGTGTTTAAATGTTCTATGCACCTGGTTGTTGGCGGAAGATTGCAGTAAATGTGGTTAGTCTGAATTAATCACGCACCTCCGCACCACACCCTACAAAGTAGCTTATTACTGAATGAGGTAAATCATCTGCTTCACCAAATTTCAGATTAATCCTACCTTATTAGTCACTACAATGTTGCGTTCATAGTTGGTAAATAAGATAACCTTGTATAGAATTTGTTTTCAGTATAAAGAGACTTGGATTTTGTATTTTCATCAGTTAAACTTTACATCTCAGCAAATGTTTCCTTTCTGTTTATACATTTATATGACAGGGACAAAATTCACATTATAGGAGTTTGGAACTGAATGCCATAAGCATCGGTTTGGTGATGTCAAATCTTCATTTTGTCCCTGTTACCTAGCAAAGCACAGGGAGATTAAAAGCTTTCTCTGGCACTTGAGCTGCTCTGTTTACACTGGCAGCGTACCAATATCTTATAAATATGGAACTCATACTTGCTTAAGCCATATAAACACTGTTGGTTTCAATAGCAACTTAAGTGTTCGCATTGTGAAATAATAAACCTTAGAGTCGTTTGCTTTCACATCTAAACATGAGGAAGTTCATCTATACTAGATATTCATTTCATTTATTTTTGAAGTTGCTTCACAGGATATTGAGCTTACATTTAACTATATGTAGTTTAAGTTCATCAATAATAAACAGACTCATAACTAAACAGATACTGGTTTTTGTCAATAGCTTTAATGAATGAAGGCATCATTGAATTAAAAGTTATCCAACTAACTTGTCATCTAAAAATAAAGAGAAAATTAAACAAAGTCTCCTTGGTTGAATTGTGACAGAACTACTTCCCCACAAGAGTGATTCCAGAAAGCTGAAGAGTAGCTAGAACAGAAATTGCAAATATGATTCTGGCTGACAATGATCTGTTGGCTTAGAGGGCCACAAAATCTGCCCTCTGAAATGGCTGCTGATCAATAGAACCCTCTGCAGTGCAAGGTTCTTCCCACTGTACCGAGCAATACCCACTCTGGGAAATGGTTTGACGGTCAATTAAGCCAAGCCTCCAGAGCAATGTTTCTGACATTTGCAAACGTTGAAACGTAATCAGAAGATGTTCAGATCTTGCCATACTGTTTAAAATCAAATTGTTTAAATGTATTAGAAAAACATCAGAAATCAAAATAATTTAGAAATACAAATCTTCTGAAGCTTGTTTTCTTGGACCTGTTAATTTCTTTTGAAATGCATGGACCAGTTACTGCTGGGAAACTGCAGAACTCCTTTAGCAAGAACTCCTTGGGAAGCTGAGACTTCCATGTTTGTTGTGAGTTGCTGTCAGCTTGGGTTATCACAAAAGGGGTGGATGGAATTCGTGAACTGTCAAAGCAAAGATGCCATGGATTGTGCTATGTGACACCATCATCATGCTTACCATAATTCAGATCTAGCAGATCAAAACTGGGCATCCATGTGTCTGGAACCTGAGGCCAGATCAGAGATATCCTTTACTCAGGGATGATTTTTTTTTATTGGCCAATTGTTTTTTTTAAAATCAATCATACAATTTACTGATCACCCACAGAAGATTCTGCATCAAAGAACGGAGATAGTTATTTTCTCATCTGTTTCTGCAGATCTTCTAAACTGGCAATTTGTTCAATTGCTTGGAGCTGTCAAAACAACTGCCGGTATCATCATCTTATTTATTTCCTCTCAGTTCAAAAAAGCAGCGTTTTTTATCATCTATTATCACTGTCATATCACATAAAATTTGTTTTGCAACAGCAGTGCATGGAACATAGCACATAGAACAGTTAGGCACAGTACAGGTCCTTCGGCCCATGGTGCTGTGCTAACATTTTAACCTACTCCAAGATCACTCAAACCCTTTCCTCCCACATAGCCCTCCATTTTTATATCATCCATGTGCTTATCTAAGGGTCTCTTAAATGTCCCTAACGTATCCCACCCCTGGCAGTGCATTCCACATACCCACCATTCCTACCTCTGACATTCTCCCTATACTTTAGTCCAATCAGTATTTAACACGATTTGACTCTGAGTTTTTATGCATTTGAGTGTAGAGTGCATTCATCATTGTGGGTCTGTTTTTCCAGCTGGACAGGAGTACAAGTGAATGATGAATAAGGATATTGTTTTAAGTCCGAGAATGATCTGATAGTCAACCGGACTATAGATTCACCAGCCCTATTCAAGGGGTAAAAGTTCCTGTTGACTTTGCCAGTTCTTGTGTGTTCAGTCACTGGTTTCTGATTGTTTTTCAGGATGTGACTATTCCTCAACAAGGCAATCCTTTCTAGCTGAAAGGTGGTTTCTGTTACCAGTGAGAGCAGTTTTTAATGTTGAATATAACTGGCTCTGTTGCTTACAAATTATTCTGGGTTCTCTGCCATCAGTCTTCAGTGTCATGTTCATCTGTTTTATACTGATTGCCTAATGGAAAATTTTCACTCACATTTTTCCTGATGCACCACTTTCTCAGCTGAGTGAACCAGCTGATCCATGTCTGAACTTTGAAATACTGCAACTTCCCTTCTCATTATGTTGTTTTATTTCAACATGAACATTTGCCAACCACTCACCAAGCATACTTTTCCTTCGGCTGTCTCCTTGATGGCTCCTCAAAGACTGGGACCATGATTGTTAATTCCTTGAGCAAGAACATTCTAGGGATAGTTAAGAATGTGGTTTGGGGCTGTGACATAACAGCAAGGATTTTGCAGCCTTTGCAAAATGATACAATTTGCCACTATCTTAGGAGAAAGCTGCTCTCCAACATTTAGTGAACTCTTTGGAACCCTTTTGCAACATTGGTTGTTATTTCAAAGAAATGTCTAGCATCCAATCATGTTAGGCAATTCTAATGAAGAGCGAATCAGGAAGGAAAAACACTGTTCTAGATGTTATTTTAATCTTTATGCTTTTAAGCTTTCAATAAAAAAAATGTCATTATGTTTATATTATTATATTTTATATATGATATCTATGTGAGCAAATTTCAATGTGCTGAGTTTTTAGGTCTGGAGGGTTTGTTAAGCAGTGTTTATGAAGTGTGGGATCTTCAGTGATTTTCCCTGCAAGACCAGTTTCATTAAGAACTACAGTTTTCAAGGATTCAGTTGATTTATCGTGATTACGGTGGAAGAATGCTGAACTGTGTCAGCTGTTTCATGATTTCCATTGTAATGCACTTAAGCATGGAAGTCCAAAAATACCAGCTTCTTAAACATGAGATTCTGCAGATGCTGGAAATCTGGAGCAACACACACACACAAAGTGCTGGAAGAACTCAGCAGGCCAGGCTGCATCTGTGGAGAGGAGTAAACAGTTGGTGTTGCAGGCGGCTCGCCTTTGTCAGGACTAGAAAGGGGCAGAAATCAGAATAGGGAGATGGAGGGAGGAGGAGGAGGAGTACATGCTGGCAGGTAATAGGTGAGACCAGGAGAGGGGAGATGAACTAAGTAGCTGGGAAGGGATAGGTTGAAGAGGTAAAGGGCTGAAAAAGAAGGCATCTGATAGGAGAGAACACTGAGCCATGGAAGAAAGGGAAGGAGGAGGGGAACCAGAGGAAGGTGATGAGTGGGTGAGGAGAGAAGAAGGGGTGAGAGGGTTACCAGAATTAGGAATGGAGAAGGAGAGAAAGATGGGAGAGGGATGGAATTACCAGAAGTTAGAGAAATCAATGTTCATGCTGCTCAGGCTACTGAGATGGAATCTGAGATTTTGCTCCTCCATCCTGAATTGGCCTTACCATGGCAGTAGGGGAGCCAAGGGCAGACAAACTACTGTTACTGCGTTGAAAGTTCTGGGTGCACAAGTCAGGCCAGTTATGCGCCAGTGTCATTGTAATCAGTTTACCATTTGCGCTCACTGTGCATTCTGCAAGCATGGTGGTAGTCAAAGAGCAAAAATACTAGATGCTGAAAATACTCACCCATGTCAGGGAGAGTATGTGGATGGAGGGTAGCACTTTGGGTACAATATAAGGTGTAATAAACCCATTTTCTATAATGCAATGCTTTGCATTTGGGTTCATGCATTGACGTTTCCACATAATTCAAAAGGAAACTTGATTTTAACTGTTTCAAAAAGTTTAGACCACCCCAGAGCAACGATCAAGCAAATTTGAATTCATTATCTCTTTTGTGCACAAGGAAACTATTGAAATGTCTAATCCTATTACGTTATTATAATAAACATTTAGCTTTGCATTCTCCAGATAAGATGTTTCCAACCTGGGGTTCACGGGCCCCTTAGTAAGGGTAAGGGTCCACAGCATAATAAGGGTTGGAAAGGCCTGCTCTAGATCCTAGACAGGAAAGATAGTAAGTTGGTTTTGATTGGTTTTATTCAGTTTTCCTTGCAAATAATATGTATGAAATCTAGTAAATGTTATATAATTTTCATAAGTGTTATATAATTTGTTACCTCTCTTTTAATTTCAGTTGCCGCACTAACAACAGGAAAAGTCTGATAGGAAGCAGTCAGTCGACAGCCCTTCCTCGTCCTCACTCACCTCTCCCTACTCATTCAGGTAAGGCATTACTGTTCTTGGTCAGCTTTTCACTCGGCATAAATCTGTGCATTGCGTTCACAAATGCGTCTAGTATGCTTCAAAATGCAGACTTCATATTGTATTCCTGTTGTTTTGAGCAACCTGTCCATTAATGCAGAATCCGTCCATTAAGCAGATGATAGCAGGATAATGCATAACATTTGAAGCAAGCATGGAAAGCTAAAATAGTATTTAGGCTATTGATATTTTATGGAAACACATTGAATAGACTGAATACCTCCAAAAATTGCTGTTTCAGAAGTCTGGATTATTGCACTGTTCAAGATTAAAATGTCATAAATATGTCCCTATCTTTTTGGAATTATTTGTTTTTTTTTAATCATTTGGAGTTTTTTAAAATCATTTTCAATTTTTATTATCATTTTGTAGTTTTTGTCATTTTGCAAATGCTAACACTTTATTATAATTTTGGAATTATAATTATTTTGGAAATATTATCATTGGCAGCTTTATTCTGATCACCATGATTCCTGTATATCCATTTCATAAAATGTTCATTTCGCTCATCTTTTAATTTTTGAGGTATTATCCTTGCCTTAATGGTGTTATTCTGATGAGGCAGAACCTCATTAGCCGTGATGAGATGGTAAACAGAGGACCATCTGTCCCTTTTATTTAATTTAAGTGATTCCACTGGCATTACTCCTCATGTTCTCTGGTCAACATTTATTCTTCAACAGTCTATTAAAGCAGATCACCTGGTTATTGACTTGCTTGCTTTTTGTGGAACCTTGGTGTGAATTAAATCCTTGTCACTTTACCAACTCTTCAGAAAGACATATTTTACTGCATGGCACAATTTGGTAATTCCTTCTGTTGAGAAAGGTGCTATTGACATACAAGTGTATTTCATGTTTAGGAGCTTTTTTGTTAAGTTGAAAAATATGTTCCATAAAAGACTGTTTTAAACAGGTCATCTGTTTTCAGCAATATTTATTCACAATATCTTAATCTATTGCCAGGTTATGGGTTCCAGTTTAACAGTTTTAAATCAGACTTGCATGTCAAAAGTTGTTTTGAATATAATGTTTCATCATTCGTACATTTTGTAAACTGCAAAATTACATTCAGATGTACTAAATAAACTGAAATGAAACCTAGACCTTTTGTCTTTCATTAATTACCGATGTTTGTGTGCTTTGTACAATGGGTTTTTATGTTCATTTTTGAGATTTGGGTTGTTGGCTATTTGCCCTGGTGAAGATGTGATGAGTCTCTGGATGAGCTGCCGTCCTCTTGGTGAAGACGGGCCTACGGGGATGCTGGCAGCGAGCTCGGGATCCAGCTGATGTTCTCAGGTCAGAGTGGTCCTGGATTTGGATGGGTAGCTGCAGGTGCTGCTGTTTTGGTAAATGTTTAAGCTGAAGGTAATGCCCGACAAACAAAGTGGATGCATTGTCTTTATCTCAGTGACCTGAGAACATCCTGCTGATGTACATTCCAAAGATGAGATTGTGCTGGAGAGAGTGCAGAGGAAAGTAGCCCGGACTGGAGGTCTTAATTCATAAGGAGCAATTACATAAACTGTGTTTGTTTTTCGCGCAGCGAGACAGACTCTGTCAGGTTCCAAAATCATGGGAGGCAAAGATAAGACGGGCCATCAGGGTCTTACTCTGATCCAAGCTCAGCATTTTAGGAATAGCTTCTTCCTCCCTGTCATCAGATTTCTGAACGTTCGGTGAAACCATGAACACCACCTCGCTGTTCCTCTTTCACACTATTTATTTATTGACTCTGATAGTAATTTACTGTACCATTGCCACAAAATAACAGGTTTCACGACATGTGACAGAGATAATAAGCCTGATTCTGAATCAGTGCCAAAAAACAAGGGGGCACAGGTTCAAGGTGAGAGGGAGAAAGGGGAGAAAAGAGCGCCACAGTCGTGTTGCGGTTAGCACGATACTGTTACAGCTCATGGCGTTCCGGAGTTCAACGTCAGCGCCGTTACGCGAGGAGTCTGAGGGTCCTCCCTGTGAAAAGCATGGGCTTTCCCTGGGCGCTCTAGTTCCTTCTCACAGTCCAAAGACCTAGCAGGTAGGGTAATTGATCATTATAAGTTGTCCTTTGATTAGGTTGGGGTTAATTGGGGTTATCGGGCTTGCAAGGGTGCCGTGGCTTGAAGAGCTGGAAGGGCCTACTCCACCTTGCATCACTAAATAAAAAAAATGTAGATTGGCCAGCGGATTTATCTCTGCTCAGCTTCACCTATTGCCTCAGAACACTGGTTGTTTTGTATTTATTACACAATGGAGGCCCCTGTCTTTAATTGCTCCTTTTGAATTGGTTATTGCAATCTCTTGAAAGAGTATGGATCTTGTTTTCACTCTGGTTACAAGTTTCATAAATAAGACAAAACCTATTCCTCTCACAAATGATGCATTGTCATTGAGAGGTAATGACAGAGGATTTAAACAGGTGGAGGTTGGGTTGATTGATAGTAATCCAACACTATTTGTTTTTCACGGTGATGATGAAACTATTTCACATTGTTTCAGCAGATGATTTTGAAACTGTCTGAATGCTGTCTGCGAAGACTTTTGAAATATAAATTATGTATGGCTCCCATTATGACATAGGTGCTTCAGGCAATGAATAACTAAGCTACTCAGTTGCAGGTGGTTAATCTTCAATTCACGGTGGATTACGTTATCTTTGGGTATAGCAGAAAGATTGCATTTAACTTGTGTATTCTGGAATTGAAGAAGTAGAATTCCTGCTCTTGGTTCCTATTCAACATCAGTAACTTCCTTTTATTTCTTTCATGTTTAAATACACCCCAGAGCCTTTATAGAGCTTACAGAATTTCAAATCTACTGGGATATTTTAATATATTCCAGAAAAAGGGAAACTGAAACCTGTACCTTAGGCAAGCTGCAAACCTCTAGGTCAGCATATGGTGGAGTTGAAAGGGTAGAAAAGATAGTGCAACAGAAGAGAGATTGTAGTAGAAGGACATTAGTAGGTGGATACATAAAATTAAATAACTTGTACAAAGAGCGAGAGGAAAAAAAAATACCGAGGTAGTGTTCATGGGTTCATTGTCCATTCAGAAGTTCGATGGTGGAGGGGAAGAAGCTGTTCCTGAGATGTTGTGTGTGTGTGGCTTCAGGCTCTTGTACTACCATCTTGATGGGAGCAGTGAGAAGAAGACAAGAGATGGATGTCCTTCATGATGGATACTGCCTTTTCGGGGAATCACCTTTTGAAGGTATCCTGGATGTTGTGGAGGCTAGTGCCTGTGATGGAGTCAACTGAGTTTACCACTCTCTGCACTCTTTTCCGATCTTATGCAGTGGCCTCTCCATAGGGTAATGCAACCAGTTAGACTGTTCTCCACAGTACATCTGTGGAAATTTGCAAGTGTCTTTGGTGACATACCAAATACCTCAAACTCTGAATGAACTATGGCCTCTGTTGTGCCGCCTTTGTAATTGCATCAATATGTTGGGTCCAGGATAGATCCTCAAAGATGTTGACACTCAGGAGCATGAAACTGCTCACTCTTTCCACTGTGTTCCCTCGACTTCCTCTTCCAGAAGTCCGTAATCAACTCCTTCATCTTGCTGACATTGAGTGCAAGGTTGCTGCTGCGACACCACTCCATGAGCTGATCTATCTTGCTCTTGCCTGTCTCCTCAGCACAGGTTTTCAGAGCCCTCCTAGATACACCATCAGGGCCTGATGCCTTGCAAGGGTTCACCCTCTTGAAAGATGTTCTGACGTCGGCCTCCAAGGCAGAGGTCACAAGGTCATAGGATGCTGCAGGTATTTTCACAGGCATAGTTTTATTCTCCCTTTCAAAGCATGCATAAAAGAGCCATCTGGGAGCGAAGTATCACAGTCATTCATAATGTTAGGTTTTGCTTTGTAGGAAGTAATAGCCTGCCAGAGCTGACTAGCATTAGATTCAGTCTCTAAACCTGAATCTGAATTGTATTTTCACCGTTAACGTAGCCTTCCATATGTCGCAGCTGAACTACTTGTACTGTTCTGGATCACTGGTCTTGAATGCCACAGATCGAGCACTCAACAGACTACAAATCTCCTGGTCCATCCACAGTTTTTGGTTTTGGTATGGTTGCTGAATCCACAGTCTAAGAAGACAGTTATGGAACCCTTGTCCTTAGATCCCTAATCTTGATATAGGTTTATTTTAGAAATTTGAAGGTGATCTACAATCTGGCACCATGGTGTAGAAAGTAGGGTTAGGTTGAATGGATGAGCAAATGGTGATGCATAAATGCCAGCAGTTCTTTGTGGGGCAGCTAGCAAAGGACCAGCCTGAGAATGGGCTGTAAATGTTCTTTGGCAGAGAAGTCATGCTGATCCCAACTAGTCTTCACGAAGCACCTGCTCGGGATGTAGAAATATTTCAGCAGATGGAAAAGTGCATTAAATGAGCAGTAAGTTGCAAGCTAATATGTGTTTCTACTCCCAGTTCCAACATTCTATAAGGCCTCTGGACAATAGCACCAGCTTTACATCATTAATGTGCTCAAAGATATCTCATCTGTGCTTGCTGTGATCACAATGCTTGTGAAAGCCAACAGGTGGGCTGTGGGCTGGGTGTGAAATGTGAGAAAGAAGAGCTGAAGGCAATCATTAGGGTTGGGGGGAGTCTTGGGTTGAGACATCAAAGGGTGGTCAGGATCAGATTGGTAGGATGGAGGGAATTGTTTGTCAAGGTTTTGATCCAACAGGGGATGTGGAATGTAAACACAAAATACTCTGCAGATGCTGGGGTCCAAGCAACAGTCACAACACGCTGGAGGAACTCAGCAGGTTGGGCAGCATCCATGGAAACGATCAGTCAACGTTTCTGGCCAGAACCCTTCGTCAGGACCTCCACGCACCTTCTTTATAGGGTCTCTGCCCCCCTCCCTCTTCAGTCCTGACGAAGGGTTCTGGCCCGATTTCCACGGATACTGCCCGACCTGCTGAGTTCCTCCAGCGTGTTGTGAGGGGATGTGCAGAGGGAGCTTTAAGGTAACTGTAGACTTACTGGAAACTGGACCATTGTAAGGCTTGCTTGGGTCAGTCTACCTGAGAGAAAGCAGATCACTAGATTTTGGCTTCTGCTTGAGCCACACTATCTAGGCGTACGCTTTTGGAAATAAAGGGCCCATACTTAGATGACCCAGAAGGAAAATAAGTCTTTCTGATCCTGTGGTAAGTCTGCAAATTTACCCAAGGGTTCTGGTGAGCAGCAAGCTATACATTTCAAACTTAAAGGAGGTAATTTACTGCAGAAAACATTCAGTGCTTAAAGAATAGGAAGAACTAACTCACGCCAGGTCTGGTTGTGTGTGGATGGATGTGCGTGTGTGCACTCAGTGCGTGCTGACTGAAAAGGATATCAGATTTGGCTGCAATGAATATTGACAAATACTTTCTGGCTAGTCTGTATCTAGAATAAAATCAGAATCGGGTTTATTATCACTCACATATGTAATGAAGAATGCTGTTCTGTGCAATGGTACAGTGCAATACATATGCTCTAAATTATATGTATATTATATATACTGTATATAAATAGATGTGTACATATGCAAGAGGTGCAAAAACAGACCAAAAGAGAAGGTGTTGATGGGTTTATTGTCCATTTAAAATTCTGATGGCAGAGGGGAAGAAGCTGATCTCAAAACATTGAGTGTGTGTTTTGAGGCTCCTGTACCTCTTCTCTGAAGGTAGTATCGAGAAGAGGGCATGTCCTAGGTGGTGAGGTCCTTAATGATGGATGCTGCCTTTCTGAGGCATCACCTTCCCTTGACGCTGGGAAGTTTTTTTTTGCCTATTATGGAGCTGACTGAATTTGCAGCCTTCAGCAATGTCCGATCCCGTGCAATGGCTCCTCCGTACCAGACAGTGATGTAACCGGTTACAACAGCAACTTGGATGCAATATACGACCATGAGAGCATCGGATGTAGGAGCAGAATTGGGCCCTTCTGCCGATTGTCTGTTCTGCCATTTCATTGCAGCTGATCCATTTTCCTCAGCCCGAATCTCCTTCCTTCTCCCCATATCTCTTCACATCCTGACTAAGCAAGAACCTATCAACCTCTGCCTTAAATATACTCAATGACTTGGCCTGTGGCAACGAATTCCACAGAGTCACCACTCTCTGACTAAAGAAATTCCTCATCTCTGTTCTGAAATGACACCCCTATTCTGAGGCTGTGCTCTCTGGTCCTAGACCTCTCCCACCAAAGGAACCATCCTCTCCACATCCACTCTATCAAGGTCCTTCAACATACCATAGATTTCAATGGGGTCACCCCTCATTCTTTTGAATTCCAGTGAGTACAGGCCCAGAGCCGTCAAATGCTCTTCATATGACGAGCCTTTCAATCCTGGAATCAATTTAATGAACCTCCTTTGAACCCTGTTCAACTTCTTAGATAAGGGGTGCAGAACTGCTCACAATTCTCTAAGTGAGGCCTCATCAGTGCTTTATAAAACCTCAACATTACATCCTTGCTTTTATATTCTAGTCCTCTTGAAATGAAAGCTAACATCGCATTTGTCTTCCTCACCACAGACACAACCTGAAAATGAACTTTTAGGGAATCCTGCACAAGGACTCCCAAGTCCCTTTGCACCGCTCTCCATTTTCTCTACATTTAGAAAACAGTCAACCCTCTCAGTTCTTCAACCAAAGTGCGTGAACATACATTTTTTGACACTGTATTCCATCTGCCATTTCTTTGCTTATTACCTGAATCTGTCCAAGTCCTTCTGTAGCCTCTCTACTTCCTTAAAACTACAGGGCCCTCCACCTACCTTTGTATCATCTGTAAACCTTGCTTTCCATTTTTAAACCAATATATGAACAAGTGAGATTAATCTTAGATGGTCACGATGAGACCCGGAGGGCTGAAGGGCATGTTTCTATGGAGACACGAGACTGCAGATGCTTGAATCTGGAATAAAAAACAAGCTTCTGGAGGAACTTGTTGGGTTGAGCAGCATCAGTGGAGGCATAGGAATGGTTGATGTTTCAGGTTGTGACCCTGTATCATCAACGATGGTGTAGAGGGAAGGTAGCCACTAAAAAGATGTAAGAGGGAGGGTGAGACAGAGGCTGGTGAGTGATGGGTGGAACTAGCTGAGGTGGAGGGTAATTGGAAGATCAAGTCAGGAGTGGGAATTTAGAGATGAAGGCCAGTGAGTGGTTTGGGGAAAACAATGGACAGATGGAGCCAGCTGGAGGGAGGGAAGCGGAAGGCAGAGGCAGGCTGGAAGGTACCAGGTAAAATCAGATAAGGAAGGTTTTTATGGGAAGTGAGTGATGGGATAGGGAGAGTCAGCCTGGGGAAAGGAAACTCAGGTGGATATGTTTGTGCGTGATGAGCAGATGGAAATAGAAAAGGTGAACAAATAGACATAGAAAACCTCAGTGGACCAGTAAGAATGGGAAGTGAACACAAGGGAAATGTGTTACCCGAAACTGGATAATTCAATGTTGATACCATTGGGCTGTGGGCAGCCCTATTGTTCTTCTGGTAGGTGTTTGGCCCCATCATGGTAGTGGAGGTTCGTGTAGGAATGGGAAAGGGTCTTGAAGTGACATACAACTGAAATCTACAAGGTGGCTATTGGAGACAGAGTACGGGTGCTCTGCAAGATCACTTAGTCTATGTTTAGCCTCAGTGAAGTGGGGGCGGGGTGGGTCACTGAATACAATAGAGGAGGCTGGAGATTGTGCATGTGAATCTGTATCTCACCTGGCCCTTTTCTATGTTGTCTCACACTATGACCACAGCTCTGGTCTGCAACACCCTTTTAAAATAAATACATTCACCCCAGAGAGGACAACCAAGTGAACCTCACAGACTCTGAACTTTCCTTGTTTGGTAAATCTTTGAATGTGAAAGGGATAAAGTATAGATTTGATTTGAAAGAGGCGTCAAAAGTTGGGGAGGGTAGCAACATTAAGTTAACAGTCTGGATCAGGTCTTAAAAATACAATAAAACTGAAGGTCTGGTACCCTTGGGACTTCGGAGGTGGAAGAGCAGATTTTTCTGACAGTTAGATGCTACTCCTATTAAATACATAAATACGCTTTTTGTTCCCTTTTGTGATATAATACAGTTTCCAGTGAACCTGAAGGGTTTAAATGGGGCATGAAATATACTAGCACACTGAACCGCAGTTCCAGCTGCAAATCTGCCCATATTCCTGAGCTCTGGCATTCCATACTCACTACACCCCCATGATTATGTAGCCAAGTTTCCATCAAACTCAATATATAAGTTTGCTGATGACACAATTGTGGGCCGTATCTCGGGTAATGATAAGTTTGAGTACAGAGAGGAAATTAAGAACCTGGTGGCATGGTGCGAAGACAATAACCTATCCCTCAACGTCAGCAAGACGAAGGAATTGGTTGTTAACTTCAGAAGGAGTAGCGGACCACACGACCCCATTTACATTAGTGGTGTGCAAGTGGAACAGGTCAAAAGCTTTAAGTTCCTCGGGGTCAATATCACAAATGACCTGACTTGGTCCAACCAAGCAGAGTTCACTGCCAAGAAGGCCCACCAGTGCCTTTACTTCCTGAGAAAACTAAAGAAATTTGGCCTGTCCCCTAAAACCCTCACTAATTTTTATAGATGCACTGTACAAAGCATTCTTCTCGGGTGCATCACAACCTGGTATGGAAGTTGTCCTGTCCAAGACCGAAAGAAGCTGCAGAAGATCATGAACATCACACAGCACATCACAGAAACCAATCTTCCGTCCGTGGACTCACTTTATATAGCATGCTGTCAGAGCAGTGCTGCCAGGATAATCAAGGACACGACCCACCCAGCCAACAGACTTTTCGTCCCTCTTCCCTCCGGGAGAAGGCTCAGGAGCTTGAAGACTCGTACGGCCAGATTTGGGAACAGCTTCTTTCCAACTGTGATAAGACTGCTGAACGGATCCTGACCCGGATCTAGGCCGTACCCTCCAAATATCCAGACCTGCCTCTCGGTTTTTTTTGCACTACCTTACTTCCCATTTTTCTATTTTCTATTTATGATTTATAATTTAAATTTTTAATATTTACTAACTTTAACTATTTTTAATATTTATAATATTTAATATTTGTAACCCAGGGAGTGTGAAGCGCAGAATCGAATATCGCTGTGATGATTGTACGTTCTAGTACCAATTGTTTGACGACAATAAAGTATAAAGCATATTCCAATCCCAGCTCTGGGCATACTCCCAGTCTGCAGTCTAGACCCGGACCCTGACCCTGGACATGCTTTGAACCCCATATCTCACTTGCAATTCAAACCCCTGGCTCACATGTCTGAACTAATAAGTGAACTAAATTGTGGACCAGCAAGATGCCTGGGCAGTCAGATGCTGGGTTACAGCAGCTCGTCCTACACTGGAGCAACACAAAATGCTGCAGAAGCTCAACAGGTCAGGCAGCATCTGTGGAGAGGAACAAGCAGTTGATGTTGTTGTCAGAGACGCTTCAGGAGTCAAATGGAAAGGGGAAGTAGCCAGAATGAGGGGGAAGGGGAAGGGAGTGCAAGCTGGAGGGTGATGGGTGAGAGCAGCTGAGGGGGAAGGTAGGTGCGTAGGGGAGGGAGATGAAATAAGAAGCTGGGAGGTGGAAAAGGCGAAGGGCTGAAGATGGACAAGTTTGATCGGAGAGGAGAGTGAAGCATGGGAAACCAGGAAAGAGGGGCACCAGGGAGAGGGGATGGGCAGGTAAGGAGAAAAGAAGGGTTAAGAAGGAGCCAGAATGGGGATTGGAAAAAGACAGGATGAAAGAAGAAGAAAATACTGGATGTTAGAGGAATCAAAGTTCATGCCTACAGGTTGAAGACTACCAAGACAACATGGGGATGTTGTTCCCCCAACCTGCGTGCAGCCTCATCGTGGCAGTAGAAGAGGCTGTGGACTCTCTTGTTGGAATGGGAAGTCAAACTGAAATGGGTGGCCACCGATTCTGCCTTTTGTAGCGGATGGAATGGAGGTACTTGACGAAGTGCCCCCCCCCCGCCAGATCTCTCTCATTTCAGTGTGAGACAATAGTTTAATAATTACAGTATTGGAATTAATTCTGAGATAGAATTAAGAGGTTGCTTGGGGAAAGTCACCAGCTCCTGATGGGAACTCCACATGACTGAATTTTGACTGGACTTTAAAAATTCTCTGTAGATATGCAAATCATGTCAGTAAACTGACAGGCAACCAACTTCTGACCTTTGTTCAGGAGAGGAGATGACGATGTAGCTGGTAATCACAGATCACTTAGTTTAAAATTGGTTGTCACTTAGAATTTTGAGAACAAATTTGTTAGCATCTGAAGAAGAATGAGATAATTATGGCAAACAGGCGTGGATTTGTTGAAGTCTCTGACAGCTGTATTCGTCGTTCATTTTATATACTTGTGACAGTGACATGAGAAGAATATGCAATAAATGATTTATAGTTTGAGTTGCACATGAATCTACATAATGATTTTCAGTACATCTTCCATAAGGTACCTTGCAGGGGCTTGTAATCCAGACCTTGTACTTGCAAGGAGAAAAGGTTAGTTAACACACACAAAACAGAATAGATGGGTAATACGCATTCCTTCGTTGTTAGAATGATTGAAGGTTATCTCTGCAGGTACTCAATATAAAACTTTGATACATGCTGGAAAGCTTATCAGAATTTGCTAATGCAAATTTAGCCAGTTTGCCAGTACAGAAAGTGTATGAAGGATGATGCAAGGTTGACCATAACAGGCACTTAATTTAACATCCGTCAACATGGAAAATATGAAGAGAATAAACTGGGAATAAAAAAATGTTGCGCTAGCTGAGCTGAAAAAATGTGTTTGGGCGTTACATTTTGAGTTTCTGTGTAGGAATATAGAGAACAAGACAATAATAAGTCAGTGTTGTGTTTTTAAAAAGGTGTGTATGATTATAGAGAATTTTTGATAGTGATGGAGAGGTTGATGTGCGTGTTGTGAGGGTCTGACTGAGGATGATTTGACCTGAATTTTGACGAATCCAGCTGTGATACTGTACAAGTTGCACCATGAATTGTTCCATCTTTGTTTCTGCACTGCAGTGCAGCAAGACTGCTACGATCTGATCTTGGTGTCAGTTTGTCAGAATGGCTGGCCAGTAACACCGAGTATTTACTTTGCTAATGCTCTGTTGCCTGCTATTAGCTGATCTAGTGTAACGCAGAGCCAAGTAAAAGGCTTTATACACACACAACTCAGCAGGTCAGGCAGCATGTTTGCAAGGCTTTGCTGCTTTTCATCAGAATATATAATTGTAATTGAAGCCTGCGGACCCTTATTCATAATTTATTGATTAATCTCTGACTATTACACCATTTATTGCCACAGGACACCCTGCAGCAATTTGATCGAAGCCCCTACCATTTTTCCTTCTCTTCCCTTGCCTTGCATTACAAGCCACAAATCAGCTAGACCTTTCAGGGTAGGTGGAGTGTTGGCATTTTCCATTTTAGACAGAGCTGGCTTGAATCATTCAATGACAGAATTAAAACTTTCCAGCTGAAGTGGTTAGTGGTGAACTTAAAACTGAGTCATAGGATTTCTCTTTTGCAAAGGCAGAATATTTCCTCCATACTCAAAGTGCATTTCACTATGGTGTTAGTCTCCTCTCTCGGATGTTCACTCACACTGTTACTTGCTCTTCTCCAATCCTGCTGTTCAATTTTTGCCTTGATACTTAGCTATATTCGAAGTCATTCTCCTATTTCTTCCTAAGTATCTGGAATTGTATGCCATTTTTTTTTGTTAGCATGAAAATGACACTGGCAGTTTTCCTCACTTGTGCTTTCTGGTTGCATTCATGTCAAATAATCTTTGAACTGTTCTGTTTTTCTTTTGATTATAAAATTCTGGCAGCATCTTCAATTGGTTTTCTGTCCATTTGTCCATGATTGACAAAGTTAGAGGAATCCTTGCCATTCTTTCAATAATTAAACTATCCTGTTCATTCTGGTAATGTTCTTGTAACCTGGGAGACTTGGTTATACTTAATGACTTAGACCTACCTCAGAAAACTTTTGAACTTGGGTGATTCTGTGATTGCATGAGGAAGAACCTGCAGAGGCAGACCAATCATCTCAAGCTGTCAATGCCAGAGTTTGTATTCCTGTCAAGTATCCTCCTGTCTTTTATCATCTATATTTATCAAGATAACCCTCTGTTCCATTCTCCCTCATGCTGGTCTGGTCTCCCCTTAAAAGGTTTACACTTTTCATTTCAACTGTACTCTATGATTCGGAGTTCTACATTATAACCACTCTCTTTGTAAAGGAATTTCTTCTAAATTCCCTGCTGGATTTCTTAGGAAGAAATCCTGTATCTATGTCCTCCAGTTATGCTCTTCCCTTCAAGTGGCAATATTTACTCTACATCCGCACTACCAAAACGCTTGATAATTTTAAAGATTTCTGTTCTCAAGAGGCAGTGCACAGCTGAGTTAAAGGACAGACGTTAAAAGTTAGATTTTAATATTAAAATTAAATAATTTTTATTAAAAAAATTATGTTAAAAATAACTTTAAAATTTAAAAAATTAAAATTAAAAGTTAAAAGTTAGATAACAGTTAAAAATTGGATTTTGATTTAGACTTAAAAGGTAATGGAACACATGCAGGAAACATACAAGAAAACAAATATTGAAATCAAGTCAGAAGCCATTTCTAAGAAGAAAGATTGAGTTTTAACATTACAGGTCAGTGATCTTTCACAAGAACAAAGTTTTCTGAGATATTATGATTTTATCCCAGTACAGAGCTGAAGCAGGAAGTAGCAACAGAGTAAGCTCTGTGATGGAGTGGAAGGCAAGACTGAGTGAACTGCAAAAAGAATGGGGATGGGGTCACAAGGCCAAGGTTTTGTTTCTGGGACAAGTAAGAACAAGAAACCTTCAGCCCTCCGGATGCGTTGGGACACATTTCAACAGATGTACTTTTGAATCGTGAAGTACAAAGCACAGACACAGCTTTACACACAGCAAGGGATATTGATCAGATAATCAGTTTAACTTTTCCTGACTGAGCAATAAAAGCCAGCCAAGACATTGCCCGTCTTCAGAAGAGTGCTTGAGTAAGTACATCCTTCTCTCAGCGACGGTGGTTTAGTACCCTGTCATCAGTGCAGTCCCCACTTACTACTGCATAGGAGCTGTAGGAGATCGAGGTGTTGGATTGGAACCTACAGCCCCTGACTCGACACTCAGGGAAGTGACCGGGTGAGTTGTTGTAGGGCAACAAAAAGTGGCTTCAGAAACAGCGGAGAAGCAGGATAGCAAGCGAGCTTGGAAATTTTCTCAGGCGAGGTATTAAGTGTGTGTTTCGTGACAACTGGTGTTTCCTCAGTGTTTCAGGTGTGTGCATGAGGCCATGGGAAATACAGACTGCAAGCTCCATTAGTTAGGCCCTGCTGTAAGATTGCAATAGCATTTTGACATCAATTTAATAATAAAAATCCATTCTCTCAGTATTTAAAATGTGTTAAAATGTAAAATTCTATGCTAAGTTGGGTTGAGAACAAGGAAGGTTTGTGAAAGTCAGACTCTAAGTAGGGGCAAGGTATGATATGAACAAAATCTTCAGGACAATGAAGGACTGAAATAAGGTAAACAAATGATTTTTGAATGACTTCCACCTGCCTGTCTATTAACTCCACATAGGTCAATTAGATATATTGGATCTATCTTTAGAACGTGATCTAAACACAATTCAGCATTAAGTTAACAGAAATAAGACCCAATAATTTAGCAAATGAGCACAATTCCACAATGCTGTTGGCAGAGGTCCTAGCCAACTGAGAGACAATAATCTACAAAGCCTCAGTACTTGAGATAATACAATGCATTCTTTAATAAATATGCAAAATAATTCTTCTGTAAAATATTCTTGCACACTGAGATTGCCTGTCACTATTTCCAACAAATATGTCATAGAAGTTGCATACAGATTGGATAAGTTTCAGACATTTGGTAGGGATCAAATTAGGACTAGAGGCCAAGGGATCTTGTGATGGGAACTGAAGTTGGTGCCTGCAGATATTCTGGAATTTAGTTGGTGGAAATTTCTGCTCAGCCAGTATCAAAAACAGGCAGATAAGTTGGAAATGGGTTTGGGGAAAGATCTCATTGGTACATGGACTCTTAAGTTGTTTTTCAGTGAGGGTGACAAGAAAATATTTCATCCATGATCAAAAGGAAATGCTTGCCTTTGTTGGTAAAGATAAAATTGCAACATTATCAATACTTTTTGTATCCGGAGTTCCCTCTTACATTTAAAAATATTACAGCTAATTGTTCTCATAGATTGATGTATGATATGTCTTGGATATGATAAATGTTATGGGCTTTGACTGTGAGTATCAGCAACTTAATGATCTGCAGCAATTCTACACTGGTTAACTAGTGCATTGTACGTTGATTAATGTTGTCAGTCCCCACTGAGTTCGTAGCAGGAGATGCAGTGAAGGCAGCCATTAATAGTGGAGAGAACCATTAAATCTGCTGAACCCTCAGATAAATTAGGAGGCTGCGTATATTTTTCATTTTTTAAAATAACCTTTCTTTATGGCTTTTCATTAGTATGCAGATGGGTTAATGCATCACATCTCAGGATACATATCTTTCATTAATGGTTATCTTAATGACATGAACTTAGAAGTTAAAACATATAGTTCAAATGGAAGTGGTGGTGTGTTGGTTAACTGATATAGATTATGCTGTGTGCTTGACAATTCAATTCATGCATTTCTTGGAGAGAATTCTTATAAATAAGTTGTATACGTAATTAGTTACGCCTTTCATTTTGGATTAGAGACAATTTATGTGATCTTTTAAAAATGCTATCATGCATCAGTTGACAGAAACATTTCCACTGTGTATTCTCTCTGACAAGCGATTTGTTGTTATCAGCTGCCCTCAGCTAGAATTCCCTCCGATAAAATGACTATACACTTGCAGTTTATCAGAAAGGTGCAACAGTGTTGTAAAATGGCATTGAATTTCCAAATTGGAAACCAAGTTTGAAATCACAAACACTGAATATGTCGACAAAAATATTCAAAGATGCCAAAGAAGTCCGTGCTGTATTGTTTTTCCCTTGAGGTAACATAGTTCATTACCTGCTGCCATTGCTCATTACTTGCCAAACGTATGACTGGCACATGAGCTCCTCATTCACAGCTGAAACATCCAAGCTAATTACTGCAAAGCTAACCTATTCTCAGACTAAACTACATTACAGCCAATGATATCCAGTAACAGCAGGATTTTGACAGAAAGTGAAGACTCCATATGGACGAAAAATTATCTGCAAGAATCTTCTGTTCGAGTACCAATTTCTGTATTTATTGACGGGTGCCCAATATTATCTTAAGTGTTGGCTTGTGTCTCTGCCAAGAACATTGTGGAAGTTATACTTATCAGTAAAATCAGTAGCTCTTGTTTCTACTGATATAATTGCCAATGGAAAATTTTGCATTACAGTTTAGATCATGTAAGAATCTGGGAAATCCTATTGACCCATGTAGAAATAAAATGCAGACAGATAGAAACCATCTTACAATGCTTATTTGCCTTATTTCAATTCTTTGTTTTTTGATAATTTTGTTCCAGTTGTACCTTGCCTTTAAGTCTGAACTTCACAAATCTTCCATGTTTGTATATCCCTCATCATAGAACTTGGATTTATAAGTTATGTGTTTAGCTCTGTGACTGAATTTTTAGCACAAACCTGTCGCAATATAATTGGTGCCTCAAAGCAGGCCCATATGACCAGTGGAGTCCAGTTGGATAGCTTAATACACACCTGCCTGAAGTCCACAGAGCACTCTGAGAAAGCATCGGCCAGTATACAGCACACAATTAACACTTAAGTGTGAAATTGATTACCTCACAATGTGAACTATACCCAGGTCAAGCCCTACTGTGCCCTTCCTCCTCCCCTTTCTCCCATGGTCCAATCTCGTCTCCTGTCAGATCCCTCCGCCTTCAGCCCTTTACCTCTTTTATCGATTGTCTCCCAGTTAACCACCTTATTCTGGTCTCTTCTCCCTTCAAATCCCAGCTGACTTCCCAGTCTATGAGTTGAGAGACAGACAGCTCGCACTGTGCCGAGTTAACACTGGTCAACATGCACTGGCCCTGTCATTATCACTGGGGAAAGAGTGACTGGCGGCCTAGAGAATGCTAAATGAACCTTGGTTTGATTTAGTTTTTCAAGAAAGTCACTAAAAAAAAATGAAGAAGACAGAGCAGTAGATGAGTTCAGAATGAACTTTAGTAAGACTTTTGATAAGGTCCTGCGTGGGAAACTGGTTTGAACAATTAAACAGTTACATTTATTTTGACCTACCTTCCATCGCCACTCACCACGTTCCCTTGTGTCCCCAGCCCACCCCAAGCCTCTTCCTCCTTCTCCCTCTACCTGTCGCCCAGGACTGAGCATATTCGTCAGGTTGGACAACTTCTGTAGCCTCATGGAATAGAAATTTGCAAAGTTAAAGTTAACTTTTGGCTTTAATGGGTCTTTCCAGTCAGTGAAGAACTTCCATTCCAAGGCTCCACTGAGCAGGCTTATCTGTAAATACAGGAGTAGGAGCAGAGGGATTTAATTTAGTTCTGCTGTAAAATTTCACCGGGGAGCAAGTTCCTTGTACATACTCAGGCTGTTGACCTTTCTCCTTGACTCCTGGAATGTGCCTGCATGATTGGCAGTAAGTGAACAGCAAAGGTCATTGGTTTGCCCACACAAACCACTCTCTGCTGAGATAGTAACATATTGGACTGGACTTACAGTGGCATACAAAAATTTGGGCACCCCGGTCAAAGTTTCTGTTACTGTGAATAACTAAGCGAGTAAAAGATGAACTCATTTCCAAAAGGCATAAAGTTAAAGATGACACATTTCTTCAATATTTTAAGCAAGAAAACTTCTTTTCCCACCTTTTACAGTTTCAAAATAACAAAAAAGGAAAAGGGTTCGAAGCAAAAGTTTGGGCACCCTGCATGGCAGTACTTAGTAACACCCCCTTTGGCAAGTATCACAGCTTGTAAACGCTTTTTTTAGCCAGCTAAGAGTCTTTCCATTCTTGTTTGGGGGATTTTCGCCCATTCGTCCTTGCAAAAGGCTTCTTGTTCTGTGAGATTCTTGGGCCATCTTGCAGGCACTGCCCTTTTGAGGTCTATCCACAGATTCTTGATGATGTTTCAGTCAGGGGACTGTGAGGGCCATGGCAAAACCTTCAGTTTTCACCTCGAGGTAGTCCATTGTGGATTTTGAGGTGTGTTTAAGTTCATTATCCTGTTGTAGAAGCCATTCTCTTTTCATCTTCGGCTTTTTTTCTTACAGACGGTGTGATGTTTGCTTCCAGAATCTGCTGGTATTTAATTGAATTCATTCTTCCCTCTACCGGTAAATGTTCCCCGTGCCACTGGCTGAAACACAAGCCCAAAGCATGATTGATCCACCCCTGTGCTTAACAGTTGGAGAGGGTTTCTTTTCATGAAATTCTGCACTCTTTTTTCTCCAAACATACTTTTGCTCATTGCAGCCAAAAGGTTCTATTTTAACTTCAGTCCGCGGGACTTGTTTCCAAAATGCATCAGGCTTGTTATATGTTCCTTTGAACTTTTTGAATAGAACCTCATTCAAAAGCATGAAATCTCCTGACAAGGTGTTACATTGCTGTTAAGTGCCCTAATTTTCTTGTGCGTGTACATGCGCGCACACACGCGCACACATGCACACACACACACACACTCTCTCTCTCTCTCTCTCTCTCTCTCTCTCTCTCTCTCTCACTCTCACTCTCTCTCTCTCTCTCTCTCTCTCTCTCTCTCTCTCCCCCCTCTCTCTCTCTCTCTCTTAATATTTTGCACCTATTTAGCATTGCTGTTGGCCATTTTATTAACTAGAACTTACATTTACAAGGTTCTTGCATTCAACCATGCAATTTGCCAGCTTCTCACTGACCATATAATCCTATCTTTTGGTTTTCTTCAGTTGTATTAATTACCTCAATGCTATATTAGTTTGGATCTGCCATTTCCACTAATGCGACTTCCACGATCCATTGTGACGTTTAAACCAGCTCCCTTCAGTTGTCTGTTCTGTTTGATGTTGCTACCCTAAGCACATTCCCTGGAATTTTCAAGTCTTTATTATCCACGTGATGGATATAAAGTAAGCCCAGCGTCTGCTCCCAGCATTCGTTCTTCTCCAGGACAGTTTGAAAAGAAGTCTCTTAACTCAAGCCAGGATAAGACCAGATTATAGAGTTTTGTTTTCCTGCTATCTGCTTGACAGCTTTCATCAGCAAAGAACATTGGTAAATTGGTTTATTATTGTCATATATGCTCACTGGCCACTTGATTATGTACCCACTGTACTGAGTGTATGTGACAGTCGTAAACCTACTCTACATTCACTGCTCTTTTGATAGTTGCTTGTAACAGCTGCTTTCCTTTTAGGTACCTCCTGTATCTAATAAAGTGGTTACTGAGTGCATGTTCTTGGTCTTCTGCTGTTGTAGCCCATCCACTTCAAGGTTCAATGTGTTGTGTGTTCAGAGATGCTTTTCTGCACACCAGGTACTATGGCCTTTCCTGTCGGCTTGAACCAGTCTGGCCATTCTTCTCTGACCTCTCTCATAAACAAGGCATTTATGCGCACAGAACTGCCTCTTACTGGATGCTTTTTGCTTTTTACACCATTCTCTCTAAAGTCTAGAGACTGTTGTGCGTGAAAGTCACAGGAGATCAGCTGTTTCTGAGATACTCAAACCACCCTGTCTGGCACCAACAATCATTCCACGGCCAGTCACTTAGATCACATTTCTTCCCCATTCTGGTTTGGTCTGAACACAACTGAACCTTTTGATGGTGTCTGCATTGCAATGAGTTGCTGCTACCTGATTGGCTGATTAGATATTTGCATTGAAGAGCAGGTGTGAAGGTGTACCTAATAAAGTGGCCACTGACTGTATACCAAGGTATTGTGGAAAAACTAGTATTGCACTCTATCCATGCAGATCATTTCATTAGAACGGTACATTGAGCTAGTACAAGTTAAATCAATAACAGAATGTAGAACGAAAGAGTGTAGTGCAGGTAGGCAGTAACATGGCCATTAGATTGTCATTGCCGCCTGTGTTCACCCTCTGCAAGGTTTATCTGTCCGACCATGCTCACTGCTTTGCATAGTTTTGACTATAGAGCCAGAGGCATCATTTTCTCATAACTTTCTCTTTCTTTTGACCAGTGGATACACCAGGCCTCATCAATATTTAGTTCAATAGGCATGGTAGTAAATTAGAGTGTGGCCAAGTCAGTGATCCCATACTTAAAGTATTGGGCTACGTAATTCTTTTGATTTGCCTTTCATTTTGCAAGGCAGTTTAACCAAGTTCCCCCCTTTACTTCATATAGCCATCACTAATATTGCCCACTACATTAAATGATAACACTCAAGACAAATTGCACCCTTTTACTTAATTGCTTTTTCAAGGCATATTTTCTCTGGTGCTTATTGGCATGGAGACAATTGTATTTTAAAAATATTATTCAGTGAGATGTTCTTGTGCTTTTGGGAAAATACTGAAAAGTATCCATACAAATAATGTGATAAATTTATTTTGTCTGAAATGAAATAGTTAACTTCAAGATTTATATTTTTTTCCTTAATTTTCAGCATAAACAAACACTAATAAGTTAAGTAGTCATTTAAATGCCGTCAGTAAATTAAATATTTCTAAATAAAAGTTCCTTCAATTTTTCTGGCTCATCTTTACCAATCTTCTAGTCAATCTACATTTCTTAAGAGTAAATTCCTTTGGATATATTTACTGATGAACTTTATGTTAAGTGGCAGGCATATCTGCTCAGTGCTGTTCAGCTGACAAGGGTCATGGAAAGTTTCCCCAAATTTGCTCTATCTGATATTTGTAAGGTGAAAAGAAAGGCACTGAGCAGTTTTCTTTGTCTGTAAGCAGAACACGATGCATCTCTTGAGTCATTATTTAAACCACTGCCAGTAAGGTGCTTCGTAATCAGAATGGAAGATGCAGTTCATGTCAAATTATGCCAAATTATATCGAAAATGCTGTTTTAGTAACTGATGCATACAATAGACAATTCTTCCTTCGTTTGGCTGAATGTGAAGTATGCCCAGTGAAAGACATTTCCAAGATTGCCACCGGCATACGTATGAATTCCAAGAATAAATTTAAGAAATAGCTCGTCTTCTTCAAACCAGACCCATCTTAGATGGTTATTTTTGCCGTTTAGCATGCTCTGCATTCCTTCCACTTCTGATATTTTCTTGTGACAGCTGCTTTAATTTTATATATCCTAAGTTATCCCTACAGGATTAATTTTATCCTTGAAAAGCTGGGTTATAGATATTTGCAGATTGTGTGAGGAGAAACTGATTACGATGAGGAAGGAAGTTAACTGGCCCAGATTGTGTGGGGAAATACTGGCTGCAGCCTGCCAATATTTTCCCTTGGTACTGTCAGCAACCATGGGGAAACATGCTTATGACGAGCTATTTCTGACAGCTTTACTGACTGCTCTGGCACTGGACACAGGGTATCCAAGCTTGCACAGGTCATCCACCAGTTGTAGTGAGCAATCCTCTTGAGTGACTTGGTACCAGGTTAGACAGGGCAGTGGATTGCCTCTCCATTGTTTTCAGTAGTGTTGACTGGCTGCAAAGCAGAGATACTTTTTTAATTAAAAAACTTAGTGGTGTATTGAAGTTTATAAGTATTTCTAAAAGCTTTCTAATTTAACAAAAATTATGCCTTTTGGAGGTTTCTGACAGATACATTCAATGCATTTAGTCATTAACTGAGGTGGCAAGACCTAACTGGTTGTTGGAGTCTTATTTAGCTATTTGAAGAACATAAGAAATAGGAGCAGGAGTAGACCATCTGGCCTGTTGAGCCTGATCCACCATTCAATAAGATCATGGCTCATCTGGCCATGGACTCATCTCCACCTACCTGCCTTTTCCCCATAACCCTTAATTCCCCCAGTGTGCAAAAATCTGTCCAACCTTGTCTTAAATATATTTACTGAGGTAGCCTCTGCTGCTTAAATATGGGCTTTTTCTGCCCCCACTTCACTAGTGTGAACTCATTGCATTGTCAAGGCTTTTTCACTGAGGAGAGCCTTGTTGTGACAAGTGAAGCAATTAACCTTTCAGCTACACAATCTGGCTAGACCAGCTTCTTTCTCACCAATCACCATCACAGACATTCCACCCTGCAAAAACTCATTTCAGGGAGGTAGCACCATCAATTTGCGGGAGACTCCCGGAACTTCCGGGAGAGGTGGGATGTCTGCAATAGAGAAGCTCCTTAGCAGCTAGCCAGCTAGTTTAAATAACGTTACCTATTCTAATGAACAAATGACACCTGTTAAACTCACCTCAACATATCTTTTACAGTCTTAACACACCATGGGCAATAGAAAAGTCACCGTTGCAAACAGTGCAGCAAGCAACACTGTCATTATTTTTTACCTCTATTAGGCAGGGGTACACTTTAGGGTAGTCTGGGGTGATGTACGTTTTATATTTTCTTTTTTTGAAACACTCTCCCATCGCGCTCGCTGTCACGCTCGTTCTCTCGTGCTCTCTCTCTCTTATGCTCTTGCTCTCTTTCACTCTCTCTCATAGTCGCTCTTGTACTCGCTCTCTAGCTCTCTCTCTCTCTCTCGTCGCTCTCGTGCTCTCTCTCACGCTGTCTCACTCTCTCTCACGCGCTTTCTTGCTCGCTCGCTCTCAAAAAAATTGATTTCCAGGATATTATATATAATTTGCGGGCATCAGGGAGCCTCTATTAATATGTGGGAGACTCCCGGAACTTGCGGGAGAGGTGGGATGTCTGCCATTAATGGCGTATCCTGGGATTTTAAGGGAATATGATGTCTGGTAGGCAAAATTGCTACAGCAGCACAGTCAAAGTTGAAAGATTCCATGCAGATGCCTTTTTAAAACTTCTGAGAAGGGCCCCACGGCAGTGTAGTGGCTAGCACGGTGTTATTACAGTTTAGTATATCGGAGTTCGGATTTTACCGGCTGAAAGGAGTTTGTACCTTCTCCCCCCGACCTTCTGCATTTCCTCCCGGTGCTACGGTCTCCTCTCAGTCCAAAGACGTACTGGTTAGTAGGTTAATTGGTCATTCTAAATTCTCCTTTGAGTAAGCTAGTGTTAAGTAGGTGGGTTGCTGGGTGGTGTTGCTTGTTGGGCCGGTATGTCTAAATAAATGAAACAAAGCATGTGAAATGAGCTGATTTAATCAGAATCAGTTTATATTATTTGAAAATAATAAGTCTAGTTGATTTCTACATGGATTGGCTTGCTTTCAGCTACAAAGGATGGGGAAGACAAATCATCAAAGTAAAAATATTTTCTTTGCCAGCAAGGATTCGTTTTTTTGGTGGGCTTGAAGTTGCTATAGAAGCTGGTTTAATTGGATTACTCCTGCCAACCAAAACAGCAGTGGCTGTGTGTTTATTGATCTATGAAGTAATTGTTGCTTTCATCTTTGCTTATTATAGTGGTTAAATTGGCCCTCAAATACTTAACAATTGAAGATGCACACCAAACCAGCAATTTCACTTCACGATAATTATTATTATCACTCTGTTCAGTTGCACCAATTTTGTCCTGCGCCCCAGTCAGTACGTCAAGAAAGATATATTGACTCAGAGTGGGTGTAGGTTGCGAGCAAAGTCTAAAAGAGTAAATTTTAGGTCGTGGCTGCAGATATTTGGCCTGTTTTTCTTTCAGTAAAGAAATCTGAATGTTTTGATTGAAATGTTTAAAATGTCCTCTTCTTGTTCACCTGCAACACAGAATCTGTTTGATCTTCCAAACCCATCACAAAGAATACCTGCATGTAATATTATCATACCATGCTCTTCAGAATCAAGGAATTGTAACCCTGCCAAGGAGGCCATTTGGCCCTTCAAGACTGTGCCAGCTGTGAGTCAAGCTATCCTAGTAATTTCATTACTGCAAATTATCCTCTCTCAAGTGCCTATCTAATTCCCTTTTGAAGACTTTGATTCATTCTGCATGCATTACCGTTGCAGATCCCAACCAGATTCTACTTTCCTTGCTGCCTCCCTTGTATTCTGTGCCCACAATTTTAAATCTCTCTCCTGGTTCTTGAGTGATTCACTAACACACCTGTATCTAGCGTCACTTTATATGCAATCTATGCTTGTAAGCTCTCATGTGTATTTATTGTACTTTTTGTCTTTTTATTATTGTGTTCTTTTTCTTTTGTGCTACATCAGGTCCAGTGTAACAATTATTTCATTCTCCTTTATAACTGTGTACTGGAAATGACATTAAGCAACGTTGAATCTTAATGGAAATGGTTCCTTTTAACTTAAAGTATTCACTATATTATCCACCTCCATCAGATCTCCTCTCAACCTTCTTTGTTCCTTTTTTTAACTCGTTCCTTCTAAAGCTCTCTGAGGCTAGCCTCTTAGCTTCCACCAATCCTTTATCTTTGAGAATATCCAAAGTTCTGCCATCTCTATCTCATGCTCACTTATCCAGCAGTTAGTGTTGCTACTTCCCAATCCTCTGGCATTTTCATTCTCGTCTTCAGATCCCTTTGTGGGCTTTCTCTTCCTGTGCCTAGTCATCTTCAGGCCAATACAGTTTGAGGACTCTTCATTCCATCAAATCTGGTACATTCTGCCTCTCTGTCACATAATCCATACCAATACCTTGAACAGTCTAGAATTGCCTGCTGCAACAACTTTGACCCTCTACCTTTCTTTCATGCTTTTAAATCCTGCCTTAAAGCCAAGTCAAGCTAAGCTCTTGAGTCACTCTTCCTAATATCCATTTTCTTTCAATTTTTTGTCAATTTTGTCTGACTTCTGTGAATCACCCAACAATATTTTATATTTTTATCAATCTTATGTTATTGTAATCTACAATTACATAAGACTGAAAGAGAGATAAAATACCTTCAGATGGAAAAGTTGAAGGAAAATTGTCTGATTTGGCAGCAATAGTGAGCTGTGTTTAGTTTTTATTTAAATTACATTGTTCTTGGCAACCCACCATCAAATTTAAGAGTCTGAATTATTAAGACATCCAGATAAGTACATTGTGCTTAGCTGATTTAGTACAAAATCTCCTACCTACACACTTACATAACCACATGTGGTAAGAACCAAAGCTATGTATATCGAGCTAGAACCTGCCAAAGGCAAACTGTTTGCCAGGACAGTACTTAACACTGTTTCTCTGATAAGACTTTATCTGAGAAGACTTGCATGGAACAGAGAATACTACAACACAGTACAAGCTCTTCAACCCACAAGGTTGTGCAGACCTTATAACCTACTCGAGATCAAATTTATCCTTGCCTCTTACATTGCCCTTCATTTTCCTATCATCCATATGCCTATATGAGGTTTTCTAAAATGGCCCTAATGTATCTGCCTTTACCACCACCCTTGGCAGTATGTTCTATGGACTCTGTACAAAAATAAAGTAACCTCTGACCTCACCCCTATACTATCCTCCAGCCCCTTTTATTAGTTTCAATGGATAATATTTACTCAGTGACTGGTACACATCTCTTTGAGCAACACACATAAAAGTTGCTGGTGAACGCAGCAGGCCAGGCAGCATCTCTAGGAAGAGGTACAGTCGACGTTTTGGGCCGAGACCCTTCGTCAGGACTAACTGAAGGAAGAGTGAGTAAGGGATTTGAAAGTTGGAGGGGGAGATCCAAAATGATAGGAGAAGACAGGAGGGGGAGGGATGGAGCCAAGAGCTGGACAGGTGATAGGCAAAAGGGATACGAGAGGGTCATGGGACAGGAGGCCCACATTCTGGTTAGTCCTGACGAAGAGTCTCGGCCCGAAACGTCGACTTGTACCTCTTCCTAGAGATGCTGCCTGGCCTGCTGCGTTCACCAACAATTTTTATGTGAGTTGCTTGAAAGTCCAGCATCTGCAGATTTCCTCGTGTTTGCACATCTCTTTGAACCAGATTGAGTCTCACCAATCAGTCACGTTAATGTATCAGCCTTGAACATAATTTTACTGTCTTCCTATCTGAATAGGTATGAAACTAGTGACACTGTTGAACAGGATCCCTTCAATTGCATTGAAATCTCTTGAAGTTAAATTGAGCACAATGAAACAGTGCAAACTTCACTCAACCCACCCTCCTCCCACTGTAATGCTATTAGAATCGACAACTGAGAACGCAGAAATTAAAACAGAAAATGCTAGAAATATTCAGCAGTCATGTAACATCCATGGAAAGAGAAACCTAGTTAATGTTTCAGGTTCATGACCAGTTGTCAAAGGAAGGCTTTTGAATCTGAAATGTTAACTATTTTTCTTTCAACAAATGCTGTCTAACCTGCTGGGGGTCTCTAGAATTTTCTACTTTTATTTCAAAATTCCAGTGGCTGAAATTTTCTTCATTTTCATTTTCAAGGCAAATTGGTCTCATAACATATTGACATCAAGTTAGCTAAGGATAATGAAACACGCAAATTGCCATAAGGTACATTAAAATTACCTTGTTGTATGGGTTTGTAAAATTGCCCATCAGACTGCAGTTCAAAAGAGAGGTGAGAAATTGTTGCTGAAACTTCATGTCTCTAACTGGTAAACTAATCTAGGTTGGCAGCGTTTACTGGATAAATGAGTGTTTTCATGTACCTAGTCCTCCGTAATGCTTTCCACCAGCTGTATTCCTGAGCCTCAAAGTTTCCACATCACAAAGTTGGCACATGTATGACTTTCGACACAATGGAAAGGCTTGGAAGATGGCCAGCAGTGTGCATGCATTGAATATGGAAAACATCCACAAGCTTTCAGGAGAGAGAGAAAAAATAAATGGAAAGTGATAAAGAAATGTACTCATGTATTGGCTGACCCAACTGAACTCTGACAGAGTTTCTTTAAGTATATCTCTTAATAAATGTTTCAATCAACTGTGTAAATGCACTAACATCACTTTGGTATTCTCTTCGATGCATTGTGATAAAATTGTGTGGCAAAATATTTCAGTCTTTAAAAGTAAGATTTACATTTTTTCAAATCTTTCACTTCCTTGCCTAAAAAGAGCCACTGAAGTACATTTGAAATGTAGTCACTGTTTTTCTGAAGAAACAATGGCGTGGCAAACTCCAGTGCAGCAGGAACATAGAAACTCCAGCACTTCCAAGTTCCCCAATAAGTTGCACACCATCTTGACTAGGAATCCTTTGGCTTGACTTAAATCCTGGAGCTCCCTACCCACTGTGGGAATACAGTCACCAGAAGAACTGCAGCAGCTGGAGATGGCCACTTGCCATTACCTTCTCAAGGGTTATTGGGGATGGGAAGTAAATGTTAATATTGCCAGTGATGCCCGGATCCTTGAATATGGAAAAGAAAAACTGGCCTCTCCAATGAGTCATCTTATTAGAGATGACTCTCCATTCTTATTAGAAATTGTGCTATTTATCTTTTGTGTTTATCTGAGAGAGCCTGTAAGGCCTTGGATGATGTTACGTCTATTTCCAATAGTGGAACATCCTCTCAGTACTGTGGTGGGGCATGTTGTGCCTGAGTTTCAGGATTGGGGCTTGAACTGTCTACCTCTCTGGAGTGATTACCACCAAATGAGCTAGAGCTGACTTCTTTCTGACATGTTATGGTAATTCCTGTTTCAGACCATCCAGAGGTGGCCAACAGGTTCTGTTTTTAATCGTCTAAATAAGTTTATTTTGTCTGAAGGTCAGAAGATATGTAAAAATTACCAGATATGTAACTATACCACCACAGTATTTTAATGAATGGCATCAAAAACACACAAGACTGATGTGGGGGGCGTGGAGAGAGAAAAACACCAATTACTAGGCGGCACGGTAGTGTCGTGGCTAGCACAGCGCTTTCTTGTACCAGCAACCCAGCTGAACTCTTGACGTTGTCTGTAAGGAGTTTGTACGTTCTCCCCTTGAGCAAGTGGGCTTCCTCTGGGTGCTCAGGTTTCCTCCCACAGTCCAAAGACAAAGGCTGGTAGGTTAATTGGTCATTGTAAATTGTCCTGTGATTGGAGTAGGGTTAATTCAGGGGCTTTGACTTGGAGGGCCTATTCTGCGCTGTATCTCAGTAAATAAATAAGTAGAAATAAGAGAGGAAAAGCTAGTTCTGTCATTCATTCAAATAAATGTAAACAGTATATTGGATTTTTTAATTGATTAATATCTTTGGAGCTCACTTGTATGTTGAAGAGTCTATAAGTCAGGTGTTCTTAACCAAGGGATAGCCTATATAATGTTACTTGTAAAATCCTTATTAAATGCAAAATGAAAGCAAGTGTCTCTGAATCAATTTCATGTTTTAATTGGTTTTTGTTGTTATAAACATTGGTGAAAAGGCGTTAATCTCTTTAGCAGGAAACAGCCCTCAAGACAGCCCAAGAAATTTCTCTCCCAGTGCCTCTGCTCATTTTTCGTTCACTCGAAGGTGAGTAACTACCAAATCTTAGATTGGAGGCTGTATTTAAGAAATTAGTGCAGTACTTACCGTACAATCATTTACCTCAGTATTTGAAAGAAGTGTATTAGATGCAAACTTTTTGGATGTTTTATTAGGTTATTCATGTTAGCTTTCCCAGGTAAGATGTACACAATTTGACCAGATACCAGAAAGCAGTGTGGAATATTTTTGGTTAAGAAAGCAGAAATTGACTGACCACTGCAGCTACCAATTTTTATAAGAGGTGAACTCAAGTTGTATCTTATTGGTGAAGGATTTCGGTAACCAGAAAGTAGTTTTCAAGTTGGGTCTGGTAACCTGAAAGTAGTTTTTGGCTTAGAAGTTATTCTGCCTTTGTCACTCGTCCTGCCAAAATAAATTGAAATGTCTTAAAAATATGCATCTTGCCTTTGTTTTCTTTCCTGCCTCTAAACTGCCCGATGATATCCATCAGTCATGGCCACAGAACGGACAGGTAATCTGGCATGGGGGTGATTTTTTTTCTCTGAAAATGTTTGTATCACTTACTTACCAAAGCAATTTATGTCTGCTTTGTCATAACTTTCGTCTTTTGTATGTTTTGCCTTGGCTGTGAATCGTAACATCTGTAGCTTTCATTTCGGACTGAGTAGATTTTGGGAGAGGAAGCTTATTTTTTAATACCAAGCTATACAAAATAGGTAGTTATCATTCCAGAATTTAAGTTGCACTTGGTCAACTTGAGATCTAACCACCAGCGTCAAGAGAAGGTTTATCGTTAGTGGAGCAATGCTGTGCTCCTGTTGATGAATTGTCATTTCTCCCTCTGGAAATGTGTATGTATGAAGCAGGTACCTGCATTGCAGGTAGGGGAGGAGTTTAAACCCCTGCTGGGATTAGGTGAAGAAGGAGACATGAAATAAAATTTGAGAATAAAGTAATTTACACAGAATGTGAATAAAGAAAAGCTAGTTCTTTGGATAATTTTCCTGGCCAGCTTTTCAAATATAAATTTTATCAGTCTTTCTGCTAGCAGACTTATTCTTGTCCATTTTCCCATTTTATTCTTCTTGCTGTTCCACACACCAGTCATGTTTTGACCCAAAGTTTCAGTTTCTCGTGCAGTCGCTAACCCAGCCTGGCTGACCTGCCTGCAGCTGCTGTTGTGGAGTGATGAGTTAGCTCTGAGATTTGAACACTTCCACCATCTGCTTGGGAGCCAGGTGGTGCTTTGCGTTTGCTCTCTGATCACCCAGTATAGAATTTCTTTCCACTAATTGCCCATGCAGTGTAAAAACCTAGAGCCAGCTTTTGTTCTTAGAATAACAACTAGGATAATGGTACTCATCTTTAGTGCAGAACACAGCAGCCTCAGGCATGAGGCAGCTGAGTGGTTTGGGGCAAATATGTTAAAAAGTAGAAAGGAGTTGTGCCATTTTGACTTTACCTTTGCAGCAACAGCCGTTCACTGCTTGGCTTGCCTTTTCAGGTGCACTTAATGACACGGTGTTGCTTTATTTGCATGGTAACAAGAAAGCCATAGTTATAACAAGTTACTAACATGATGAATGTTAATTGCTGCAGTGTGCCTCTTTGGCTTTGGAAATCAATTATTACAAGCGTGAAGTTCATTCCTTCAGCTTTCATTTGTTTTTAAAGTTACTGAATATTTTAAATTTTAAATTGTTCTTGCTTAACTCAATCTTCTTTCCCTCACTATACACAATTCAGCATGGAGCAGAGCCTTTTCAATCCATTTAGTGCACATTCCTTCAGTCTGATTGGTGAAGAGGATACCCTTATTGATTCCCTGTTGAATCAGCCTAACTCATTTGGAAGAAGAGTTTCAACTCTCACTTAATTCTCATGGTTCCAAGTATCAAGTTATGCAAAGGAAGTTTGACTAATGACAAGTTTAGTTGCAAGAGTAAAGTTCTGGGAGCACTCAGCAAATCAGGCAGCATCTGTGGAAAGAGAAACAATTAATGTTTAAGTTCAAAGCTGGGAAGGAGAGAAAACAGGTTGTTATCAAGCTAGGGATGGGACTATTTCTACCAGAGCAAGATCAGATATTCCCCTAAGGATAAGCTGTAAACAAGGTTATCTGGTCGAGGGGATGGGATGAATTGGGACAGTTGGGAGAAAGAGCGTCATCCTTTTATCCTATCAGCTATGAGATGAGGATGATTAGAGAGCGAATACAGATAAGTTGTGACATACTCAGCAGGTTAGGCTGTGCAAATAGAGAAAATCTGAGCTGACATCACAGATTGATAACCTGACCCATTCTGATACAGAGAGAGAGAGAACAGGTTACCTAAAGGAGTAGAATTCCATATTGAGTCCAGAAGGCTGCATGTGCCCAAACAGAAGGTCAGGGGTGCTGTTGCTCAATTTCACATTCAGTATCATTGCAGGAGTGCAGGAGGTCATAGACAGGTGGGTTAGAATGGTTAGTGAGTTTGCAGGTGATACCAAAGTTGATGATATGTCAGGCAGTGAAGGTAATGTCCAAGGTTACAGCAGGATATTAAGTGGGCAAGGGAATGGCAGATGGGCTTTACGTTCTTCAAGCGCAGAGTGATGCATTTTGGGAAGTTGAACCTGGGCATGCAGAGTGAATGGCAGGGCCTTGGGGTACAAGTCCATCGTTGCCCTCAAAGTGACAGCACAGCCAGGCACGTGGCACACCTGCGTTCTGAGACATTGAGTACAAGAGTTTGGGACGTCATGTTACATTTTCATTAGGCTGCACTCAGAATACTGTGTGTAGTTCTGTCACCTCCCTACAGGAAAGATGTAATTAAGTTGGCAAGTCATAGATAAGATAGATAGCCAGAGTATACTATGGTTATGAGAAGTATAGATTCGATAGACAGGTAATATGTTCTATCTATACTTTATAGCAGTATCTAAACTAGGTTTAAAGTGAGAGTATGGAGGGGTGAAAGGGATCTGAGGGGTAAATATTTCACACACAGAATAGTTGCCATCTGGAATGGGCTGCTAGGACATATTGTGGAGGCAGAAATAGGACCAACATTCAGAAACATTTGGTGAGAAACGTATGAGACAACCGGGATTACTATAGACAAGTATGATGGTCAGCATGGATGCAGTGGGCTGAAGGGCCTGGTTCTATGCTGTTACAACCATAAGTGGGAGTAGGAACTTCTCTGTGGACTGAGCACAGTGTTTGTTTTCCCCAGTATGAAGGCAACTGCATTGTTCACACTGAGTGTAGCTTGCCAGACTGGAAGAAATGTCAGTGAGGTACCAACTCCAGTGGAGGGACTGTTTTGGTCTCTGGATGGTGGGATGGGAAGCAAGGGAAGAACAGCTGCAGCATCCCCTATGGTTGCAAGGGGAAGTGACATAACGTGGAGTGGTTCATGGCGGAGAAAGAGCAGAACAGAGTTATGAAAGGAACCGGTCCTCATTTTCTATCTAAGCACACTGCAACCTGCAATTCTCTCGTGTAAGACAACTGCATCAGAACGTACCATGTGTGTCCACTCATGGTACCAGCTCGGATTTTCTCTCCGATAACACAGACTGAGCCGCTCAGCATGTTCAGCAGCCCGGTTTATCTTTTTTTTTATGTAGCACTCACATATCTTTGTGTTCTTTCTCTATAACAGCCCTCCTTTCTGAGCTTTCATCAATAGGAATGTTGTTCTCTCCTAAATGTCCCCATTAACTCATCAATCAGACAGAGGACTCGCACAAGAGATCGCAGATGCTGGGATCTGGGGCAACAAACAGCCTGCTGGGTTTCGACCTGAAAAGTCGACAACTCCTTTCCTCCCACTGACACTGCTTGGCCTTTTGAGGTCCTCCAGCAGAGTGATACTCTGACCTCCTTGGTATCTTTTTCCCCAGCATAACCCTGACCTCAGTATCATGTCTTGTGCATGGGATGCTGTTACAAAAAGGTTTTTTTTTTATTTCACTTGTACATACATGTACTTGTGCTTGTGACAATACTTTAACTTTGAGAAATATTTCATGTCCTGTCCACTTCTTCCCACAATTTGATACTAACTTGCTTCCTGTCCTTCTCAGTTCAAGTGAGGAGTCTTTGCCCTGAATTTATTTATTTGTTTAGCGGCACAGGGCAGACAAACTCAAATCGTCCCAACCTAATCATGGGACAATTCACAAAGGCCAGCTAACCTGTGGGAGGAAACCAGAGCACCTGGGCAAATCCACGCATTCCACGGGGAAGACATGTAGACTCCTTGCAGAAGGGGCTGGAATTGAACTCTGAACTTTGGAACGTCTGGTGCCGGAGTACCTTCATGCCAACCACTCCACTAACTTGATGCCCAACAGGTGCTGTCTGCCCTACAGAGCAACATGGTGTACTTTATTTTGGATCTCCAGCATCTGCAGTGCTTTTAAGTTTGACAGACATAGTTAATTTCTCAGCAAGGTCTAGGCCAGGATCTAGCTTTAAAATTTCAAAATTTCTGGTCTTTTAGTAAGAATTTGGCGTCCAATTTTAGAATAACTATTCCACTTTTCAGGATAATCAATTTTAGAATAAAGAACCTATTGCTTAAATTTTGTGGAAAAATTCAATCAGTAAGTACCTCATTCTGAATTTTCTATGACTACATTAACATGTTCCTTTGTGGTCTCAGTAACTTGCCCTTGCAGCTCCAGATGCTGGATCTTGAATGTGAACCAAACAGCTTCTATCTCCACTATAGTTGTCAGTCAATTAATTTTTCATGCAAAAGAAAATGTAATAAAAGGCAGGTTGAAACCATTGACATTAATTTGTGGATGTTCACATTCAGATAATTGTAGTACCAACTTTGCCGCATAATTTAATAAATGATTTCAGGAGTGACGGGCGTCGATGGTCTTTGGCTTCCCTTCCTTCATCTGGCTATGGGACAAATACTCCAAGCTCCACTGTGTCGGTAGGTTTTTTTTCAACTTGACCTAGTAAACTGTCTTAAATCTGAAGCAACAATAAACTGCAAAGCATCCTCTTGGGTCCTTTGCACTGATGAGTTTACAGATGCTATGGATTCTGTACTTCAGTAGTTAACTGAACCATGGAGTAGAAATTGGACAATCCTGCAAGTTGCTCTGGAGATGGTTGCTGGGCTCTTATTTTTGGAATCACTGTTTAATAAGTTTAAATAAAACCTTATATGAATCTGTTTTGAAATTGATTTGAAGTTGGAAGATGTGAAATATGACCAACTGTCAGAGCAAGGTCTTGTTAAATTAGTAAAGTTTGTGGATATGTTTCAAAAATACTTTGAAGCTGTAAAGATAACTAATCTGTGAGGATGATTTGTAATCCACACAAGGAGGATAGAAAGGCAAAGTAGTTAATGCTGTAGAATTTTAAGTTTTAAATGGAGCATTTCAAAAAATGAATACTATATTCTCTACCTTATTAATGCACTTGACCTGAGAATTAAATATCTGATCCTCCTCCATGAGATAACATAAAGTTGAGTCTGTAATAGCATTTGTGATTTTTTGATTAATTTGTAGAAATTGAGCTGACTAGGTCATAAAACTCATATTGATATGATTTTCTAATTAGTTTTCTTTTCTTTTCACTGACACTTTTTGACCAAATCCAGGAAAATCTAAAAAATTTAAACCGTGGTGTTCTCCCTTTCAATTTTCTAGTCATCCTGCTCATCTCAGGAAAAGTTGCATCAGTTGCCGTACCAGCCGACTCCGGATGAGCTGCACTTCCTTTCCAAGCATTTCTGCAGTACCGATGCCATCTCGAACGAGGAGAGACGCAGGCCTGTTTCAATGCGACCACGTTCCAGGAGCCTGAGGTTTGTACTCTTCAACTTCCCCTGGTGGTACAAATAAAAGTGTAATGGGAGCGAGAATGAGGAAATAAATGTTTATTTTATTCCTGATTTGATTTTTACTGCGCGGTTAGGATCGACTATAATCCCAATTCTTTCATAAGCATTAGCACACTTTATATGATACAGAATAAATAATTCACTAATGAAAATTATATTTGAAAACAATTTAAAAAAAATTATCTCTGATCTTTTAAGCTGTTTCCGTGTAGTGGCCTAAAAAGAAATAGTTATAGCAAAATAACACAAATCTTTGTAAATTCAATTTTAAGAACATGCATGTTTATATTTGGTGTGTTTTTCTGCATGATGCTGAAGAAACATTGCTCTTTCCTTTCCCTCCCGCTTCCCCAAGCTGTGATCACTTGAATGTCCAATATCGTCCTAATATTTCAATAAAGTGGTCAGTGTTCAGCCGTGGCCGGCAATCAGTGGTAACTCCTGTGTGTACCTAACAGCATTAAAGGTGCAATTCTCTTCTTGTCGATCCCCACAGAAGTTTTCTGATTCTTACGACTCATTTGATGATTGTGCAGAATCATTGGGAGAGTTGGTGCATTATTTATAAATGTTGTACTAAGAATGAGTAATCACATACAATTAAAAAAAAAACACAGGATGAGTACTTGAATTATCGAAACATGGAACACATTCTACCAAGTGCATCATGGGATTAGTATAGATAGGCATTTGATGGATGACGTAGATACAGAGGGCTGAAAAGGTTTGTTTCGATGCTATATGACTCTCTTAGGACAGCGGAACCTGAAGGGGTCACCAAAATGAGTCCAGAGACAAATATTTAGCATTGAATAGAAAAGAGCCCCCAAAAATTGAACCAGTCCAGGAGGAATCGGCAAGGGCTACATCTATGAAAGGAAAAGCAATTGGACTATGTTCTTACCAAGCACATATCCATTCTGCACTACATAATCCATTCTGACCCTGACTTTATGTGTTTCATTACTGGAAGCATAGCACAGCTCTTATATTGCATTGCTTGGTCTAAATTTCCACCTTGTTTTTCTAATGATGCACTTATTTAATGACCTTTAAAATGGGAGTTGTATACCTGTACTGAGGCTGAAGCATGGGAATAAGAAAAATTCAAGCTTTCCTGGACTTGAATTGCAATAATCAGGAACAGACGTGCACTTATTTCTGTTGAAATAGTTTAATCATCATTAAATATAGATTCTGACATCCTTGGAAGCTCTTGGTTCTTAAATTTAAATGTGCTTCTTTTGAAATTACAGATTTCTGTTCATTAACCTCAAATTCTTCCTCAGGCAATCATAAACCTTTTAAGCCCTGAACAGATAACTTAGACGGGTGATGAAAGGTCATCAGTTTAAGCCAATAATTCTGTTGCATTTGCCACAATTTCTGCCTGAACTATTAAATCTTCCCATTATTTTCAGATTTGTTTCCAGATTTCCAGCACTGGCAGTATTTATGTTGATTTTTTTTATTTAAATAAAATAAAGTTTATCCATAATAAAACAAAATTTACAACAATAAACCTTTCAAGGCCTTTTCAGTCTTTATATCCGTACTCAGTGCTTTCAGTACTATTCTATTGCATTCATAATGACACTGCTGCCACTCGTGGCATTGGGAGTATTTTTGTTAATTGGGTTTGTCAGAAGGCTGACTGCTGAAAAAGAACCAGAGCTGCGTTCACTGCCATCCCTGTGTATTATTCTTTGAGTTGTTGGGCATCACCCTTTGCTCTCCCAGGTGGCTGGAAATGGAATCTATGGCCTGGTTTTAAATCTGGAAGAGTCTCGACTATAACACCAGTTCAGTCTGAAACTTCTAGATTTATTAGAATTGTATGCAAAATCCTCAGACCGGATTTTAAAATAAAATCCAATGATAGCTTTCTCTTTGTGTTGGCAGTAGTTGGCAGCCGTCAATCCTAGGGGATCGTGGGTTTGCGACTCTGGTGGACTGTGTCCTCTCCAGGGCGCAAACCTGGGCGGGAAGATTTGAAGAACCGGCTGTTGCCCATGCAGCGGGTTCCCCCCTCTCCACGTCACTGATGTAGAGCAAGGGAAGGGCAAGCACTAATGCAGCTTGGCACCAGTGTCATTGCAGAGGTTGCCAGAGTGAAGTTGTAAACAACATCAAGCTGCCTTAGGGTCCCTGGCTCCGGTTTTAATACTTGTGGTTTACTCCTGAAGCCTTTTCCTCTGGTGGGTGTGGCCGCAAGGCAGCGGAGGTTAAAATCAGAGTTTTCCTTCTCCTAGGCGGGCTGCCATCCAAGGCTGACAAGCCTCACCTGCCCGAAGCAACTGGTCTTGTGGTGCCAGTAGTCCGCCTTTGCCACTTCTCTTGTCAGTAGAAACAGTTCTGTCGGGCCTAGTAGCTAAGCCACACGTGACCCCAAGAATTAGAGGCTGTTAGAGTTCCACGCCATTTGGAGCACTTTCCCCAGAAAGGGAGCTTATCCCCACTACCACCCCCGGCTATGACAATCTTAGGAACCTGTAAAGTAATTGAAGCAGCTGTTAAGTAATTAATGCTCACTGACACTTTGACTTCAAACTGGTATGAGGTCTGATGAAGCACTTTGTGATTTCTACTGGCCTCATTATTGACGCCGTCGAGCTTTCCGATGCACTGCAGCAAGTTCCATCATGTTATTTACTTTTTATTGGTAGGGAAACTAACTCAGGGATCATATGGGTCTTGGAAGTTAAGAACCTGTGATTCCTTTAATGCAGGGGTTCCCAAACTGGGATCCACAGACCCTTCATTTAACAGTAGGGGTCTATGGCATAAAAAAGATTGCAAATCCCTGCTCTAAAAGAAAACAAACATATCTTCAGGCTCCATACCCAAGAATATGGAAAATTCTAGCACACTCTCGATTTGGAACCAATGTTTCCAAAGAATCTGGAAGTTTTGGCCAGATTTATTTTTTTTGTGTGTGGATAAACCAGCAATTTTGAATGGAACATTCAGCATTCATCCTCAGAAGTGCTGTTTAGTCCAGGGTTTCTGCCATTTATGTGCAAACTGTTGTCTGGAACTTGCTTGTGGCTGTGGGTCAGCAGTCTGACATTTGTGGCTAGCGGCTGGACTCCTGTGATGGGACGCAAAATCATGGCAGTTCCCCAGTGCTCACCCGGAGAATCTTCGTAAAGAGGTCCTGTCCTCATTGGCAATGTGTAGGGAGTACTGCTTCAGTGGAATCGAATGGTTGTGAGGGAACAAAGTAAGTGTTAGTAGTTTCAAATCATTTATGTTAACAACACTGACCAGATCCTTCACCACCTACCTGCTCCACAAACATCATCAACGACCTCTTTATGCTAATATTGTTCAGTTGTTCAGTCGAATCTGACTCTTCGTGACAAGACACGGAAGTGGAGTGCCAGGTCTTTCAGATACTGCTGCTGCCCAGTTTGGGACCCGGCTGGGTTTGAACTCAGGACCATCTGCCTTGAAGTCCAGTGCTGATGCCACTACACCACCAGCCGGCCCATGCTAATATTACAATAGTCCAATTTTTATTCCCCCACATTCTCATCAGCTCCTCCCAGAACCTATTACCCACCAACATACAAGGAAGGATCAGTTTACAGTGGCCAATTAACTTAGCAACCCACGTCTTTAGAATGTGGGAGGAAACTGGAGCATCTGGAGGAGACACATGTGGTTATAGGGAGAGTGTGCAAACAGGTGTCAGAATCGAACCTGGGTCTCTGGTGCTGTGAGACAGTTACTCCAAAGGTAGCACCACTATGCCACCTATTGTTTTATATAGTTCTTAAATTATTTTGTTTTTAATGTTTTAAGTGTTTTTATATAGTTTTGAAATTTTTTTACAATGTTTCTGAGGTATCTTTTAAACACAAGATTCTACAGGGGCTGAACATCCAGAGCAACACACACAAAATGCTGGAGAAACTCAGCAAGTCAGGTAGCATCTATGGAGAGGAATAAACAGTTGGTTTCAGGCTGAATCATCAACTGTTTACTTCCCTCCGTAGATGTCACCCCTCTGCTGAGTTCCTTTAGTATTTCTGTATCTACCTACTGCTTGTTACACCGTTTGAGCTTAGAACAGCAATGGAGGTCTTCCATCTCTGATGGTGTTCAGGGCTTCCTTCATCGTGCCAGTCGCTCGATTTTCACCACTGTCAGTCATGCAAGTCAGGAATACTGTTGCACTCAGATATAGAAGGATTCTTCATTGCTGCTTCCGTAACAGTTTTGTTTGACCATTCAGGCTTGTTATCCCTGAGCAAAACCTCCTCCCCCAGAACTTGGAGGAATGGTGGACATCTTTTAATGTGGCCTTCACCCTTTGACCTGTTTGGCATGGGTGACCCTACCAAGCGCCAAAGCATAAAGCCAACATTGCTCTCCAGGTCATTGAGGCATGCAAGCCTCCAAATCCAACAAGGTTGTAGTCCTCTTGGAGGTCAGCATTTTGTATGTGTTGCTCTAAATATCCCTTGATAGCTATGACTCAAGGGTTGAAACTTCATTTGATGTCACAGTTGTTTTTTCTCAGCTGTTTATGACCCAGTCTTGTTTTGTCCATTCATTTCCACCTTCATACCATCCTCTACCCATTCAAAGATTCAAAGTACATTATTATTATCAAAATATGTATGCATTATACAGCCTTGAAATTCATCTCCTGACAAGAAGCCACGAAACAAAGAAACACAAAAGAACCCGTATCAATAAAAGTCTGTTGAATACCCACTGTGCGGAGAGGAATAAACCCACGAACAAATAGCGTTCTGAACTGAGGTCCGCAAGAGAATCCCATAGTTTAACACAGAGCCGAGTAAACCTCGTGGAGCAGCGATCTGAACCAGTCTGTCCCTCGATTCGACATGTAATAGACCTTTCCAATTCGTTAGGGTGCTTAAATCTCCATACAAACATTGCGTTCAGTCATATTAGTACGCCCTGGTACCTGGACCCTGCCACTTCGATTTGACCTGTACCCGACCTTTCTGATTCAGCATGGCGCTCTAGTCTCTGTTCAAACATTGAGTTCAGCTGAATCAGTACGCTCTACTGCCCTCGCCGCCTTCATTCATCCTTCAGCCTGGTGCTTAAATCGATCGAACCTTGGAGTCTTCCTCACGCTTGGTGATAGGCCCATCATCTCACCTCTCCTTACCTAGGTTCTGCCACATAGAATTGCCTTCAAGTCCACAGGGAAGTTGCAGACTATGACTTCTGATGATTGTTTACCAGAAAAAGTATGATTAACAAAGTAACTAGTTGTTTCCTTGTTTCATTCGCCACCAGCCAGAAGTCACTGAAGATCACCAATGCCATCCTTCCTCCTCTGATCTTAAGCCTTATCCTGGAGAGCCCTGCTGCAGGATGGGATTTAGACATTGAGATTGGAGGTGGAATTCCTTGGAACAGCTTAGTGTGGCAGTTTTCTCTCTTGGACCCCAATGAACATTTCTGCTAGAAGTCTATTTAAAAAAAGATATAACCTTGTTTGCTAACTTTGGATAGATTGGACTTGCATTAATTGGTGATGAAAACATATTAACTCCTGCCTGAGAAACAAATTGGATATGCTCCAATTTGCCTACAGTCACAATAGATCCACACAGATGCCATCTCATTTGGCGCGTCACTCAACCCTGGAACATCTGGATGGCAAAAGTGGATGCTTTTTATCAACTACTGTTTGGCATTCAATACTACCATCCTCTCAAAACTAATCAAGACCTAGGCCTCAATACCACATTGTGCAATTGTATTGTCAATTTCCTCACTTGCAGACCCCAGACAGTTCAGACTGACAACATCTCCTCTATGATCTCCATCAGCACAGGTGCACCTCAAGGATGTGTGTATCGCCCCTTCCTCTACCCGCTTTACACTTATGACTGTGTGGCCAAGTACAGCTCCAATGCCAGATTCAAGTTTGCTGACGACACCGCTGTCGTAGGCCGAATCAAAGGTGGTAATGAATCAGCATTTTGGAGGATGATTGAAAATCTGGCTGTGTGGTGCCACAACGACAACCTCTCACCCTGTGTCAGCGAGACCAAAGAGCTGATTTTTGACTGCAGGAGGAGAAAACCAGAGGTCCATGACCCAGTCCTCAATGGATGTTCAGAGGTGGAGAGGGTCAGCAACTTCAAATTTCTCGGTGTTACCATTTTGGAGGATCTGTCCTGGGCCCAGCACAAAAGTGCATCTATGAAGAAAGCACAGCAGTGTCTCTACTTCCTTAGGAGCTTGTGAAGATTGGGCATGACATCTTAAACTTTGACAAACTTCGATAGATGTATCACGGAGCCTGGTATGAAAGCACAATGCCCTTGAACAGAAAATGAGACACAAAGCAGTGAATAAGGCCCAGTCCATCATGGGTAAAGCACTCCATTCAGGACATTGAAGCACTGTCACAAGAAAGCAGCATCCATCATCAGGGATCACCACCACTGAGGTCATGGTGTCTTCTCGCTCCTGCCATCAGGAAGGAGGTACCGGATCCTTTGGACTCGCACCACCAGCTCCAGTAGCGGTTATTACCCCTCAAACATCAGGCTCTTGAACCAAAGGGGATAATTTCACTTGCCCTATTATTGAATTGTTCTCACAACTATGGACTTACTTTCAAGAACTCTTCATCACATGTTCTTGATATTTGTTGCTTGTTTGTTTATTATTATTATTTCTTTCTTTTTGTATTTGCACAGTGTTGAATGCGCAAGTCATAGTCATAGAGAAGTACAGCACAAAAACAGGCTGAAACCAAATAGACTGTCTACTCCCATTGACCTGCTCCAGGATCATAGCCCTCCATCCCCCTACTCTCCACGTACCTGTCCAAACTTCTCTTAAACATTGAAATCGAGCTTGCATATACCACTCCTGCTGTCAGCTCATTCCACACTCTCACGATCCTCTGTGAAGAAGTTTCCCTTCATGTTTCCCTTAAACTTCTCACCTTTCACTCTTAACCCATAAACTCTGGTTGTAGTCCCACCCAACCTATGGAAAAAGCCTGCTTGCATTTATCCTATCTAGACCTCTCATAATTTTGTATACCTCTGTCAAATCTCTTCTCAGTCTTCTACATTCTCAAGGATACAGACCTAATGTATTCAATCTTTCCTTATAACTCAGACCCTGAGGACCTGACAATATCCTTATAAGTTTTCTCATACTCTTTCAATCTTGTTTACATCTTTCCTGTAGGGAGGTGACCAAAACTGCACACAATGCTGCAAATTAGGCCTCACCAACTTCAACATAACGTACCATCTCCTGTACTTATTATATTGATTCATGATGGCCATTGTGCCAAAAGCTTTCTTTATGGCCCTATCTACCTGTGACACCACTTTCACTGAATTACGGACATGTATTCCCAAATCCCTTTGTTCTACCACGTTCCTCAGTGCCCTACAATACACTGTGGGTGGGAGTATATACTCACAGGGTGTGTGTGAAACGTCTGTTGTAGTAGCGCTTGTAGTTAGTTCATGCTGTATGTTGCATAGTGCTCTCTGCTTGCTACTCTCTGCTTACAGCTATTGCCGCTGGCTAGCCTTCTTAATAGAGGGTGAAAAGAGGAGCCAAGTGTTGTAAGCCTCCTCCTGCCAGTACAGAGCCTCTCCACCACCAGGACTCCTGCAGGGCCTCCTCGGGGCCACACACGGAAACTGGGTATCTTACGGTCCCAGGCTAAACTACAGGGGATCTCGGAGCAGCAGTGGGCCCCAGAGACGTGGTGTGCAGGCCCACTACTGTGTGGACACGCCCTGGCACCTGCCAACCACTGTCCCAGCTATGGGCGTATAACTCCACTGCCTTGTGGTAAGTCTGTTGAGACAAGGCTAAGGGAGCACACCCTGACAGAAAAGCAATGCGCTGGCGGCGTACAATAGGCGGGTCTTAACACTTTCAGTACGCTGGATGAACTCAGCAGGTCGGGCAGCATCAGTCAGAAACGATGAGTCGACGTTTCGGGCCGGAACCGTTTGTCAGGACTGAAGAATGAAGGAGGTGGAAGGATTTGAAGAATGTTTGTAGGTTCAGTTGAAAGACCAGTAATTTGAAAGACAAAGGGGTGGGGGAGGGGAAGCATTGACATCATAGCCCTTGAAAACAATGGGTGGTAGAAGAAGGAGGCGGAACCATGAGGGAGCTGGGGGAGCGGGGAGAGTGAAATAGGGATAGAGGAAGGGAGGGGGAGGGAATTTCCAGAAGTTGGAGAATTCTATGTTCATACCAAGGGGCTGGAGACTACCTAGACGGTATATGAGGTGTTGCTCCTCCAACCTGAGTTTAGCCTCATCATGGCAGTAGAGGAGGCCATGTGTGGACATATCTAAATGGGAATGGGAAGCAGAGTTGAAGTGGTTGGATACCGGGAGATCCTGTCTGTTGTGGCGGACAGAGTGGAGATGCTCGACGAAGCGGTCCCCCAATCTGCGTCGGGTTTCACTGATGTAGAGGAGGCCGCACCGGGAGCATCGGATGCAATAGATGACCCCAACAGACTCACAAGTGAAGTGTTGTCTCACCTGGAAGGACTGTTTGGGGCCCTGAATGGTTGCAAGAGATAAGGTGTAGGGACAGGTGTAGCATTTACGCTTACAGGGATAAGTGCTGGGTGGGAGATCAGTGGGGATCTCGGCAGCCTCCTGTAGCCAAGATGTGGGGCCGGTTGTCCTGGGATCACCCTTGCCAAATGGGATTTACCTCATCATGGTGAAGATAGTGCTACTGGGGATGGCGCACCCCCTGTGGCACTTTAAAATCTTCCTTGCGCAGGCCTCCACTTCTGACCACGGTGAACAATACCTGGACCTTACATATGGTTGAAGACTGACGGCAATGGGAGCAGGTACGAATGGACCGGGAGCTCCTAGTCAGAACCCTGCACAGCAGTAGCACAGGGTATTTGGTCGCTAGCAGCTGGGACTGAGTGGCAGCTGTTTTTGGCAGGCCCCTGTGCGACTGAGCAGCCCTATTTAGGGACTGCACTGCTTACCACAAATGAGGAAGGACCTAGAAAAGGTGGCCTAAAAATTGCCCATTCAATCATTCACCTGGATAGGTTACTGTGCCTATTGGGTTATTCCACTACCGCAGTCGAAATAAGAAACAATACAGCCTAAAACTGGTAACATGGAATGTAAGGACTCTCCTGGACTCGTATGGCATCTCTGACAGACCTCACCGGAGAACAGCCTTGATCGCTGCTGAGCTGAGGCGCTGCAATATTGACACTGCTGCCCTGAATGAGACCAGGCTCCTGGATGAAGGCTCTTTAACAGAGGAAGGGATGGGTTACACCTTCTTCTGGAAAGCTATCCCCCCAGATGGACAACATCTCCACGGAGTAGGCTTGGCCATCAAGAACACCTTTCTACCAAGTCTTACAGAAACACCTGTTGGCATTAGTGAAAGACTAATGACCCTCTGTTTCCCCCCGGCAAAGAAATGTTATGCCACGCTTCTCAATGCCTATACATCAACTTTGCTATCTGGGAATGAGGCCAGGGAATGCTTTAATCAGACATTGGATGAAGCTCTTTGCTGGATCACTAAGAATGATAAGATCCTTTTGCTTGGGGACTTCAGTGCTAGGGTGGGACAGAACAACAGGATATGGAGTGGAGTGCTAGGTAGGCATGGTATTGGCAAGGTGAATGCAAATGGCATGAGACTACTTACTCTTTGCTCTGAGCATAGCCCTACCATAACCAGCACCATCTTCCAGCAGAAGGCAAAAGACTTCATGGATGCACCCTCACTCTAAACATTGGCACATGATCGACTTCATCATTGTGAGACGTAGTGACATCAAGGATGTTCTCATCACCCGTGCCATGAGAGGTGCAGAGTGCTGGACTGATTGTGGCCAAGCTCCATATGAAACTGCATCCCTCCTTGTGGCTGCAAAAACCCAATAAAAAGTGGCTAAATTGCAACCGCCTGAGAGACACAGAAGCAAGAAGTGAGTTTCGACGCATCCTAACTGAGAAACTAAGGGAGCTGGAACCTTGTCTGACCTCAGAGAATACCATGGAACAACAGTGGACCTATATCAGCTCTGTGCTCGATGAGGCAGCAGCCCAATCCATCGGCCATAAGAGCAGGAACCACCAAGACTGGTTTGACGATAACTCAGACACCATCCACAACTTGCTTACGGACATGCACAAAGCACACCGGGCAACTTCAGACAATCCTTCATCCACCAGCATCAGCCAACATTGGCAGGCAGCTCGGAGGAAAGTGCAAAAGGCAATATGGGCCATACAAAATGAGTGGTGGACTGAAAAGGCACATGAAATCCAGTCCTTTGCCGATAATAATGACATGCATAATTTTTACAATGCTGTCAAAACCATCTACGGCCCAATAACTCAATGAGTTACTCCCCTGAAAACAGCAGATGGTGTAACACTTCTGAAGAATCAGAATACCATTCTGCTGATGTTGGCTGAGCATTTTAACACCCTGCTTAATCAGGACTCTGACACAGACCCACCATCCTGGATGAACTCCCTAAACTTCCTCTTATCCACTACCTCAGTCTACCACCAACCTTCCAGGAGGTTCTATCAGCTGTCCATTCCCTTAAGAACAACGTCCCCTGCTGACAGTATCCCTGCTGAGTTACTGAAGAACGGAGGGTACATGTGTATACACACCCTCTACCAGTACATCACCAAGGCCTGGTCTGATGAGAACATCCCACAGCAATGGAGAAATGCAAACATCATTGTCATTTATTAGAACAAGGGTGACAAGGCCATTCGCAGCAATAGTAGGGGCATATCACTCCTTTCTGTTGCTGGAAAGGTCCTGGCTAAGGTGATGCTTCAGAGACTCATTAGCAACATCACCGAGTCAATGCTGCCTGAATCGCAGTGTGGATTTAGGAAGAACAGGAGCACGATCGACATGATCTTCACAGCCTGGCAGCTTCAGGAAAAGTGCCTGGAGAAACATCAGGACCTGTTTATGGCCTTTGTCGACCCCTCCAAAGCATTCAACACTGTGCAAAGAGAGCTCTTATGGGATGTCCTCCTCAGGTTTGGCTGTCCCAATAAATTTGTTAACATCATCCGCCAGTTCCATGATGGGATGACTGCTCGGGTGACCAGAGGATGACAAGAGTCCGAGCCCTTCTTTGTACGCACAGGGGTGTGTACTAGTGCCAGTGCTCTTTAACATCTTCCTCTTGTGTGTTACCAAGCTTCTTCACAATGAGATTGAAGACAGCAATGGTGTGGCAGTGGACGTCAGATTAGATGGCAACCTCTTTAACATCAGGAGGCTTCACGCAACCACCAGACTCCGTAGAGAGCGGGTCTTGGAGCTGCAGTATGCAGACGACTGTACTCTTGTGGCCCACACTCCGGAGGATCTTCAGACACTCCTTGCTGCGGGAGTGAGAGCGTACAGCAGGATGGGGTTGACTGTCAATACCACAAAGACAGTAGTGGTTTGCCAATGGAGTACCAATGTACCACTCTACCTACCTTCACTTTTGGTGATGAAAAGCTGTCAGTAGTGCCATCTTTCGAATATCTGGGGAGCAGTCTCTCTTGAGGATAGCGGCATTGACAACAACATTCAGAGCCGCATTAAACAGGCATCAGCTCCCTTTGGGAGACTTCGGCATAGTCTTTCAGAACAGGAGCTTTCGTCCCTCCACGAAGGTCGCCGTATACCAAGCGGTCTGTGTCACCATCCTCCTTTATAGCTGTGAAGCCTGGGTAACCTACAGCCGTCACATCAAGTCCTTGGAACGCTTCCACATAAGCTGCCTCCAGCGCATCCTGGGAATTACCTGGTGTGAGCGGGTGCCTCACACTGAAATACTTGTAAAGACCAACTGCAGGAGTATTGAGGCCATGATCACCCAGCGTCAGCTGCAGTGGCTGGGGCACGTGATAAGGATGCCCCCATGTCGGCTACCCCGCAGAGTGTTATACGGCCAGCTACATCATGGTCGACGCTCAGCCTGGAAGGCTGAAAAAGCGCTATAAGGATCAGATGAAGACTGCTTCAAGGAAGTGCAAGATCAGACCCGAGGACCTAGAGGATGTTGCTGCTGACCGTACCACTTGGCGACAGTTGTGTAGGGGCAGGGTTCATGTTCAGGAGATGGAAAGAACAACCAGAAGACAGCAGAAGAGAGCCAGGAGAAATGCAGCCATAGTTGCCACTATTACCACCACTACCACATATACATGTCCCACCTGCAATAGAGCTTGTGGGTCCAGGATAGGACTATATAGTCATCAAAGATCTCACTGTTAAAGGAATGGATGTCGTCATCCGATTTTGATGGACAACTGAAGAAGACAATACACTGTGTTAGACCTACCCTGGTTGCTCCTACTGACGTGCAAAACCTCGCATTTGTCTGCATGAAATTCCATCTGCCATTTTTCAGCCCAATTTTCCAGCTGATGCAGATCCCTCTGCAACCCATGAGAGACTTCCTCATTGTCCATTACACCCCTAATCTTGGTGTCATCTCCAAATTTGCTGATCCATTTAACCACTTTATCATCCAGATCATTGATATAGATGACAAATAGCAAAAGACTAAGCACCAATCCCTGCGGCACTCCACTAGTCACCGGCCTCCAGTCAGAGAGGCAACCATCTACTGTCTCTGGCTTCTCCCACAAAGCCAATGCTTAATCCAATCTCATCTTGAATGCCCAGCGACTGAAGCTTCTTGATCAGCCTCTCATGAGGGACCTTGTCAACTGCCGTACCAAAGACCATATTGACAACATCCACTACCTTTGCTTCATCCACATGCCTGATAACTTCCTTAAAACTCCATATGATTGGTTAGACATGACCTACTACACATGAAGCCATGATGACTATCCTTAATCAGTCTATGTCTATCCAAATACTTACATATCCAATTCCCTTAGTTTACCTTCCCAAGACTTTCCCAGAACTGGTGTCAGACTCACTGGCTTATAATTTCCTAGGATAGGTCTAGAGCCTTTTTAAAACAGTAACAGCATTGGCTATCCTCCAGTACTCTGGTATCTCCCCTGTTGCTATGGATGATTTAAATATCACTGCTATTTCTGGCAATTTCTGCACTTGCTTCCCTTGGAGTCCGAGGGAACACCTTGTCGGGTCCTGGGAATTTAATTATCCTTATTTGCCTCAGGGTAACAAACATCTCCTTCTCTGTAATCTGTCCAGGGGCATGAAGTTGATGCCGCTTTGTCTTACTTCTACAGACTCTGTGTCCATCTCCAGAGTAAATACAAATACAAAAAAAATTATTTAAGATCTCTCGCATCTGTTTTGGCTTCACACTTGGATTACCATTCTGTCTTTCAGAGGACCAATTTTGTCCCTTGCAATCCTTTTGTTCTTAACATATCTGTAGAACCCCTTGGGATTCTTTTTCACCTTGACTACTAGAGCAACATTATACCTTCTTTTAGTCCTCCTGATTTCTTTCTTAAGTGTTCTCTTGCATTTATTGTACTCCATAAACACCTAATTTGTTCCTAGCTGCCTATACCTGCAATGTACCTCCTTTTTTCTCTTAACCAGGGCCTTAATATCTCTTGAAAACAAATGTTTCCTACACTTGTTGTTGTCACCATTTATTCTGAAGGCACATACAAGCTTTGTACTCTCAGAATTTTGTGTTTGAAGGCCTCCCACTTACCAATTACACCTTCTCCAGAAAACAGCCTGTCCCAATCCACACTTGCCAGATCATTTCTGATACCATCAAAATTGGCCTTTCTCCAATTTAGAATCTCAACCCACGGTTCAGACCTATCTTTTTGCGTATTTACTTTGAAACTAATAGCCATCTTGTCCTGAAAGCAGTGTTCCCCTCCACAATCTTCTGCCACCTGCCCTGTCTCATTTCCTAATAGCATATCCTATATTGCACGCTCTCTAATTGGGACTTCTGTGTACATCTGAGGGAAACTTTCCTGAACACATTTGACATCTCTATATCACATCTTGTCCTTTTACAGTCAATATGTGGAAAGTGAAAATCACCTATTACAGTATAACAACTTCTATGATTCTTGCAACAGTCTGCGATCTCTTTACAAATTTTTTCCTCTAAATTCAGAGGACTCTTGGGTGGTCTGTAATATAGCTCCAATAAGGTGGTCATACATTTCTTAATTCTCAGTTCCACGCATGACACCTCACTAGTTGAGCTCTCCAGTCCGTCCTGACTGAGCACTACCATGACATTTTCCCTGACTAGTAACGCCACTCTTCCCCGTTTATCCCTCCCACTCTGTCACGTCTAAAACAATGGAAGCCCGGAATACTGAGCTGCCAGTCCTGCCCCTCCTGCAGCCAAGTTTCACTAATGGCTACAATGTCATAATTCCAGGTGTTGATCCATGTCCTGAGCTCACCCACCTTTCCTACGATACTTCTTCCATTGAAATTTACGCAGCTCAGGATCCTCGTCCCACCATGCTCAACCTTTTGATTTCTGACTTTGTCTGAGGTCTTACCAACATCTGTCTCCACAACTGTTCTAGCACTCTGGTTCTCATCCCCTGCAGCTCTAGTTTAAACCGCACTGACCTTCCTGCTAGGATATTAGTCCCCCTCCAGTTCAGGTGCAGACTGTCCCTTCTGTACAGGTACCACTTTCCCTAGAAGAGAGACTAATGATCCAAAAATCTTTTGCCTCTCCCTCCTGCACCAACTCAGGCAAGTGTTAAAGTGTAAAATCTAACTAATTCTGGCCTCACCAGCACGTGGCACAGGTAGCAATCCTGTGATCACTACCTTGGAGGTTCTGCCCTTTAAATTAGCACTGAACTGCCTGAACTCCCTTTGCAGAACCTTATCATATGTCCTACATTTGTCATTGGTACCTACATGGACCATGAACTCTGGCTGTTCACCTTCCCACTTAAGAATGCTGAGGAGTTGATCTGAGATGTCTCGGACCCCGGCACCCGGGAGGCAACATACCATCCGGGAATCTTGTACTCACCCACAGAAATTCTCGTCCGTTCCCCTAACTAAAATATCCCCTATTACCACAGTGATCCTCTTCTCCCCTTCTGAGTCACAGAGGCAGACTCTGTGTCAGAGACCCACCACTGTGACTTTCCTCTGTTAGGTCACCCCTCCCCCCAGCCCCCCAACTGTATCCAAAGTGATACACCTGTTGTTGAGGGGGATGGCCACAGGGGTACTCTGCCCTGGCTCCTTAACTCGTTCCCCTTCCTGACTGTCACCCAGTTTCCTGTGTCCTGCACCTTGAGCATAGCTGCCTCTCTATGTGTCTTATCTATCACCCCTTCAGCCTCCCAAATGATCCTGAGTTTATCCAGTTCTAGCTCCAATTCCTTAATATGGATTATTAGAAGCTGCAACTGGATGCACTTTTCACAGTTGTCGTCAGAGACACTGGAGGTCTCCCTGTCTTCCCACGTCCCGCAAGAGGAGCATTCCACTATCCTGCCTGACATCTCTGCTGTCCTAACTGAGCAGATGTAGCTTCCCTAGAGCTTTTCATTTTTTTGCTTTCTCTGACTGAAGCCTCGAAGAGCTAAAGACTCAAGATCACCTCTCTAACTTTGTCCACTCAGATGACGGCCACTGTGCTTGCCCCTGCCTTTTTTAAATTCGCTCTTGCCAATCAATCCCAAATGCCATTTGGTTCTTGGTCAGAACACAAATAAACTGCCATGATCTTCTGCTACCTTTTTCCACTCAGTCAGTGGACCTGAGTGAAATCCCCTCCTCTCAAACTTCTGATGGCTGGATTGATCGCTGGTCAGAGCTCAAATGTTGGCGCCGTCTTTCATTGCTCAACTTATGGTTGTCATTCTGTTATGGATTTGACTGTGCCTACAAGCAAATAAATCTCGGGGTTCTATATATGTATGTTGATAATAAATCTACTTTGAATTTTGAACTTTACGGCTCAAACAGGCTTATTTAAAAAATAAACATTTTAATCAGAGTTCGGGTAACACATGAACAATCCAAATTTTAAAAATCGATTATAACACTCTCATATTGGTGACCTTTCATCCAAAAGATTGTCTTTAATTTCTGGTGTCTCTTTGGAGGTCTGTAAATGAGTTAACTTAGTGCAAAACCCCCAATGGTTGACTAACCAGTTTATGAGATAGAACTGCTTCAAGACTTTTGCTTCTACATTTGTGCAGACAATCACGGAAACTTGTGCTGAGTGTACTTTGCCCTTAAAATTCTTTGGTTCTGTGCTGAAACGCACTGATAAAACAGCAAAATCGATAGGAAATTGCAGTTCAAGCATTCAGTTACTTTTATCGTCAGTTGCTCCATGTGGCATTGATGAGACCAAAGCGTCATCATTTGTTTAGCACGGAACAGATCACTCTCAGACCTTGTCTAGACGGCATCTAAAGATATTAGCAGAATTGGAGGTATATTTAGTGAACAGATGGAGCTTCAAGAAGATGTGTGCAAAAATAGCTTGAAATCAGTGTCTATTTTCAGATTTCTATTAATAAATAAAGATATCGGTTATTGTCTTTTTGGAAGTAAATTCTGCTTATGCTTGAGAAAAATATTCTGGATTTGTGTATAATACTTGGTATTAACAATTATTTTTTAAGTGCCACTTGGTATAAAGGCCTATTATTTATGATCTAGGAAAGACTTTCAAAGGATTCATATTAATATTCCTGTTATAATTAATGCTCTAGTTATATTTTTTGCAAGTAGTCCTCTCATATTGGAGTGTGTAGAATTGTACGGACAATTAAGTAATGGAAAATAAGGGTTCTTTAATCTGAAGTTACTTCAAATAGTTCTCCTTACGAGAAATATAAACAACCCATTGCAACAGCAAAACGATACAAAATGTACTTTGAAAGAGGCCACCTTTGTGAGAATAATGGAATGGAAATTCATCCTTGATTGCAGGGACCAGATAGCAGCTGTACATTGTATGTTGTTTCCAATATTTAGTTCAATTTACTTCAAACGATCAATTTCTACCTCATTTGTTGTTGGTTTCAGAAAGTCTGCAGGTTTTCTGATTTTTTTTATGATCTTGAAGGGTAACACCTGTGAAATAGAATGATATAAATACCAGCCATTTTTGTTAGTTATCGTGTGGAATCCCAGGAGAACAATTATTAAACCTTGTAGTGAATAAGGTGCCCAAAGCTTCTAAAACGTTGCTTGCTCATTTGCAGCCCTGGACGTTCTCCAGCCTGCTTTGATAATGAAATTATCATGATGAACCATGTCTACAAAGAGCGATTTCCAAAGGTAATTATTGTGCTTTTATTCTGCAGCTGCTATTTTGGTTTGATGATTTTTTAAAAAAAAATGTTGAAGATTCTTTTCTCGGATCAATTCTCCATATCTGGGTTCTTTTTATTGGTTTAAAGAAAACTTTGAAGTTGATGAAAATCCTGAGGAGCAACATCAAATGTCCTATGTAAAACAGCCTGCAGAAACCTTGTGGTTAAAGGTTTAAATCATAAGCTTTTCCCCTCTTCAGAATTGCAAAGAGGGAACAGTCTGGATCAGTCATAGCAGTGGCAAATTGGTTGTTTTATAAATTAAATTGACATGAAAGAGCATGGGTTGAATGGACGAGCAGATCCAATGTGTGTGGCATTTCACCAAATCGTGAGTATAAATATCTCCTTCCTGAACTTCCAGCCACCTTATTCCTTTAATTTTAATTATGCAAGCATAACAATGCATAGGGTCAAATTAGATCGTCAATTTCAAACAATTCATTGGTTGCCTTTTTTTTTAAAGAAACACTGGTGTTGCTGAATGCAGATTGCATCCATATTTTCAAACTCATGATTAATATGCTTTATTCCACAATATTCTTGTGGAAATTTTGCTGAGCTGTATTTTGAGGCCATAATAGAAGGTATCGTGGCTGTTGTGATGGAACATTGCAAGCTATAGTCAGTAAAATTGGCATTAAGTTTAGGCCAAAAAAAAGCCCATTCCTGAATAATTAGGTTGGTTACTTGAGGTTATATTTCTGTAATCCTGTTATCTCTGTAGTATAAAATAATCAACAGTGTCTTCTCAAGTGGGAAGGCCAGAAATGCCTTCCACGTGCTAATATTGCTAAGAATCTGTACTTGTAAATTTTGCATCTGATATGCAGACATTTTGTTTTGAAGGTCTTGTATGGTTTATTTTGTATTTAGCACATTAACCAAGTTGTTTGATTCCTCAGGCCACAGCCCAGATGGAAGAGAGGCTGCAGGATATTATCACGAGCTATTCTCCTGACAACGTTCTTCCACTGGCAGATGGAGTCCTCAGCTTTGCTCATCATCAGATCATTGAGCTGGCACGAGATTGCCTGGATAAGTCCCGGCTGGGCCACATCACTTCCAGATACTTCTTTGAATTGCAGGAAAAATTAGAAAAGTTGTTACAGGAAGTAGGTATTTCAAGTTGTTGTGTTTTTTTGGCAGTTGGGTAACAGCATGTTTTATTCTGTGTGGGAAAACTAATTATGCTGCTCAGTTGTGCATATGAGATCATTTTCAGCTGCTTAATATACAACAAAAAAAAACATAAACCTGAAGATAAAATGCAATTAGGTTTTGATAACAGGAGAGGTTTTGCATTGAAGTAGAAGGTCTGCACACATTGAAACCTACCAGTGCTAGCTAGGTAGATTAGATTTGCTTTATTTGTCACATGTACATCAAAGCATATGATGAAGTATGTCATTTGTGTCAAATCAAATCAGCAAGGATTATGCAGGGCAGCCCACAAATATCACCATACTTCAGCACCAACACAGCATGCCCACCGCTTACTAACCCTATCCGGTATGACTGAAATATGGGAGGAAACTGAAGCAGTTGGATGAAAGCCACGTGTTTACAAGGAGAACATAGAGACTCCTTACAGACTGGCAGGATTCAATCATAATTGATTTTACAGCCAGTGTTCTAAAGCTTTGAGCTAACTGCTAAGTTACTGTGCCATCTATAGATACAGTTAATATTTTCCTTTGCCCTTCTAAATATTAAATTTTGGTTAAAGTCATTTTGAAAGCTCAACTTCATTTAAAAAAGCACTGATCTTTTTTGCATTATTGTGGGTCTATTAACTAGAGCAGTAGACAAATGCATTTTGATTAAGTGAATAAATTATATCTTTGACAACAGGTATCATAGCTGAGGCCAATTCTGTTCTTGCATGATCCCGGTAAAGTTACCTTTCCAGGTTGGGTTGCATTCTGCATTTCAAGAGAATAGCCCAGTTTCTCCAGGCTGAAATACCTCATTCCTGGAACGTTTCTTGTACATTCCTCTGCAATCTACCTTTGTATCTTTGTTGGTGACCAGAACTAGACAGAGTATACTTTACCTTGTTCAAGCTGACACCGACTCTCCAACTAACTTTTTGCATGGTATTTACGCTACTTCATATGCTCTGTTAAAATGCATATGGGTAAGATCCACTGCATTTCCTTCATCAACCTACTTGTTACTTCATCAAAAGATGTTACTAGGTTAGTCAAACATATTTTTTCTATACTATTCCAGCTTCCCTTAATTAGCTGAACCCCCTCCAATTATTTGTTACTTTTTTTCCTTGAAGATATATTTCCGGAAGATCGTTTCTCATATCTTATTCATCACTGATATTAAATTGACTAGCCAGTTGTAACTGGGAATGTCCTTGCACTATTTCATAAACAAGGATGGCACATTTGCCACTTCACAATTCTGTGGCACCTCTGAATTGTTTTGGGAAGAGTGGAAGATTATGACCAATTCTTCTGCTATCTCCACCCCCACTTAGCAATTTGGGATGAAAGCGAACAGCAGCATCAACTGTAAGCATTGCTAGACTTTCCAATCATTTTGCCTGCTTTTGAATCTCATCCATTACCTCATTTTTTTCAGTTTCTACCAATACTTTGTCAACACCTTCTTGGGAAACATCACGATACAGTATTTGTTAAGTATTCAAGCTCAGGGTTGACGTGTATCGTCTTTCTTTCCCCTAGTAGTTCTCCACTAACATCCCGTCCTCATTTATAACTTAAATGCCAGTAAAAGTTAGATTTCTGTTTATATGAATTGTCATTAAGTTCTTGTGTTTTCTCCTTCTTTCTCCTCTCTACCCCTTGTAAACTACTTTATAGCCTCATTCTCATTTGTAGAATTCACCTAACATATATCAGATTGCCATCTTTTTCTTTCATCAAATTCTCTAACTTATTCCTTTTTGTTGAAGTGTATCTAACCTGTACCTCAAGCACAGAAAACTCTCTGAACAGTAAGTCCATTGACCCCCATCAGTTCCATGCAATATAGCCTCCTTAAAGATACTCATTTTTTTTTTGTCTGTCAGTTCCATTTCAGCCTAACTACTTTCACTGTCAAATCCTGTGGCATTTTTCTGTGCATCCAGGGAAAGGTGAAAGATTACGATAAAACGAGGAAATCTGCAGATGCTGGAATTTCAAGCAACACACATAAAAGTTGCTGGTGAACGCAGCAGACCAGGCAGCATCTCTAGGGAGAGGTACAGTCAACGTTTCGGGCCAGCTCTTGGCTCCATCCCTCCCCCTCCTGTCTTCTCCTATCATTTCGGATCTCCCCCCCCCCCCCACTTTCAAATCTCTTACTAGCTCTTCTTTCAGTTAGTCCTGACGAAGGGTCTCGACCCGAAACGTCGACTGTACCTCTTCCTAGAGATGCTGCCTGGCCTGCTGCGTTCACCGGCAACTTTTATATAAGATCATGATAAGCTATTTTGGGATCTGCACCCCCTGTTCCCCAATTCCCTTAGCAACTGGGAAGGAAGCTATCCAATCCAAACAACATGCACTCTAAATAAAAATGGCCTTTCCAACACATCTTGAATTTCAGTCTGCTCCCCTTTCTGCCCATTGATGGTAGCCATCTTCTACATTAGAAGAGTACTTTTGATGGTAATGTCTAATGAAATGGCTTGGAAAGCTAGTCAGTTGATGTCACTTGATCCTCAAAAGATAGTTCTGCTCCTTGCAAAAGTTGAAGAGATCCTCTTATTTCAGTCAATTCACATATACAAAGGATTCAAGTTAATTGGGACATATCAAGACCAGTACATCTTGGCCCAATTAAATGGCTGCACCAACTAGCTGAAGTTTCATGCTTTTAGCAAAAAAGTTATAAAGACAAACTATCAATATCTGAGTAACAAATTGTGTATTTAAATGGAGGACAAATTAAAACGTTGCCTGTGCTACTACAGTACTATAAAACATTATATTGGTTCCTAACAGCTATCGATGGAGGAATTCATCCAGTGTATGTTGCAGTGTATCGGATGTCTGGGGAGGGGTAGCACTTCTGGTGAAGAGGCTTGTTGTGTCCATTCTGGGGAAGTTTACACACTTTTGGTCCCCACGAGACACTTGGCTCTCACCTGAAATCCAAGTAGATGTTTGAATGCAACAACAACCACACCCCATTCACCACTTCAACAGCAGGGCTGAAGGGCACGATGAGGCACAGGAGAAGTCATGGGTATCCACTGCAACAAAGGAAGACCCCAGTTTGTGATGACTATCAGTACAACTGGATCTGGTCGAGAGAGTGGAACTTTCCCAGAGCATTGGCTTTTCCGCTTTAAAAATTGTCCTGCCCTGTGACGAGCAACCAACCTGCTACAGTGTTCTTTTGATCAACTGTAAGTGAATAAAATTAGTACAGACCCGAGCAGAATATGGACTACCTTCACACAATGCTTTTGATGATTGCATCCTCCAAATCTTCATTTTCATTGTAACAATGAACATGATTGTCAATCCCTTCAAATCCTTCATTGTTCTGACCATTTCCAAGTTGTCTTACTGCTTATTTCTTACCAACTGTCAGTGACAAAAACCATTGATTTTTGAACACAAACATGCAACTGACACTATTTTTAGAACAGTTCAGTCTGAGCATGGTGTAATGTCTAACGGCCACACGAGTTCATGTGACAGAAGCTAGTTAGAAACTTCAGCAACAATCTCCTGTCCCAAATAAGCGGCATAGTGTTCCAAATAAACAAAGGGAATACTGGCCATTTTCTCGATTGGATTTTTGTTCTTTAAGAATTGTCCTAATAAGCGGCAGACCAATTAACTGGAATCCATTGTATGCAGTAAGTGCATTTCAATTGAATATCCTGTGGCTAAACAAGCGATATACCATAACTTCTAGCTCTCCCTCAATCTGAAGCAGCCTTTCTTTGGAATTTTATCGCTTAGAAAGAAAATAAGCTCCTCTTTTGCAAATAGCTATAAATGGCAGAAAGTCAGTTTTACTCTGGCACTCGCCGTTGCATGCATGTCCTGTAAAGCTATGATATTGTAGCCACTGGGCCACTGCAAGCTCATTATGTTTTGTGGTCACATGTTTGTCATTTGTACAATGTAATGCTTCCACCAAAATAGTGAATAAGACCATAAGACATAGGAGAAGAATTAGACTATATGGCCCAGCGAGTCTGCTCCACCTTTCCATCATGGCTGAATTATTATCCCTCTCAACCCCGTTCTCCTGCCTTTGACACGTGACTAACTAGACCTCTGTTTTGAGTATATTGAATAACCTAGTCTCCAGAGCCTTCTGTGGCAATGGACTCCACAGATTCACTTCCTCTGGCTTAAGAAATTCCACCTTGTCTCTGTTCTGATTGGCTGTCCCTCTATTCTGAGGCTGTGCTGTCTGGTCCCACTTTAGGAAACACCCTCTCCATATCCACTCATGTCTAGACATTTCAATATTTGGTAGGTTTCAGTGAGGTTCCTCCTCATTCTTCAAAGCTCCACTGAGTACAGGCCCAGAGCCATCCTCATACATTAACCCTTTCATTCCCAGAATCATTCTCAGGGACCTCCTCTGGGCTTTCTCCAATGCCAGCACATTTTTTCTTAAATAAGTCTGAAACTGCTCACAATACTTTAAGTCCTCTTTGACCAATACTGTATAAAGCTTTATATTACATCCTTGCTCTTGTATTCTAGTCCTCCTGAAACGTACGCTAATATTGCATTTGCCTTTCTTACCACTGACTCAACCTGCAAGTTAACCTTTTGCAAATCCTGCACAAGGTCTCCCAAATCCCTTTGCATCTCTGACTTTTGAATTTTCTCCCTGTTTTGAAAATAATCCTGCCTTTATTCCTTCACCAAAGAGCATGACCATACACTTCCCTACCCTATATTCCATCAGCCACTTCTTTGCCCATTCCCTCGATCTGTCTAGGTCCTTCTGGGAACCTCCAGCTTCTCCTTTGTAATAGCAACTACACTCACTCCTGCTTCATGAAACACTCACATTTCTGGCATACTGCTAGTGTCTTCTGGAGTGAAGACTGATGCAAAATATTAATCAATTTTGTCCATACTTTTCCAGCAGTACGATATCCACTCTTGCCTCTCTTACTCTTTATACAGTTCCGTTTACACCTCGTTTCATTTTGTTGACCTTTGCTCCGTTACTAATAACTCAAACAATCTCCTGCTCAGCAGCAGAGAATCAGAATCGGAATCAGGTTTGTTATAGAAACATAGAAACATAGAAAATAGGTGCAGGAGTAGGCCATTCGGCCCTTCGAGCCTGCACCGCCATTTATTATGATCATGGCTGATCATCCAACTCAGAACCCCACCCCAGCCTTCCCTCCATACCCCCTCACCCCCGTAGCCACAAGGGCCATATCTAACTCCCTCTTAAATATAGCCAATGAACTGGCCTCAACTGTTTCCTGTGGCAGAGAATTCCACAGATTCACCACTCACTGTGTGAAGAAGTTTTTCCTAATCTCGGTCCTAAAAGGCTTCCCCTCTATCCTCAAACTGTGGCCCCTCGTTCTGGACTTCCCCAACATCGGGAACAATCTTCCTGCATCTAGCCTGTCCAATCCCTTTAGGATTTTATACGTTTCAATCAGATCTCCCCTCAATCTTCTAAATTCCAACGAGTACAAGCCCAGTTCATCCAGTCTTTCTTCATATGAAAGTCCTGCCATCCCAGGAATCAATCTGGTGAACCTTCTTTGTACTCCCTCTATGGCAAGGATGTCTTTCCTCAGATTAGGAGACCAAAACTGCACACAATACTTCAGGTGTGGTCTCACCAAGGCCTTGTACAACTGCAGTAGTACCTCCCTGCTCCTGTACTCGAATCCTCTCGCTATAAATGCCAGCATACCATTCGCCTTTTTCACCGCCTGCTGTACCTGCATGCCCACTTTTAATGACTGGTGTATAATGACACCCAGGTCTCGTTGCACCTCCCCTTTTCCTAATCGGCCACCATTCAGATAATCTGTTTTCCTATTTTTGCCACCAAAGTGGATAACTTCACATTTATCCACATTAAATTGCATCTACCATGAATTTGCCCACTCACCCAACCTATCCAAGTCACCCTGCATCCTCTTAGCATCCTCCTCACAGCTAACACTGCCACCCAGCTTCGTGTCATCCGCAAACTTGGAGATACTGCATTCAATTCCCTCATCCAAGTCATTAATATATATTGTAAACAACTGGGGTCCCAGCACTGAGCCTTGCGGTACCCCACTAGTCACCGCCTGCCATTCTGAAAAGGTCCCGTTTATTCCCACTCTTTGCTTCCTGTCTGCTAACCAATTCTCCACCCACACCAATACCTTACCCCGAATACCGTGTGGTTTAAGTTTGCACACCAATCTCCTGTGTGGGACCTTGTCAAAAGCCTTTTGAAAATCCAAATATACCACATCCACTGGTTCTCCCCTATCCACTCTACTAGTTACATCCTCAAAAAATTCTATGAGATTCGTCAGACATGATTTTCCTTTCACAAATCCATGCTGACTTTGTCCGATGATTTCACCACTTTCCAAATGTGCTGTTATCACATCCTTGATAACTGACTCCAGCAGTTTCCCCACCACCGACGTTAGGCTAACCGGTCTATAATTCCCTGGTTTCTCTCTCCCTCCTTTTTTAAAAAGTGGGGTTACATTAGCCACCCTCCAATCCTCAGGAACTAGTCCAGAATCTAACGAGTTTTGAAAAATTATCACTAATGCATCCACTATTTCTTGGGCTACTTCCTTAAGCACTCTAGGATGCAGACCATCTGGCCCTGGGGATTTATCTGCCTTCAATCCCTTCAATTTACCTAACACCACTTCCCTACTAACATGTATTTCGCTCAGTTCCTCCATCTCACTGGACCCTCTGTCCCCTACTATTTCTGGAAGATTATTTATGTCCTCCTTAGTGAAGACAGAACCAAAGTAATTATTCAATTGGTCTGCCATGTCCTTGCTCCCCATAATCAATTCACCTGTTTCTGTCTGCAGGGGACCTACATTTGTCTTTACCCGTCTTTTCCTTTTTACATATCTGTAAAAGCTTTTACAGTCCGTTTTTATGTTCCCTGCCAGTTTTCTCTCATAATCTTTTTTCCCCTTCCTAATTAAGCTGCTGAACTCTGAATTTCTCCCAGTCCTCAGGTGAGCCACTTTCTCTGGCTAATTTGTATGCTGCTTCTTTGGAACTGATACTATCCCTAATTTCTCTTGTCAGCCACGGGTGCACTACCTTCCTTGATTTATTCTTTTGCCAAACTGGGATGAACAATTGTTGTAGTTCATCCATGCAACCTTTAAATGCTTGCCATTGCATATCCACCGTCAATCCTTTAAGTGTCATTTGCCAGTCTATCTTAGCTAATTCACGTCTCATACCTTCAAAGTTACCCCTCTTTAAGTTCAGAACCTTTGTTTCTGAATTAACTATGTCACTCTCCACCTTAATGAAGAATTCCGCCATATTATGGTCACTCTTACCCAAGGGGCCTCTCACGACAAGATCGCTAATTAACCCTTCCTCACTGCTCAAAACCCAGTCCAGAATAGACTGCTCTCTAGTTGGTTCCTCGACATGTTGGTTCAAAAAACCATCCCGCATACATTCCAAGAAATCCTCTTCCTCAGCACCTTTACCAATTTGGCTCACCCAATCTACATGTAGATTGAAGTCACCCATTATAACTGCTGTTCCTTTATTGCACACATTTCTAATTTCCTGTTTCATACCATCTCCGACCTCACTACTACTGTTAGGTGGCCTGTACACAACTCCCACCAGCGTCTTCTGCCCCTTAGTGTTACGCAGCTCTACCCATATCGATTCCACATCTTCCCGGCTTATGTCCTTCCTTTCTATTGCGTTAATCTCTTCTTTAACCAGCAACGCCACCCCACCTCCCCTTCCTTCATGTCTATCCCTCCTGAATATTGAATATCCCTGAACGTTGAGCTCCCATCCCTGGTCACCCTGGAGCCATGTCTCTGTGATCCCAACTATATCATAATCATTAATAACAATCACTGGCATGTGATGTGAGATTTGTTAACTTAGCAGCAGCAGTTTAATGCAATACATAATATAGAAAAAGAAAAAAATAATAACAAAATAATATTAACAAGTAAATCAACTACAGTATACGTAGATTGAATAGATTAAAACAAAAACAGAAATAATATATATTTTAAAAAGTGAGGTACTGTTCAAGGGTTCAATGTCCATTTTGGGAATCTGACGGCAGAGGGGAAGAAGCTATTCCTGAATCACTGAGTGTGTGCCTTCAGGCTTCTGTACCTTTTTCCTGATGGTAACAGTGAGAAAAGGACATGCCCTGGGGTGCTGGAGGTCCTTAATGGACGCTGCCTTTCTTGAAGATGTCTTGGGTACACCACTCCTTGAAGGTGTCTTGGGTACTTTGTAGGCTAGTACCCAAGATGGAGCCGATTAAATTTACAGCTCTGTGCAGTGTCTTTCAGTCCAGTGCAGTAGCGCCCACCCCCTCCCCATACCAGACAGTGATGCAGCATATTTTGCTCTTGAGGATTCGCAATATGGCTGGTATTCAGAATTGTTCTTCAGGCTTTAAAAAAAATCTGATCGTACAGAGTTAAGATACTGAAAATGCTAGGAGTTGGAAGCATATATAGAATTGCTCCAACTATTGGGTCAGGCAGCAGCTATGGAGAGAGGATTTCAATGAATTGGTATGTGATGAAAGGTCGTGATCCAATATATTTGCTGTCTCTCCACAAATACTCCTTAATCTGCTGAGTAGTTCTAGAATTTTGCATTTTAGTTTGACAATTGATCACGTTGCTAATGGCAACCCAGACCTCGGCATCACAGAATCTATGGCGGAGTATAAAAAGCAGCTTTAGCTTGACATTGCACATCTATAGGCAAGATGTACTGCACCATAGATAAATACAAGTCTACTTGTATAAATTATACTGCCTTGCTGAAAACTGTTCAGTGTTGTCAACAGCCTGAGGCACCGTAGAGATGACAAGTGTAAGAAATAGAGACCCACCATAACAGAAACTGTCACCGAAGTAGGCAGTTTGCAATATTCTCATTGATCCCACAGTACAGTCTTTAAAGAGACAGTGACTTAAATTCTGACTTCTTCAAAAACTATCTGTGTAATCCATGCCTGCTGATGGCAGTTTTTTTTTTAAATAAATATTTTAGTTCTCAATCTTCTGGGTAAATAAGAATTGCATAATTTTATTATGATCAATTGCAGCAGAAAGCACAACAGTGGCGTGAAGAGGAAGGTAAACAGCTAGGTCTGCAGTAATCCCGATTGTTTAGTAGTATACTGCTATTTGGAAAAAAAGAGCTGAAATGCAAGGCTTCAGTCTCCATGGGGCAATTCTGTTGTAATAGCCAGAAAGGACAGAATTCCTTTCTCAAAATGGGAATGAGGTTGAGGCTTAAAGTGCTATTTTATTTAAATTTGAAGCTATTTTCTCACCCACCATTACCCCCAATATGTTACAGAATCTAAGAGATGTGTTTGTGGCTTTGCTGAATCTGCAAAGGCAACTTCGAAGTAGCCATTTGGTGTGCCAAACCCTTTCAAGGAATGTTCATGCATACTCACACAATCCTATAAGTTCCTCAGTCGCACCCCATCTAACTTGGTTTGAAATTTTTCTTGGCATCTGCTTCCTCCATAGAGGGTTCTGGATTGGTTGGTAGGTTAACTGGCTGATATAAATTGCCCTTGGTGTTTAAGAATGGGGGGAGCCGATGGGAAGATGCAGAGAATGAAATGGGTTGGTGGATGCTTGGTGGGTTGAAATGGTTGCTTCTGTGCTGTTTCTCGTTATGACACCAGATTCTGACAGCAAGTTGAGGGAAAATCTTCCCCTTGGTGATGTTGGAGCTCACTTTGTGGCTGACAGAAGCCATTGGTCGATGTTGAGGGAGTTGAATGGATATTAATAGAGCTGTGTAAAATGATGGGGAAGTGAAAGAAATAGTATATTCCCCTTAGCAATACTGAGAGGCCATAGAGTTGAGATTTTAATGAAAGAATTCAAGTGGAGATGAGGATAAATGTAAGAATGTTTTTTTTTAGCGTGTCGCACCAGACAGTCAGCCATTCTTGTCTGGTGCGTGGTGTCAGGATTGGCCTCCTTTTGGATTAACCAGGTCATAATAAGAACATTCCTGACTCAACTCTTTTTTTTAACGAGGCCGAGTGGCTAGCTCGACGCTCAACCCGGCATCCCGGCACGGATAAAAAACGTGCCGGGGGGGTGGCCCGACTTGGATTCGAACTCGGGAGCCTTCGCTCCGGAGTCTGGGGCTGATGCCATTGCACCGTAAGAATGGTGCATCCTTGAAACAATGTCGGAAGGTTAAATGAACACCACTGCCATGACCTGGAGACTCTGGATAGAGAGCTGGAGTGGAATGAACCTGAGTAGATCTTTCTCAGTCATGATGGTCTTGGTGAGCTAAATTGCTTATTTGTCAACCATCATTTTGAATATATTATGTTGAAATAGCTAAAAGTGGGTTAAAACAAGTTAACATTTTTCACTGGTAGTTCTTGAGGCAATAAGTCGAGACCTACTATAGAAATATTGAGCATTTTGTTGAGGCTGACACTCTGTAGGGACTGATGCAGATGAAGTGTTTGGTTTTCAGGGTCTGTCTACCCTGTCAATTGGACGTAGGAGGTGGCATAGTTGAAGGAGTTGGGAGGATGTCCTGACAGTTATCTCTCTACCATTATTGCAGAAACAAAATACCTGGCTGCTATTGTATTCATTGTTGTTTTAAGATCTGACTGTGCACATTACTTCATGAGTAATACAATGGATTCTGGTTAATTGGGGCATCGGGACCAGTACATTTTGGCCTAATTAAGTGTCTGTCCCTATTAGCCAAAGTTTCATGGAATGGTTAGAAAGGTATAAAAAAGAGAAACTACCAGTTAACTGAGTAACAAATTATGTATTTAAGTGAAATACAGAACAAATTAGAACACTACCAATGCTACTAGAAAACTGTGTGTTAGTTCCTGATAGTTATCGACCCAGTAATTCATCCAGTGTACACTGCTGTACATCGGGTGTCCACGGAAGAGTAGAACGTCTGGTGAAGGGGCTTGACATGTCCATTCTGGGTAAGTCAGTCATCTTTGGTCCCCACTGGACACTCAAGCTCTCACCTGTGGCTCCAAGTAACTGGATGTAACAGCGGCCACACCACTTCAATAGGTGGGCTAAATCAAGTGAGAGTAGCCAACGAGCCTCATACCCCGGTGAAATCAGGACATGTCTGCCCTAGCATGTGAAGTTGGTTCTGGTGGACTGTGCAAATGAGATCAGCAGTGAGATCCAATGGCCAAGAAGGAGGTTCTGCAATTCTACATGGAGAGCGAAGGACATAAGGCACAGAATTAGTCGTGGCTATTCTCTGCAACAAAATAAGACCCCTGTTTGTGACGACTACCCGCACCACTGGACCAGGAATTTCAAGGTCAAGAGAGTGGAACTGTCCCAATGCAATGGCTTTTCACTTTAAAAACTCTCCCGCACAGGTTTTGCTTTCATCGTTGGATATGACAACCAGCCAACACACTGCAGTGTTCTTTTGATTGACTGTAATTGAACTGCTTTCATGCAGTGTTTTTGATGATTGCATGCTCCAAATCTTCATTTTCATTGTAGCATTCAAGATGATTGTCAGTACCTTCAAATTCTCTGTTGTTCCTAACCTGTTGAAGTAGTGAAATCGTTTCATTTTCACTCCCAGCCATTTCTGGCATCTCCAAGCCTGAATACTGGAAACCGCAGTGAGTAAAAGAATTCTAAATTGTTTTTCTGTTTTATTTCTCACCAACTCCCAGTGACAAAAAATCACTGCTTTTTGAATATAAACATACAATTTACACTATTTTTAAAAACAGTTCAATCTAAGCATGGGGTGGTGTCTAACAGCCACACAAGTTTATGCGGCTGGTGCTAGTTAGGAGCTGTTCAGCAGCAATCTCCTGTCCCAATTAAATGGCATAGTTCCAAATAACCCAGTTATTTTCTCGATTTGACTGTGTTCTTTTAAAGTTGTTCCAAATAAACGGTTGCCCTGATTAACTGATGGACCCAAAAACCGTCAGTTTATAAACCGGAATCTATTGTAGCCTGAAGTTATGAATGCGTATATGTAAATATTAAGTCCCTTTTTAATGAAAATGTAATAGTTTGCAGATATTTTGATAATTTGATTTTTTTGACTGCTTAGTATTTGAAGTGTTTGATATTTTTAAAGGAAAGCTTCCGTTTTTTTCTGCCCTTTTTATTATTTTTCATTATTTCAGTAGCAACAAATAAAAATGCTGATTACTTTATCTGTTGGATAACATTTTACAAAGCCTTCCCAGTAGAATCTTACCCAATCTGCATCTGTCTATAATGATGTTCATTTAATGCATTCCAAGTAAATTAACAACTAAAGAGTGTGTTGACTAATGACAGAGGATAACTAATTGAGCTCTGGAGAACAGGGAACTGTAGGGAATTAAAGAGGGAAGCAATTTTTTTTTCATCCCAAAGAAATACACTGACAAGATTCAAATGTAGAAATTCATAATTCAAAAATCTTGTTATCAAAGCTCAAATTCAAAAGTTTGGTCTCAAAAATCATATGATTTTAGAAATTGCAAACATTTATCAGGTTGTGCAGAATTAAGTGATTCTGAGGGTTTTTTTGGTAAATTATTATTCACACCCTTTAAGCATGTAGTCATGGATTTAAATAAACAAGTTTGATCCCTTTTGCATTGTTGAGCAGGATAATTGAGATTACTATTTGTTTAAAAATCCTCAGCTGAGGCCTAATTAACAACAAATTTTGTTTAACATTTGACAAAACTTGGATATCCTGGAAAAGCTTGTACCATTTTCAACTGCCTATTCAGTCGTTTGGACAACGACACAACATTCAAGCTTAGTAGTTGTGGTTCATCTGTTCTCCTGTTCTCCATTCAAACTAGTGGCACTAGATCACTTCAGTCTGCACTAGCAGTAAACTGCCACCTCTTTCTCACAGCAATTAGTCTGATTTTCACAATGTACAGATTGAAAAGGAGGAGGTGCTTGCTGTCTTGAGGAAAATTAAAGTGGATAAATCCCCGGGACCTGACAGAGTGTTCCCTCGGACCTTGAAGGAGACTAGTGTTGAAATTGCGGGGGCCCTGGCAGAAATATTTAAAATGTCGCTGTCTACAGGTGAGGGGCCAGAGGACTGGAGAGTGGCTCATGTTGTTCCGTTGTTTAAAAAAGGATCGAAAAGTAATCCGGGAAATTATAGGCCGGTGAGTTTAACATCAGTAGTAGGTAAGTTATTGGAGGGAGTACTAAGAGACAGAGTCTACAAGCATTTGGATAGACAGGGGCTAATTAGGGAGAGTCAACATGGCTTTGTGCGTGGTAGGTCATGTTTGACCAATCTGTTGGAGTTTTTCGAGGAGGTTACCAGGAAAGTGGATGAAGGGAAGGCAGTGGATATTGTCTACATGGACTGCAGTAAGGCCTTTGACAAGGTCCCGCATGGGAGGTTAGTTAGGAAAATTCAGTCGCTAGGTATACATGGAGAGGTGGTAAATTGGATTAGACATTGGCTCGATGGAAGAAGCCAGAGAGTGGTGGTAGAAAATTGCTTCTCTGAGTGGAGGCCTGTGACTAGTGGTGTGCCACAGGGATCAGTGCTGGGTCCATTGTTATTTGTCATCTATATCAATGATCTGGATGATAATGTGGTAAATTGGATCAGCAAGTTTGCTGATGATACAAAGATTGGAGGTGTAGTAGACAGTGAGGAAGGTTTTCAGAGCCTGCAGAGGGACTTGGACCAGCTGGAAAAATGGGCTGAAAAATGGCAGATGGAGTTTAATACTGACAAGTGTGAGGTATTGCACGTTGGAAGGACAAACCAAGGTAGAACATACAGGGTTAATGGTAAGGCACTGAGGAGTGCAGTGGAACAGAGGGATCTGGGAATACAGATACAAAATTCCCTAAAAGTGGCGTCACAGGTAGATAGGGTCATAAAGAGAGCTTTTGGTACATTGGCCTTTATTAATCAAAGTATTGAGTATAAGAGCTGGAATGTTATGATGAGGTTGTATAAGGCATTGGTGAGGCCGAATCTGGAGTATTGTGTTCAGTTTTGGTCACCAAATTACAGGAAGGATATAAATAAGGTTGAAAGAGTGCAGAGAAGGTTTACAAGGATGTTGCCAGGACTTGAGAAACTCAGTTACAGAGAAAGGTTGAATAGGTTAGGACTTTATTCCCTGGAGCGTAGAAGAATGAGGGGAGATTTGATAGAGGTATATAAAATTATGATGGGTATAGATAGAGTGAATGCAAGCAGGCTTTTTCCACTGAGGCAAGGGGAGAAAAAAACCAGAGGACATGGGTTAAGGGTGAGGGGGGGAAAGTTTAAAGGGAACATTAGGGGGGGAAGTTTAAAGGGAACATTGGGGGGGCTTCTTCACACAGAGAGTGGTGGGAGTATGGAATGAGCTGCCAGACGAGGTGGTAAATGCGGGTTCTTTTTTAACATTTAATTATAAATTGGACAGATACATGGATGGGAGGTGTATGGAGGGATATGGTCCATGTGCAGGTCAGTGGGACAGGGCAGAAAATGGTTCGGCACAGCCAAGAAGGGCCAAAGGGCCTGTTTCTGTGCTGTAGTTTCTATGGTTTCTATGGAGTTAACCAGATATTTACAAAAGTAACGTTGCAAATTTTACTGTCTCATCTTTTGAGAGTGGAAAACAGTTATGAAGAAGAGCCTACTCTGAGGAGTAAACTACAGGTTAGAAGTTTTAAAAGCTGGAGCTTTTTGTTCTAGAGCGTGTTTGAGCCCTGATTTCAATAGTGTCTTGTTTCAGAGCTTACTGTTAACCTGTGTCTGAGCAGGAAACAACCCCTCTTGGAATACAGATATGATGTTCTGATGCATAAAATTGCTGTAGGGATTCTATTTCTCAATCTAGATAAAGATGAAGGTTCAAGGCTAGGGAAATCCTGTTCTAACTTCTGGTATGCTGGGATAAAATTGTGTCAATGAAACACAATTTAAGGAGAATATAAGGGGAACAAATCTGTACAGTTGAACTGAGTTGCCCAAGTGATGCAAGGAGTTCTCATCCTAAAACTGATGTGCAGAGATCAGCAAATGAAATAAGCTATCCGAGGATTTTAGTTGAATAATTTGCTCTACATTGACAGATGAAGAGGATATTTGAAAGTAAGGATCATTATGTCAAGGCAATTTGTTGTATTTTAGTAATAACTATGTTCCTACCGGACTTTAGCCACCCCTTCCTTGATAGTGCATTTTGAAATGTTAATAACCAGACAATGACCAATACAAATATATAATTATCATATTAATATGGTTGGAATCTTAAAATTCTTTTCTATGAAAGGTTTGCCAATTCTTAAATCAGGGGCTTGGAATCTTTAATTGACAGGTTGATCACTCATTTAATTTTGCTAGAAATAGATTTCTTTTTGTTATAGTGGTGCTTCCAGCCATCACTCTCTCATTCTGCTCGGTCAGCGGTAGTTCCATAAAAGTTTGTGTAGCCAGTGTAAAAGATGCAACAATTTAGTTGTTGGCAAATTATAACTCTGAACTGCAATTTAGTTGTAGTACTGCTTGACATCAAAACAAGCTCAGTAGACATTAAGATGAGGCAGCTGCCCATCTTCCTAAAATAATTATGAAGTGTTGGTAATGTGACTGTCACAGTATCTTTTATACTGGAATAGAGATTTCATCTTATGCTTCTAATTGCTTCTTGTTCTGTCTCTGAATAGAAGAGTGCAGAGACGTGTCATGTAACTAACTCACATCACCATGTCATCAGCTCCGTCTGTTGGACACTTCTTTAAATAATGTTCAGGTGCAATACTAATCATGTTTATGAACTTCAAATCTTTCATGAAGCGTGCAGTGGAATGATTTGGAATTTGAAATTTAAGCAATTTGAGTCCTAATACAGGGGAAATTGCATTTGTTTTTAATGAATTGGTTAAATAATGATGTTTTATATCCTCTGAATTTTAAACAACTTTCTTTACATGGGTTTATGGAACTTCGCACACTTCTTTGTTTTTTCATTATCTAGGCTCACAAGCGTTCTGAAAGCAATGAACTAACCGTCATTGATCAGTTGGTGAGGAAATTACTCATCATCATTGCTCGCCCTGCTCGATTGCTGGAATGCCTTGTAAGTCCTTCTTAAAAAGATGGTTGTTGGACAATGGGCGCAGTCACAAAGGACATAGTGAAACTGTTAACAATGCAAACCAAGTAAATTATGTGCATGTAACATATTTTAAAACAATTCAGAGTGGGTAAGCTTTCTTTTGAGAGAACTAGTTGCCGCATCTCAGTGGCTAGCCATCTATTAGGTGATAATTGTTTCATAAGAAAAATAGTATGACTATAATTTATGCTTGGTATGCTGGAAGATTCCCTCTTAAACCTCTACTTCATTTTCAGGATATGTTCCCAATTATGGGTAAATTTTAAACATTAAAAGTAAGTAGAGTTGAACAAGACGCATTTTAAATTTCAGGAATTTGATCCGGAAGAGTTCTATCATTTGCTAGAGGCAGCAGAAGGACATGCTAAAGAAGGACAAGGCATTAAGTCAGATATTCCCCGCTACATTATCAGTCAACTAGGCCTTACTAGAGATCCCTTGGAGGGTGAGTGCTCAACCTCATCATGTTACTTGCAAAGTATAATCTTCCTCTTCAAGTTCAATGGAATAAGTGTTAAAGGTTATTGAAGGTGATAAGATCATTTCATTCCAGTAGCGTAAATCTGTTTTTTGCAAAGCATAAAAAATTATTTGAATTTCTTATTATATAGTTCAGTCACTTCCATTAAAAGAGATGCATTTTAACCAAGTTCCTTATAAGTAATTATTAAAAGTACTCTTAAACATTTTGATTTTTTTTTGGTGTCCAGACATGTCATGTTTATTAAAGTTATTATGTTTACAATCATTGATTAGTTGGCCAAGAATAATTTGGTAATTTGCTTTTAAACTACCTGGGGACCTTTTTAAAGGGCAATGAAGTTTAAACATTAGTGCGTCTTTCAATACAGAATGTAATTTGATATGAGCACAATCAGACAGGAAGCATTTAGTCTGCTCCGTATAACACAGCAGTTGTATTAACAATAAAGCAAAGAAGCATTATTTGAGCTCCTACCTATTGCTATATGGCAAAATTAGCATGTAATTAATAACTGATGCATAATATTGATGTGGATAATGCAATAGGAAGCGCTATGTTTTATTTAAAGCTCTCCTACCCTGGCTCAGGTAACATACATCTGCTCTGCGTAATTTGCTCCTGCTCCTGTTCAGTTGGCACAATATGACCACCGGTGACACTCATTCTACTTGTCTTGATGCTCTATTAAACCCCAAATGTAACAGCAGCCGTACATTAAAAACAGCCATTAAAAAAGCATTTGAGCATCTAATTGGAACCCATCTAATTAAACCAATGTTTCTCTTTCTTATGCATCTTTTGGCAAACTGGGATCTGAAATATGCAAAACAGTTTCAGGTGCTTTAGCAGTTGCAGTAGTCCACTATCTTTAAGATCATTCTCTCCCGTGTGTCACACACACGCTCGTGTTGTAATACAGACTGCTGTTAGGAGATGGTGCCAAATCCATTTATTTTTTTTTCCTGATGACAATTGGAAAGTAAATTTGTGGCCTATTAAGCACTGGTGACTGTATCACAGATGGGTTCTCCAGGAGGGAGCTTTATGTTGTGTTGATATCAGCAGTCTTGTATCATGGGTGTTCCAGAAATGGTTTACACGGGCATAAAGAACAGATGCTCTGCAGGTTTGTAAATGTGTTAGAAATCTCAACAGGCGTTACTACCTCCTCATTTAATTTGAGGATTGTGTCAGTCACTAACCACTGCTCTGAGTTGTGACACAGTTTGAAGGTCCCAGATAATTAGTGTAATAGGCTAGAAGAGTCGCAAACAGCGTGGAGAAAATAAAAATGCTGGGCCAAGCACTAAATGGTATCTTTGCAGTCTCAGAGAATTACATGGAGATGGTAATTTCACTGTATAGTCCCGTGGCATGTTAATACTATTACTAAAATTAGTAAAACAAAGTCTGGAATTTATTAGAACTCAAGTAACGAAATCAGTGAAAGGTAAATCAATAAAATGAATTTCATCCCCAGGGCATCCGGTTTGCAGTTTATTTTCCTTTTGTTATTTTCCCTTTACTTCAGATAGTCATCTGAACTTTCCTCTTTCAACAGAAATGGCCCAATTGGCTAGCTATGATAGTGGGACAGCAGAGATTCCTGAAACTGATGACTCAGTGAGTGTAAGTATACTCTTGCAAATCACTCTTCACATTGTAAATCTCATAAGTTTTGAGGTTTGGCATCAATTTTCTCTTACAGGTAGTTAGAATATAATGTTACTTATTGAATAAATCTGCGGTAGTTTCGATGCTGTGTGGTCCTTCCAGACTATCTACAAATGCTTGAATATCAGTCTTCTCAAATCCACACAAGCAGAATGTTAGATATGTTGAAATTTAATTAACATGTTTAGCCCCTAAACAAAATGAGAAGCCCATAAATACTGAGGCTTTTCTTGCCTGTGTCCCAGGAACTTCTGTGCAGTTGGATGAGGGCAAAATTGCGAAAGTACAGTGCATGTAATTTGAACTTCTGTGAGAACAGGAACAGTACAGCACAGCACAGGGGACAGACCCTTCAGCTGATCTTCTGTCAAACTAATTAAACTAGTAATTGCCTGACTGAACTAATCCCTTCTGCCTTCACAATGTCCTTACCCCCCCTGCCCCTTTCTCTGCACAGTTATGTGTCTATCCATGAGCCCCTAAAATATCTGTGTTGTATTTACCTCTGCGACCAGACTTGCAAGTACATTTCAGGCACATCACACTCTATGTTTAAAAAAAAAATGCTCTGAACATCTCCTTTGAACTTGCCCTCTCTCACCTTAAACGCATGCCCTCTAATAATAGTCACCTTGACCCTGGGGGAAAGAGACCATCCATTCCATCGGTATCTCTCAATATCTTACAAACTTTCCATCAGGCCTCCTCCCCTCCTCAGCCTCTGCCATTCCAGAAAAACAGCATGTTCGTCTAACCTCTCGGTGTAGCGACCAGAAATGAATGTAATACTCCGGATTCTGTCTAACCAGAGTTTTAAAAAGCTGCAACATAGCAGCCCAACTCTTCAGCTCAATTCATCAATTAAGGCAGGCATGTCATTTGGTGCCTTTACCACACTATCAGTGTGAGCAGCCACTTTCAGAGAACTAGGAACTCGGACCCCAAGATCCCCCTGCACAGGTGTACTGTTAACACAGTTGTTATTAGCAGTGCACTGTTCCTTTATATTTGTTCTTCCAAAGTACAATAGCTCAAATTTTTCCAGATTAAACTCCATTAGCCTTTTCTTCACACATTGCGGCAAATGATCGATATCAACCTCTATCCTCTGGCAATCTTCTACACTATCCACAATATCACTGATCTTTCTATTTTCTGAAAACTTACTAACCCATCCATCTTTGATTTTCATCCAAGTCTTAGATTTATAATTTAGACAGCTCAGACCGATACCGATCCTGGCACAACACCACTCGGCTTGTACCTCCCTAACAGCCACTGAATTCCACAGCGAGGACGCGCCCTTCTCTGGCTACATACGTCTAGGGAGCACATGACTTTGGTCCTGCCAAATCCGTGGGGTTGAGATGTCTCGCTCACCCAGACCCCGGTTTGTGTGAATGTTGTGTGATTTACAATAGCCAGTCAGCATGAAATAACAGACCACACACTGCATACACTTACAAAGGTGTATAATTGCGTGGCTGCATTGAATCGCGTTTCCCCCACTGGATTGAATCCTGTGACTGCTTCTCTCCTGCGTCTTCTCTCTTCATCTCCCACTAAACAAAGACCCACCACTGGTGTCGGTCACAAAACTGCTCCCCCACCCTTCTCTAGAACCTTCTTCCCGTTCCACTGTCCTGATTGGATGGCCCACATTCCTAAGCATCCCTTATCTCCAACAATAACCCAAACACTGTTCTACAGAAAGACCATTACATAAAATACCCTGCAACATTAACAGTAAAACCTTTACCAGGGTGTTACAGGGTCAAAAGCCAGATCAGGTCTCTTTGAAGCTATTGGGTTGCAGAGGCCCTGGAGCTAAGTGAGAGGGATCAGAGGGCAGCTTGATATTGATGTGTTAGGGTGGCTCTACAGTGATACGTAATTCCACGAAATACTGCAGACCTGTTTGATATGGATAGTGGGTGGATCCAGTTCTCACTTACTGTAACTCATCACTGGGGCTTCATTTTAACTTGAGAATCCAACTTTATTTTCCAGGTGGATACTTGCTGCAGTCTTGGGTAGCTTTTGGGAAAGTATTTTGTTACTTTAATATCCCAGAACTAAATGGACTGAGATCCTCATTGTTCAATTCCATTTGTGTGAAGCAATGTTACATTCCTCATCTGAATGTAACAAAGCCAAGGCAGAACCGACTAGAGGCAAAAGCCAATCACACCACAAAATAGTGAGGCAATGGCCGTCTCCATGAAGGGAGGATCTAACACCATTATTTTCAGTGCCATTACTATCATTAGAGGAGAGGAATTATTGACCTTTTGACCATCTTGGCAAGTGACTGACTACTTTCCTAACACTGGGCTAGCGTGGAGGAGAGGTTACATCACTGCATGACCCCAGAGATGTGGCTAGACTTCGGTTACTTCATAAAATGATGAAACTAGCATGAATAGAGTGCTTTATTCCATGGCAAAGATGGCTAAGCGGTTTGTCATCCTGGGCTGTAGAGATGCTTGCTTGGTGGCTCTGCAGTCGCATACAGTTTGAGTCGCGTTTTCCCCGAGTCAGCTTTTAAATGGGAGATTTAAACCAGCACTTATCAACCAGGTTTAGAATAGTGCCTCCAAACCATTATATTTACCTAATCGGGGGTGCAGCGGTAGCATAGCGGTTAGTGCGATGCGATTACAGCGCAGGACTTTCTGGAGTTTGGAGTTCAATTCTGGCACCGTTCTGTAAGGAGTACATCCTCCCAATGGAATGTGTGGGCTTTCTCCAGGTTGTCTGATTTCCTCCCACGTTACTGGGAAAGTTAATTGGTTATTGTAAATTGTCCCGTGACTAGATTACAGTTAATCAGATTTGTGGGGGGTTTCTGGATCAGTGGTGGCTCAAAGGACCTACTCGGTGCTGTATCGCTAAATGATGGGTGATAAGCGGAGTGAATGTATTGAGAAGCAACTGATTTGCCTAGAGACTTGAGGATCTGATTGACTGGCCTCAGCCCATCCTTTCCCCGTTAATTTGCTAACCATGTGGGTGGTAAGACTAACATTTGTGGTCCACCCTGAGCTGCCCTGAACATAATTCAGCTAACATTGAACCCTGTTAACTGCTTAATTGGTTCCAGCGTCGTATATAGGCCAGGCAGAGTGATGATGATGTATCTCCTCTGGTAAAATGTCGGCACACTCCAATCCAGCAGCTTGTACGGGGTCAACCAGAGGCGTTATTGTCTATTTTTAAATGTATTTTTCACATTCACAAGACCCTGGTGGGCATTAAGAACTTGAAGTACTGCAGGCCCACCCCATCACTGAGTTGCTTGTTGGTGGAGAAGCTGAAGGAGCTGGACTTGATGTAGATCATAATGCTGCCTGTGACAGAGAGGCGTCGTTGTGTGAAGGAGGTGTGCAGTGATCATCTTCGTCACTTTTCTTGTGATTGCAAGACCCTGTTAGACATTGGTGGTATGGAATGTTACAAGCCCACTGGTTTATTGGTGAATGGCGAGGGAACTGCACGTCCTTAGCAAGAGCTAGGCCTCAAGCCACAGTGTCACCCGTTTGCAGTCACATATTTGGAGTTTGACGCTCCGCTGGAGTGTTGGAGGCAGTGTGGCATGACGTTCGTGCTGGAGTCAATGCCATGTTCACTTGGCAGAAGACTAGCAGTATTGTTTTCGACTGCAGACTGCTACAACATTCATGAACTCAGGGACTTGGACTATTCTTGTTTGTGTGACTGTATTTTACTGCTCTCTTATATATGCTATACGGGTCTTGTGCTGTTTATGACTGCTGGCACAATGTTTTGCACTTAGCCCCAGAGAAACGTTGTTTCTTTTGGATATATTCATGGGTATTCATATATGGTTGAATGACAATTAAACTTGAACTTGATCTCCTTCCCTAAAGGGCATTAATAAATCAGTTTGTTTAAATAACATGTGATGGTCATTACATGAATAAGTTAAGCATTATTTTAATTACTTGAGTATAAATTTTCCAGCTGCTCTGGTAGGATTTGTGTGTGTCATTGAACCAGTAGCTCAAACCCCTGGATACAGTTCTGCCAAGCCCAAGCCTACCACAGTTCTTGTATCCTTTGCGTTGTTGAGCACAAAAGATCACCATAAAAGCAGCTTTGGAACCGGCTTCATCTTCTGCTGATGAGTTTAATGTTGAAATAGCAGGTGCGTGGGTTTTGAAGGATTCAATTAGAAGGTTTACTGAGTTAGAGGAGATGAAAAGGAGAAATCTGCTGAAGGTCTGAAGTAATATTTCAGGAATTGAAGCAACTAATATACTTTTAGAATCTAGTTTGCAGTAAAGGATAATTATTTTAAAAATAGCTTCCTTCTTTCTTCAGAGCTTTAGTCCTTCAGTGCAAGGTAGGCGTAAGCCTCATGAACTTGACTTTGAGACCATGAAGCTGATCAGTAATGGAGCCTATGGGTGAGTGTTACACGAGGACAGCTCACTTGTATATCCTGTCAGCATTTGTGTGTATGTTGCCGTAAATAAATCTCAGAGTGAAGTTTTTGTAAAAGGAGACTGCACATCCTATTCCCAATTCTTGAGGGGTGTCATGGCATAATACAATGAAACACTTCAGTATCTCTGCTAAATTTTGAAATATTGTTGAACTTTTTGACAGAAATGGAAAATAAAAGACATAAGATGCTGGGGCAGAATTAGGCCATTCTGCCCTCTGAGCCTGCTACACCATTCAATCATAACTTTTTTTCAACTTCATCCTGCATTCTCCCTGTAATGTTTTTAATAAAGTTTCCTGTCTTCAGCATATTTAATAGTATATGTTTGGTCATTGGCTTTAGTTGAAATCAAAACTTACTGTATCTGGTGAGTTTGTAAATTAAGTGTAATGGTTCCTAATCACTGGTTGTTCAGCAATGCTAATAGAATTGATTTATTATTGCCACAAGCATGTGCTTGTCATACAGATCAAATTAGCACATAGTGCATTGAGGGTAGTACAAGGTAAAATAATAACAGTGCAGAACAAAGTGAGACAATTTGGATTTAAGAGAGTAGAAATAATGAGCAGATCTGCAGAGAGCAGCTTACAATGGGCTGCCATGCTCTGATGCCATCTTGATTCCCTATTCGTAGAAGATCCTTAGGACTAACTGAGTCTTCTGTTTCTTCAGAGCTGTGTATTTGGTGCGCCATAAAGAAACCAAACAAAGATTTGCGATGAAGAAAATAAACAAACAGAATTTGATCCTCAGAAACCAAATTCAACAGGCGTTTGTTGAGAGGGATATTCTGACTTTTGCTGAAAATCCCTTTGTGGTCAGCATGTACTGCTCGTTTGAAACCAAGCGGCATTTGTGCATGGTGATGGAATATGTGGAAGGTAATGTATATGTGATTGTCTTGATGGTGGGCTTTGTTCCTCCTTTGCTTAGAATTCAAAATATTTATGTTTACACTTTCAGTGACCTGGGTTCGATCCTGACCTCCAGTGTTGTCTGTGTGCAGTTTGCATGTTCTTTGTTTGACTACTTGAATTGCCTCTGGGTCTTCTAGCTTTCTTCTATATTCCAATGATGCATTGATAGATCACTTGGCTACTGTAAATAACGGCAAAATTTGAAGAGGAGGTTGGCACGGTGTGAGAGAGAATTGGTTGTCAGGTGATAGGGGAATAAGATGAAGATGAATTGGGCAGATGGGATTTCTCTGCTTGGTGGTGATGTGTTTCCTTTGATATACAAGATTTCCTATCTTTGATGGGAAAAAAATATTTGTTTATTTTCAGGTGGAGATTGTGCTACACTATTAAAAAATATGGGCCCTTTACCAGTGGATATGGCAAGACTGTACTTTGCAGAGACGGTGCTTGCTCTGGAGTACCTCCACAACTACGGAATTGTTCACCGAGATCTGAAACCAGATAAGTATGTATATTAGTATTGGCTACAGATTTTTAAACATTAAAATTTGGAACTTCCAATCTCATAATTGATGCCACCAGCAGAGGCAGATTTCACAGGAAGTTTGCACTAACTTGTGCCACGTGTGCTCTTCATGAAATTTCAAATATGAAAAATTCAGGACATATAGTGAAATGTTTAATTGTAATTCCATAGGGAAAAAATTGAATTTGTGAACAGTGTTCTTGAGTAAAACATTTTCTGCATCATTATTGTCTCTGATGAACTGTATCTGTCCCCTTTCTTTTCAATGGCATAAAAACATTCATCCAAACCACTAACTGCCATCATTGAGTCAGACACATACAAAGATATACCACAATATAATAAAAGACTCTTGTAAAGGAAAAGGTCAATGTGACTGAAGCAAGAACTTGTTAAGGCAGCTTTGAGTGACTATCAGTTTTAATTCATTTATTTTTCATCCCAAGTCCTCCCCTGAACTTAATGGCTTCTCATTTGAGAGGGGTCAGGGGTCATCCCGTGGGCAAGTTGGTGAGCATGCAGGTTTGCTTATTGGCCTGGCTGGTAGGGGTATGTAAGTAAACCAGGTGGTCAGCATACGTCTGGAGCTGACCAAGTCTATTATTAGCACAGGAGGCCACTGAGCAAATGCTTGTTGCCTGTTCACTCCATATATTAATGAGAGAGACTAAATTTAGTTGACTAATATGGTGCTTATTCCAAATTTGCCCTTGCAAGGTGAACTACAATTATTCTGTTAATTCAGAAGTATCAAAAACAAAGAGGTTAGATCTAAGGTGCAAGGAAGGAGTTGCAAAGGGGATCCAAGATGAAAAGTTTTTATAGAACAATGTTTGTGTCTAGATATCAATATTTCGTTACCTCTTTAAAAAAAATAACTAAAAGAATCATCAAGCATAATCTCTAATGTACAAACCCATGCAGACTCTCTATTCAAATGCAGGTATTTTATATTTTGTGAAGTATGGTGGGGCCAGTGTTTGTGAACCCCCTTTCCCATCCATAAATCCGTAAGGATCCTCAAATCCTAGCTTATGCAAATCAAAGTTAACCTGGGACTCCGGACAGCTAGCGTTTACAGGATTCCCTGTGAAAGCAGAGCAGCATACATATATTGGCCAGATGGGACACACAACGGAAACCCGTATCAAGGAGCACAGGAGGTGTATCCGTTTGGGTTACCCGGAGAAATCGGCGGTAGCAGAACATTGCATAGGCAATGGCTACAGAATTGACTTCTGCACAAAACTACAGTGCCACGCCAATGGCTTTTGGGACTGCCTGGTGAGGGAAGCCATTGAAATAACACTAGAGTAAAAGAATTTTAACGAAGATGAAGATATCGCTCTAAGTAAGGACTGGAATATGACTGTAAACAAAGTGAGACAGTGGAAATCTGATTGGTTGAGAACTAACCAATCAGGAGGGGCAGACGACAGGGAGGTATATATAGCATCGGACTAGATGTGCCCAAGCATCATTTCTGATGAAGATGCTGGAGTTTGTCATCGAAATGTCAGTTAAAATTGACACTTGTACCTGGCTGGAGTTTATGTGTCATATATGCTGGGAAAGTACTAATCCTTTTTCCTTTCCCCCGTTTTCCTGTTTGTCGATAGATAATCAGAACAGGTGAAAACTTACAGTGAAATCACTATTGCAAGGATTATGCTACTTTGTCCATATTCAAAGGTTCGAAGGTACAATTTAATGTCAGAGAAATGTGTGCAATATACATCCTGAAATGCTTTTTCTTCGCAACCATCCACGAAAACAGAGGAGTACCCCAAAGGAGTCCCCCAAACAGTTAAATGTTAGAACCCCAAAGCCCCCCTCCCACACGTGTAAGTGGCAGCAAGCAACAATGCCCCCTCCCCCCACCGGCAAAAAAAAGCAGGCATCAGCACCACCACTGAGCACTCAGCAATAGCAAAGACGCAGACTTGCAGTTACCCCAAAGACTTGGCGTTTCACCTGGCATTCGACATACTGCAGGTTCTCTCTCTCCCTACTAAGGGAGAAAGAGGTGTCTCCATTTTCCCAACGAGCGAGGAGACATAACAAACAATTTGCTGGTTTATGATGTTAAAAGTCCGTTACATCACCTTTTTCGAGCGCTGTGCCTGAAGATCGCTAAGATCCCAGGTCTCCAGGCGCACAGTCGCAGATGACCCGACTCCCCCGACAACACACAGGTCTCCTGTCGTGACACCGACCCTCGATCCGCCCGTCTCCAGAGCCCCGGGATCCTAGGCTTCTGAATCCGCACCGGTCTCTTAGGCCGAGCCTTTGCCGTGCCGAACAACAGCCGATTGTGGAACCCCGAGAATGGGTCCCATTCCCGCAAAGAACCATAATCATAACTCCAGGTCAGGGTCTTCAAAAGAACCCTGAAAGGGAAAACATAGAGATACTAAAGATGGAAATAGAGCTGTTTCCGAAAATGCAAGCAAAGGAGTTGCCATTGGGCGCCATTAACCCTCCTAAACTCTGCCCTCCTATCAGAATCTTTTATTCTTATAAAAGATCAGAGTTTTATTATAAAATATGAAGACTTCAGAATTTATTTAGGGAAGTAATAGAAGTGGACAACATTAAACAATTGACCATCCTTTAATCTGTTCAGATAATACAAATCTAGTAATTCTCCATTGCTGAGTCCGAGAAACAATTGCACTGATTATATTTTTCATTTTTCAGAACTCAGTAAATAGTATTCCTCGTCATAAACCTGAAGCAAACATTACAGATGTTGGAGTTCTGAAATAAATCAGAATATGACTGAAAGAAGTTATGGGGAAAAGCATTATGCTAACAGAATTCTAATGAAAAGTCATTGAAGTGAAATTTTGCCTACCTGCACATTTCCAGCACTTTGTTTTTCTTTCATTCTTCATGTAAACATTAGTAAGCTGTTGAAAGGCTGCATTACCTTTCAGATTTTGATTTAAAGTTCCAAATTGAAGTTATAACGTATTTAGGTAGAAAGCAAATTTAGCTGGCCTGTCCCTGTTCTACTTTCTGTGTGATTTCAACTATAAGAAATTGACCAAGATCAACATAACATCATCTTCCTAACGGAAATATATATGTATTCTTAAAGTTCAGGGAATGATGCATCCTGCTTATCATGATTTACATAATATTATCAGGCTGATGATACTGTTTAACAGTGCAGAGCAGTGCTTTATAATGGAGGGGCTCTTGCATTTCAGATGGATACATCAGCTAGATGAAATGCTTGCATTTCACTTTAAGATTTTACAATTTATTGAAACAGCATTTGCAAGTCTGAAATAGTATATAAAATCCACTTGAGTTCATACAATTTATCTTTGTTGTGTACCAGTCCTTCACTATAAGAAGTATAAATGAGCTGTTAGCCAGCTCCGTTCCCCCACATTAGCGAGCTGAAGGAATGAGATTCATAAGGAGACATCGTAATTCCTATAGAGTTGAGTGATGTGCAGAATGCTGATGTTTATTGAAGGAAGTGCTTCCTAAAATCCCAAAGAGCCAATGATTTACATCCCAGAGTTCTGTAATACGTGATGTTAGTCGTATCTGGTGTCACCTTCTAGAGTTCTACAGATTCTGAAATTTTTCTTATAGATGGAGGGAACAAGTGTGAACTCATTATTTAAGAGAGGAACAAGAGAACTGACTCGCTACCCTGAACATCAGTGGTTGGGCAAATGCTGGAGTCCATACCAGATGTAATAACATAACACGTTGCAATGAATAAGCAGATTAAGTTATGCCAGTATGGATTTATGAGAGAAAAGTTATGTTTGACTGACCCAATGAAATTCTTTGAGGACTAAATGAGGGATGTAATGCATTTAAATTTTCAAAGAGTGTTCACTCAAGTCCCGTCCACAAGGTTAAAGCACAAGGAAATGGGGGTAATATATTGACATCGAATCAGAATTAGTCATTGGTCAGAAGTAAATAGTAGTGATAAGTGCATTGTTATCAAGATGGCAGTCGATGACTGTTGAAAACTGGCAGGGCTGGTGCTTTTCCCAATCTTAGGATACCAAATATTGCAGATTGCTATTTGTTAAATGGTGAGTGATTGGCTGGTGTTGATGTTCAAATGGATTGAAGTGTGTTTCTGCACAGGGCAGTGAAGGCCAACATGCAGGAACAGCAAGCAATGAAGAGGATGACTGGTGTGTTATTGTGAAAAGATTTGAATAGCAGTAAGAAAGATCTATTACAGTTGCCTAGAGTTAGTTCGATCTCCTTACTAAGGAAAGGAGAGAGTTGAGGGAGCACAGCGAAATTCTACTAGAATGGATTCAGGGATGTTAGGTTTGCCACATGCAGAGGGATTTTAACTACATTCTCTATGATTCAAAAAACTAAGAGGAGATTTCATTAACACAAAAATTTGTAAAGTGCTTAGCAGTCTAGATGCCGAGGAGGCTAGAACCAGGGGACAGTTTCCGAACTGAGTAGGTCATTTAGGACTGACGTGAAGATAAATTTCTTCACTCATATTCTCTCCGAGAGGGCAATGAGAGCTCATCGTTGTGTTCAGTCTAAAGAAGTTGTCAGATTTGTGGGTATAAATGGAATTGGGTGTCCAGAAGAACGCACTGGGGTAGATCACCAGTTATCTTAAAGATGATGGAGGAGGCTCAGGGTGCAAGAGAGTTTGCTCCTGTGCCCAAATCAAAGTCACAGTAAATTTATTATCAAAGTAAGTATAGGTCACTACATATTGCCCAGGAAAATACTATGAATCTATGAAAAAAATCATATTTAAATAAAAACTAACAAGCAACCAATGTACAAAAGGCAAATCATGCAAAATTTTTTTTAAAAAACTAAATAAATAATACTGAGAACATGAGTTGTAGAGTCCTTGAAAGTGAACCTATAGGTTATGGAGCCATTTCCGTGTTATGCTGCCTGCTAATCATGGATGACAGCATGCTTGCATATCATACAAGTTTTTGGAAATGTAAAGCAATTCAAATGACTAAAATTCAGCAGGGAACCAATAAGTTACATTTGTACTCATTGAGTTTGGTGATTTTAAAACATTTCAAAATTCTTGTTTGAAATCAATCTCTAGGATGAAATCAATCTCCCTATATTCTGCCTGAGAGAACTACATTATTGAAACCATAGTTTGACAAGTATTGTCTGGTTAGAAACAAGTGGTTATAGTTGGTTTTAGAAGGTGCAGACTGGTGGAGGTTCATTCTCCTAATGATAGTTTTATATGTAGCTCCATTAAACTAATTGTGAACATCTGATTGCTCTAGACATACTGATCATTTTAATGAAGGTCTTGGTTAATGCTAATACCATCTGAAAACGTTTTGAAAAGCCACAGAAACCATATCTTTGTAACGAGTTGGATTTATTTAGCACCTCTGTTATAAACCAGTTGTTCATCAATTGTGGTTTTAATGTTGTGGGAATATTATGAGAATCAAGTTTAATATTACCGGGACATGTCACAAAATTTGTTGTTTTGCGGCAGCACTACATTGCAATACATAATCATTTTTAAAAACTATAAATTACAATAAGAAGTGAATATCAAAAAGTTAAATAAGTAGTGCTAAAAGAGTGGACAGAGTAGTTAGGTAGTGTTCATGGATTAATTGTCATTCAGAAATCTGATGTTGAAATTGTTCCTGAAGTTAATAGAGAAGTTGGTTTTCATTATCTGACTGTGTTTACATTTGATTTGCGGTAGCTCAGGGATTTTTTTGTTGCTTCTCAACTAACTATTTAATTGTTCTCTACTGGTGTTTTTGGAAAACTGAAACTTATATATTTGCTCTGTAGTTTGCTTGTGACATCATTGGGGCATATCAAACTGACGGATTTTGGATTATCAAAAGTCGGGCTGATGAATATGACAACAAACCTTTATGAAGGACACATTGAGAAAGATGCCAGAGAATTTGTTGACAAGCAGGTAAGAGCAGTGCTGAGCAGGGCAAAGTAATAATCTTGGACAAACATGTATGTTATCTCAGTGGGTCAAGCAGTATTTATGAAGCAGAACACGGGTCATATTTGGGTTGAGGACCTTTTCGAAACAAAATAAATTATACTCTGCATCTTTTAAGCAGTATGAAAATATTATATTTTTTAACTAAAATCTGTTGAACAAATAATTCACTACAATTTTTCTGCAGGCTAGATCATTATAAATTGGTAACAAAACTCAAAACGATATCCACTGATCTGAGTTTCGATGATTGCATAAAGCCTCTTTCCATGCCATAGCAAGTCTATGATTCGTGGTTTTTGCAATTTGCTTTTAAAGTATTGCTCTTTTATAGTCCGACTGAGTAAAACAGCTTTAGATTTTTTTTTTTTTGCCATCCCTTTTGAAGATATATTAGTCCTTTTGTCACAGACTTTAAGTAACGGGGGGAAAAAACCAGAAATGTTGTCCAATGCAAATATCATTGGCCAGTTTGGCAGATGAGATTCAAGAAATAATTTGCTTTTCTGCTCTATTAGTAATTTTTCTTTCCCCTTGTGAGGAGTCTTCAGCTTTTTTCTCCCCCAGAAATTTAACTCATTGTATCTCTTAATAACAAAATAGTTCCTATGACACTTAACTAGCTGGAGTCATGAAGGACTAAATGGAAAGCCAGCATTGTGTGAATGGTAATCTCTATAGAGCATTTCCAAGCTCTGTGATGCATGACATTCGTGAAGAGTATTAAATTCTAGGTCATGCTCCATTTCCTTTTAGCACACTTCATTACCAAATGATAGCAATCTGGTCTTTGCAGAAGTTCTTTTGCTGTTTTCACTATTCTTCTTGCCAATTTGCCATATGGGTTGAATACAAACTATTTTCCTGTATTAGTACTTGCATTGACATGTATTTAAAATATTATAAAAAAAAATGTCTCTTGCTCTTCAAGGTTCAATGTAATGAAGGGCATTTGTGATCTGACTTCTATGAAGTCTGGCATTTAAAATTCATGATTGGTTTTTCAGTGATACTGATGTACCTTGTCTTCTTATTTTCAAGTAAATAAGTTCTAAATTTAGCTTTGTTAGGCGTACCCAGAAATTTGTGACAGAAGTGTTTTGCTTAACTATCCAGATTGTGAAAATAGTGTACTGCATTGCTCTGTTCAGTTTGCAAAAGGCAGTTTTCCATGATAACATTTTAATGCCACTTAATTTGTTAAATATTTTTCAACAAACTTAAAACCCTCATACTTAATGATTTTAGGACCTGAAAAGTTTAAACATCTGGTGATTGATTAGGTAGGATAGATGGACAGAAGCTATTCTCTTTAATGGATGGTTCAAAGACCCAGCATCATAGATTTAAAGTTTGGGCAAAAAGTGGGATGTTGCGGAAGTCTCAGCTCCAAACTCCTGAACCTAGCACTCAACAACTTCCTTTGCAACTAAATCATTGACTTCCTGACCAACAGACTACAAATCAATAAGGATAGCAACACATCAGCCACAATTACTTTAAACACTGTACCGGCTGTGTCCTTAGCCCACTAAACCCTATACACGCAAGACTGCACGGCCAGATTCTACTCTAACTTCATCTTCGTGACCTGGGCTTCACTAGAAGAGAGATCAAGTCAACCAGCAGGGCTGTAGCTGAGGCAGCAGAGAAAGGATCAGCATGGGTGTGGACCAAGTATGTCCAGAGGGGCAGATAGTCAGACAGTGTACATATCTTGCAAACCCTTCAGTAGTTGCATAGATACCTGAAGAGCAGACTATCTGTTGGATGGAAGTGACCAACAACTCTGATAGAGGCAGATGCCAAGTTTTTAAGCTCACCAGTGGGAGGTGGTGCTTTAGCACTGCTGGCCCACCACCTAAAGGGAGTCTTGATCATAAGCGGGCCGAAACTGCTGAAGACAGGTAGCAGATCAACTGATGATCCCACTGGTGATAGCAAAGGACAGTGAACATCTTAGTCCACGGGTATTTTTTAGCTCTAGTAGTACAAGTTTGCAGATGACACCATTGTAATGAGCATATCTCAAATTATGATGAGTCAGAGTACAGGGAGGAAATAGAGTCCAGTGACATGGTGTCATGACAACAACCATATTGTCAACAAAACATAAGAGATGGTCACTAACTTCAGGAAAGGATTGACAGTGCACATACCCCCGTCTACATCAATGGTGTTGAGGTTGAGAGTTTCAGGTTCCTCGGTGTGTACATCACCAATAGCCTGTTCCGGCCCTACCATGTAGTTGCCACGGCCAAGGAAACTCATCATCAGTTCTACTTCCTCAAAAGGCTAAAGAAATTTGACATGTCCCCATTGACCCTCGCCAGTTTTTAGCAATGCACTACTGAAAGCATTCTGTCTGGTTGTATAATGGCTCGGTCTGACAACTGCTCTGCTTGTGATGGTGAGAAACTTTAGAGAGTTGTGGACACAGCTGTCTGCCTGCACGGCATTTCTCTGTAACTGTGGCACTTTATTTTGCACCTCTGATTGTTTTACTTTCTCCTACTTTCATGTATCATTGCAGTGAATTGATCTGTATCAAAGGTTGGCAAGAGTGTTTCTGCTGTAACTTGGTACATGTGACATTAATAATAAACTGAAACTTTGTGAGGCAAAGTAGTTAATATCTGCCTGTAGGGCTGGTGGAAACCAAATCACAAGACCATCAGACAGGAACAGAATTAGTTCATTCAGCTCATTGACCCTGCTCTGCCATTCGATCTTGGCTGATCTATGTTCCCTCTCTAGCCCATTCTCCTGCCATCTCCTTCTAACTTTTGATGCCCCTACTATTCTTGAACCTCACAACCTCCACTTTCATCTGTGGCAATGAATTCCACTGATACACCACCTGCCGGCAAAATAAATTCCTCCTTATCTCCCCACCCCCCGCCCATTCTTCTAAACGCCAGTGAATACAGGCTCCTAGCAATCAGGCAGTCTTCTCACATTGGACCTTTCATTGCTGGGGTCATTCTTGTAAACCTCCTGTTGACCCTCTCAAATGTCAGAACATCTTTTCTTAGATATGGGAGCCAAAATCAGCCAGTTCTTCCAAAAAGAAATTGGACAGGTACCTGAACAGTAATAATTTGAGGGGTTGTGGCGACAGTTTAGGGAAATGTAATATTATCTAGCACAGGCTTGATGGGCCGAGAGGTCTCTTGTGGTTTGATAATATAGTGATAGCCCTCCATTTAGTCCTTCGTTGACACCAGTTAGTCATGTACACTAGGATCCACATATTTTGCAACAATAACGGATCTGCTGGAAGAATGCGGTGATGAAGCAACACGTATTGGAGTGAAGGCTGCTCTTCAGAACTGACAAATGGAGAAGGGGCTTTCTCTCTTTCTCAGCTCCGATGAAGAGTCTTCAACCTGAAATGTTATCTGGTGTCTACTTCCACAGATGCTGTGTAACCGCTGAGTTCTTCCAGCATTTCTCTCTTTTGTTTCAGGTTTCACGTCTGCAGTTTTATTCGTTTCTGAGGATCTCTGTTGTAAATGAGGGATGAGAATGAGATAAGTTTTTTTTTGGTTCAAAACATACCTCAGAAAAAGTTCAAGAGAAGGAACATTTCTAATAGAATAGAAATATGGACAACTAATTTAACCCCATTTCCCAAACAGTGAATTTGTAAGTTGTGGACATGCTATGCTGGTGCTGGAAGCATGGTGGCACGTGCAGACTGGCCCCAATATATCCTTGGACTGTGGCCGCTTAGACAAACTACACATTTGACTTTGTACGTGTGAATAATAAAGCTAATCTTTAAAACACTCTTAAAATCTCTAACCCCTTTGGTCCATTTCTAATTAGTAACTCACTGATTTTTAAGGGCACTTGCTAGAATGACAACATAATCCTTAAGGTAGCAAATCACAGTTCCATATAAAATCTGCTCAGCGGAAGCAATATGGAGGAATGGTAATCAATGCTAAGGTTAACCTTAGTTATAGAACTGTGGTAGGCCAGAAGTAATCATTTGGATCCCACAAGGAAACCTAGTCATCATCTTTTCTTTGGCGTCCCTCACCCACTTGCAATCATTATGCTGACCCCTGAGCTTTTCCATTGTGCCCTCTATTGGTGGTTCTCCTGTAGACAGAAGCCCTCCCTTCCCCTCCCCAATCACTGCCTGCTGACTTTGGCAAGCTGTTAAAATCCGTAATCTTGCTGATTTCAGTAAAGTTAAAGATGATGAAATTGCACACTCTATCAACTTGAAACAAAAATATAAACATGCTGGAACTACACAGGAGACTAGTGGTTGTCCGTGGAGTGTGTGATATTTGCTGATGTGCACGTTCTATTACATAGGATCAACATCAATCTCATGGGAGGATTCGTGACTGTGGGCAGGTTTGCCACTTGTCAATTGGCCTCCCAGATTGCTGACAAGGTCCATTTACTGGCATATCTCTTTCCATCTGTCGAGATACTGAGCAGACTTTCAAGAAATTAATACTGTAGCCATGAATCACAAGAAGTTAACTTGGAGGTAGAGCAAGTGACAGGGAGCACTACGCACAGTTTTGGTTCCATTATTTAAGATACAATAGATTACATTGTTGGTAGTCCAGAACTGACTGAGTTGGTAAATTCATGGGATGAAAGAGTTATCCAATCATGAATAGCTGAGGAAATTAATCTGTATTCTTTTTGGAATTTAGAAGAATTGAGTGATGATCTTATTCAAATAAATAGGATCTGTTGGATCCTAGCAACACGCACAAAATGCTGGGGGAACTCAGCAGGCCAGACAGCATCTATGGGGAAACTACAGTCGACGTTTCAGGTCAAGACCCTTCGGCAGGACTGGTGTTTTTCGATGCAACGTTTCTTCGAAAGTTAAGAACGAGGCATAAAACTTGTCACTTATGGCCATGTTATTAAGTGTTACAAGAACAAACAGAAAAGAAAAGCTGGGAGAACAAAAGAAAGACAAAGGAAAAAGCAATCCTGATAATCTCACTCTTGTACCTGAGATAACAAAATTCCGGTGATAACAATTAATCTGTAAAATAGCCAAATTGAAGTAGAGTGACACCTGCTACAGTAAATTAAAGAAGCTTCTAGTAAAATAGAGAAGCAACTTTACCAAAACTTGCTGAAATTCACTGAACGAGTGCATGTATATACAAGCGAACATAGGAAATTTAAACTACAAGGAAAGTAGTTTACAGGGTAGAAGACCATGGAAGAAAGGGAAGGAGGAGGTGCACCAGAAGGAGGTGATGGGCAGGTAAGGAGATAAATTGAGAGAGGGGAAGGAGGGAAGTTCAAGAAATCAATGCTCATGCCATCAGGTTGGAGGCTACCCAAATGGAATACAAGGTGTTGCTCTTCCAACCTGAGTACGGCCTCATCGTGGCAGTAGAGGAGGCCATGGATTGATATATCGGAATGAGAATGGGAAGTAGAATCAAAATTGGTGGCCACTGGGGGAGCCTCCTATTTCTGGTGGGTGGAGAGTGGGTGCTGTACAAAGCAGTCTCCCAATCTACATCGGGTCTCACCGATATACAGGAGGCCACACTGGGAGCACTGGCTACAGTAGGTGACCCCAACAGACTTACAGGTGAAGTGTTGCCTCACCGGGAAGGATTGTTTAGGGCCCTGAATGATGGTGAGGGAGGAGGTGTAGGGGCAGGTTCCAAGGGTAAGTACCAGGAGGAAGATCAGTGGGGAGGGATGAATGGACAGGGGAGTTGTGTAGGGAGTGATCCCTGCAGAAAACAGAAAGTTGGGGGGAAGGAAAGATGTACTTGGTGGTGGGATCCCGTTGGAGATGGCGGAAGTTCCGGTGAATTATGTGCTGGATGCGGAAGCTAGTGGGGTGCTAGGTGAGGACAAGAGGAACTCTATCTCTGGTGGGGTGAGGACAGATGTGCACAAAATGGAAGAGATGCAGGGGAGGGCAGCATTGATGGTGGAGGAAGGAAAGCCCCTTTCTTTGAAGAAGGAGGACATCTCATTAGTTCTGGAATGAAAAGCCTCATCCTGAGAGCAGATGCAGCAGAGATAGAGGAATTGAGGGAAGGATGTGGCATTTTTACAAGTGACAGGGTGACAGGGTGGGATGAGGTATAGTCCAGGTAGCTGTGAGCTGTGGGTTTGTAAAAGGTATCAGTAGATAGACTGTCTCTAGAGATAGAGACACAGAGATCAAGAAAGGGAAGGCAGATGTCAGAAATGGAGCAGGTAAATTTGAGGGCAGAGTGGAAGATGGAGGCAAAGTTGATGAATTCGACAAGCTCAGCATGGATGTAGGAAGCAGCACCAATGTAGTCGTTGATGCAGCGTAGGAAACGTGGGGGAGTGATACTGGTGTAGGCTAGGAACGTAGACTGTTCCACATTGCTGACTAAAAGGCAGGCATAGCTGGGACCCATGTCAGTGCCCATGGCTACACCTTTGGTTGGGAGGAAGTGGGAGGAGCCAAAGGAGAAATTATTAAGAGTGAGGACCTTCTCTGTCAGACGGAGGAGAATGCTGATGGTGGGGAACAGGTTAGGTCTGTTGTCTAGAAAGAAGCAGAGAGATTTAAGGCCCTCCTGATGGGGGATGGAAGTGTATAGGGATGGCATCCATGGTGAAAATGAGATGATCTGGGCTTGGGAACTTGGAAGCAGTTGAAAAGATCCAGAGTGTGTGAAGTGTCATGGATTTGGATAGGAAGTGGCTGAACCAGGGAGGATAAAAACTGAGTTGAGGTATGCAGATATAAGTTCGGTGGAGCAGGAACAAGCAGTAACAATGGGTCTACCTGGGCGGGCAGGCAGGTTTATGGGTCTTAGGGAGGAGGTACAAACGGAAGGTGTAGGTTAAGGCAACTTTGAAGTTGGTGGCAGTGGATGGGAGATTTCCTGAGTTAATAAAGTCAGTGATAGTGTGGGGACAACAGTTTGGTGCTTCTTAGTGTGGTGGTGTTCGAGGGGTAAGTAAGAGGAGGTGTCTGAGAGTTGTTGCTGGGCCTCAGCAAGGTAGGGTGAGGTCAGTCTGCCAGACTACTACAGCACTGCCCTTGTCTGCGTGATTGATGGTGAGGTTGGGATTAGTGCGGGGAGAGTGGACAGCTGCACATTCAGAAGGAGTGAGGTTAGAATTGGGGGGAGGAGTGTTAAAAGCGAGATGGTTGATATCTCGTCAGCAGTTAGCAATGAAAAGATCCAGAGCAGGCCGAAGACCAGATTGTGGTGTCCAGAAAGAGGAGAAGGACTGAAGACAGGAGAAGGAGTTTGTCAGTGCAGACTAGAGAGTCCTTGATAAAGATGTCGGCACAGAGACAGAGGTGGCGGAAGAAGAGCTCAGCATCATGGTGGGCACAGAACTCACTGAGATGTGGGCATGGGGAAAAAGGTGAGCCCCTTACTGAGGAGTTCTACACCCTAATCCAACAGATGCTAAGAGAATATCCCAAGGAAGAGGTTGAGATTTTTCTGCTTGAGAGTGGGTTTTCAATAAGAGGATGTAGTTATAGGACGAACAAGATGGTCATTTAAAACTGAAGCAGGTACAAATTTCTTCTCAGAGAATGCAGCAAATCTCGGGAGTTCTCTTCAGTGGACGATGGTGGAAACTGGATCTATGGAGGTATTCAGAGAGGAAGTAAATCAATTTTTGAATGTTTGAGGAGTTGAGAACTGACAAAGAAGGAGAGATTTTTCCTGGGGCAGATCATCGATAATTGTATTGAATGGCAGGGCAGGTTTGAGGAGTTAGGTGACATATCCCTGCACCTACATTACTGTGTTTCAATGACAGGGTGCAAATTTCTCCACAGATTCCAAACGCAGAGCTTATTTCAATTTTGTTGCTATTGCACTTGCAGGTTTGTGGAACCCCAGAATACATCGCACCTGAAGTAATTTTGCGGCAAGGATATGGCAAGCCAGTGGATTGGTGGGCCATGGGGATAATTCTTTATGAATTTGTCGTTGGCTGCGTGCCTTTCTTTGGAGACACGCCTGAGGAACTCTTCGGACAAGTGATTAGTGGTGAGCATCGCTGGGATTAGGGTGATCAATAACCTTATGTTAAAGAGAAGGTGATGACCTAGATTTTACAAATGTACTTTATAAGTTGAAGACAGAGGGTTTATTTTTAATTCCATTTTTAATTACATTGTTAAGCTCTATGTAATTGTGTTCAGTTGTTCTGCAGTGAAGCCTAGCCTGTGGTGTGCACCAGAAGTTAGCCCTGATAACTATATTAAATTAGCTGTGCTTTGACCGACCCAAGCTGTTTTTGCTTGGTCAGTTTGAACTTGAGTTTCATATGTATTAATTTTACCCCAGAAGTCTGGCTGTTCTTGGTATTGGTTTATTATTGTCATATGTACCAAGTTACAGTGAAAAGCTTTTGTGTGCCATCCGCAGAGATAATGCCATACATAATTCAATCAAAGTAGTCAGTAATCAGGAGGAAGAATATATTGTTAGTTGCAGAGAAAGTGTAGCGCAGATGGACAATGAAGTTCAAAGGAGCAATTAAAGTGCTAGTGTTATAGATTTTTTAAAGCTCTCTGGCGTTAACCTGTCTCTTGGAAAGCACTTTCTAGCATCTCTTGCTGGGCTGCTACCTACTTCTGCAGTACACCTCTCTTCTGCAAGCGCTGAGTAGAGCATTTGCACACCCAGCTGGCCAAAGTGGGAAATAACATCTCTTCTACCTTATTGTTTCTCAAGCACTTGTTTTGCTTGGTGCTCAAGTTTATAAAAGGAAATACATTAGACAGATGTTTCATTTCAAGGATTTAAAGAAAGATATCATTAAGACACCAATGCTGCTGTGCTTGTATTGCTAACGACACTTATTAACATTAATATTTTTGTTACGAAGAATTTTCCAAAGAGCATTTTTTTGGCTATTGAGAATAATGACATAACAAGAGCTAACACTGGAAATTATCCGCAGATCATGTAGAATTTTGAAAACAAAACAAATATTGACCTTTTTTCAGAAATCTTTTGTTTTTTTTTGGATTTCTATTTTACACTTAGTTAAGCATCTGGGAAAATTGTCTTTGTTTAGAGATTGTGGACTTGGGTATCTTATTCCAAGCCAGGCAACTGCAGTACTGTAATACTACAGCTGTCCAGAGACTAACAAGTCAAGTCTGTTTCATCTTGTTTTATCATGTGCTGCGGTGAGAGAGGCTGTGGGAATTGAGTGATTAATTAAGAGCACCGTGAATGGCTCAGGGTGCCCAGTGGCTCATTTGCATATTCATGTATCATTTCCACATGATGTAATTACATTTATAGAGCAGCCTGCTGGCTAAACAAACCAGAATAAATTTATTTCTCAGTTGTTTGGTATCACAGTCATGAGCAGTTGTTCATAGAATTGCAAATTAGGTCTGCAAAAATAAATTTAGTGATCACTAATTTCATTTTTTTTTAGTTGCTGGAATCCAATTAAATTATAACCTTTGATTTATGGTTCATTTGTGTTTATGTGAAGTATAACTGTGCCTTTGCTCAGGACCATTTATGGCGGTTTTGTAATTGGGTGCATCTGCCAACTATTTTGTAAATTGGTCTTAATATTTGCTTAAGTGATTCTTTAAATGGGGGGAGGTCACTATTGTTCGGCCTAACATTTAGACTGTAAGATATAGGAGCAGGGTTAGGCTACTTGGCCATTGAGTTTACTCTGCCATTCTATCATGGCTGATTTATTATGCCTCTCAATCCCATTCGCCTCATAACCTTTGACGCCCTTACTAATTAAGAACCTATCAACTTCTGCTGTAAATATACCCAATGTCCTGGCCTCCCCAGCCGTCCCTGGGCAGTGAATTCCACCATTTGGCTAAAGAAATTCCTCCTGGTCTCTATTCTAAAGGGATGTCCTTGTATTCTGAGGCTATGCCCTCTGATCCTAGACTCCCCCCACCAAAGGAAACACACTCTCCGTGTCCTCTGTGTCCAGGCTTTTCAATATTCAACATTTCTTTGGCATTCTCCTCTCCACCCCCCAACCAAATGCTCCTGTTAACCCTTTCATTGCTGCAACCATTCTCATGAACCTCCTCTGCACCCTGTCCAGTGCTAAACAAACAATCTGAAGTGTAACATAACCCACTCTTGGTGCTGCTTCCATTAATGCACTGACAATTTGCTCAATTTTGTGAAAGGTTGTGGCATTGAAATCCCAGTTCTGTGTGTATGATCATCTTGTGTCTTTCCTGTGGTTGTGAAGACAGTGGGTGTGAGCGCTCTTTCAGTTTTGTGTCCTCAGTTCCTTCAGTTGGGGAACAATAAAAGGCATTTTCAAAGTAAATGGAGCTATTTTCTTTCAGTGCTAAAACTTTTCCTCTTACCAGCCATCCTCAGAGTTGGAGTTAGTTCACCTAACACTTGGTAGAAGGTTCTTGTGTTAGACATTGGGTACCAGATTCAGTGCGACCTCTTGTCCGTGTTGCAGAGTTTGCCCAATATTTGTGCTTAAATGAGAGAAAACATAAATCTTCCGTCCTTGAGCACCCGTCAAGTTAGATTGTTCATAGGGTAGGGCAACATGACTAACAAGTCATTTTAATATAAATCACTGTGCATGTAGCTCATGCTCGGAGGGCTCAACTGGTGCGGGTGGCTCTTCGGCTGCAGTTCACACCTGCCTTAATAGTATTGATGTTTCTAGGTAATGCCCTCAACTTGGGGAAAGTTTTATTTTCTTCTAGTTTACCCCTTCTGTTTCTTTGTGTTTTTTAGATGAGATAAACTGGCCAGAAGGCGATGAAGCTCCTGCATCAGAGGCTCAGGAGCTGATCACTCTGCTACTCAGGCAGAACCCTTTGGAGAGAATGGGGACAGGTACCACAAAACGATTTACCATCCTGATGCTCTGCAAATAGCACATTACTCTGAGAATCCCAGTTCTGTGTGTATGAGCTAGCGGTCAGCTGTAAGTGTCTTTCCTGTGGATTGCAAGACACACACAAAATGCTGGAACTCAGCAAGACAAGCAGCATCCACAGAGAGGAATGAACAGTCAGTGTTTCAGGCCAAGATGATGAAGTGTCTTGGGCTGAACATTGACTGTTTTTCTGTGTGTTACTCATAATTTGATGAGTATTGTGCTGAGCATTTGTTCTGTTTAACAGTTTTGTTCTTTGTAATCAAATTATTTGAATCTTAATTAAAGAAAGACTTGATCATCATGTTCAGACAACTTCCCATTTCTTTAAACAGTAGACAACCTTTAGCTGAAGTGTTCATTGTACAGAATCAAAACTGCAGAACTATCACCAAAAAGATATTTACTGTATGAAGAACTGATGCTATTTAATTGTAGGCCCAATTTCTGATGACTTTTTCTACCAGTAGAGAAGTTGAATGGATCATTGAATAGCTGCCTTGAGTGGTTCATGTGGAATTAATCTGGTCATCATGAATGCAGTTTGGAATTATTCCGTTTACTGCAGTTTATGTATGTGTAATCTGGGGGTTTTCCTACCACAGGAGTAAAACAAGCCAATTAATTTATTTATGAGTTGTTTTAATTAATGTTAGGGATTTGCAGAAGTACTGCAGGCTACAGAACATGGACACTTTTCCCATTGATTCTCCGGAATCTCATCTATCTTATTTAGTATGTTATGACATGCTTAGCAAGAACTAGTTGTGGCCGATTAGAATCTGGTATAATTTTGAAACTAAACAAACTCATTGTAGAACAAATAAATATACAGCAAGTGTAAGTATACCATACAAAGGAATGGTAATAACTTAAATCACCTTATTTAGCTTTAGGAAAATTAACCACTTTTGCAGCCAGTAGCTGTATCTAAATTCATTTTTAGTTAATATGCATGACTGAGTTTTATTGTCCATCCTCAATTGCCCTTGAGAAGATGGTGGTGAGCCAGAAGACTACAAGATATAGGTGCAGAATTAAGTGATTAGGCCCATCAAGTGTCCTCTGCCATTTATTCATAGTTGACTTTTTTCAACTGCATTCTCCTGCCTTAACCCCTCTACCAATCAGGCACCTATCACTCTCAATGACTTGACCTGCCCAGCCGTCTGCGGCAGCAAGTTCCACAGGTTCACTACCCTCTAGATAAAGAAATTCCACCTCTTAGTTTTAAAGGGATGTCCCTTTATTCTAAGGCTGTGCCCTCATAGTCCTGAGCCGGTAACAGATCAGAACCACTGCAGTCTCCCTTGTAATCGGCTATTGATGGTTCCAGCATTTAGATCAAGTTACAATGATAGAACAATGACGTTTGGAGAACCTGCAGCTGGTGTTGCTGCAAGTACTCTTGTCTCTGTTCTTCTAGGTGGTGGAGAAGCCAGTGTGAGTGTTATAGATGGCGCACACATTTCATCCATGATGTTTCATCATCTTAATATAGCTTTAGAACCATGAATCGTCAAACATCTCACTATAAGGAGATGATCAGTAAGCATTCTGTGAAGATTTTTGGCATGTTGCTAGGGTATTCCAATACTTTTCCCGTAGCGTGGTATATTCCTCCTGTAAGTGGGCTTTCATCTTGAAAGATGGTCAAACAACCTCTTAATGAACAACCCTCTGATGAAAGAGATTGTTCTCTTATTTTTTGACTTGCTCTCAGTGACAATTATAAGTGGGGAAACTTTCATTTCCATAATTGATTAAAGTTCCACAAAAACTTTCACCCATACAATAGCTACATTCATAAGTTTCAGAAAAGCTTATATTACTTTCTGTGCTCTGATAATTACACTTCAGTCCATCCTTCTGCTGTTTGTTCTCTGGGTTTGACCCTGTTCTGTATTGAAGCACCTGAAACTGAACACAATATTGTCCCAGCAACACACATCAAAGTTGCTGGTGAACGCAGCAGGCCAGGCAGCATCTCTAGGAAGAGGTACAGTCGACGTTTCAGGCCGAGACCCTTCGTCAAGACAGTCCTGATGAAGGTCTCGGCCTGAAACGTCGACTGTACCTCTTCCTAGAGATGCTGCCTGGCCTGCTGCGTTCACCAGCAACTTTTATGTGTGTTGCTTGAATATCCAGCATCTGCAGAATTCCTGTTGTTTACAATATTGTCCCAATTGCTTTAATCAAATCTATAATATGTAGGCAGATTTCCTTAAGAAAATATAGTCAGTTGCTCTTCCTCATTTTCACTTCTTCCTTCCCTCATTCAGTGTTTGAATTCTGATTCTGTTCCCACTAACCTTTGAATTGTTTCTGTACTTAATGGTTTTCACCTTTGATGCTACCCAGATGCTGATGTCCTGTCCAATTGCACCAAACATACCAAATAAACTAAACTCCTTTCTCTGAAGCTCTCTCCATATAGTTGCCTTTAGAATTTTTGCCTAACTTTGCTGTAAGTTGATGTTGGAATCACTCCATTCAAGTTTCTACACTGTCATTGTGCAAAACCAGTGACCTTTAGTCACAAATTGTGCTGGGCAGTACTCAAGCTCGCCACAGTTCTGGCGCAAATGTAGCATGCCCACAACTCAGTGACCTTAAACAAACATCTTTGGAATATGGGAGAATTGGGAGCAGCTGAAGGAAACTTGCATGGTCACGGGGAAAATGTACAAACTCCTTACAGGAAATTGAAACTCAATCAGTGGTCGCTGGCGCTGTAAAAGTGTTACATGTAACGCTTTGCTACTGTCCTACCCTGTACTCCTAACATGGTGAAACACCACCAACCACTTGGAATGACTCTCACTTATTGTTTAGGTGGCTGCCCTCCATTATTTAGCCAGTCGCTGCTGGGGGCAACAGCTTCACTGGAGCCTTTTGTCATGTCTCACCTGTGATTTCTAATCCCATAGCTCATCTGTTGCTGAAAAGTTCAGTCAAATCATTGCTCGTAAAGGAAAATTATTCCAGTGCTGTCTTGGTTGTACAAATATCTTCTCATCCTTAGCATTGTGACATATACGAAAATGCTGGAGGAACTCAGCAGGTCAGGCAGCATCTATAGAAAGGAATAAACAGTTGACATTTTGGGCTGAGACCCTTCATCAGGACTGGAAAGGAAATGGTGGGGCGAGCCAGACTAAGAAGTTGGGAGGAGAGGAAGGAGTACAAGCTAGAAGGTGATAGATGAAGCTGGGTTAGAGGGAAGATAGGTAGGGGAAGGGTAGTGAAGTGAGAAGCTGGGAGGTAATAGGTGGAAAAGGTAAAGGGCTGAAGAAGGAATCTGATAGGAGAGGACAGTGAACCATGGGAGAAAGGGAAGGAGGAGGGGCACCAGAGAGAGGTGATAGGCAGGTGAGGAGAAGAGGAGGTCAGAGAGGAGGCGGACTAGGGAATGGAAGAAGGGAGAAGAGGGGGTTACTGGAACTTAGAGAAATTGATGTTCATGCCTTCAGGTTGGAGGCTTCCCAGAAGGAATTTGAGGTGTTGCTCCTCCAACCTGAGAGTGGCCTCATCTTAAGCCTTGTTTTCTGGCCCTCATCTTAAATGGTTCAGTGGCTCCATTTAATATCAGAGAATATCAAACAACCTGAAATTCTTACTCTTCACAGACATCCACAAAACAGAAGAAAACTCCAAAGAATGAATGACAAGAGAACGCTAGACCCCCAAAGTCCCCCCCTCCCATGCACAAGCAGCAGCAAAGCATCAGCCCTCCCCCTCCTCCTACCCCCCACCTGCCTCAGCAAAAGCATCAGCCCCCCACCCCCTCCATGCAAGCAACAGCAAAGCCCCCACAGAGACTATGATCTAGGGTCCGTCAAAAATCACTCACTGTTCATCCCAAAAGTTTGATGCCACAGGCTCTCTCTCTCAATGAGCGAGAGGGGAGACCAACAGCTCGCTGTTTTGATGTTAATCTACAGCATTGCTTATTTTAATAGCAGCTTCTGAAAATATCAAAAATCTTAGGCCGCCCAGCAAGCTCCGAGAGGCACTTTGAAAAGAAGAGACATTGGAGAGAAGAATATAAACTGTTTCCCAGATGGACTGGAAGAAGTCGCCCCTGTGGCATCATCACCAAATCCCACTCACCCTTCGATCCTGTTTACATTAGCTCCACCTTCCGCAGTTCATGACCTTGCTGTTGGTCACGTTAATCTCTTCTGGCCCGATGTCCAATTCTGAGATCCTGGTCCTTCCTCTCACATCATTGGTGACTGCAATAAAACAGAGATTGATGGGAAAACTCAGCAGGTCAGGCAGCAGCTGTGGAGAGAGAAACAGTGCAAGTTTCAGATCAGTGACCTTCCATCAGATCTGAAAAATATTCATTGATCTAAAACATTAAACTGGTTTTCTTTGATGTCATTCTGACCGGCTGAGTATTTCAGCACTCTCTGTTAGCTCAGATTTCCTGTGTTTTACCTGTTGGCCTTCAGGTCCTCAACTGTTGAAACTTAAAGCTTTGAAATTTTTCTTTCTTGTCACCTTAAAGTCCTTGTAAACCAAGCCTTTGTTCACTCTAGTAACGCCGTGTCACCCTGTTACTACCCTGAAAAGCATTTCAGTATTGTACATAAAGGATGGGAGTCCATTGCTAATAATATTTGGTGGAGCGACCCACACAAAATGCTGGAAGAACTTGTGGAGGTTACAGGAAAAGATTCTGTGATGTATGCTTCTACTGAATTCAGACAAGTGCAGCATATCAGTGACTTGTTCCTTCAGTATTATCTGTTCTAAATATTTTTAAATGTATGACTGTTCGCTTGCTTACAATGTCTCTACTGTGCCCTCTTGCTCCCTCAGGTGGTGCCTATGAGGTAAAGCAGCACAGATTTTTCCACGATTTGGACTGGAATGGACTGCTGAGGCAGAAGGCAGAATTCATCCCTCAGCTGGAGTCCGAGGATGATACCAGCTATTTTGACAGTAAGTGTTGAAACTGAGAAGTTCACTGAGAATTTCTTGCTTGTTACGGATAGAAGACATTGCCCGATTTCCTTATTGAAAAGATTCCTGTATGACACTGTGCGAATATTAGAATTTCAAATATAGTTATGCAGTGCTGTTATGCTTGTCACTTAATACCATTCATGATCTTATTGGAGGATGTCTCTGCAACCTTTAATTCATAGAGCTTGCTATAATGAAGAATGTGATACTTTTGGAAATCCTGTGATTGTTTATAAAAATGGAAAAAATATATATATTTTAGCCTGGTATTAATCTGGCTGTATCTAGGATGGAAAGTACCTGATGCAATCACCAGCCCACCTATCCTTCCCCGCGTCTCCTCTTCACCCCCCCGTCTCCTCTTCACCCCTCCCCGTCTCCTCTTCACCCCCCTGTTCCTCTTCGCCCCTCCCCGTCTCCTCTTCACCCTCCCCCCGTCTCCTCTTCACCCTCCCCCGTCTCCTCTTCACCCCTCCCCCGTCTCCTCTTCACCCCTCCCCCCGTCTCCTCTTCACCGCTCCCCCGTCTTCTCTTCCCTCCTCCCCCGTCTCCCCTTCTCCCCCAGTCCATCTGCCTTAGCATGAATATGAGGTCAGGAATTTCCAATGCCCGGAAGCTGTCTGATTGCCTTCAGGAAGTGTGGTGGGAGTAGAGAGGTTATCAGAAAGGGTCTGCCAACTACTTAGTACTGGGGTAAAGTTGAAGGGAAAAAAGTTTCAATGGGAAAGTGAGGGTAAAAGCATAATTGAAAAGATGGAAGTCTGGAAGAGTCTTAAATGTTCATTGCTTTTTAGCTTCTGTTTTCTCTTCTTGGAGGGTGTATCTGGCAATAAAGCCACAGCAGCTTCCCATCTTAGGTTTCTGATTACAGAGATGAACAAGCCTCACTGTAGAAAGGGATCTGGATAGAATAAAAACAACCTGCTTTTGAGGAGTTATTCTAGCTATCTGCTCAGAAGAACCTAGTAAAAGGGAGTAAGTGATTGGTGTTTGAGTTTATAAACTGATTTTTAATTCAGCACTGGGTGGGCAAATTGAAACAGACTGTGTCATTCTTACCTAATAATGTGACAGAAGTTAATTTTGTAAAGCAGTATGAAAGCTTAGGTTCATTGTTTATATTTGTAAATGGGTCTTTCCATGATTTTTTTTGAAGAGCAAAATTCTAATTTGTTTGTTTATTAAGCTGTTTTGTGACTACTTTTAGCTCGGTCGGAGAGATACCATCATATGGAAACGGAGGAGGAGGAGGAAGAGACAAATGAAGAGGATTTTAATTTGGAAATAAGACAGTTTTCATCATGTTCCCACCGGTTTAACAAAGTGAGCACAATTGCAAATCATGTTACTACTTTATTTAAAGTTACTTGTAAATATCATTATCTTGATCTGCATATGCAGATGAAAATATTATCTGTACAAATGGATTCCATATTTGTATCTCTATCTGCTGCTCCCATCCCCACCCCCACAACTCTACTTCCTCACTGCCTTTCTTTACACTGCCTTTCTTTGCAGCTCAAAGTTTTGCAAAGTTTTGGCATCCACTTGGAATGAGCTACAGTTAAACCTTGGGCAGATAAAGTCATCCAAAACCACTGATCTCATCAACTGTCATTGTGTTTCTGATCTCATCAACTGTCATTATGTTTACTTTCTACTTTATTTTTGCTCGGCTATGTTTCGTAAAAACCAATCAAGAATTATACCCGTCAACCTGTTGTCTCCCAAGGTTTATAAAAGCATGGATCGAATATCACACATTGATGAGAAACGATTCATGGAGAAGATCCAAGTGGAGAAGGACAATACAGGTGGGAAACTAAAGAAGGCCAACACTTTACATGTTGACTCACTGACCTGGATTCCTGACTCTGAAATGTGAGTATTGTACAGCTGTGCAAAATGCAGTCTTCTGAGCCTTTCATTAGATTCAAACTAATTCTTCAAACTAATACCAGTCATTTTGTGTAGTTTAATGAATGACAGATTGTACTTTAAGTGTCGTGATGCAAATGAGTATGTGGAAAAATATCTTAATCAAAGGAAGTTGATGAATTTGTTTTGAACGCTTGGAATTGACAGCTGTACTGAATGTTGTGCAGACATTCCCTTGCTCGTCACTCATGTTCAGCATGTCGTAGAGCTTCAAGCCATCCAGTTTATTCATAGTAGATTAGTTATCACTTAATTAGTTAACTCACTACACCTGCCAACCGTGTGAGGAACTCTGGAATCGCTGAATTACTGACTTGGTTCATTGCTTAAGATAGCAGAGCAAAATCAAACTTGTGACAAATAGTTTCGACAGATCCATTGTCTTATTGTTTGGATGTGAATTAAATAATTTTGACTTGCACCCTGCTCATAACATAAAGTTAATTTTAATGGACAGATTGCATCAGAATCCTTCTACAGGAGACTTTTGGAAAGAACGGTTTTGAGGACTGCAGTGGATTAACATTCTGGGTTTTATAATTCAGAGCTGACTTGAAATAGTGTGTAGTATCAATGTATTTTAAATGCAGTGTCAGGCAAATGAACTGAGGTGTTCCTGGTAAGGGATAAAAGAAGCATAAATGCCATCATCTGTTGCTCAATAGTTTCATTTAATATCAGGTAAATGTATACAATATACATCCTGAGATTCTCTTTCTTTGCAGACACTCATGAAAACAGGTGAATGCCCCAAAGAATGTGACAGTTAAAATCCCCCACTCCCCCTCCTATGCACAGCAGCAGCGAAGCAACGACCCTCCCCCACCCCCATCCATTTGACCCTCCCCTACCCCCACCCACTTCACCTTCCCCCACCCCGTCCACCACCCTCCCCCTCATCCACTTCACCCTCCCCCTCCCTGTCCACTTCACCTTCCCCCACCCCGTCCACTTCACCCTACCTCTCCCCATCCACCCTCCCCCACCCCCATCCACTTCACCCTGCCCCACCCGTCCACTTCACCCTCACCCTCCCCCACCCCCACCCGCTGTTCTCTCCCGTGCTGAGTCAGTCGGTGGCACTGGCTTAGAATCAGCCTGTCCACAGGGCCGCGAAATCTCAGATCCCTAAAGGTGCGCTCGTCTTCTAGGCCACCTCCTTGGTATATCGAAAAGCGGCCGACCATGAGCCCTTGGGAGCAGGTCCCACCACCACAAGAAACCAACGTCTGAGGGTAACTCCAGGTCAGGTCTTTAACAGAACCCCATCCGCCCTGAAAAGGCAAAGGAGAGGCATCAAAGCTGATTTGTTGACAAACACAAAGGAGTTGTAACTTAGTGCCATCACGACTCTGCCTCTGCCTACATCAGAGGCAAATTTCAGGATATATGATACATTTCTCAAGTCATTGGCCTACTGGTGGCATTCTGACTTGCCTACAGAGGGGAAGAGAGAGTTAACATGCAACTCCAAATAACACATCACCTTGGTACACACATCACCGATGATCTTACCTGGACTGTACACACCGGCATTGTGGCAAAAAAAGCACAACAGTGTCTCTTCCGCCTTAGGCGATTAAAGAAGTTCAGCATCAGCCCCTAAATCCTCAAGACCTTCCACAGGGGCACCATTAAGAGTATACTGGCTGGCAGTATCACTGCCTTGTATGGGAACTGCACCAACCTTGATCGCTGGGCACTGCAGAGAGTGTTACGGACAGCCCAGCGCATCTGTGGATGTGAACTTCCCTCCATTGAGGGCATTTACAGCAGCAGATGCAGAAAGAAGGCCTGGAAGATCATTTCACTGGAAGAAGATCATCTCCAGTCACTTTAGCCATAAACTGTTTCAGCTGCTTCTGTCTGGCGAACCCTATCACAGCATTAAAGCCAGGACCAACAGGCTACATGGCAGCTGCTTTCTACAAACCATCAGACTTTTAAATTCACGCGTCTGTACATTGCAACGGAGTCATAGCGCAAAGATTTTTACTTCCTCACGCTGTGAGATGGATGTAAGATTTAAATAAATTCTAAATTCTAACTTTGCTGTCTAAGCACCATGCCATTGTGCTGGTAAGAGAATCATTCTTATATTGTCACTATAAACAGATAGATTATCAATAGGACTATCAATAGCAAGTAGGCAATATCTAAACCTCTAGTGCAATAGATATAAGCCCATAAGACTGTAGAAGCTGAAGTTACTCGTCTGAAAGCCAAGCAAGTTGAGGCGAGCTTTAAGAGGTACCATGCAGAAAGAAGGAACTGCTTCAGGTAGCAGCAGATTCATTAACTGGAGAATTGGGATTGAAGGTAATTGGTAAAAATAAAGTTGAGATGAACAGACATTTCTTTATACAGCAGGTTCTCTGCATCAGAACTGTCAGAAGATGATGGAAGCAAGTATGATAAGAACTGTCAAAGCTGAATTAGTACAAAAAGACTGCGATTGTGATGGCTATGGAGAAAAACAGAGTTCATTAAACAGTTTGTCCAAAGAACTGGCACAATCCAGATGGGGTTATATGTCTGTTCTGTGTTTATCTGAGAGTTTATTGACATGAGCCCAAGTGCAGTGAGTTAGTTACATGAAAATACTTGCCTGTGGGTAGAAACTATACACAGAATATAAATTGGAGAGAGAGCAGGAAGAAGAAGACAATTAGAGACAAGTCTGTAGTAATACGAGAAGTGGTCCGCAGTGCTCAGAGATTTAAGGAAATTAAAAATTAGCTTCATTTGTCACATACACTGTACATCAGTGATCCTGTGTCAAATCACATCAGCAAGGGTGTGCTGTCGCCAGCCCGCAAGCATCGCCGCACTTCCAGCGTCAACATAGCATGCCCACAACTGTCTTAACCCGTGCGTCATCTGGAACGTGGGAGGAAACCGTAGCACCTGGAGGAAACCCACCGGATCATAGGGAGAACGTACAAACAAATAGCAGCGGGAATGGCACTCCAATCGGTAATCGCTGGCGCTGTAAAGGGATTAGCAGTCGTGGGGGTAGGACAAATGATCTAAGGAAGGAGATTGGAGATTCAGGAGACCGGTATCTGATGAGGTACTGACAGCAGGTGTACCATGAATAATGAATGAAAGAGCAGCAGTCATTTATCAAACTGGCATTTCTGAGGAGGTAACTGAAGGCATGCCTTCCTAACAGTGACTCCAGTGAAATGTCAAATTTGGAAAGTTCACTGCTGAAGGAATCCCTAATGTAAAATTTCAGTCTATTAAGTGGATTGCCTGCGCCAAAGTGCACACTCGTAATTGTAGAGTACAGGGGGCACATGGTGGAAATCCTGCTTTTTCTGTCAGTCATATGCTTGGAGTGTAATGCATATGGTTTGAACTCCACTTTGGTTCCAGTTGCAGGACTCAAGGTGCATAAATTACAAATGTGAACACTCAGCACAGGTACCACGATTTAAACGTACTTTAATGCATACTTGACAATCTATGATCTGCAGGATATGAGAAAGTGCTGGTTCTCGGCTGGGCAAGGTTGTTTCATTGGCCAGCACAAACACGATGAGGCAAACAGTAACTTTCTGTGGTGATTAATTCAACTGGGAGAAATTTCTTCCTAGCTGAATTTGCATGGTATTATCAAGTCCACTATTTCTGGTATGGAAGAAAACTGGAAACCCTGTTTAGTAAACGAATCTTGTTTATATTGTGTTCAGGCAACACCTGTCCCTCTCTCATTCATCAAGCAGCGAGAACAACAACTGCTATCATCGTTCTGGGATGCTGCCGAGCTTTGCTATCTCTGCTGAAGATGATGAGTCTCTGTCTCACGAAGGCTGCAGCAGGGACCAGGACAAGATCATGTTTTCCATAGGAGTATCACAGGATGAGATTGATGCAACCACTCCAAGCACCATCAGTAGCTCGACTCTGTCAGGTGCGTTTAGTGGGATATGAACCACATGTATGGCAGGTTGGGTTCATGATGAGGTCATTGAGAGATATCATCAAGGAAGTGGGCCCTTTGGCCCATTAGGTCCGTGCTAAACTCCAAACCATTTTGTTGTCCTCACATTCCCATCCGCTGCCCTGAGATTCTCCCAATCACCTGTACACTTTGGGAAGTTAGTTGCCAATTAGCTTAGCAACTCATACATATTTGGAATGGGGAGGAAGCCAGAGCACCTGGAGAAAATCTGCTTATGCCTTTTAATACCTTTTGATTTAATTTCCATAAACTCAGAACGTTGAGGGCTAGCACAAAGTTAAAGGGGGAATTGTACAACATATCCCACACTCTAACCACAAAGAGATTCTGTAGATACTGGAAAACCAGAGCAACATGCACACACAGACACAAACACAGACACAGACACACACACGCACACGCACACACACACACACAGAGACACGCGCACACACACAGACACACACGCGCACACACACAGACACAGAGACACACAGACACACACACACACACAGACACGCACGCACACAGACACGCACAGACACGCACAGACACACGCACAGACACACACACACAGACACGCACACACACACACAGACACGCACACACACAGACACACACACACACGCACAGACACACACACACGTACACAGACACAGAGACACACACACAGACACAGACACACACACAGAGACACACAGACACAGACACAGACACACACACAGACACAGAGACACACACACACAGACGCACACGCACACACACACACAGACACGCAAACACACACACACAGACGCACACGCACACACACACAGACACGCAAACACACACACAGACACACACAGACACAGAGACACAGACACACGCACAGACACAGACACACAGACACGCACAGACACACACACACGCACAGACACACACACAGCCACAGACACACACAGAGACACACACACAGACACAGAGACACACAGACACAGAGACACACAGACACACACACACAGACACAGACACAGACACAGACACACACACACAGACACAGACACGCACGCACAGACACACACACACGCACAGACACACAGACACACGCACAGACACAGACACGCACACACAGAGACAGACACACGCACAGACACAGAGACACACACACACAGACACAGAGACACACACACAGACACAGAGACACACACACAGACACACACACACACACACACACACGCACAGACACGCGCACAGACACACAGACACGCACGCACACACACGCACACACAGACGCACACACACACGCGCACACGCACAGACACACACACACACACACACACACACGCCCACACACACGCACACACATACACAGACACGCACACACACACAGACACACACACACGGACACACACAGACACACACACACGCACAGACACACACAGACACACGCACAGACACACAGACGCACACACGCACAGACACACAGACGCACACGCACAGACACACGCACGCATACAGACACACACAGACACACACACACGCACAGACACAGACACACGCACAGACACAGACACACAGACACAGACACACACGCACGCACAGACACACACGCACGCACAGACACACACGCACGCATACAGACACACACACACACGCACAGACACAGACACAGACACACGCACAGACACAGACACACACACACGCACAGACACACACACAGAGACACAGGCACAGACACACACGCGCACACACACACACCCATAGACACGCACACACACAGACACGCACAGACACACACACGCACACACAGACACGCACAGACACAGACACACGCACACGCGCGCACAGACACGCGCACAGACACACACGCACAGACACGCACACACACACAGACACAGAGACACACAGACACACACACACACACACAGACACAGAGACACACAGACACACACACACACAGAGACACACACAGACACACACACACACACACACAGACACAAACGCAGACACGCACAGACACACACGCACACACACAGACACACACACACAGACACGCACAGACACACACAGACACGCACAGACACAGAGACACACGCACAGACACACACACACTCACAGACACACACGCACACACACACAGACACAGAGACACGCACAGACACACACACACTCACAGACACACACAGACACAGACACACACAGACACAGACACACACACAGACACACACGCACAGACACACACACGCACAGACACACACGCACAGACACAGACACGCGCACACACACACACAAGCACAGACACACAGACACACACACAGACACGCACAGACACACACGCACACGCACGCACGCACAGACACACACACGCGCACACACGCACAGACACACACACACACACACACACACACACCCTGCAGGAACTCAACAGGCCAGGCAGGTCTGTGCAGATCTGTGGAGGGGAATAAACAGTTGTCATTTCAGGCCAAGACCCTCAGCTTTTCCTTCTATTCAGCCATTGTCCAGGGTAGTTACTGAACACCACTACCATGGTTTGGGATCTTCAAATCATTAAACTGTGGGGAGTTTACCTTTCCCTGGAAGCCAGTAGCTGTTACACTCAGATTGTGCCAGATGGAGGTGAGCTTCACCAAAAGGAAGTAATCTCCTGCAGGATATCTGGTCAATTCCTGCCTGCCTTCAGCCCACAGCCTTGCAGATAGATTCGAGGAAGGAGAGCCTAACCGGAAGAGTTGACAGCCCACCTTTGTGTTTTGTGCTGCCATAAAATCTGTCTTTCACATAACATTTTGCAAAGTGCTTTGGTTGGCTTTGGTAGTTCTGTTAAGAGCTGTCTGGTTGACCACAAAGGGCCTGGTGGAATTTTGTATCTGGGTCGTAAATCCAGAGTAGCCCTTCCATTTCTAAAATGAACCACCTTCCATATTTTACACACTGCCAGGTTATCAGCTTGCAAGTCTAGCTCCATACAGTACAATATCAAATAGATTGTATGCAGCAATGAGGTAGCTAGGGTGTCTTGTTCTGCGGGGTTTCTAGGTTAGTTAACACTCGTATGTACTTCATTTCTCACCAACACTGAGAATTCAGCTGGTTCACTAGCTGCTCCTCCTTTCCCATATCAGAGCCTAACCACCAGGCACCGCATAGACACCGCCCTCAAGTTGCCCAAAGAGATCTAATATTTTGTTTAGAATGCCAACTCTATCATAGTTCGAATGTTCAAGAGATTGTCCTGCACATTTATAGCAATACAGAATCCTATTTACTGCTGGGCTTCAATTATTTATGTCGTCAGTAGAGAATCTTACTGCCATCACTTGTCAATCATGCTCTAGATTCTTTACAAATGTTAATAAGTGGGAAGAATGTGGCAGTGAAGCCCATAACCTGTACAACGCTCTTGCAATTATGATTTGAGATTAGACCTTACGGTGTGAAGTTATCTAAATAGATGGAATTCCATTACTGTTTGATCAGGAACATACCGACGTATGTAATATGTGAGTTCAATGGGCTGGGAAATCAAAATATTCATTGCTCCAGTTTCCAGTCAGAGTCATTTCAATATATGGGACAGTGTAACTAAAGTAGCATTGTGTTTCTCATAAACGTTAGTTCAGCTGTCTTCTCTTGTCCTGTTCACATTCAATATTTGTGGCTGCAGATTCTCTAGTGTTTTCTGAGATGGTTATTTTAATTCCAGATGGGGGAAATGAGGTGATTAAAATGGCGGAAGTATTTCAATGAAATATAAGCTGTTTTTCAATTCATTTTGAAATTGCATATTGCTGTGTAATTTTTGCAGACTTCCTGCTTTTGCTGTTGGATTAGTGTGATATTTTCATTTCCATATTTATAAGAGTGTATGCTTAATGCAAAATGAAATGGGAGAAACTGATTGAATGCATCTATCTGTGAACAGTTGGCAGTTTTTCAGAACATCTGGATCAAATTAACTCCAAAAGTGACAGTGTGGAAAGCACAGATACGTCTTCAAAGTCTGCAAGTGACAACCTTCCACAGCTGGCTCGCCAGCGCCTAGAAAGTTCAGAGAAAGAAAGAACAGGCAAAGTGATGAAATCAGCATCTGCCACCGCACTGTCTCTCATGATTCCTGCAGGTAGTCCCAAAACATACTGCATGCTTTACAGTGGACTGCAGTCCAAATAGAGATGGCTGCCTGAGGTTTTCTGAAGATTCCTTCACAATTGAGTTATTTCAGCAAACTCTGTTTTAAACTTGGCCAGGGTAGTGCAGCACTATTACACCTTGGGGTGTCGGAGTTGGGAGTTTAATTCTAAAGCTGTCTGTAAGAAGTTTGTATGTCCTTGCCCTTAGCACGTGTGTTTCCTTCGGGTACTCCAGTTTCCTCCTGCATTCTAAAGGTGTACCAGTTCGGAGGTTAATTGGTCATTGTAAATTGTCCTGGGATTAGGCTCGGGTTCAATAAGGTGGGCTGCTGGATGGAGTAGCTTGTTGGGTCAGCAGGGCCTGTTCTGTGCTGTATCTCAAATGAATGAAATTAACAACTATCCTTAAATGGGATCAAATTTAAGAGAACTACATTTAAATTTAAGATAATGTTAAGAAATAAAAAGGAACACTATTTTCTAAATGGAGAGAAGATTCAGAAATCTGAGATGCAAAGGCAGTTGGGAGCTCTTGTGCAGGATTTCCTAAAGATTCAATTGAAGGTTGAGTCTGTGGCAAGGAAGGCAAATACAATGTTAGCATTCATTTCAAGAGGACTAGAATATTAAAAACAAGAATGTAATGTTGAAACTTTATAAACCACTGGTGAGGCCTCATTTGAAGTATTGTGAGCATTTTGGACCCCTTATCTTAGAAGGGATGTGCTGAAACTGGAGAGAGTTCAAAGGAGGCTCACAAAAATCTTTCTGGGATTAAAAAGTTTGTCATATGAAGAGCCTGTGATGGCTCTGGGCCTGTACTCACTGGAATTCAGAAGAATGAGTGGTGACCTCGCTGAAACCTATCGAATGTTGAAAGGCCTCATTAGAGTGGATGTGGAGAGGATGTTTCCTGTGGTGGGGGAGCCTAAGACCAGAGGTCACAGCCTCAATAGAGGGGTGTCCTTTTACAATGGAGGTGAGGAATTCCTTTAGCCGGAGAGTGGTGAATCCGTGGAATGCGTTGCCACGGGTGGCTGTGGAGGCCAGGTCGTTCGGTATATTTCAGGGAGGGATTGATAAGAGTTTTGATTAGTCAGGGCACGAAGGGATACGGGGCGAAAGCAGAAGATTGGGGCTGAGAAGGGAAATGGATCAGCCATGATGAAATGGCGGAGCAAACTCAGTGGGCCAAATGGCCTAATTCTGCTCCTGTATCTTAATGGTCTTGAAAGCATTGTTTAAGGTTTCACAGAGAATCAAAATAATCTTTCTTGCAATGAGTGTAGAATTTTCTAATCAGTTTTTTTTTTAACGTGCTGTCTGAATAACTTTGGGAAAACCATGTGCTGCTGATATGGCAAAAGTACCCCAGACAACAGCATTACCGCAAATAAAAAAAGAACCTTTCCATTACACCTTTTATAATGTCATGAGGGGAATCAACTATGTACAGAATAGAATAAGGTCAGATTTTATGCCAGATTCTACACTGCCCACTCTATGCTTTAGGATTTATGTTAGGCTTGGAGCATTGACAGTGACCAATGTACTTCTGAAATAAATGCCAATGAGTAATAAAACGTAGCTATCTTCATTAGAAAATGTGTGAATAAGGGAGGGATAAAGTAAAATTAAATTCACTGATCAGCTGTCTTAGCACGAAGTGCTGATCTGCTCAGGTTGTGTGGTAATATCTGTAACCAATCCTATTCTCTGCGGGAAGCCATTTCAAAAGAGTCATAACATTGCCAAACACAAAGGGATTTAAAGAGAATATTTATGCTTAGCATGACGATATGTGCCCAGCAGGGTTTTTGCTGTCAGACCATCTCCCAGTGGAAACACTGAAGAATGCAATATATCTTTTGTGGTTATGGGCACACCGTATATATTTCAAGATAACATTTTCCACAAAATGTAGGCTCACTCTCTTGTGCATCAGTTTATTGAAGGCACAGCCAGAAAAAACAAAAAAAAACCTCCTTGTGTACTTAATGTACCATAGGGATACTCAACCATTGCCTGTGGATCTTTCAGGGACAATGTACTTTCTGGGTTTATAGATACTGCTGGCTGGTTCCCTTTCACTTTGGCTCTGGAGTTTTGGGATACTGTGCACAGCATAGGTAACTTACAACATGTACATGTTAAGCACATTGATTACTCAGAAGCGATGCTTGGTTCCCTGTGCTTGGAATCCATAATTCAAAGAAATAAGCCAATTCTGTATGATACATTGTATATCTTCATTGCATACTTCTGTGGACTGGAGGCTGCAATTAGTCATTTTCTCTTTCTTTTGAGCTTTGAGCTTTCCAGACTGTAGCTTTCATTAGAGACCCAGGAACAAGCTTAGAAGAACAGCAAGCTGGCCGTAAGGATTTAAGATATGATGATGTATGTAACTTTAAAGGAATTGTTGCATATTTTGCAGAACTATGCACAGCATGACTGATGAGCAACTTGTAAGTTTTGTGTGTAGTTAATATGCTTCTGGGTTTATTTAAATAACTATAAATCAAGTTTTGCTTGCTAGAAATAAAAAAAATTCAATTCCTGCTGCTGGGAATTGGTACACAAAAGCATAACTAGTTCCAAGCATCTGCCTCATTTACTTAGACTCTTATATACTACTGGGATGTGCAGTTGTTTTTTGTGGTTTAGGTTGAAGTGGCTGGGGAAAGGAGGGTGGGGGCATTATCAGTCCTCTCAGAAATTCACACATTTTCAGGTATTTTTATGCATTTTCCTGAGTCAGATCAGTTCTAGTCATCTATTCTGCCAGAGGTAGTATCAGAGACATGCAATTCATAATCTACTTTAACTAAACCCACAACCAATCTTAATGATTTTTTTTCTAAGACTTATAGCAATAGTGCTTACTCACACTTTCTACAACAGACAGTCTTCTCCAAACTCTATGTAATGGCTAATCACAAAATTGGAAGAGGCTCTCATGCTGATACCAATGGATATGTATGGTCACTGCTCCAGATGCAGATTAGTTTCCTTTAGTGACACTTTGACGGACTGATTCATGTCAAATTGCCACTATTAGTCCTGTCCTGTTAAGAACATTCTCCCAAAATTCAAAAATTAAACCCCTTTGAACATTGATTCTTAGAAGTAACAAACCTCTATACAAGTTGGAAAGAGGGGACATTATATTCCTGAAGGCAATGGCATAAAATATATTGGTCTCCAGACTGAATCTCATTTCCCAAGGTCCTGCATGGGAACAGTGATCCGTAAATTGTACTCCAAGAAATCCACAGTACATAAACCTACTCAGTCACTTGCACTCACTGCTTGCTTCCCTCGCCCACCCCTCCTCATAGCCATACAATTTCAGTTTACAGCTGACTAACCATAGACCAATGATATCCATCTCTCAGAAAGAATCCTATCTAGTGGGTCCTACTGGGTGGCCAGTAGGCTTTTTATCTCCGGACCAACTGCCTATAATCCATTGCTGTTTAAAAATCCACCACTAACTGCTGTGACACCTGATGATGCTAGATGATATGAGTGAAGTCTTAACTTCTTCCAGCTGTGTTTTCCCACCAATTCATCCATAGCTGAAAAAAGTTTACTTTTATTTCAGATGTGTACGGTGTTTCACCATTGGCTAGTCCAATCTCCCCACATTCTCTCTCGTCTGACCCTTCGTCAAGAGATTCGTCACCCAGCCGGGACTCCTCCACAAGCTCTGGAAGCCCAAAGCCTCCCATAATTATCTACAGCTCAGGAAAGAAGTATGGTTTCACACTACGTGCAATTCGAGTATACATGGGCGATAGTGATGTTTATACAGTCCATCATATTGTTTGGGTGAGTCCACCCGAATTGACAGTGTGCAGATATTCACAGGTTATTGATTTCACAAACTATTGATTTTATTTTATGTTTGGTTACTAGAACGTTGAAGAAGGGAGTGCGGCTCATTCAGCAGGTTTGAAGGCTGGTGATCTCATCACACATGTAAACAGCGAGCCAGTGCTTGGCCTAGTTCACACTGAAGTGGTAGAACTTCTTGTCAAGGTAAACTTAAATGCCAAAAATTATCATCCTCCTTATTGTGGTTCAGCAAGTTTTTAGCATTTTCATAAAATGTACAGAATAATATTTTAATTAGAGTGTGTCAAAATAGTTTTGTACCCTCTATAGGTGAGCAAATTAATTTATTTGTCTTAGAAGCTAATATATTTGCAAATCATGGTCTTTATGTAAATACTTACATTTATTCAATTAATGTTTCTCAAGCATCTCTTAAGTAGGCACCTCCCAGTCTCCACCCAGCTAACAGGAGTCACCTGCCACTCATTCCTAAATCATCACCTGCAACCTATTTAAACCCAGCTCTCATCCACAATCCTTGTTCCACCAGACAGGATTGTGTGAGGAATGTCAGGAAGAGGAGTCAGTAGAACATGTAGTTCTGAGTTGCAGGAAGTATGGGATACAGAGAGAGATGATGAGAATTAAACTAAGGGAGTTGGGGATGCAGGAATTCACATTAAAAGGGTTGCTGGGCATGGGTGAGAGAGCACAAGTCCGGGTATTTTTAGCGTTTTTAAGGGGTACAGGGGTTTTTTATAGAATATGACGAATAAACAGGAATAGGATACTAGGATGGTCAAAGATGGGAGGGTGAAGTGTAGGTTTGTGTTTGTGTGTGTGTGATTGGGTGAGGGGATTTAGAATGTATGTTTAGTGCACATTCTGGAGTAGAGGGTGGCGGTAATGTACCATTAAGCTGGATGCCAACCGCCGTAAAACAAGAGACAGACAGACAATCCTCGTTCCCTCATATGAACCAGCCAGCCTCAACCAGTTGCTCCTAGCCTTCAGTTACTTCGTTGCCTTGCTGTGTTAAGTATCTGTTCTCTCTTATTTTGTGGCCCCTTGTGGCTGGTTATTTTGCAGTTTATTAGTAAGATATTGTTTACTGCTAAATTGTCTCTGCTGCTCTGCTTTGGGGTCAAGCTCATCGATGTTTCCTGACATCGTTGTCAATTGCAAAGCTATGGCAAGATAGTACTACTAGATTTATATTGGAAAATATGGTTATTGAGGGCCGGCTGGTGGCGCAACAACATCGGCGCCAGACCCGGGACTGGAGGTTCCCGGGTTCAAAACCAGTTGGGTCCGCTCTGGAGTACGCTTTCCATCCGTGTCGAGTTGAGTGTCGAGATTGCAACTCGACCTCGTAAACTAAAGGGAAAAATACTACAAAAATGTGTGTGAGAGGAGTGGTGCGCCACACAGTCTTTCTCTCTCGCTCCGCGCCATGAAAAAGACATCATCACGGATGAGCGCACGCGTGCAGACGCGCACGCACATGCCAAAAGAAAAGGAAAATATGGTAATTGTATTTGTTACATATTCAAAAGGCAGCATTTTCCAATTCAGTATTGCAGTGAAGAGCAAATCTGCTTATTGAGCAACATTCTAGGAGGTTCTTACAGCTCCATTAAATGGCAAAGCAGAGGCATTTGAGCCTTTTTTTGGCTCTTTGAGCTGTTTCTGCTGTTTGTCTGTAGACTTCAACCCTGCAGTTGCTTGTCTAAATTAGAATTCAAAGGAACCATAAAATCTGTTCCTACCCCATCTTTGTGTTGTTTTTGTTTTTGCACAAAGCACCTCAAATCTGTATCTTCCACACTTAAACAACAATAGACAATAATTCCTTATTTACTCCTTCAACTATGTTTTCTGATTTTCCTATTATTCTACCTTTGGATTTTTCAGGAATGAGATGGCATTTGTGATAGCATCATGAGTGGATAGCTTCCCCCAGAAATAATTTCCCTATGTTGTAATATCTTTTATTTTCCCCAGCATCAGCAGGTGCTACTGGCTGTCTCTGAGTTCATTTATTAGCCTCTCTATTTATTAAGCACAGATTTATGACAAGGAGCTGTTTATAGAGTTTTCCAATTCAACTTGGTATCACAGAGTTACTTAATTTTTCAAGAGCAATTAGGCATAGAACACCTTGCCATAGAACAACTACAGACCATCTGTCCAAACTGTTGGCATCATGTGAGGCAAATTCATAGAATCAGGTTCGTACAGCACAGAAACTGATCTTTTTGTCTCACCACACCCGTGATTACCTTTTCTAGCACAATTGCACTAATCCCATTTGCCTGCGGTATCCTATGACACTTTGCCTATTTAAGTGTCTAAATATCTCTGAAGTGTACTGATAGTCTCTGACTCCACCACCTCTCTGGTTGTCAACTGGATATCAGACTATCCTGTGTGTAAATTAAAATTTTAAAAACCCCTCAGATTCCCTTGTAAACACCTTCTTCTCACCCTAACTAGACCCTCTTGTATTTGATTCCTCAAGCACGGGAGAAAAAACTGTGACTATTTAGCTTATAATTTTATATACAGTACCTCTATCAGGTTACTTCTCAGTCTCCTTCACGTTGGGGAAAGCAAACCCATCTTATTCCATCTTTCCACGTAACCATAGTCCCTAATCTAGTCAACGTCCTGGTGAATCTGCTCCCCACTCTCAGAGACCATCTGCGTCCTTCCTATCGTGAGGTAACATTCCTGCCTCTCCTGAATGGGTTGATTTATGGCATTGGAATGGGTGTATCTTTTGGCAGAATTGTTTCAATGCCCTCTCTCCCTCTTCTAGCTCGGACACTTCCCTCTCTCATCCGTGCGCATTTCAAAATGAAATGGCATCCACAGCTATGTGCTGCTCTGTGTAAGTCAATTCACGGTGATCACATGCATTATGGCTGAAATATATATGAACCCTGGTCTATGTAATGGGAGTTTTATAATGAGTTGAAAACTCTTTTCTCCCCCCCCCCCCCAACCCTCCATAATTGAGAATGAAGTAACTGGTGGGTAAATGTTGAAAATAGCAAAGCAACAAAATCATGAAATAGTTTATAGTTTTTCATACCAATCAGTGCAACATCAAATGTAAACATTACTTTTTGGGTTTTGAATGTGATATAAGAACATAAGAAATAGGAGCAGGAGTAGGCCATCCGGCCCATCGAGCCTGCCCCGCCATTCAATAAGAGCATGGCTGATCTGTCCGTAAACTCAGCTCCATCTACCTGCCTTTTCCCCATAACCCTTAATTCCCCAACTATGTAAAAATCTATCTAACTGTATCTTAAATATATTTAGTGAGGAAGCCTCAACTGCTTCCCTGGGCAGAGAATTCCACTTATTCACTACTCTCTGGGAAAAGCAGTTTCTCCTCATCTCCATCCTAAATCTCCTCCCCTGAATCTTGAGGCAATGTCCCCTAGTTCTAGTAATGGTAGTAATATGATATGATAATGGTGATTTAGTACCAGCAAATTGTGAAGAAGTGTGAACAGGAGAAAATCTGCAGTTGCTAGAAATCGAAGTAACACATACAAAAATGCTGGAAGAACTCAGCAGGTCAGAAGACATCTATGGAAAAGAGTAAACATATGATGTTTTGGGCCAAGACACTACTTCAATCCTGATGAAGGGTCTGCCTGAAACATCGACAGTTCACTCTTTTCCATAAATGCTGTCTGGCCTGCTGAGTTCCTCCAGCATTTTATGAGTGAAGAAGTGTGATGTGCATTCATAAAAGCTGTTGGATTATGAAAAGTCATGCATACAGCCTCAAGCACCACATAGCAGCTCAAGAGCTTAATACCATCTCACTAGTGAAAGCCTGCTTTGTAAAATTCAGCAATTTTTTGTTGTCTCTGAGGTGGGTCCTGATTGGAAATGCTGATAGGTTTATTTTATATGGAGTTGCCAGATATATTCAAGAATGTAAAGGAAAAGCTGTGTGTGGATGTGCACTCTGTGTTTCGGTATTATAGGATACAGTAGATGCCAAGGTCTAACGCTCAGCGATCTAAGCATTAGCCTCCAAAACCAAATCTCAGGGTTTTTTTCAAAAAATAGTTCTTTGTTTGAAAGTGATACAACTTCGAGCTAGATGAGTTCTATCATTTGATTAAAAGGCACAATAAGGTAATGAATTACAGTGCTAATTTTAATTCAGGCTTTGCATTTAGTTCAGACCTGATTGTAGCTGAGCATGATGATGAGAGAGAATTAGTTGCATTCAGTCATGCAGTGACTATGTTCTTTCTTGCAATGCCAACAGAGTGGAAACAAGGTTGCTATCACAACCACACCCTTTGAGAACACCTCGATCAGAACTGGCCCAGCAAGAAGACCCAGCTACAGAAGCAGGATGATGAGGCGTAGTAAGAAAACCAAAAAGAAGGAAGGTCAGGAAAGGTAATCACCAGCTCCAGCTGTTGAATGCAATTGAAGCAAGAAATGCCATTAAACCTGGCAACCGATGTATGAGCAACACACACAAAATGCTGGTGAATGCAGCAGGCCAGGCAGCATCAATAGGAAGAAGTACAGTTGACGTTTCGGGCCGAGACCCTTCATCAGGACCGATGTATGGTTGATTTATTTCCTTGAAGAGGGCCCAGAGGACGTTTATGAGAATGACCCCGGGAATGAAGGGATCAACTTATGAGGAGCTTTTTAATGGCTCTGCACCTGTACTCCTGGCAGAGGGCAGGACTGGAAATCTCTAAATGTGAAAGTAACAGGACTTGCAACACGTCGGTAGTGTTGGAGTTCTGAAAGGCGGATGCATTCTGACCACGTTCGCACGGATAGGCACATAGACTCAGTGCACTTCCCCAGCCCTTCAAACCCTACACCCTGCTTTTCATAGATCTCAGTCCTCCTATTCTTCTGCTCCCCCTTTGCAGTCCCTCATTAGCCCTGCTCTCTGCATCCCGTATCTCCCAGCGTGCCAGTTTATCCCTCCCTGCTCCAATCCCCTTTCTGATCTTTCTCTGACGAGTCCAGATCTTTTAGTCCAGACAGCATGATGTGCCACTGAGCACCAATGCAAGTAAGAATGCTCCTTTTGAACATCACACCTAGCCCCTTCGACCTGCAGTACCTGCTCCTCTGCTGTTTAAGGGGCTCTGAATATATCAATCACTGTAACTATACCTTTCATCGTTTTTGAGAATTCAGTAATGCATGCCATCCAGTCGACACGTACTGCAAGCCAAATGTTTCAATTTCTTAATAACTTTATCAAAAAATTGATTTCCAGGGAAGTGTGCAAAGTTTAACTCTAGCCTCTCTTATTTGTAAACAGGAGGAGATCTCTCTTTAAAAAGTTTGCAAAGCAGCCTGTCATACTTCATAGCAGCCGGAGTTTCTCCTCCTTGAACCGCTCGTTGTCATCCAGTGACAGTATGCCTGGGTCACCCACACATAGTTTGTCGCCGAGGTCACCGACGCAAACCTTCCGCTCAGCCCCTGATTTTCAGTCCGGTTAGTATTCTGTTTGCTTAAGAGGCAACTTGTGCTGAAATTGAATTAGCAGACAGTCCGTCAGGTATAATGATAGTGCACAATTCAATCTTCTAGATTCAGTCAAGCAAATAAGAGATGCTGTTAATTTAGTCACAAGTTGATAAGTCTGATATGTAAAACCTGGAAAATAAATTACCACAGGTCCTCTTAATTTTGCAATTCTTTTAAAGGTATTTTATCAAATGTGGACACCCTGAGCCAATATGTGCTGTCAAATTTTATTACAGAAAGCTTCCACTTTCTCCATTATTATAATATCCAGTATCATGCGCAAAGGTTCCTCCCCTGAGGCAATCCTCGGGACTGAGGATAATTTGTTCCACTCTGGGTTTGCGTGTCCTAAGGTGGCCAATTAAGTTAATGTGGGAACCACAGACTGTTCCACAGATAGGGCAAGAGGTGGTTGGATTGGGCGGGTGATTAAGTTTGTGAGGTGATATGCTGCTGTCGTCACTTATATACAAGACTTCTGTGCATTCCTGATGCATGCACTTAAGGTTTATAATGTCAGTCTGAACGCTGCTTCATTTTGAGTGATCATGGGTTCTTCAAGGAGACAATCAAACTCTTCTCAGGCTTCCAGCCAGTTACAGGTATTGGTTTTAATTGACATTTCAGTGACAAATTCTGCCATCTTCATCAGGGATGATGCCTAGGCAAGTCTGGTACGGTGGTATTTATACCCCCGTCGTCCACCCCTCCTGATTGGATTGTCCTCATCCAATCAGTTGTCCCTGGAAATTTGGAATTTGATTGTAAGCAAGGTGGAACTGTGGAAACCTGAGTGGATGAGAACAATCCAATTAGGAGGGACGTGCGATGGGGGTATATATACCATTGGACTAGACACGTCCAGGCATCATCCCTAATGAAGATGGCAGAATTTGTCATTGAAACATTGGTTATAATTGTACCCAGCTGAAAGCCCAAGAAGAGTTTATTTGTCATATACACTGGAAAAGCACTAGATCCTATTTCTCTTCAAGGAGATTTGGAGCACATCCTTGAATTATCTTCTGTGTCCACTTGGTAATCTCTTCCTGTGGCAGAGTTCAGAATTCAGCGTCAGTGGAGAGTGCCTGAATTTGTTCGGGCGCACATTTAAAATACACCACAAGGGAACCCATCCAAGTTGCTGGGTAACATACTTCTCAGACGAGGCAGCTACCCACCAACCACCCCATCCATTAAGCAACCAGTGCTAAATCTTTATGTGCTTATCTTGTAACAGTGAAGCAGTGAACTGAATCTTTAGGCCAGAGTATCTTCTCAAACCTGTCAGTAAATATTTTCTTCCAAAGCTAAAACAGTTTTTATGAAAAAAACAAACTTTGGTTTCAAGGGAAGAAAATTTAAATTTTTGCCTTTGACACCTTTCTTTACTTCTTCCAGAGGATGCCTAAGTATAACCTATCTTCCAAAATCTCAACAGAGTTTCCTTTTCCTGTAGAATTTTGCTGTGGGCTATGTGCAGAATCTCAGAGATGTGTCTGATGAGAGCCTCAATACCCAGCATTATAGAACATAGGAAACCTACAGCACAATACAGGCCCTTCGGCCCACAAGGTTGTGCCGAACATGGCCCTACCTTAGAAATGCTAGGGTTACCCATAGCCCTCTATTTTTCTAAGCTCCATGTACTTATCCAAAAGTCTCTTCAAAGACCCTGGGAGAGGACATTGATGTTTGTTTGCTTATCCTTCCAGTGAAATTCTTCAGCTGAGCAGAGCCAATGTTGCTGGCATATTTTTTCAGTCCCTCAAGAATCCTGCTGTAGGTAATCTGTGTCTTAGAGGTGTACAGGAGGGCCAGTACTACTGTTGCCTGGTACCCTCTGACTATGTTTGGTCTGAAGTTGAGGGACTCGTTACCAGCAGCTTTTCTGACCCCACTGCTCTCTCTTCCCTTTGTCCACCTTGCAACTCTGCACAACCCCCCTGCCCCCCGCCAACCTCACGCCACCTTAACTGTCCATTCCTTCAGCCACCTCTCCCTCCCTCATGAACTCCCCAACCTCCCAGCACCACTCCTGCCTCCAGAATTGATGACTAACCATTGTAATGTATTTCAACAGGTACAAACTCCTCACAAAGCAGTTCGCCCAGCTCAAGTGCTCCGAATTCACCTGCTGGCTCTGGTCACATCAGACCAAGTACTCTTCATGGACTAAGCTCAAAGCTAAGTGGACAAAGGTATAGATCGGGGAGACGTAAGTCAGCCGGCAACATCCCACTATCTCCCCTGGCACGAACCCCTTCACCTACTCCACAGCCAACTTCACCTCAGAGGTCACCATCACCTTTGCTCGGACACTCAGTTGGAGGGTCCAAAATGCCGCAACCTTTTCCGGGCAAGATGCACTCACCACCCACTATTCTGAGGCACATGGTTCGGCCGAAGAGTGCCGAACCTCCCAGGTCACCATTACTGAAGAGAGTGCAGTCCGCCGAGAAGCTTTCTCCATCTTACACGTCTGACAAGAAGCAGTTGTGTACTCGTAAGCACAGCCTTGAGGCCTCTCAAGCAGAGGGGAGGAAGGAGTCCATACAACGCGATCTGTGTCTGCATAGCTTAGAAGAGAATGCACTTGAAGTGCCGTCTGTCACCAAAGTTCGCCCTGTGGAGCAAGGATGTCTCAAACGCCCTGTAGCAAGAAAGATGGGAAGGCAGGAGTCAATGGATGAAGCCGAGAAAGAGAAGCTAAAGGAGACAGCAATGAAGAAGAAAACCAACTGGAACGTCAGGCGTGAATCCCTTCAGAAACAAAACGCAATACAAGAGCCGAACTCTGGGCATGAGAAAGCAGCTCAAGAGACCGGGGAGGAGGCTGAGGCCACTGTGGAAGGGGCTGAAGATTCTAAGTGCAATGACATTAAAATTCAGCTTCCAAGCCAACAACACTGCAGCACTGTAAGTGGCCCATCGTTATTTTCTGACCAAGAGCCAAGTACAAGCTCTGACGTTCACGAAGACTGCCCGTCAGTGCTGCAGATGGCCCTGCCCAGTTCAGAGGTTGCAAGCTGCACGTCAATGTCCAACGCAGCAAGCTCTGAGAAGCACTCAAACCCATCCCAAAAGGTGGAGACATTCTGTGGAAAGGATGGTGGGTTGAAACTGACTGGAAAACACGCTAAAGAGCCAATTGGTTCTGAAGGATTGGAAACCAAAACCATCAACACGGAGCACTTGGGAAGCAAGAAATGTTGCAGAGAAGGTAACAGTGGAAAGGGTTCACCAGAAGTGTTCAAAAGTGAAATAATCACAACTCTCCATAACAATCAGCCGAAGCCTTTGATACCTACAGGAAAAGAGGACTCTGCATTTGTGAAGAGAAATAACACATCAACAAACACTACTTGCATTGCTCACAGTCACCTGAGGCCAATGCCATCTGACTGTCCTAAGATAGTAACTGGCATGGCTCAGGTCTCTTTAGACAAACCACAGCTTGGTTTGGTGACCGAGAGTGCACCAAGACAAATGACTGAGTGTAAGATGGACAGTCGATCTATTGTGAGTCTAAAGCCACTGGAAGGCACACTTGATATTGCTTTCTTGTCAGGCCCTAGTACTTCAAAGGTAGAGACATGTTTATCAAAAAGATCTGAGCAGCAGAGTTCAGTAGTGAAGAGCACGTTACATCAGAAACCCAGCTCTATTAACAATACTCCTTCACCGCTTTCTAAAAACAACACGCTCGATAGTCTGTGTGGCAAGGTAGACAAAACAAAGAATGTTTCTCAAAACTTGCCACTTGGTAGTTTATCTGTTGAGGCCTTGCCAGTGGACAAAGAGACTGAGGCAAGAAACAGTTCAACACACGCAGTCAAGGATGGAACCTGCAAATCTGTCTGCAGCCTTGGGCCTGCAGCCCAGAGCACAAGTTCAGAAGCAAGTGCAACTACTCTGGCTAAAGGCATCATGGGCTTAAAAGGAAATGAGCAAGTCAGTCACTTGCAGGCATGTACTGTGACAAAAGAAAAGACTTGCAAAGATCCACCAAGGCTGCCCACTGCAGAGCAGCGTTCTCCTTGTAGCACGCATTCAGAGGTGGCCACGAGCAGCCAAAAACTCTGTCCAAAGAAAATATTACAAGACACACAGCCGAAGAGTTCATAGCAGGTCAAAATGGAGGGTTCTTGTGCAGAGAACGAGGTGAAGTTGCAGAAGATTTAACGTAATGGACAACAGTTCTTTTCCTTCGTAAGCATGGCAGAATCCCATTCCTCAGTAGCTAAAGCTTTTGGGGTGATATTTTCACCAGTCAAACATTGTTTACTACCTTCCTCTTTGCCACCCCATCCCTTCCCTCACTCTCCTCAATTACTTTGTTTATAATGACCAATAGAAATAATCTGATATTTATAGAAGATCATTTGAATGTCTGAGATATTGGGTGCAAAAAGATCTTTTATGTAGATATAATGTAATAAATTGCTTTTGCAAACTTTGGGAAGGGGGGGATAAAGAACATTTGCAGACACTATTTCCCATAAATACACAAGAACACTACTTACTCTCTGTGGTAAAATGAATAAAATGTTAATTTTGTGGTTAAAATGTGGTGGTGTTCTTCATCGATAGCAATTTTCCACATGAAAACATCCTTTGGTGATATTCAGTAGAAATTGCTGTGTTAATGGATATTGTGTGGCTGTAGAAAAGCTTGCTGTTTTTAGCAGGTAATGCTAAAATATACATTCCATTTGAATGCATTGAGTAGCTCCTTCCATTTCAAGAAGCATCATTTATTTAAGGAAAAAAATTGTACATAAAGTATGCTTATGGGTTTTTTTTGTTTTAAAAAAGAACTGGGGACCCGTTGGAGCCACTCAGTGCTGAATGGAATTGACGTTTTAAATTAATCTTGCTAAGCCTTTATCTGTTTCTGTGTAGAAAGTAATGGGACTTGGTCTTTGTTTTGGTTTAAGTAAGTGGGAATGCAGAAGTAGGAACATATGGTAGTGCTGAGAAGACTTTGGGTATGTGTTAGTCAGTAGAGACAAATCCCTGTGAAGGAGTTATTTCCCATTCTCCAGCCTTTAAAAAGAATCTGTGCTCTTAGCTGGTTTTAAAGCATATTAAACACTTGTTTACAATATGTATTAGAGGTGTAAATAACTATATGGCAATTCTACTTTTGCCAAATCTGTGTGTGCCATTTTGGAAACCTCACAGGTATTTTGCTTGTGTATGTATGAATTAGTGTTTTGGTAGTAATGTACCAACCAACTGTTGAACATGTGAAGAATTTTGGGCTGTGTGGGATCTGGTCTATTGCGTTTGTCGTGGTGCAGGTGAAGTTCGGTTTGTGCTGTACCTGTAGGCTTGGAGTACTCGCTGTAGTTGGACTGATGCTTAAAGCAATGGTTTGAAATATGCTGTCAGAACTGTGCAATACAACAATAAAATGTTTGCAGCTTCTGTGTTTGTTTTTCCACCACAGAGCTTAGTGAATGTTCTAACTGTTGCATCGTAATGGAAAAAAATATTTATACTTATGCAGTTGCATATCACAAAAAAATAAATGGTTTTCAGCATGAAAAGGTGTCTAATTCATTACATCAGAGGAAATCTCATGGTTCTTTCAGAAAGGGGTACTTAAATAAAGAGATCAAAGATGGGAATTTCCAAAGTCCTTTTGGGATGATATTTGGTCTTTCTAAGTGAATGAATGAGTAACCAATGAAAAAAATAACTGGGCCGCTTTGTATTTATAGAATATTTAATGCTAACCTTCTGTAATTTTTGGAACATTTTGCGCTGTGAGACTTGATTGTATGACAGTGGCACATTAAAAGAAACGACTGTGCTCTGTCTAAGCAGTCCAATATAAGATGCTCACAAGTTGGTTTTGAATGTCACTTTCAAAGTTTAGTGTTCAAGTCTCATTCTGCACCTGTGGGGCGGGATTGGGCAATTTGTTAATGCAATATTCTGCATTAACGCCAAATGTGTCTTATAAAATCAGGATTCCAAAGGAAAGAACCTGTTGAGCAGACTTTTCTCCTGAGCCGCCTTGAGATCTGTAGTTTGTCACTATAGCCACAAGGGGCTAAGGACTGTAAGTTATTTCCATCTGAGGGAGGTGTGCATGGTCTGAGACTAAACTGATCTTCCATCCCAGTATTAACACTCTGACATAAAATCACCCAGACATCCTCGGGGGGACTGGCTTTCAGCCTCCATATGGGCCCAGGCTGGAATGGGGTTTTCTACCCGGCACCAGGGCTGATGGAGCCCAATGAGGCAGCAAGAATTATCTCAGGCTCCCCAGCTCTCTGGCTGAAGAGTCTGCCCGCTGAAATCCCATTACACAGCTTCCACCGAGTGTGAGCTTTGGTGAGTGAGAGGTAAGTGTACGTCATCTCTGTTGACCCTGTCTGTACTACTTGCTACTTAGTAAAACAGCCAGCATTAACAAATACCACACCTACCTGGACATTCTCCCTTCTCCTCTCTTCCACTGGGCAGAAGATTCAAAAGGATGAAAGCACGTACCATCAGGCTCGGGGAGAACTTCTATCCTACTGTTATAGGAATATTAAAGCTATTAAATAGTTCCCTAGAACAAAAAGGTGGGCTCCTGACTTCACAATCTACCTTGTTATGACCTTGCACCTGCATTGCACTTTCTCTATAGCTGTTACATTTTATCCTGCATTGTTATTTTTTATACCTTATTCTAATTCTATGCACTGTGTAATGATTTGATCTGTAAGAATAGTAAGCAAGGCAAGTTTTTCACTACATGTAACAATTTTTTTTAAATCCATTCCCATTCCAATCTTAAAGTCAGGCCATAAGCTGGCGACTCTTGCAGTGCTCTTCAAGCATTTAGTTGTAATTTTCAGTTTCAGGTGAGGAGATGAACAAAGCTGTTTGGTTGGAGACCTCTTTGTAATTGTAGCTTATTCAGTTGAGGTTGAATTAATAATTCTGAATGGACTAGTGCAATATGGTAAAGAAGCAGGTTGTTTTCACTGTGCTCCTTTGGTGTTATCTCAGACAGCTGGTTTTGGTGAATGAAGAAACTCCAAAGAGGAGAGTCCGGTGGGGGGCGGGGGGTGGGGGGGCTTCTCAACATTGGCCTTTGGTTGGACAGTATGACTTTGACTTTTCAAGTAGATGATCCACGAGTATTAAGAACATAGAGCAGTACTGGTCTTTCGGCCCACAATGTTGTGCCCACCTTTTAACCTACTCTAAGACCAACCTTGCCCTTCTGTCCTCTATAGCTCTCTATTTTCCTATCATCCACGTGTCCATCTAAAAGTTTCATAAAGGTCTGTAATATATTTGCCCCTCCTCCACAGGGCACTGAGTACTCTGTGTAAACAGCTTACCACTGATATTCCCTTTATACTTCCCTCCAATCACCTTAAAATGATGTCTTCTCATAATATCCATTGCCGCCCTGGGAAAATGGTACTGGCTGTGCACTCTATCAATGCCTCCTATCATCTTGTACTGCACTATCAAGTTACCTCTCATCCTGCTTCGCTCCAAAGAGAAAAGCTCTAGCTTGCTCAACCTACCCTCATAATAATCCAGACAACATCCTAGTAAATTTCCTCCGTGCCCTCTCTAAAGCTTCTACATCCTTCCTATAATGAGGGAGCCAGAACTGAGCACAATATTCCAAGTGGTGTCTAACCAGAGTTTTATAGAGTTTCTACATTACCTCGTGGCTCTTGAACTCAGACCCCCGACTAATGAAGGCCAGCATGCCGTACGCTGTCTTAACCATCCTATCAACTTGCCAAGCATTGTCATTATTTATTGTATAAATTCAGAGTGGGAACAGAGATTGCATTTTCAGGGGGCCTTTCTGTTTGTGTTTGTTTTACATTTTGCAGTATGTGGGTATTCCATGATGCTGCTTGTGATCTAGATTCATTACATTTTGGAACATGAGTGCTGAACAAGGCTAAGAATTACACGGAAAACATGGTTTTATAGAGGCAGACATCTCACAGCATGAGGAAAGCTGGTCAGAAAAGAAATGGTCAGCAAAGAAAGGGGGGGTGGGGTGTGAGCAGGTAGTTTCTCTCCATGTTAAAGTTGGTGGGGGAGTGATTGTATCTCTGTGGAGCCCAGTAGGGGCCTAGATCACAACAGTCCTAGATCAGAGTGATTGGATGTCTGTGCAGTCTAATCAGGGCTGAGCTTACAACAGTCCAAGGGCAGGAACAGTGAGGGGAACAGGCAGGCATATCTGCAGCCACAGATGTTAAATTGGGATAGTACATTGCCCGCCCCCCCCAGCCCCCCCCCAGTGCCATGGTCAAGGCTGTCACAAAATGGGTGCAAAGCATGCGGGGGGGGGGAGGGGTGGACAGACAAACAACTGGATACTGGAGTTCACCTTGGTGCCAATGGTGTGGGTAAAAAGAGGGATAAACTTAGGGAAGTAGGCTAGCAGATTAAAGAACTAAACCTCTTGGGTGTAATCTTTGGATTACTTTTGGTGCTACATACTGGTGAATACAGGAATAGGAGATTAGGTCAGATTAATATAGAACAATACAGCACAGTAATAGGCCCCCTCGGCCCACAATGTTGTGCTGAACCAGTTAAATTAGTGATCAAATGGCCAACTAAACTAATCTCTTGCCTACACAATGTCCCATCCTTTGATTTTCCTCACATTCATGTGCCCATCTAAACGTCTCTCAAAAGGCTGTAATGGATCTGCTTCTACCACCACCCCAGCAGCACATTCGAGGCACCCATCACCCTCTGTGAGGGGGAAAAAACACCCATCGAATCTCCTTTGAAATTACCTCCCCCTCTTTTTCTTCTGATATTAAACATTTTAACTTTGGAAAAATGATGCTCTCTGTCTGCTCAATCTATGCCTCTCATGATCTTATAAACTTCTATCAGATCTCCCCTCATTTTCTGGCACTCCAGAAAAAATAACTTAAGTTTGTCCAACCTCTTGTTATGTCATTTGCCCTTTTATCTAGGCAGCATGCTGGGAAACCTCTTCTTCACCATCTCCAAAACCTCAACATGCTTCCTGTAATGGGGTGACCAGAACAGTGTACAATACTCCAGATGTGGCTAACTTGAGTTTTATAAAGCTGCAACATCCTCACCTTTGAACTCAGTACCTTGACTAAAGGCAAGCAGGCCACCTCTTAACCACCCTATCAACCTGTGGAGCCACTTTCAGGGAGCGATGAACTTGGACACCAAAATACTTCTGCTCATGAATACTGTTAAAGGTTCTGCTTAAAGTCTGCTGTCTCTTTACATTGACTTACCAAGGTACAACACTTCACATTTTGGCCACCTGCCAGTTCTTTGCCCAAAATCTGCATTTGATCTGTATCCTACTGTATTCTTTGGCAGTCTTCTATGCTGTCCACAACACCACCAATCTTCGTATCATCTGCAAACTTACTGACCCACCCATCTACATTTTCATCCAAGATACTTACATACGTTACAAACAGCAGAGGTTCCAGTACAAATCCCTGTGGAACACCACTAATCAGAGACCTCCAGCTAGAATAAATCTCTTTGACCACTACCCTCTGTCCTCTATAGGCACGCCAGTTCACCATGGATCCCGTGAATCTTCTGGATGACTCTCCCAGGTGGGCCCTTATCAAATACCTTACTGAAATCTATGTAAGCAACATCCACAGCTCTACCTTTGTCAATCACCTTCGTCTGCTCAACTAAAACCTCAATGAAGTTAGTAAGACGTGACTTGCCTCACACAAAGCCATGTTGGCTCTCCCTAATTAGGCCATTGTTTTCCAAATGCTTATAAATCCTATCCCTAAGAGTTCTCTCCAGTAACTTCCCTACTACTGACATCAGACTCACCAGGTTCCAGGATTATCCTTGGTTCACTTCTTGAAAGATGGAACAACATTAGCCTACTCACCAGTCAGTTAGGACTTTGGCTGTGGTTTGAGAGGAAACCCAGCAATCTCTTCTGTTGCCCTTATCAATAACTCCAGGGTATATCCACTTTAACGCTCTTTAAGAGACCCAACACTAACTCCTTAAAGTTCCAAGTAACTTTATTATCAAATTGCATACTGTATATGCCACCATATACAACCCTGAGATTCACTTTCTTGCGGGCATACTCAATAAATCCAATTACCATATACGATCAATGAAAGACTGCACTAACAAGGTGGGCAACCAATGCATAAAGGACAGCAGACTGTAAATACAAAAACAAGAGTAAAGAAATAATAATAAGCAAAGTGAGTCTGTAGGTTGTGGGAACAGTTCAGCGATGGGGCAAGTAAAATTTGAGTGAAGTTATCCCCTCTGGTTCAGGAGTCTGATGGCTGAGGGGTAATAACTGTTCCTGAACCTGGTGTTGTGAGTCCTGACCTCCTTCCTGATGGCAGCAACGAGAAGAGTGCATGACTTTGCTGGTGGGGGTCTCAGAATGCTGCTTTCCTACAACAACGCTCCATATGGATGAGCTCAATAGTGGGGAGAGCTTTCCCCGTGATGGACTGGGTTGTATCCACTATATTTTGTAGACTTTTCTGTAAATACTGGTGTAAAGTACTCATTAAGGACCTCGCCCACATCCTCTGCATCGAAGCAAATGTTCTCCTTACTGTTGAGTGCTTTTCCCCTCCCTAGTTATACTCTTGCTCTTGATATATGTATAGAATGCCTTGGGATTCTCTTTAATCCTACTTGCCAAGGACTTTTAATGACCCTTGGCTTTCCTAATTCCTTTGAGTTCTTTTCTGGCTTCGTTATAATCCTCAAGTACTCTGTTCGATTCTAGCTTCCTAAGTTTTACATATTTTTCCTTTTTCTTGACTAAATTTATCAATTCCCTCAACATCCGAGGTTCTCTTACTTGCTCTCCTTGTCTTTCCTTCTGACTGAAACATGCCTGTCCTGTTCTCTGTGCAGTTGGTTGGATGAGGACTTGCCAAAAAAACAGCTGTTCCCATTTAACACTCCCTGCATCCTGCCTAATGTTCTTGAAATTTTCCCTGCACCAATTTAATAACTTTTCTGCATGGTCCACTTATCCTTATCTGTAGCTATCTTAAAACTTGAGTAGTTGTGGTCACAATTCCCTAATGCTCACCCACAGAAAGGTCAGTCACCTGGCCAGAACCATCACCCAACACCAGGTCTGGTACAACCCCTCCTCATGCTGGCTTATCTACATATTAAGAAACCATTCTTGATGCACCTAACAATACCTGCCCACTAAACCTTGTGCACTCAGAAAGTTATAGTTTATATTAGGGAAGTTGAAACTCCCCCATGATAACAATCCTTTTGTTTTTACGCCTGTCCTTAATCTACCTGTATATCTGTTCCTCAAAGTCCTGGTGGCTATGGGGATATAGTTTGTAGTACAATCCCATCAGAGTGATTGCACCCTTCCTATTTATGAGTTCTACCCATATACGTGGCCTCAGTGGATGAACCCTCCATTATATCCTCTCTAAGTGCAGCTGTGATACTGTCCCTAATTAGAAATGAAATTCTATCTCCCCCCCCCCCCACTTTTACCTCCCTCTCCATCATTTTTAAAACATCAAAACCCTGGGACATAAGACTGTAAGACATAGGAGTAGAATTAGGCCATTTGGCCCATCAACCCAATCATGGCTGATTAATTTCTCCCCTCCTCAGCCCCACTCTCCAGCCTTCTCCCCGTAACCTTTGATGTCGTGGCCAATCAAAGAAAAACTATCAATCTCTGCCTTAAATACATCAAATGACCTGGCCTCCACAGCTGCATGTGGTAACAAATTCCACAAATTCACCATCCTCTGGCTCAATAAATTTCGCTACATCTGTTTTAAATGGATGCCCCTCTAGCCTGACTCCGTGCTCTCATGTCCTAGACACCCCCACCGTGGGAAGCATTGGAAGGTTTCAATGAGAATCCCCCCTCATCCTTCTGAATTCCTGCGAGTACAGGCCCAGAGCCAACTAACGTTCCTCATATGATAACCCTTTTATTCTCAGAATCATCCTTGTGAACCTCCTCTGAACCCTCTCCAATAACAGCACATCTTTTCTTAGGTAAGCCCAAAACTGTTCACAATACTCAAGGTGGGGCCTCACCAGTGCCTTTTAAAGTCTCAGCATCATATCCCTGCTCTTGTATTCTAGACCTCTTGAAATGAATGCTAACATTGTATTTGCCTTCCTCGCCACTGACTTAACCTACAAGTTAATCTTTAGGGTGTTCTGCACAAGGACTCCCAAGACCCTTTGCATCTTAAATTTTTGGATTTTCTCCCCATTTAGAAAATAGTCTGCACATTTATTTCTTCTACCAAAGTGCAGGACCATGCATTTTCCAACATTGTATTTCATGTGCCACTTTCTTATCCATTCTCCTAACCTGTCTAAGTCCTTCTGTTTCCTCAACATTACCTGCCCCTCCACTAATCTTTGTATCGTCTGCAAGCTTGGCAACAAAGCCATCTATTCCATCATCTAAATCATTTATATACAGCATAAAAAGAAGCGGTCCCAACACTGACCCCTGTGGAACTCCACTGGTCACTGGCAGCCAACCAGAATAGGATCTTCTTATTCCCACTCACCACCTCCTTCCCAATCAGCCAATGCTCTAATCATGTTAGTAACTTTCCTGTAATAACTTGGGAAGCAGCCTCATGTGTGGCACCTTGTCAAAGATCATCTGAAAATCTAAATATACAACATCCATTGCATTGCCTTTATCTGTCCTACTTGTAACTTCAACAGGTTCGCCAGTCAAGATTTTCCCTTAAGGAAACCATGCTGACTTTGTTTACCTCGCCCTGTGTTACTAAGTACTCTGTGACCTCATCCTTAATGAGTGACTCCAATATCTTCCCAACCATTGAGGTCAGGCTAACTCGTCTATAATTTCCTTTCTGCTGCCTCCCTTCTTTGTTAAAGAGTGGAGTGATGTTTGGATTTTCCAATCCTCTGGAACCATGCCAGAGCCCAATGATTCTTGAAAGATCATCACTAATGCCACCACAATCTCTAACGCTACCTCTTTCAGAACTCTCGGGTGCAGTTAATCTGGTCCAGGTGACTTATGCACCTTTAGATCTTTCAGCTTTTTGAGCACCTTCTCCCTTGTGATAGTACTGCATTCACTTCTCTTCCCTCACACCCATTGTCAACCTGATTTTCCCAATCTATCTGCATGTTAAAATCTCCTATGACTATCATAACATTGTCCTTTTGACATACCTTTTCTATTTCCCATTGTAATCTGTAGTCCACCTCCCAGCTATTGTTTGGTGGTTTGTATATACAGGTAACTGCCATCAGGGCCTTGCAGTTTCTTAACTCAATCCACAAGGATTATTTTGATCCTATGTTGTATCTGTCTAATGATTTGATGCCATTCTTTACCAGAGAGCCACACCACCCCCTTGGCCTACCTTCCTATCCCCCTAATACAATGTGTAACCTTGGACATTCAGTTCCCAACTGAAACTATCCTTCAGCCACGATCCGGTGATGGCCACAACATCATACTCAACAACCTGTAAAGGTGCAACAAGATCATCCACCTTATTTCTTGTACTCCATTAACTGAGATATAACACTTTGAGTACTGGATTAGCTACCCTTTATGATTTCTGCATCTCCAATGCACTGTAACTCACCCTGCTGGCTGTAATTTTGTCCTGTCATCTGCCTGTCCTTCCTGACAGTCTAACTGCACACTACCTTTACTTTTTTACCATCTGTCCTATCCCGAATTCCTTCACTCTGGTTCCCATCCCCCTTGCTAAATTAATTTAAACCCTCCCCAATAGCTCTAACAAACCTGCCACAAGTATATTGGTCCCCCTCGGGTTCAGGTACAACCTATCCCTTTCGTACAGGTCATACCTCTGCCAGAAAAGATCCCAATGATCCAAGAACTTGAAGCCCTCCCTCTGCACCATCTTCTCAGCCACGCATTTATCTGCCAAATCATCCTGTTTCTAACCTCCCCTGGCGCATGGCACAGGTAGCAATCCAGAAATTACTACCCTGGCGGTCCTGCTTCTCAGCTTTCTACCTAGCCCTCTAAATTCTCTCATCAGGACCTCTTTGCTTTTTCTTCCTATGTCATTGGTACCAATACGTACTAAGACATCTGGCTGCTCTCCCTCTCCCTCCAAAATGCTGTGGACACAATCCAAGATGCCCCTGACCCTGACACCTGGGAGGCAACATTCCATCCGAGTGTCCCATTCACGTCCTCAGAATCTCCTGTCTGTTTCTCTGATTATTGAGTTCCCTATCACTACTGCTCCTCTCTTCTCTCTCTTTCCCTTCCCTTAGTACCCATTCCTGTCCCCCTCTCAACGGTCTCTGTTATGGCCATAACGTCATAGCTCCAAGTACTGATCCATGCTTTAAGTTCTTCACCTTTATCCATAATACTCCTAGCATTAAAATGCACACACGTCAAACTCTCCATTCTAGCATATCTATTACTTTGCTCCTGTTCTATATTGTTAAAGGAGGGTGAGTGAGAGAGAGAGAGAGAGAGTGCTTTAGATTTCTGGATCACTGACTGTTTCTGGGATCTGTACAAGATGGAAGGGTTGCTTGAACCAGACTGGGTCCAACATAGCTGGGGCAAGATTTGCTAGTGCTGCTGTGAGGGCTTAAGCTGATTTGGTGAGGGTATGGGCCAAGTTAATGTGCAGTGGGCAAAGTGCGGGGCAGTAAATGCAGTCAGGTATAGAAGGAAGTGACATGGCAGTATTAATTCATACAGTGATGAGCGAGGGTATCCAGGATGTTTCTTCAAATGAAGGGAGGCTGCTGGATTTTAAGTCTATGCTGCTGATGGGTGAGGTGCCAACTGTATGGGGGCTGCAAGTGAGGTATTTTTATTCAAAAAAAACCTGGGGATCTAAAGTCATAGTGAGGAAGTTATGGAAAAAAGTTCAGAGGAGCAGGATTAATATCCAATACATTTGGAAAGGTGGGATTTAATCAAAGATATTCAGCCTGATTTTGTTAGGGGGAGGCCCTGTCTGAGTAGTGATGGTCCTTAATGAAGGATGTCCCATTCCTGAGGCACTGCCTTTTGAAGATGCCCTTAATGGTGGGGACGTGAAGCCTCTTACTGTGCTTGATGTCTCCATACCAGAAGGTGATCAACCAGTCAGATGACTTCCATCATACATGTGCAGACATTTGTCAGTTTTTTTTAAACATTCCAAGTGTTACTACATGTTTGAGTAACACTGACAGTTTTGATAGGTATGGGGGGTGGGGAGGGTGAGAAATGATCCTCCCACTGCCTATCAAAGCCATTGTGTGATTGTCTTCAACTGAGTCAGTCCCTTACTGAAGTCGAAGGCTGTGCCCGTGGCCAGGGCAGGAGAAATCTACATAGCAGTGAGTGAGCTTGGATCAAATGGGAACCTGCTCAGTGTGGGAGTAGGAAACCCAAAGTAATCATTGCACAGAAGCCAGACCTTTCAACGGTTGGCCCGGATATTAATTCTGCAAATGTTTACTTTCCAGTTCATCAGCATCTTCACCGTTAGGTTTGCTGTTGAATTTGGTTCCACCATTCGGCTAATGGCCTAGTGGTTAGTGCAACACTTCTACAGCGGCAGTATCACGGGTTCAGCTCTGCTGCTGACTGAGGAGTTTGTACGTTCTGCTTGTGACAGAGTTTCCTCTCATATTCCAAAGACATGCGAGTTAGTGGGCTGATTGGTCACGTGCGTGCATGGGCTCATTGGGCTGGAAGGGCCAGTAACCATGCTGTGTCTCCAAAATAAAATGAAAAATTGCATATAGAAAACGCCAATCAGTGTCTCCTGTCCATACCCCCCCCCCCCGTGGTTAATTAATTATCAAATTTTTAACTTATCAAAGCACACCAAACCATCGTCAAATATAAAACTCCAGCATGTTTAGCAATGCCGGCAGCATTGCATTCATTCTGATCACTACACGACGGGGAGGATACGTGGAGGCTTTGGAGAAGGTGCAGGAAAAGTTTACCGGGATGCTGCCTGGATTGGAGGGTCTGCACTTGAAGGAGAGGTTGGCCAGACTTGAGTTGCTTTCTCTGGACTGGCAGAGGCTGAGGGGAGAACTGATTGAAGAAGTTTATAAAATTATGCGAGACATTGATAGAGTTGACAACCTTCTCCACATCACCTAACACTGGCGCTCATGCATTGAAGGTGGGGGTGGGGTGGGTGGGTGGAGTTCAACGGGAATGTCCGGGGCAAGTTGTTTCTTCCCAGCACAATGTTGGGTGCCCAAAATATCCAGTCAAGGGTGGTGGTGGGAGTATGCATGTGGCTCTTAATTGGTTATCAGCTTAATTAGTTTGGCACAATGACTTCTGCCAAAGGGCCCATTTCTGCCCTTGCAATCTCAACTGCCTGCCAACTACATTATTAATGTTCAAAAGGACTCTGAGAATTCGACTATGTGGAATGAAGGGGGGACCCGAAATCGTGGTGTAAGTTCAGGACAATGAATGCAACCTCCTTCACTGCTTGGCGAATCTGTCCTGACTTGTCTGAAGCTGAAATGAAGACTTTAAGGCAGCAGGTGGCAGCATTGAGTGAGGTAGGGCTGCACCAGCGTGTCAGGAGAGGATGGGAGTTTTCCTTAGAAACGGGGATTATTTTTAAATGAAGGCTCGAAAACCAGGCAGTCATTCTCAGCAGGAGAGTGTTCAGATAAATCCTAGCTTTATGAGAAATAATCAGATCAACACAAGATATAGTTTGAGAAACAAGCTTTTCCACAGCTTACAAAGACATTTTCTGATGCTGTCAGCCTCTGGGTGAAATATAAAATACAAAGTGCACAGGAACCAAATCGGTTGGAATAAACTTGTCTTAATGAGGCACAGTCGCCCTTTGCTCATACAGGCTCTGAGCTAGAAGTTAGCTCCTGGCAAGGATAGCTGCCTTTTCTCTAATGGGGATCTTTCTGTGCCTCAGAACAGGTTAAGAAATGAGACCATTATGAGTAGTACACAGTTTTTTTCCCACAAGTGGTCTATCTTCAAAAAAAATTCAATCAAATATGTGGAACAAGTTCTCCCCTTAACCAAGCCCTACTAGTCATCTTTAATTAATCCCTGCCTTTCCAATTATAGATGAATCCTCTCCTTTCAGAATATTTCCATTAACTTCCCTGGCACTCATATCAGATTCAGATCTATAGTTACTGGGTTTATTCCTGTTGTGCTTAGAACACAGTACAGTGTAGGAACAAGTCCCTCAGCCCAAGATGTCTACAGTAACTACAACACCAAGTTAAATTGAATATGGTCTATATCCCCCAGCTCCCTTCCTGTTCAAGTGCCCGTCTAAATGTTTATCAAACGTTGCAATGTGATACCTTTTGAATAAAGATACCATATTTCCCATCCTCTTGCATGCATCTCTCATGTGGCCAGCAAAGATATAAACATATCTGTGCTTGATTTTCCTACTCTGTTCTCATGACTGCAGCCACTACCAAATATGCTTCCAGCTTTATTTCCTGTTGATCATGAGGGTTTATGAATGGCTGTTCAGGAATTACAAATGTGGCTGAATACAGCATGCCCTATTTATACCTCCTGTACCTAAGAAAGTGGCCATTGAGTCTATGTTCATGGTCTTTTGCTTCTGGAGCCCATCCATTTGATGTGTTGTGTGTTCAGAGATTCTCTTCTGCACACCACTGTGGTAATGTGTGGTTATTTGAGATACTGGCGCCTTCCTGTCAGCTTAAACCAGCATGGGCATTCTCCTCTGACCTCTCTCATTAACAAGGTGTCTTCATCCACGGAGTCACTGCTCATTGGATGTTCTTGTTTCTCAGACCAAGATCTGTAAACTTTAGAAACTGTTGTGCATGAAAATCCCAGGAGATCAGTTTCTGAGATACTCAAGCCCTACTGGCAGGCACCAACAATCATTCTCACAGTCGAGGTCACATAGATTGTATTTCTTTCCCATGCTGATGTTTGGTCTGAACAACAACTGAACCTCTTGGCAATATCTGCATGCTTTTATCCATTGAGTTGCTGCTGCTTGATTGGCTGATTTGATATTTGCATTACCTAATAAGGTAGACCCTGAGTGCAAGTCCAAGAAGGGGAAAACCCCTTTGAAACATTTGAGGAGAAGGATGAACCGAAACATTGCCATCAACAACATGTCCTCTCCCATTTATCATCGAGACTCTTTTCCTTGCATTTGAACTTTTTTTTTCAACATGCTCCTAGTCTGAGGGTGTTTTTTTGTAATTGCAAGGATGTACAATAGAGATTTCACTTTAATAATTATTCAGCTCTGGACTTGGAGACTCTTGAAGTATTTTATGTACGAACTCCAGTTATTTTGTTTTGTTCTTGTCCATTCTGCGATCCAAATATGTAGAAGTTGTTTCATCTTCCCAAATTACCAAACAAATTTGCCAAGCATTATTTTACTTCCTGCAATTGTTTATCCCTGACTACCCAAACATGGGTTGGAAAATCATTGTATATGCATAATAAAAGGTTCTCAACTTTTTGAATGACAATACCAGTCAGACCTCCAGCATGCCAACTATATTTTCATTTCAGTGCAACATGCACGAAGTGCTGGAGGAACTCAGCAGGTCAGGCAGCATCTATGGAGGGGAATAAACAGTTGTTTCAAGCTGAGACCTGTAGTGTTGTCCTGATGAAGTGCCTTGGCCTGAGAGGTCAACTGTTTATTCCCTTCCATAGATACTGCCTGATTGCTGAGTTCCTCTGACATTTTGTGTGTGTTACTCTGGATTTTCAGCATCTGTAGAATCGTTTTTTGTTTATATTTTCATAGTGGTATTTTGTGACCTTTCTGTCTTAATTGAGCTCATTATATGATTGCTTCATGAAGCCCCTGAAATCTTTGGTGCCACCCGATATTTCAGAAGCACAACTAAAAGATGTGCACCAGACCTCTTCTGAAATGGAAGCATGTTCCCTGTTGACTCTGGCATGTTTTGGGGTTTGTTTTCATTACCATAATGTTGCTAATCTCCCCATGCAGAAAATCAGTGGTGTTTAGACGGGAGAAAGACTTTGGTTTTACTGCAGGATTTAATCGCTCCCAGTTGCTTAATGTGAGGTGCAGTGTGATCTTGCGCTGGAAAATATGTAGGTGCTTGGATCAAAATATATCAGAAATAACTCAGGTTGTTGAGAAATAAATCAAGTTCAAGATCAGTTTCATTGCTATTCAACCATACACATGTATACAGCTAAATGAAACATTGGGGCCAAATGTACATATAGACACAGCACATATAGTTATGATAAACCACAATACAGTCATAATATAATAGCATTAGCCCCTGAGTGGCATGGTCTGAAGCTAGGTAGTACATGGAATGTTGTCCTGGAGCCATGTTTATGTAAGAATAGTATGCAGCAATTCCTCATCTCCCTCAGTTGCAGTCAAAAATAAACCAGCTTGTTTTCCCAGAGAGAACATTTGAGAGCAGTATCGACTTGAGAGCTGGCCTAGCCTTTTAACCTAACATGCTCTCTCGTTGAGTGTAAGGCGCCACCTCCCCTGGGTGGCTTTAACAGCTAATGTTGTGGCCTGGGGGGCCTGGAGAGCCTGGGGGAAAATGTGCTAGGATTGGTTATGTTCATCTCTGCACCGCTGGCTCCGTGGACTTCAATAGAGTCTCGTGAGCAGAGATGAGTACAGCCAGCATCTTGTGCATATACTTGGTGCTGGTGACTGAGGGCAAATATCCAGCCCAGAAATGTGCACTTGTCTCACAAAGGCCCAAGGTAGACAGAATATTTACAGTAATAAATATTACAAGGCCAAAGGTAACCATAGAAAAAGGGAAGAGGTCCATATAGGCTAATTCCACCTTTAAGCTTCCTCATACCACACAGGGGTTAAAGGGGTTCACCAGTGTACCCAAGTTATAAGGATGATGCACTGCACAAGACCTATGGAACTCATAACACTATATAATGTATTTTCATTGTTTGACGTTGTTTTCAATGTTTGTTCATTTTGCAGTACAGTGTTCCTTTAAGTTCCTAACCACTATTTGAAATTTAGCCTTCAGTTACCATATATCACTGCCTTCTGGCAGTGTGAAGCAGAGTTGATTTGCATAATCTTAAAGTCTCCAGATGATTGTATTAGGCTAGTGCAAAGACCCACAAGTTGCTAGCATGCTCCTGATTCCCTGACTCTATTCCCAGTGTAAAGGCCGGTTCAGATGAGCAGAGCATTCATCTCCAAGCAAACTGGGATTGACAGTTGGGGAGAGGTGGAGGAATGTGGATCTCGCCAGCACAATTGCTTTAAGAAGAGAGTAAATTTTATTAGTCACAATTGCTTTAAGAAGAGAGTAAGTTTTATTAGTCACAATTGCTTTAAGAAGAAAATAAGTTTCTCAGCCTGAAACATCAACTATCCATTCATCTCCATAGATGCTGCCTGACCTGCTGAGTTCCTTCAGCATTTTGTGTGTATGAGTGTGTGTGTGTGAGTGTGTGTGTGTGTGTGTGTGTGTGTGTGTTGCTTCATATATATCTAGCTTCTTTTGCTACCTCTGAATTCCCAAAGGACCTTGCACTCAATGAAGTGTTTCGCGAGTGGAGATACTGCTCTACAAAGTAAAATGCAACAGACAATTAGCACAAGGAGTGATCTGTCAACAAACAGCTGTATGATAATTGTCACCTAATCAGTATATTTTTAGTGATAGAGTATTAAACACTGGTTAATTGGTGTAATATTGTCTTGTGTAGCAAGATACAGTGGGGGAAAAACTTTCATGCCATTCAGACAGATTGCTCCAAATATTGAGGTGGTCGGTGCAAGTGTAAACCAATAATTGACGGCAGAATATAATGTTGCAATCACAGATAAAATACAAGGGTCGCAATGAGGTAGACTGAAAGATCAAGAATTCATCTTTATTGTAAAAGAGGTCCGTTCAAGGTTAGGGTGTTAGGAGGAAGTTGCTCATTATTTGAATAATACCATGGGACTTTTTCTTTTCACCACAGAAGCATATGGGATCTATTACTCCAAAAGGTAATGGCCCCAGCCAAGCAGCAATCCCCAAGGCTCTAGTGTGAGACTTGACTCCATGATAATCTCACTGAGGCAAGTACACAACCAGCTGATACCCATCATATTTTGGTGATTTGGCAGAAGGCCAAACTTTAAAATCAAGTATCATTAGTTTGCTCTTCATATGAGCAACATTGCTCCCAAGTGATTGCAGTGTTCTCAGAGGCAAGAGCACTCAGCTTCATTCTCCTTGTGATTTTTAATGAAGCATCAGCAGTAATCAACATGATGGGTATCAAAGGGTTGCTTTAATTTTTAAACCAAGTGTGAAGATGATAGAGTGACTTTACTATCCTGATATCAAACAAACTGCGATTTTCTTGATGGCAATATCCTCATCTGAGACAGAGATGATGCGTTCCCATTCTTAGTTGGGGATTAGTGTGTTTAATAGCAGGGGACACACAGCACTGTTAATGAGATTCTAGTCATTTGGATAAATTCCTGGACTGTGTTCCTATTGGCCTCCTTGAATAAATGTAATAGATTCCATGGCATCACTAAATAAAAGAACAGGGGAATTCAGCTGTTCTGGTCAATATTTGCAACTCAGAAATAGATATCCCATTGATTAAGTGACCCTTTAACCCAGTGCAGTGTCTGAGGAAATTAGATGTTGCTTTTCCTCACAATTCTGTTGTAATTACACTTCCACAGATTGTGAAAGTTTTTTCTCCTAAAAAAAACTATTCCTTATTGGGAGTAAAGTGATTCAGCTCGGTGTAAATTACCTAAGATACCACCTCTCATAAGCTAACTCTGACAATTGAATGCTAATTAAAGCCTTTTCCCAGCTCCTCGTCTTTTTTCCCCATCTTCAACCACTACAGTGGTTTCTACAAGGTAAGAGTATCTAATTCACAAACCAATGATCATTAATCATCAGTAGAGCAAATTAAAAGCACTTTGAACAATTTACATGCAACAGCAGAAAATAAATTGGATTTTTGTCAACTAATTACAGACCTGATAAGGCCCAGAAGCAAGTTTATCATCTGCCAATCAACTAAATGAAACAGGTTAAGCGGATATTAACACCATCACAATTCATAACTCCCCCAACACCCCACTCCACTGCTTCATCCCCTTCCCATCAAAGTGATTACCCTCCATCTCCAAAGGTTATTACTGCCTACATGTGGTTTTAAGATCCCCATCTCACTTGCTTTTTATATGGTTTTCTTTACCAAAACACTTAGAAATGTTTCATCCCTGTCTCTCTTTTGGAAACTTACTACAGGACCACTAGCTTAATTTCTCTTGGCTTCTTCATCACCTGTCCAATGTCGGGGTCAAACATTGTTCTCTCTCCAAGGCCTCTGCCAAATGTTAGCTCAACCTGCTCCCGCCATCCTTTCCGTTAAATAAAATGCTCCCCTTCTTTCCAATCTCACAACAGAACAGGAGGTAACTCAGCATTGTTAGTGTCAGGATAAGTAGCCAATAAAGATGAGGGGATAATCCAGATTCATACCTTATTAATCATTGCTCACATGGTGTTTAAAACCTGCTGCAGATGAGGGTGTTGCGTCTCTGTGACCTCGTGAGGAGTTTACACCCTCTCTCCATGACTGCATGGGTTTCTTCTGGGTGCTCTGCTTTTCTCCCACAGTTCCAAAAGAAGTACTGGTTGGTAGGTTAATTAGTCACTGTAAATTATCCCATAATTAGGCTAGGGTTAAATCAGGGGTTGCTAGGCAACGTGGCGCAAAGTGCCAGAAGGGCCTATTCCGTGCCGTATCTCAATAAATAAAAAATGTAAATGCTTTCTGCTGTGTGGAACTTGATGATACTTAGAGGGAGCTTGACCATTGGACACATAGCGATGATTGGGTGATTAGCCTTGGAATGAAATCCCCTCAATATATTTTTCTGATAGAATCAGCAAAAAAAAATAGAGATAGTGAATAATACACCAAAACTCAGGGCTTATCTTTATTCTTCTCCATGGACGCTGCCTGACCTGCTGAGTTCTTCCAACATTTTGTGTGTGTGTTACGCTAAGTTTCCAGCATCTGCAGAATCTCTTGTGTTAATGATGCACTGAGTAAACAGTGAGCGAGTGTGAGGGTTTAGACATTGAGACATCAGAGGATTTAGGGTCAGAGTTGTGGATGAGAGAATTATACTCTCTTATATACCAAGGTACAGTTTTAAAAAAAAATGTTGCCATCCAAACAGGTCATCTGATCACATCAGTACATCAGATAGTACAAGGGAAAAGCAATAACAGTATGCAGAATATATTGTTACAGTTACAGGGAGACAATAAGGTGCAAGGCCAAGACACGGTAGATTGGCCAACTACAAGACTAAAGACCTTAGGATCAGAGACAAAAGGCCACAATATGCATGGCCAAAGAGCTTGATTTGGGGTTTCTCTGCAACATTCACAAAATGCTGAAGGAACTCAGCAAGTCAGGCAGTATGCATGAAGGAGAATAAGAAGTCAATGTTTCGGGCTGAGATCTTTCATCAAGACAGGAAAGGAAGGGACACAAACCAGAATAAGAAGGTGAGGGGAGGGGGAAAGAATACAATATGGCAGGTGACAGGTCAAACTGGATGAGTGGGATGACGTAAGAAGCTAAGAGGTTATAGGTGGTAGAAGGCTGAAGGAGAAAGAATTTAACAGGAGGACAATGGACCATGGAAGGAAGGGAAGGAAGATTGGTACCACAGAGGGGTGATGGGCAGGTGAGGAAAAGAAAAGAAGTAAGAGGGTAACCAGAATGAGGTTGGAAAAAGAGAGAAGGGGAGAGGAATTATTGAAAGTTAGAAAAATTGTTCTATGTTCATGCCATCAGGTTGAAGTCTACCCAGAAGGAATTTGAGGTGTTTCTCCTCCAACCTGAGCTAGGCCTTGGTGTGTCCTCAAGGCCGTGGAGAGACGTGACAGAATGGAAAGTCGAATCGAAATGGGTGGCCGCCTGGAGATCCTGCCTTTTGCGGTGGGCAGAGCGAAGGTGTTTGACAAACCAAATCCCAGTCTTTGTCAGGTTTCACCGATGTAGAGGAGGCCGCAACATTAATATGACAGAGAAATGAACTGAGTGCTCATTATCCCCAACCTCAAATTTAGCCACATAAGGATTGTTATCAGTTGTCATTAACAGTCCCTTGATTACATAGAATGAGATTGCAAGCAGTGCACTCTGAGGAAAACTGAGCCACAAAGCAAGGTTATGATTTCCACATTAGGGTACACGTGGGTGGGAACACATTTGTCAGCTTCACAGAGTACTAATGGTGATTGCCAACATGTTGTTGTCAATACAGCCGTAAAGTTACGGGTGCCACGGTGGCATCGTAGTTAGCACAATGCTATTACAGTAGGGACTGTCAGAGTTCAGAGTTCAATTCTGACACTGTCTGTAAAAAATTTGTATGTCCTTCCCGTGGGTGCGTGTGTTTCCTCTGGGTGCTCCAGTTTCCTCCACATTCCAAAGGCTTCCTGGTTAGTAGGTTAATCGGTCATTGTAAAATTGTCCTGTGATTAGGCTAGGGTTAAATTGGTGGGTTGCTGGATGATGTGACTTGTTGGGCTGGAAGGGCCTGTTCTGTGCTGCATCTCTAAAAAAAAATAAATAAAAATCTGGGCTAAAAAAATAATGATTGTAGAAAAAGTGCTTGTGGCATCTTTGTGAAAGGAATTCAAACAGTGCTGGGCATCTCGCAACACAGACCCAGCTGGTGGATGGAGACCTGAAATCCCAATGCAACGGCAAAATCTCACTTCACCTTTAGAATACAAGGGATTCTGTAGATGTTGGAAACACACTCACACTCACACTCACATACACACACTCACTCAGCAAGTGAGGCAACACCCTGCGGAGGGAAAAAGCATTGACGTTTCAGGCTGCGACCCTTCAGGACGCTTGACGAAGGGTCTCAGTCCAAAATGTCCACTGTTTATTCTCCTCCATAGACCTTGAGAAATTTAGGGAGTATAAATAAACAACACAGCAAGACGTGAAATGCAAAGGAAGATCAGTTGGAGATCAAACTGGGCAGATGAGGGAGTGTTGTAATCTCCAGGGAAAGAGTGTGTTCTCTTAGGAACCACTCTGATATGGACACAGTCCTAAATTACTACTACTTCTCTTTATTCATCAAGGAAAAGGCCTTAAAATGGTGAGTTCAGGAAGAGATACGTTGTTACTCTGGAGCATGTCAGTATTAAGAAGGGGAAGGTGTTAGATGTCTTGGAATGTATAGAGGTTGATGGATCTTTTGAGCGACATGAGATCTCTCCCAGGCTACTCTAGGAATCAAAGGAAGAGATAGCTGGGCCCTGACAGAGATTTTTAAAATATATTTTCTTTATCCACAAGTGAGGTGTCAGAAGATTAGAGGATAATTAATGTTGTTCCTTCACTTAAGAGGAACAAAAGGTAGCACCAGCTTCTTACAACAGGTTAGAGATCTTTCCATAGTGGTATGGAAATTATTGGAGAATAATAGTGGTTTTTTAGAAAGCAAGGGAGGATGGTTAAGGTTATAGGAGGACATACGTAGACCAGATGGAATATTAGCAGTTTTTCTTTTCTCTCAGTCCTGTGCAGGATTTCAACCTAAAATACAGATTTATACTGTTTGTCTCCACAGATTCTGCTGAGTGCTTCCAGTGTTCTGATCTAGTCTCTTTTGTTTCAATTGAATAAAAATTTGGTCCAAGTGTTGGCAGATGGAATTTCATTTCAACTAGTGTGAGGTGATGCATTTTGAGAGAAGTCAGACAGGGGTGGGATATATACAGTAAATGGTAGGGCGCAAAAGAATATTGCTGTACAGAGACATCTGGAGGTGTTTACTGAAAGAGGCAACACCGGTCAATAGGGTGATGAAGAAGGCATCTACATTGCATGCCTTCATAGATTATGGCATAGAATATAACAGTTAGGATGTTATTTTGCAACTTTACAAAACCCTGGTTAGCCCAAAGTTGGAGTATTGCAGTATGTGCAGTTCTGGTTGTGACACCAGAGAAAGGACGCAATGCAATGGAGGGAGTGCAAAGGGGGTTGATCATGATGTTGCCTAGATTGGTGGGCTCTTGTTCTGGATAAGGCTGTATTTGTTTTCTCTAGAGTGAAGGAGGCTGAGAACTGAGGTACGTAAAATGGTAAGAGGAAATATAGTCAGAATCTTAATCTCATGATAGGGATGATCAAAACAAGAAGGCATAGTTTTACAATAAGAGGAAGGAACTTGAAAAGGGATTTTTTTTAGTTACATAGAGAGTGGTTAGTATTTGGAACTCATTGTAGAGAAGCTGGTGGAGTTGGATGCATTTAAAAAGGATCATGTGCTTTCCCTGTGTATATGACAAATAAACTCTCGGGATTTCAGCTGGGTACAGGTATCAATTATAACTGATGTTTCAATGACAAACTCTGTCATCTCCTTCAGGAATGAAGATGGATACATTTACTTTGTTTAAGAGACATTTCGACATGCGAGGCATAGAAGGATATGGACAAGCATGCTTAATGTAGATCTTCAAAAAGGCTGGCATGAATGTGCTGGGCTAAAAGGCCTGTTTCAGTGTTCCACATCTCTGACTTAAAGACCTGATGTAAGAGGGCAGGGTAAGTTTATATCTGACAATAGTTTAGAAACATTGATAAGGCTGCTTTATGTTTCTTCAGAATTAATGACCAGATAACAATTTGTTCCCTGGTGCCTAAGCTGGAGCCACTGATTATCGCTTGATTAAACCTGATAAGGGAGTGATATGAGAGAATGTATTTGGCAGTTCAGTGTAACTAAGATATTTAAAAGATGTGAGGCAAACTTGGCAGTGGACTAGTCAAAGTAATTACAGAAAAAGAACGGGATAGTTTCACTTAGCAAGCCTCATTTCAGATGAACTTCATCCAGCTGGTTAATCTCCCCACATGCCATCCAGTTCCCAGATTAGGTCCTGCAACAGTCAGGATATCCATTTAATCATACAGGACCTTCAGCCCATCAAATTCATGCTTACATCAAGAATCTATTTATTAAAACAGTTGTGGCCAACTATATCCCCACAAAATCATTCAGATTCCTCAACCAGAAGCCATGGATGAACCATGAGATTTGCAATCTGCTGAGGGCCGAGTCAGAGGCATTCAAGTCTGGTGACCAAAAATGTTACAAGAGGTCTAGATATGATATCTGGTAAGCCATCTCACGGACAAAGTGGCAATTCTGGACTAAATTTGAATCAACAAAGGATGGTTGAGAGCTGTGGCAGAGTTTGCATGCCATCACCTCTTATAAAGTTACATCAAGCAACGTAGGTGACAACAGGGCTTCCAGTTGATCTCAATGACTTCCGTGCTCGCTTTGAACATCGAAACATGGAGGTCCCATCACAAACTCCCACAGCCATGATCCGGTGAGTTCAGTTTCTGAGGACAATGTGCGAGCAGCCTTCAGGTGGGTGAATCTACAAAAAGCATTTGGCCCAGTTGGGGTACCTGGCCAAGTACTAAAGACCCGTGCTGATCAACTGACTGGAGTGTTCACTGAGATCTTTAAATGCTCTTTTCAACAGTCCGAGATACTCACCTGCTTCAAGCAGACCTCACTTATTCGCTTGATTAAACCTGATAAGGGAGTGATATGAGAGAATGTATTTGGCAGTTAAGTGTAACCAAGATATTTAAAAGATGTGAGACAAACTTGGCAGTGGACTAGTCAAAGTAATTACAGAAAAAGAAACCCTACAGCATAATACAGGCCCTTTGGCCCACAATGCTGTGCCAAACATGCCCATACCTAGGTAATTACCCATAGCCCTCTATTTTTCTGAGCTCCATGTACCTGTCCAGGAGTCTCTTAAAAGACCCTATTGTATCCGTCTCCACCACTGTCGCCGGCAGCCCATTCCATGCACTCACCACGTAAAAAATTTACCCCTGTCATCTCCTCTACCTACTTCCATGCACCTTAAAACTATGCCCTCTCATGCTATAGCCATTTCAGCCCTGGGAAAAAGCCTCTGACATTCCACACAATCAATGCCTCTCATCATCTTATACACCTCTATCAGGTCACCTCTCATCCTCCGTTGCTCCAAGGAAAAAAGGCCAAGTTCACTCAACCTATTCTCATAAGGCATGCTCCCCAATCCAGGCAACGTCCTTGTAAATCTCCTCTGCACCCTTTCTATGGTTTCCACATCCTTCCCGTAGTGAGGCGACCAGATTTGAGCACAGTACTCCAAGTGGGTTCTGACCAGGGTCCTATATAGCTGCAACATTATCTCTCGGCTCCTAAACTCAGTTCCACGATTGATGAAGGCCAATGCACCGTATGCTTTCTTAACCACAGAGTCAACCTGCGCAGCAGCTTTGAGTGTCCTATGGACTCGGACCCCAAGAGCCCTCTGATCCTCCACACTGCCAAGAGTCTTACCATTAATATTATATTCTGCCATCATATTTGACCTACCAAAATGAACCACCTCACACTTGTCTGGGTTGAACTCCATCTGCCACTTCTCAGCCCAGTTTTGCATCCTATCAATGTCCTGCTGTAACCTCTGACAGCCCTCCACACTATCCACAACACCTCCAACCTTTGTGTCATCAGCAAATTTACGAACCCATCTCTCCACTTCCTCATCCAGGTCATTTATAAAAATAATGAAGACTGACCTCCGTGCAGAATATGACCTGTCTACCACCAGTCTTTACCTTCTGTGGGCAAGCCAGTTCTGGATCCATAAAGCAATGTCCCCTTGGATCCCATCCCTCCTTACTTTCTCAATAAGCCTTGCATGGGGTACCTTATCAAATGCCTTGCTGAAATCCATACACACTACATCTACTGCTCTTGCTTCATCAATGTGTTTAGTCACATCCTCAAAAAAATTCAATCAGTCTCGTAAGGCACGACCTGCCTTTCACAAAGCCATGCTGACTATTCCTAACCATATTCTGCCTCTCCAAATGTTCATAAATCCTGCCTTTCAGGATCTTCTCCATCATCTTACCAACCACTGAAGTAAGACTCACTGGTCTATAATTTCCTGGGCTATCTCTACTCCCTTTCTTGAATAAGGGAACAACATCTGCAACCCTCCAATCCTCCAGAACCTCTCCCGTCCCCATTGATGATGGAAAGATCATTGCCAGAGGCTCAGCAATCTCCTCCCTCGCCTCCCACAGTAGCCTGGGGTACATCTCGTCCGGTCCCGGTGACTCATCCAACTTGATGCTTTCCAAAAGCTCCAGCCCATCCTCTTTCTTGATATCTACATGCTCGTAGTAACCTCCATCAATGACTATCATTCAGTAGCACTTACATCACAGTGATGAAGTGTTTTGAGAGGTTGGTGATGAAACATATTAACCTCTGTCTGAGAAGGTGGTGTGGTCCTTCATTGATTCAGTTATGGTTATTATTCTATAATGGAATCATTGAGTATGCCCACAAGAAAATGAATCTTGGGGTTGTTTATGGTAAAGTAATTTAATAATATCTTTACTTTGAACTCTAATAATCTTTTCTTCTATTCACCCTTCAATCAATTCCCTCTTGATCAGAGTTGCCAACCTGGGGTTGATGGACCCCTTGGTTAATGGTGAGGCTTCCTGGCATGAAAAACAGTTAAGAACCCCTGCCTAGATTCTCCCACTCACCTAAATGATTGGAACAAGTAACCTACAGCCCAAATGCCTTTGGGATATGGAAGGAAAACAGCATCCCGGGAATCTCATGTGGTCACAAGGAGAATGTGTAACATGCATATATCACAGCCCTCCCAACCATTGAGCACATCTACATGAAACACTGCTGTAGGAAAGCAGCATCCATCATCAGAGACACCCACCCCCCAGGCCATGCTGTTTTCTCGCTGCTGCCATCAGGTAGAAGGTACAGGATTTTCAGCATTCACACCACCAGGTTCAAGTGAAGTTACTACCCCATAACCATCAAGCTCTTGAACAAAAGGGGATAATTTCACTCACTTGCCCATCCATTGAGATGTTCCCACAGCCAATGATTGTACTTTAAGGATGCTTTACCTTGTTATTTCACGTTCTCGTGGGCCGAATGGCCTGTATTGTACTGTAGTTTTGTGTATGTATGTACACATACACATGTATATATCTGTGTATATATATATATACATACATGTATGTATGTGTGTGTATGTGTGTATATATGTATATAGGTACTCTGATAATAAAATATAATAAAATTTACTTTGAACTTTGTACTTTGGAGGTCTGTATTGAACCCAGATTACTAGGTCAGTGATACAGCAGTTCTACAATGGGCCATCTGCTGCCTTTGTGTATATTCAATAAAAACAAAAGGAGGTACAAAAGAGGCCATTCAGTCCATTGGGTCTAAGCCAGTTCCAAGGTGAGCAATCCCATCAGTCATATATTAACTCTTTCATTCCTGGGTTCACTCTTGCCAACCTCCTCTGTACCTTCTCTTAGATATAGGGCCCAAAGCTGCTGATAATTCTCCAAATGTGGTCTGACAAAGGCCTCAGCATTACATCCGTGCCTTCTTGTCCTCTCAAAATGAATGCTAGTCCTGAGACAAACAATTCCACTTTGTTGAAAGAAAAGCATCACTCTGACAACTGATATCCTCATTGTTCCTGTACCTGGAGCACATTTACTCAAAGCACTTCAATCCACACATCACAGAAATGCCATAAACACACACATGCACAAACACTGAGCTTGGTTTTCTCCATAAAGCTACTTGAAATATAAAAGTTGAAATGTGAGAGAGAGGACTTTACAACACTATTCATTTGGGACATATAAGAGACTCAATAAAGGATAGCAAGCAGAGTAAAACAACAGTAAAAGAGCAGGAGTTAGCAGTCATTCTAACAAAAGGCTGCTTTATGTCCTTTCGCTGCAATCCTTCCAGGAGTTATCTCCCTGCTGGACTTTGGTTCCATTACGCCCTGCAGCCCATTGGAATGACCAATGCTCCTCTATGAAGCTTTGTCAAGGAATGTTACCCTGTATGACTGCAGGGACCTTAAGACTTTTCTCATCTGCAATCCACATGCCGTCTACAGGAATGTTCTGGCTGATTTTTTTTTTCTCTCTCCAACTGGGGAAATATGCACGATTTCGTTAAAAAGAATTAAAAGAGAGAAAAGGTAACTCTTGCCATCACTCATTATGGAGGCAGATCAGTGGCCCATTTAAAAAAGGGAAGGGCATTGAAGAAAAGAATCACCGAGTGATGAATGGAACGGAGAACAGGATTATTTGGAAATGTTTCAAATGGAGACAAATATTGACCCCTGGCATCGAGCCTGGAGGAACTTGGATGTAACTACAGAAATTCATTTCACATGATGTCAAATCTTTCACACTATCGACCAGGGGACGATTTGAAGTCTAAAGCCACAAGAGTAAGAATGTGTTTCCTGCACTGCACCAACATGTCCTGATCTATGTCATATCTTGTTGTATAAATCAAATATAGGGTTAATGAGCAAACAGCAGACAGCTTCCAGTGCGCATTGTTAAGTACTGGGGTTAGTTGCACCATTATTAATTTAATATTGGCTGCTATTTAATGCAATTTACCATATTAAACCAGTCCTACAACAATGAGATCGGTTAATAATTAATCTTGGCAGAGTTATTCTACAACAGCTAAATGACTGGAAATGGCTAATGCGAGGGGGCACAATTTTAAGGTGATAGGACAAAAGTATAGGGAGATATCCGAAGCAAGTTCTTTACACCAAGGGTGCTGAGGGTATGGAACACCCTTCCAGGGGTGGTAGCAGAGGCAAATACATTAGCAGCATTTGAGAAATGCTTAGATGGGCACATGGATATTAGAAAAATGGAGGCCTATGTAGGAGGGAAGGGTTAGATTGATCTTAGAGTTGGGTTAGGGTTAACACAACAATGTGTGCTGAAGGGCCAGGACTACTGTTATGTTCTAAGTATATCAATATCAGATGGAGAGCTACATAGAGCTCCTTGTACTCATTATCAAGGCTTCACTTCTACCATCATTTAACATTCCAATTCCAGTGGCTGTGACTGGCCTATTCTACCTGGGACAGGACGATCGAATCTTCACGTAGGTAAATATGTCAAGTACATTGAATGTAGCCTAAACCAGCAAAAAGGTATTTGCCCTAACAATAGATAGATAGATAGATCTTGGCCTGAAACGTCGACTGTACCTCTTCCTAGAGATGCTGCCTGGCCTGCTGTGTTCACCAGCAACTTTGATGTGTGTTGCTTGAATTTCCAGCATCTGCAGAATTGTTGTTTGCGATAGATAATTCTTGTTAGCCAGTGGATCCAGATTCCTGGGAGAGCACTATATTTTGTCTTCAGCCTCAGTAAGGAAGGGTTCTACAGTTTCAGAACATTTGCAATGTGTTGCCAGCTGATAATTCAATTTAAGCAGTTTCTCTGAACCTTGATTCCTGAAGCTGTCTGGACAGAAACCCCTGTGGGACACATTAAATAAAGTTTGACTGTTTGAATTCCCGTTGAGGGCCTGTGTGATCCGGCATGGCGAGAAGCTGTACGTTACTGGTTCTGCTGACTGGTAAATCTTCAAAGGTATGTTGATAATTATAGCGTACTAGCGTGTTCCCCCATTGCTAATGAGTTGACACAGGTCTAGCCGATCTGCCTATAAATATTTCACTTCAGCAAATCATTGTAAATTGCTCTTGCTGAAATGTAAGCAATGTTTTTCAGAGGCACATGTGAGTGAGAAGGGCAGTCTGGCAATCCAGGGCCACATTCTCAACCAACATTAAAAATGTCTGAAAGTTTCTGGTAAATGAAGCAAATGATTTTGATTCCAGTCAAATGGACGCTTCGAAATGTCCCTGACCAAAGATTCCTATCTCAGGCGTATATTGTGTGAGTTCTGTTGTGGATCACTGCAGACTTAATTCTTCTTCTAAACCTTCAGCCGGGGTAGGAAGAAGTACAGATCATGTAAGATACAGGAACAGAATTAGGCCTTTCAGCCCATTGAGCCTGCTCTGTTATTCAGTAATGACTGATTTATTATCCCTCTCAACCCCATTGTCTTGCTTTCTCCCTGTAATCTTTGGCACCCCAACTAATCAAGAACCTATCAACTTCCACTTTAAATATAGCCAATGATTTTGTCCCCACAGCCGTCTGTGGCAATGAATGTGTCTGGTTGGGCAATACTTCACCAATCAAGCATGCAATTAGAAGTTCAAGTGTAAATCCATTCTGTTTGCTCATTTAAGGTACTGTAATTTGAAAGTCCAATTAATTATAATAAAGACAAATAAAATTCAGACAGTTTGTAAGTAAATTGTATGTAGGAGGAATCTTCATGGATGAATTTTTGTCTGACTCAAAGGCAATTTTCTGATTTATCATGATTCAGGTTTCCAGACTAAGGTATTAACACCTAAGGTCTTTACCTCCCATACCTAATAAAGCAGCCACTGAGTAAATGTTTGTGATCTGCTGCTGCTGTAGCCAAAGTTCAATGTGTTGTGTACTAAGAGATGCTCTTCTGCACACCACTGTTGTAACGTGCGGTTATTTGAGTGACTATCACCTTTCTGTCAGCTTGAACCAGTCTGGCCATTCTCCTCTGACCTCTCTCATTAACAAGGTGTTTTTGTCAACAAAACTGCCACTCTCTGGGTGTATTTTTTGTTAATTCTTCACACCATTCTCTGTAAACTCTAAAGCTTCGGTTCCCCATGGAGCCTTGCCATTAACCATGAAGCTTGAAGCCTCGTACGGCCAGATTTGGGAACAGCTTCTTTCCAACTGTGATAAGACTGCTGAACGGATCCTGACCCGGATCTGGGCCGTACCCGCCAAATATCTGGACCTGCCTCTCGGCTTTTTTGCACTATCTTACTTTCCATTTTTCTATTTATGATTTATAATTTAAATTTTTAATATTTACTAATTTTTACTATTTTTAATATTTAATATTTGTAATCCAGGGAGTGGGAAGCACAGAATCAAATATCGCTGTGATGATTGCACGTTTTAGTACCAATTGTTTGGCGACAATAAGGTATTAAGTATTAAGTATAACCGAAGTTGGGAACTCCTGCTCTGGAGACTGTTGTACGTGAAAATCCAAGGAGATTGGCAGCTTCTGAGATACTCAAACCTCCCTGTCTGGCATCAACAATCATTCCACGATCAAAGTCACTGAGATCACATTTCTTCCACATTGTATATTTAGTCTGAACAACAGATGAACCTCTTGACAATGCCTGCTTGCTTTTTAACTTGCTGCCACATGATTGGCTGATTAGATATTTGCATTAACAAGCAGGTGCATCTAATAAAATGGCCATTGTGTGTATACTTACTAAATAAAGGTCATTAAGGTTCCTTATGATTGTTATAGTGTAAGGTGGGGGGGGGAGGTGAAATGTTGGTGGGGATAAGCTCCCACTACCGATTAAATGCCCCCAATGGCATGTGTCTCAAATAGGCTCAGACAACCAAGCCCAGCTCCTGACCTTCTCGTGTGGCTAAATTACTAAGCTCAGTGGAATCATTTTGACTGACAGGACAAGGGCGGACTACTGGTGCCTTAACACAAGTCACTCAGGGCAGGCGGAGCTCATCGGTTGTGATTGGCAGTTCATCTCGCAGAAGGACAACTCTGATCTCAAACCTCCACTGCCTTCTGGTTATACCCACTCATGGGGAATGCTTTGGGAGTAAACCACAAAAAAAAATCCACAGCTGGAGTCCTTAAGGCAATCCTACGTCATTCAATGCTGTCTAGTAACTCCTGCAACACCACTGGTGCCAGACAGTATTGGCCTCTGCAGTTCCTTGGGATTCATTAGGTGCATGGAAAGGGGAACCGGCTGCATGGGTAACAGCTTGCTCTCCTTATTGTACTGTCTGGTTTGCATATGCACACAACTCGGATGCAACATCCATGATTGACTGTGACCAAAGGATGTCTCAAAACGGCCAATAACTTTGTTTCTCTGTTCAGAGATGCAAATTGACCTGTGGAGTCTTTGATGTCCTTTTTCTTCAAAGAACGGGGTTTGCTTCCTCCACCTTTTGATGTTGCCCTCACCTGCATCTCCTCCATTTCCCAGACAACTGCACTTACCCCATCTTCCTGCTGCCTTGACAGGGATAGAGTTCCTCTTGTCCTCACTTACCACCCAGTGAGCCTAGACATCCAACAAACCATTCTCCACAACTTCTGTCATCTTCAACAGGATCCAACCATTAACACATCTTTACCCCCCACCCCACCCCTACAGTCTACTTTCCACAGGCATGGCTCCCTCAATGACTCCCTTGTCTATTCATCCCTCCCTGCTAATCTCACCCTACCACATATCCCTGTGACAGAAATGCTACACCTGCCCATTCAGTCTTCCCTCACCTCCATTTAGGGCCCTAAACAGGCTTTCGAGGTGAGGGAACTCTTCACCATGGGATTTGTCCATTGTGTCCCGTGCTCCTGATGCAACCTCTTCTACGTTGGTTAGACCCAATGTAAACCGGGGGTCCGCTTTGTTGAGCTACCTGACAAAATTGGAATTTCCAAGTGGCCAAGCATTTTAATTCCTATCCCCATTCCCGTTGCGATGTTGGTCCATGGCCGCGTCATCTGCCATGATGAGGCTACTCTCAGGGTGGAGTAGTAACACCTCATATAACTTCAGCTAGCCTCCAACATGATGACATGAACATCTATTTCTCCTGGTATTTTTTTTTCCTCTTTTCTTTTCCTCTCCCCTTCCCTTTTCTTCCATTCCCCACTGTAGCCTCTTATACCTTCTTACCTGCCTATCACCTCTCTCTGGTGTCCCTCCTTCTTTCTTCAATGGTCCATTCTCCTTCCCTATCAGATTCCTCCTTCCCCAGCCCTTTACCTTTCCCACCCAGCTGGCATCACCCATCACCATTTAGCTTGTATACCTTCCTCTTCCACCACCCCCCCCGCCACCTTCTTATTCTGGCGTCTTTGCTCTTCCTTTCCAGTCCTGCTGAAGAGTCCCAGCCCAAAATGTCAACTGTTTATTCGTTTCCATAAATGCTGCCTGACCTGCTGGAGTTCCTCCAGCGTTTTCTGTGTGTTGCTGTGGAGTCTTTTTCTGCATTGTTTCTGTACAAACTGAGATTCCAGTGACTATGGACCATAATCAACAGCAGCGTTCATTCACTATGCATCACGTCCAAATAGTTTGACAGCTAAAACGAAACACATATTAAGTCAATGTCTTTTATAAATTAGAGCACTGATTTATTACAGCCTTTAACTTGCGCAACTAGTGTTCTGGATTTGATCATGCATATATATGTATCCTTTTTTTTAAAAAAAAAGAGAAATAATTTCCACACACACACCAATTTGTCTCAGCTGTGGGAATTATTGTAAGTAACGTTGGTCTGATTGATTGGTCAGGGAGTTCATATGATAGAAGTGGTTAATTTAGCTATCTCTGTTCTCGGTTATCCTTCATGGGTTTCTAGGAATTAGAAGCAGTTCAGGAGAAAAGTACATTTCAGAACAGTGCTGCCTTTGCACATTTCCCATTGTTTATATGTCTGGATTTATCCTCTCTTAATTTGCTGTCTCTATTCAGGTCAGAGTTTTCAAATACAGAAACCTAGAAAATATTTGTAGAGCTTATGGATAGTTGTTGTATCCCCTAAACAGAAACTGTTTGTTTATTTATTTAGAGATGCCGCACAATTACAGGCCCTTCCAGCCCACCAAGGCCGGCGCCACCCAATTACATCCATGTGATCAGTTAACCTACTAGCCTGTACGTCTTTGGAATGTGGGAGGAAACTGGAGCACCTGGAGGAAACCCCCACAGTTACGGGGAGAACGTACAAACTCCTTACCGACAGCGGCGAGAATTGAACCCAGGTCTCTGGTGCTGCAAGGTGGTGCCAACCCAGTTTTAACGTTACAAATCTGAGTGAAGGTTTCAAACCCTGTGAGATGACAACTCATCTTCAGGTTGTTTGCAAGCAAAGGCAATTGATACAATTGCATCCAGTAAAGACTTCAGCAAATATTGTGAATTTCTGCTTAACAGATTTTAGTTCCAGTTTCAAAGGATTTCAGCTGTCTACAATGAGGATGTCTTTAAGCATCTGTACAGCGAATGGGATTGAAGTATTCTTGCTACTACAGGAAATTGAAAAAAAACTTTACTTGCTAATCAACTTTTAAGCACTTCACAGCAAGTGATGAATGGGACACTCATTAAGAAATTAAAAATCATAATTTTTATTTTTTAAAACTTTTGAAAATATACACTAGAGTGATTGTCCAATGCACTTTTATGTTGGCCTGTTCAATACTACAACTGAAGACAGTAAAATTGCATTTACATCTCATTCAACAACATTTAAATTTGGGGAGTTTTATAGCAAGAGTTGAGATTATTGGCAAGACAATGATTGGCAGCAGGTTTTCAACTGTAAGAACATCAGTAGTGTACCCGAGCTCAAGGCCTGGTGCCAGGCAGTTAACCCCTTTCTCAACGTCAACAAGATGGAGATGATTATCGATTTCAGAAGAACATGCTCTGCTCCCACCCTTCTTTACATCAGTGGCACACATTGGATACTGTGAAAAGCTTCAAATTCCTGGGAGGGCATAGCTTGCACAACCTCTCATGGTGCAAAGCATGTTTTACACAATCAGGAAAGTGCACCAACTTTCTGAGAAGACTAGCTATGATGGTCCACATCTCTACTCATTCCTTCTATAGTTGAGCAGTAGAGAGTGTCCTAGCATGCTGCATCACTGCATGGTACAGAAACTGTACTGTGACAGAGAGAAAGGCTCTGCAACACATGGTCAAAACTGCCTAATGCATCACTGACATCATTGACATCACTGATTAAGCACATACTCTACATTCAGGAAGGTGCCAGAAGGTGGCCAGAAACATTATGAAGAGTCCCACACACCCTGCTCGTGTATTGTTTGTCCTACTTCCATCAGGGAAAAAGTTGTGCAGCATCCACGCCTGGACCACCAGACTGTGGAAGACACCAGCAATGTGCCAGAGGTCCGTGAGTGTTAGGGAGCAGGGGTGAGTGCCATTGCTATTACAAAGAAAAAACTGCTAGGCAAACCCAAAGGACTTAAGGTGGATAAGTCACTTGGACTAGATGGACTACATCCCAGAGTTCTGAGAGAGGTTGCTAGAGAGATAATGGATGCATTGTTCATGATCTTTCAAGAATCACTTGATTCTGGCATGATCCCAGAGGAGTGGAAGATTACAAATGTCATTCCTCTTTTTAAGAAGGGAAGAAGGCACAAGAAAGGAAACTATAGGCCAGTTAGCCTAACATCAGTGGTTGGGAAAGTGTTGGAGTCTATTATTAAGGATGAGGTTTCGAGGTATTTGGAGACTAATGATAAAATAAGTCAAAGTCAGCATGATTTCTGTCAAGTAACAAGCAAGATGGACAAAGGAGAGGCAGTGGATGTTATTTACTTGAATTTTCAGAAGGCATTGATAAGGTGCCACACATGAGGCTGCTTAACAAGATAAAATCATACGGCGTTACAGGAAAGATACCGGCTGGATAGCAGAATGGCTGACAGACAGAATGCAGTGAGTAGGAATAAAAGGGTGGAAATAAAAGGGGCCTTTTCTGGTTGGCTGCCAGTCACTAGTGGTGTTCCTCAGGGGTTAGTATTGGAACTGCAGCTTTTCATATTGTTTGTCAGTGGTTTAGATAATGGAATTGATGGCTTTATGGCAAAGTTTGTGGATGATATGAGGATAGGTGGAGGGGTAGGTAGGGCTGAGGAAGCAATGTGATTGCAGCAGGACCTAGACAAATTAGAAGAATGGGCAAAAAAGGTGGCAGATGAAATACAGTGTTGGGAAATGTATGATCATGCATTTTGGTAAAAAGAAAAATAGTGCGGACTATTATCTAAATGGGAGGAAGTTCAAACATCAGAGTTGCAGAGGGACTTGTGCAAGACTCCTGGAAGATTACTTTACAGGTTGAATCTGTGGCAAAGAAGGCAAATGCAATGTTGGCATTTATTTCAAGGGGAATAGAATATAAAAGTGAGGAGATAATGCTGAGACTTTATGAGACACTAGTCAAGGCTGCACTTGGAGTATTGTCAACAGTTTTGGGCCCCATATCTCAGAAAGGATGTGTCATCACTGGAGAGAGTCTAGAGGAGGTTCACAAAGATGATTCCAGGACTGAAGGATTTAACATATGAGGAGCATTTGACTTCTTTGGGCCTGTACTCACTGGAATTTAGAAGAATGTGAGGGGATCTCATTGAAACCTACCAAATGTTGCAAGGACTAGATTGGGTGGATGTGGAGAGGATGTTTTCTATGGTGGGGGTATCCAGAACTAGAGGGCACAGCCTCAAAATTAAGGGGTGACCCTTTAGAACAGAGGTAGTAGGAATTTTTTTTAACAATAGCAGGAAGGCAGGTGTATGGGGTTGAGTGGGATCAGGGGTCAGCCATAATGGAATGGCGGAGCAGACTCGATGGGCTGAATGGCCTAATTCTGCTCCTAACATCTTATGGTCTTAAAGGCAGTTACTTTGCCCAAGCAGTAAGGCTGATCAACACTTCATCCACAAACATACCCCCCACCACTACCTTATCACTTCCTGTAGAGCCACCCTATGCACAGACCCTTCTGTGCCGAGCATCACTTTATGTACATACAATTAATCTATGTACAGGGGCATGCAAAAGTTTGGGCACCCCTGGTCAAAATTTCTGTTACTGTGAATAGCTAAGCGAGTAAAAGATGAACTGATTTCCAAAAGGCATAAAGTTAAAGATGACACATTTCTTTAATATTTTAAGCAAGAAAACTTTTTTATTTCCATCTTTTACAGTTTCAAAATAATAAAAAAAGGAAAAGGACCCAAAACAAAAGTTTGGTCACCCTGCATGGCAGTACATATTAATACCCCCTTTGGCAAGTATCACAGCTTGTAAATGCTTTTTGTAGCCAGCTAAGAGTCTTGATCCCACCACCAAGCACATCTTTCCCTCCCCCCCTTTCTGCTTTCCGCAGGGATTGCTCCCTACATGACTCCCTTGTCCATTCGTTCCCCCCCCCCGCCCCATCCCTCCCAACTGATCTCCTTCCCGGCCCTAGTCCTTGTAAGCAGAACAAGTGCTACACATGCCCTTACACTTCGTCCCTCACCACCATTCAGGGCCCCAGACAGTCCTTCCAGGTGAGGCGACACTTCACCTGTGAGTCGGCTGGTGTGATATACTGCGTCTGGTGCTCCCAGTGTGGCCTTCTATATATTGGTGAGACCTGACACAGACTGGGAGAGTGTTTCACTGAACACCTACGTTCTGTCTGCCAAAGAAAGCCGGATCTTCCAGTGGCCACACATTTTAATTCCACGACCCATTCCCATTCTGATATGTCTATCCACGGCCTCCTTTACTGTCAAGATGAAGCCACACTCAGGTTGGAGGAACAACACCTTATATTCCGTCTGGGTGGCCTCGAACCTGATGGCATGAACATTGACTTCTCTAACTTCCGTTAATGCCCTTCCTCTCCTTCTTATCCCATCCCTTATTTATTATTATTTTTATTCCCCCCCTTTTTACTTTCTTCTCTCTCTGTCCCTTTCACAATCACTCCTTGCCTGTTCTTCATCTTCCTCTGGGCTCCCCTTCCCCTTTCTTCCTCCCTAGGCCTCCTGTCCCATGATCCTCCCCCTTCTCCAACTCTGTATCTCTTTTGCCAATCAACTTTCCAGCTCTTAGCTCTATCCCTCCCCTTCCTGTCTTCTCCTATCATTTCAGATCTTCTCCTCCCCCTCCCACTTTCAAATCTTTTACTATCTCTTCTTTCAGTTAGTCCTGACGAAGGGTCTCGGCCCAAAACGTCGACTGTACCTCTTCCTAGAGATGCTGCCTGGCCTGCTGCATTCCACCAGCATTTTGCGTGTGTTGCTTGAATTTCCAGCATCTGCAGATTTTTTCGTGTTTGTGTTTTTAAGAGTCTTTCAATTCTTGTTTGGGGGATTTTCGCCTGTCTTTCTTGCAGAAGGCTTCTAGTTCTGTGAGATTTTTGGGCCGTCTTGCATGCACTGCTCTTTTGAGGTCTATCCACAGATTCTCGATGATGTTTAGGTCAGGGGACTGTAAGGGCCATGGCAAAACCTTCAGCTTGTGCCTCTTGAGGTAGTCCATTGTGGATTTTGAGGTGTGTTTAGGTTCATTATCCTGTTGTAGAAGCCATCCTCTTTACATCTCCGGCTTTTTTACAGATGGTGTGATGTTTGCTTCCAGGATTTTCTGGTATTTAATTGAATTCATTCTTCCCTCTACCAGTAAATGTTCCCCGTGCCACTGGCTGCAACACAAGCCCAAAGCATGATCGATCCACCCCTGTGCTTAACAGTTAGAGAGGTATTCTTTTCATGAAATTCTGCACCCTTTTTTCTCCAAACATACCTTTGCTCATTGCAGCCAAAAAGTTCTATTCAAAAAGTTCAAAGGAACATCTAAACAAGCCTGATGCATTTTTGAAACAAGTCTTATGGACTGATGAAGTTAAAATAGAACTTTTTGGCCATAATGAGCAAAGGTATGTTTGGAGAAAACAGGGTGCAGAATTTCATGAAAAGAACACCTCTCCAACTGTTAAGCACGGGGGTGGATCAATCATTCTTTGGGCTTGTGTTGCAGCCAGTGGCACGGGGAACATTTCACTGGTAGAGGGAAGAATGAATTCAATTAAATACCAGCAAATTCTGGAAGCAAACATCACACCGTCTGTAAAAAAGCTGAAGATGAAAAGAGGATGGCTTCCACCACAGGATAATGATCCTAAACATACCTCAAAATTCACAATGGACTACCTCAAGAGGCACAAGCTGAAGGTTTTGCTATGACCCTCACAGTACCCCGACCTAAACATCATTGAGAATCTGTGGCTAGACCTCAGAAGAGCAGTGCATGCAAGACGGCCCAAGAATCTCACAGAACTAGAAGCCTTCTGCAAGGAAGAATGGGCAAAAATCCCCCAAACAAGAATTGAAAGACTCTTAGCTGGCTACGAAAATCGTTTACAAGCTGTGATACTTGCCAAAGGAGGTGTTACTAAGTACTGCCATGCAGGGTGCCCAAACTTTTGCTTCAGGCCCTTTTCCTTTTTTGTTATTTTGAAACTGTAAAAGCTGGAAAAAAAACGTTTTCTTGCTTAAAATATTGAAGAAATGTGTCATCTTTAACTTTATGCCTTTTGGAAATCAGTTCATCTTTTACTCGCTTAGCTATTCACAGTAACAGAAATTTTGACCAGGGGTGCCCAAACTTTTGCATGCCACACTGTCTATAAACTATCTTAAGTATTTATATTTATTGTGTGTTTTTATTATTGTTTTCTTTATCTCATTGTGTTTCTCTGTGTGCTGCTTCGGGTTTGGAATAACAATTATTTTGCTCCCCATTACACTTCTGTACTGGAAATAACATTAAGCAATCTCGAATCTTTAATCTTTAGTCATAACCAGGTCTGCTTTTTTGTGGCTTATTGAGCTCTTGGGATCTGAATTAAAAGTAACTGTGAAAGCAGATTGAGAGTCATTCAACTTTAAAGAGATGCAAGGCACCTGCTTTCTCATAAATACTTACTTTGCACAGACATTAATAAAACTGGTACTGCAGAATTCAAGTGAAAGTACAAATGATAGAGAGAGCATGGACAGTTAGAACCAGCAGGAAGTTTGTTCTGTATCTGTTTTAATGTAAAACAGATAGCGAGGGGCCTCTGATTTGTTTACCTAGCTAGTCAAAGCGCAGAGCTATAATTAACTAGAACACCATGTACCGAAGAATATAACTGTCAAGATTCAGTTGAACAACCATTAATATTTTCTTACAAATACAATAAACACAACTTTGGCTGGAATGTTCTAAATGGGGGTTAGAGTCTGCCAGGACTGAACAAGCTGCCACTCGTGGCTGATTTTGGTTAGTGCTGACGATGAACAATGGAACTTGTGAACGTTTGTTGGTTGTTTCCCACCAGATGGGGTGGTTGTAGACCTAGGCTATTCTCGTGCATCCCCTGGGGGTGGTGGGGGGAGGGGGGAGGGGGTTCTGTATGCATATACCCAGGGGTAGCCATTATCACAACTAAGATACAGACGGCCTATATTTCGAAGTGAATTAAAGGGCCGAGCGGAGGCCTGCACAGTATGCAGATAAGGGAAAGTAGTGAATTATGAGATTGAGGAATTGGAACTCTGCTTTATTTGGCATGCACATTTAACCTGTGGGCAAATTTTAATGTACCACAGAGTACGATAACACAAGGGTTATATAACTGCTGTATTAATACAGAGACCTGGACTAATGGTCCAGGGACATCAGTTCCCACTATGCCAGCCTGGGAAATTAAATTCTGTTAACTAAATCAGTCTGAAATGTTGACCATGAGGCTATTGAATTGATTCATTAATGTCCTATAGGGAAAATATGTGATCCTTATCCAGCGTGGTATATGTTTGCCTTTAGGCATTAATCCCAAAGCAATGTAGTTGACGCTTAACTCTCTTCTGAAGTAATCTGATGACTTTCAATGCTTATCTCATATTTTAGCTTTGCTTTGGTGAAATTAAGTCCAGTACCTCAAGATTGTCCTTAGTAAATTCACAGCCTTGACATCATCCTGATGAATTATACACTATGTCCTCAATGATTTTATTGTACTTTTCTGTAATAAAATATCAATATTTTATACATTTATAATGTATAATTACAATAATATATAATTACAAATGTATACATTTTTACATATTTTCTATATAAAGCCCAATCAACTTTACTTGATGACCTCCCCCACCCCAACATTGTTGGATCTTTTTCTAATCTAGAATTTCTTATTCTGGCTTGTGCTTTTAGTATTTTTTGGTTTGATTTCAATTTTAATTTTACTGATTTCTGCCTATGTTTCTCAGGTAATTGCTGATTGCACTGTTTGCTGTGACCTGGCTGTGTTGCTAAGATGTGAAATGATCTAATTCAAATTCTTTTGCTTCAAAAAATATTTGGCTATTTGCTGACATCTCTACATAATAAATCAAAACAGGAGAGTGATTAATAAATCACAAAGAGAACATTCAATACCCAAGACTCCCGACATTGAATTAAATGGCTGTAATGCTTTCTTGAACAGAAACTGTCCCACTAGAAGATTTCTAAAATCACAAATTCATGGTATTAGTGGTCAATGAATCCTATATCATTGTCTCTAAGATCTGCACCAACCACAATGATGCACTGAGGCTTGACATATGGAGAGAGGACAATTGTCTTATTTAAATTACAGATTATGTTTAATTTGTCATTAATCATGAAAAAAGTTAGCTTTTAATCTAAGCAAATATATTTCAGAACTCAAGTTATCATGTTGTGAAAAATGGCCTCAAATATGCAACTCATGACCAAGATGTCTACCTGGTGAACAGAAACCTATTAGGCTACTGATATGGGGCCAAACATGGAACTAGGATGTTGCTTTGGTAGAGAGTGGTGCAAACCTGACGGGACGATGTCCTCGTTATTTTGCCAAAAATATTCTACAACTTTGTGCAATTCATTGCTTGTAAAATAGTGAGGTATAACCAATGTTATTGGTGAATTTAAGCCACAAAACATTTGTTAAATGTGCTAAATTGGTTCATTATTTTCACATCTACTGAAGTACAGTGGGTAAAACTTTTATTTTGCATGGCGTCCATAGAGATCATTTCATTACAACGGTGCATTGAGGTAGTAGAAGGGAAAACAATAACAGAATGCAGAATAAAGAGTTCCAGTTACAGAGAGAGTGCAGTGCAGGCAGACAATAATGTGCAAAGCCATAATGGAGTAGATTCTGAGGTCACAAGTCCATCTTATCATACCAAGTGAACTTTCATAGGTCCTATAACGGTAGGATCGAAGCTGTCCTTGAGCCTGGTGGTATATGCTTTCTCACTTTTACTTCTACTACCCTTTGAAAGACGGGAGAAGAGAGAATACCTTGGGTGGCCGGCATGTTTGATTGTGTTGGCTGCTTTACTAAGGCAGTGAGATGTGTAGACAGAGTCCAGAGAGGGGATGGTGGTTTCTGTGATGTGCTGAACTGTGTCTGTACTCTGCAGTTTCAGTACCAAGAGCAGAGGAGTTGCTATCCCAAGCTGTGATGTATCCAGATAGGATGCTTTCCATCAGGCATCAATAAAAATTAATGAGGGACAGACATGCTATATTTGAGCATGTAGAGGTGCTGGTGACTTTTCATGGCCTTGGTGTCTCTATGGTTGGACCAGGGCAGACCATTAGTGGTGTTCACTTGGATGATCTTGAAACTTTCAACCCTCTTGACCTCAGCACTGTTGATGTAAATAGAAACGTGCAATGCCTCTCTTCCTGAAGTCAAAAGGATAAAGAAAGGGGACTTTTAAAATAGTTAAATAGTTCAGTCAGGGTAAGATGCAGCTTTATTGATCACAAGAGCTTAAAACAGAAGGATTCAAGGAACGCACACCATCTAAGGGACAATTACTACACTAACTTAGAAGTATCATCAGTTGTTACTGTGTAGTTTCTGTTGGCTTTTAATACCTGCATTGTGAATGGCGACTGATCTTGCTAGGAAGGAATTCAAACAAAGACAGTTTGTCAAATGTTCAATATCCATACCTGCCAGTAAATTCTATATAAAAATGGCTTTTCTTGTTTAGACCTCAGAACAGTGGGGTGACAGGGACCATGTTGTTCACCTTGTGCACATTAAATTAAGTGTGATTGAGGAGTGAGTGTGAGTTTTCAGAGTCCAGTTAATTAGCCACGACAGATGGATAAGCAGATTGGCATGACAAGGTGGGCCAAAGAACCTGTTTCTGTACTGTACGACTCCCCATGACTCAACACAGATTGAAAAGTCCTGGTTCAAAAGTGGCTGCAGAAAATAGACTTTCAGTGGAGAACAGCAACAAGGGTAAAGGTCAAAATGAAGGGCAGAAGCCAGAAACAAAATTAATATATAGTTGTGAGAATGAAGACAGGCAGACAGTGTGCCCTTTGTGAATCTGTGGAAATATAGCATACAAGTACCTTGTGTTGGAACCCAGCTCCAAGATTTATGTGCAACATTAGATGCAAATGCCAGTGCCAACAGCCAAGCCTTTCCTGGAAGAGTATGGCCATGGAGGAGCACGTGTTATCAAAGCCTAGATTCTTCAGATTTTACAGTGCAGAAGGAAACTATTCAACTCGGTGTGTTCATGCAAGATCTCTGAAAGAGCTTATTCACTTCGCTCCATTCCGCTCCCCATTCCATTATTTCCTTTCATAGAGATGAAAGCCAGCCTTTCGCCTTTTGCCTCTATGGCTCTGTATAAGGTTTTGTGTATACACAATGTGTTGGCCATTCTATGGCTGGATATTTTGGACATATACACTTTGAGGAGCCATACTTTGACAAATTTCCGAATGCCAGGCTGTATCACCCTCATTCATCTGATCAGATTCACAATGTGAGAGATGGTCTTCACAAAATAAATGGCATTAACCATAGGAGGGGTTGAGTTAACATTTCAGATGGTCACAACACAGAAGGAGAAGACACACAAAACACTGGAAGAAGCCAGCAGGCCAGGCAGCATCTATGGAAATGAACAAACTGTTGACGTTTCGGGCTGAGACCCATCTTCAGGACTAGAAAGGAAGGGGGAAGAAGGAGAACGTTTTGTTTGCCGAACTTGTACTGACTCTGTATGAGACCATTTCGGTCAGTCCCACACCCCTGCTCTTAAGGGGCGACACGGTAACATAATGGTTAGCCCATCGCTTTACAGCTCCAGTGATCACCGATTGGGGTTCAATTCCACTCCTGCCTGTAAGCAATTTGAACCTTCTGCCCATGACTGTGTGGATTTCCTCCCACACGCCAGAAAAGGTGTACTGTCAGGGTCAGTGAGTTGTGGCCATTCTATGTTGGCACTGGAGGCCCGGTGACATTTGCGAGCTGCTGGGCATGATGCTCACTGACTTCATTTGATGCAGATGATGTATCTCACTGTATGTTTCGATGTACGTGTGACAAATACATCTTTATCTTTATCTTTATCCCATAGTCCTGCAAATTCTACCCTCAGTAACGCCGACCTAGCTTCCTTTATGCTGCAATTAGGTTTGCCTTCGCTACTCTGCAGACTATTGCAGACTCTAATATATATATTATATTTCCAAAGGAGTTAGATATGGTACAAGTAGCTAAAGCGATCAAGAGAATGGGGTAGAAGAAGGAACATCACACCAAATTTTGATAATCAGTCATGTCCTTATTGAGTATTGGAACAGGTTTAAAATGCTGAGTGGCTTGCTCTATTTTCTGAAACACATTTCCTCACTTTTAGTTCTTTTGTCACTCATCTTTATTCTGTATCTCCTAGTTCCTAGCCCCTCCAGCAAAGGGAACAGGTGAAATCTATCTGCTTTGTATATACACTCAATGGCCACGTTATTAGGCACAGGAGTGGAACCTGGTATGGTCTTCTGCTGCTGTAGCCCATCTACTTCAAGGTTTGGCAGTTGTGCATTCAGAGATGCCCTTCTGCACACCAACCACTATAGTAATACGTAGTTATTTGAGTTATTGTCACTTTCCTGTCGCCTTGAACCAAGGTAGCCATTCTCCTCTGACCTCTCTCATTAACAAGGGATTTTCACCTACAAAACAGCCACTTATTGGATGTTTCTTTCTCGTGCTATTCTCTGTAAACTCTAGAGATTGTTGTATCCCAGGAGGTCAGCAGTTTCTATGATACTCAAGCCACCCTGTCTGGCACCAACAATCATTCACAGTCAAAGTCACTTAGATTGCATTTCTTCCCCATTCTGATATTGATCTGAACAACAATTGAACCTCTTGACCATGTCTGCATGCTTTTATGCATTGAGTTGCAGCCACATGATTGACTGATTAATTATTTATATTAATTAGCAGGTGTACAGATGTACCTAATAAAGTGAGTATATATAAAAAAGTAAATAATTAGTGGAAAATGGGTGAGGTAGTATTCATCGGTTCATGGCCCACTCAGAAATCTGATGGCAAAGGGGTAGAAGCTGTGCTAAAATGTTGAATGTGTCTTCAGGTCCCTGTATCTCCTCTCAGATGGTAGCAGTGAGAAGAAGGCATTTCCTGGGTGGTGGGTTAACAACAGATGCCACATTTCTAAGGTATCACCTATTGACGATGTCCTCGTTGCTGGGGAGGGTAGTGCCTGTCGGTCTAAATCTCTTTGATGTCTATTACTATCCTCCTCACTATTCACTACCCTTCCAAATTTTGTGTCACCTTTAAACTTGAAAATTGCACTCTACGTGCACTCTACGTGCAAATCCAAAACACCCCTGTATGTAAATAAATTCCCATTGCACTCTTAAATTCAGAAGCTGGGCACATGTGTATATGTTCATTTCTATGAAAAACAGAACTACTTGCCTCTCTCTCTTCAGTTTCAGCAATTGTTCTTACTTACAGTATCAGTCATAGATGTCTATTGATGTCATTTATTACAATGCCGTAGAGTATGGTTACATCACTGAGTGATTTTTGTGCATTTTTAGTTTATGTATTTAGAGACAACAGCATGGTAACAGGCCCTTCCAGCCCGATGAGCCCATGCCACCAATTTGCACCCAAATTACGGATTAACCTACTAACCCATATGTCTGTGGAATGTGGGAAGAAACGCGCACAGTCACAGAGAGAATGTATAAACTCCTTACCGACAGCAGTGGGAACAGAACCCCAATCACTGGCTATGCTAACTGCTGTCTCCCATATGTGACAAAAACAACGTATGGATGTCTGTAAACCACTTATTATCTGAGGACAAACATCATATTAGGAAAGGAAGTGGTCCTTCTATACAAGCCTTCTGACAAAACGGCTAATCTGAATGTATGAATTGGATGCCAATGTTAAAGAGAAAATGGAGAGAGCTAGGAAATGCATTAAAGAAGCAATGAGTGAAATTCAGAGGAAAGGAGAAATGGATGTAATGAGTAACCGTGTAGTGAGAAGAGGAGGCATGAAGGGAAGAAGAAAGCCCTCGAAATTTGGAAGGTCTTTAGGGATGGAGAAAGGAGAGTAGCTGGGTGCTGCCTCAGATATGTTGAGTTTCGAAGCAGCTGATTTAGCAAGAATGAATTCTTCCAAGGCACTTCTGACAACTCCCGTAAACTGAGGATGTCCCTTGTCTGAGATGATAACAATCCTCCTTTATTCCCACTTCAAACAAAGGCAGCTTTCCAGGAAATTACACTGTGCATGCACGGTAATCCTGTCCTCGCTGCATCTTTCAGAATCTGACTCGTTACTCTTGCTGAAGACCAGAATACATTTGAGAAAGGTTAAAAAAAAATGTTCGGACGATTGACTGTGCAGACAACTTCATTCACTGATGTTCTTAAGCTCAGGAGGTAAACTAAAGTGACGATAGCATGGGTAAATGTACTCTGGTAATGATTAATTGATTAGCAAAACAACAGATTTTTACAACACATGTCAGTGATAATAAGCTTGATTCTGATTAAATGTGGTTGTAATTCTGTACACTTTGTAGGGACACATCCATTCTTGAGTACTGAGCCTTTAAGATGACATTACACTCAAAGTAACCTCTGAGAAGTAATTATGAATAATATCCTTTTTGTTTTGATTATATGTTGGAAAACCTTGGCTCTAACCCTCCTCTAGGAGACATCCAGTCTGCCACAGTAGTCTGACAAGAGCTCACTTCACTAACTGAGCCATCCATTAGCTGATTATAAATAGACTTAACTTATTAAACCCTGCAGTCAGTTAGAGTAAGGCAGCTGAAAGTGCTCTCTTGTGCACTGAACTGATTCTAAGAATTCAGCCTGCCCATTTTTGATCTTTCAGACACAATGAACTGGAACAGAATACTTGGCTGAAGCTATCAGTGCTGGCTCACTATAAAGAGAAATGTGAAACCAGTGATTTTCTAGTGAAAGAGGAGTGATGATTGATGCTGACCTTCACATGATATGAATTAATCATCGAGATTGGATGCTTTTGGTGTTGTTATTTCATGTGGTATATGAATTCTGTTTCATATTCAGATGGAGAGTGTCTTGAACTTATATGGTCAATTTCTGTCTGTAATAATTCCGCTGTCTTTCACAATGCATGTGGCTCTTCCTTAACTGGATCTGCTGCAGTAGGTTCTCCTGTCACTTTACCAAACTGCTCCACTGTAGACTAGCTCTACATAAAGCTATACATTCCAATCATGGCTTCTAGAATTGCCGGTCACAGATCTCCTGTCCCGGGGACCCAACTCCCGGGATGTTTTGCTCCCAAACTAAGATGTAACTGAAATAGAAACCCAGAGGCTTGGTCCATTGACACAAACTCGAGTGTCATCGGAGCATTTGGGATTTAAATTCTGTTAAGTACATGAAAGCTATAGCTCTGGTGGGTGAGAAGCTAACAGTTTGTCTGTTTCATTACTATCCTGGAGAGAGTGTGCATTTGCTGATCTCAGCCTGCCTGGACAATTTGCATTTCCGGGCCCACATGCTTGTGGTTGAATCAGCCGCCATTTCCAACATGTTCAAGGAGGAGTAATAGGTGGCCCTTCATAGCGATGCACATGCCTCATAATTAAATAATAAAACTATCTAATCTGTCCCCATAAGTACACATTTACTGTTTGTGCAGCCCATCCTCATTCAAATTTCTGTTTTGGTGCTGGCTGAAGGCATGGAGTACTCTCAGATAAAATTTATATTCAATATTGACAGTTGTTTCACATGAATATAATTTCTGGCAATGAGAAAAAACGTTGACATCAACCACATGGATCACTTTAGCACCCTCTTCCACCCAACCACTTGCCAAATTCCTCAACTCCTTTTCTCTCCAGGAAGTTAGTTTATTTTCAATTGATTCCTGGAGGTGTTCACATTAACTAATTCAATGGCTTTCTCCGAGAACACTACTCTATGCTTGATCTCTGAGTGAAGGTACTCATCCTGAGTTTCCTCCTTGTTCATAACTTCCTTACTCTAACATGCTCAAGTCAAGATTATTGTCATGTGCACAACTACAGTGAGACCATAAGATATCGGAGCAGAACTGGGGCATTTGGCCCATCGAGTCTGCTCCACCATTTGATCATGGCTGATCCACTTCCCTCTCAATCCCATTCTTCTGCCTTCTCTCTGCTCTGACCTATCAAGAATCTATCAAGCTCCAATTTAAATACACTTGATGACCTGGACTGCACAGCCACCTGTGGCAACCAATTCCTCTGATTCACCACCACCCAGTTGAAGAAATTCCTCATCTCCATTCCTAATGAACATTCCTCTATTCCAGGAGTTCCCAGCTTGGGGTCTACAGATCTCTTGGCTAGTGGTAGGGGTCCATGGCCCTGACGTTTATCGAACTTCTGACATACTGCTATTACCTTCCACTGTGAAAACTGCTACAAAATACTTACATAGTTTGTTTGCCATTTCCTTGTTCCCCCATTACTACTTCTCCAGTGTCATTTTCCAGTAGTCCAATATCTACTCTCATCTTTCTTTTTACTCTTTGTATATCTGTAAAAAAAATTTTGGTATTCTCTTTGATATTACTGGTTCGCTTACCTTCATATTGCATCTTAAAAATATGAAAGCCATCTTCCCTTATGGCTTTTTAATTGCCATATTTTGTATTTTAAAAACTCCTCAAACCTCTAACTTCCCACTGATTTTTGCTTTATTATTATACCCTGTTTTTTTTCTTTCATGTTGGTTTTAATTTCCCTTGTCAGCTACGGTTGTGTCACTCTGCTGTTAGAATACTTCTTCTTTGGGATGCATCTATCCCATGCCTTCCAAATTGCTCCCAGAAACTCCAGCCATTGCTGCTCTGTCATCATCCCTGCTGCTGTCCCCTTCCAATCTACTTTGGCTTGTTCCTCTCCCACGCCTCTGTATTTCCCTTTACTCCACCGTAATACTGATACATTTGACTTCAGCTTCTGTCTCTCAAATTGCAGGGTGAATTATCATATTATGATCACTGGCTCCTAATGGTTCCTCTTACTTAAGCTTCCTAATCAAATCCGGTCTGTTACACAACACCCAATCCAGAATAGCTGATCGCCTGGTGGGCTGATCACCATCTGTATAAAGACATTCTATAAATACTCTGTCTTAGGATACAAAATCAGCATAAACCTGATTTTCCCAATCATATTGGTCACCCATGATTATCAAAACATTGCCCTTTTGACATGCTTTTTCTATCTCCTTTTGTAACTTGTAGCCCACATACTGTTCGGAGGTCTGTAATATAACACCCATTGGGGTCTTTTTACCTTTGCAGTTCCTTATCTCTACTCACAATAATTCTACATCTTCTGATCCTATGTCACCTCTTTCTAAGGACCTTATTTTACTTTATACCAACAGAGCGATACCACTCCCTCTGCCTATCTCCCTGCTGCCTTTCAATACAATGTGTACTCTCGGATGTTAAGCTCCCAAATATTATCTTCTTTCAGCCATGACCCAGTAATGCTCACAACATCATACCTGATAATATCTAAATGCACTACAAGACCTTTTACCTTATTTCATATACTGCACGCATTCAAATAAACCCTCAGTCCTGTATTCATCACCCTTTCTGATTTTGTCCCATTGTTACACTCCAACTCTGCAACGCTGGCTGCAATTTTGACCTATCCTGTTCTCCTGACAGTCTCAATTTCACTACACACCCCCTCTAGTTGTATACCAATTGCCACATCTTCAGCCCTGTCACTCAGTTTCTCACCCCCACTACCAAATTAGTTCAAACCCTCTCCAGTAGTTCTAACAAACCTGCCCGCAAGGATATTAACCAACTTCCCCCGGGATCAATAAAGTATGACTATAACTATGACTATGACTATTGGTGCCCGTTGGGTTGAGTGTAACTCATCCATATTGTAAAGGCCATACCTTCCCCAGAAGAGATCCCAATGATCTAGAAATCTGAAATTCTGCCCCCTGTACCAATTCCGCAGCAACGCATTCATCTGCGAAATCATCCTGTTCTTATCCTCGCAGGTACATGGCACAGGCAGCAGTCCAGGGATTACTAGCCTGGAGGTCCTGTTTTTCAGCTTTCTGTCTGGCTCCCTAATTTTCTCTCTCCCCCCCACCCTTCCCATCTATATCATCAGTACCCATTTGTACCAAGACTTCCGGCTGCTCACCCTCCCCCTTTAGAATGCAGTGGACCTGATTCAAGACGTCCCTGACTCTGGCACCTGGGAGGCAAGATACAGTGGAATCCCCTATCACTAGTGCAGTCCTCTTCTCCCCCATTCGACTCTGAGCCACAGTGCCAGAGAGCCATTGCTGTGACTGCCCCCCCCCCCAAGCAGGTCATCCCCCTCAACAGTATCCAAAGCGTTATACTGTATGTATTATTGAGAGGAGGGGGCCACAAGAGTACTCAGCCCTGGCTGCCCATTGCCTTTCCCTCTCCTGACAGTCAACCAGATACCTGCATCCTGCAAGTTAGTAGTGACTACCTCCCTGTAGCCCCTATTTATCATCTCCTCAACATCCTGTATGAGTTGAAGTTCAGTGAGCTTCAGCTGCAGTTCCTGAACGCGTTTTCTGCGGTGCTGCTGCTCGGTGCACTTGGCGCAGAGGTGGTTATCTGGGAGGCTGGAGGTGTCCCAGAATTCCCACATCTCACACAAAGAACACAACACATCCCCTGGAGCTATCTTTACTACTCCAACTATGTACTTACAGACAAAGAATGAGTAAGTAGAAACTTACCAGATACTTTACCTTGCCCAACCCTGTTCTCATCGAAGTCTGATGAGCCAAAGCCTCCCCACTCCATCACTGGTCCACTCACACAATGGTTGCTCCAAAAATGGCCACACAGCTTGTTTTTATTTGCGCTTGCTAATGAATCACGATTTGATCGGGCCACCGGAAATCGCTGGAAGCCTGTGAATGCTCCTTCTCACTCACAGACCTGTGAGTTGCCTCCTCTTTTGCTCCAGGGTCAACTGGACTGCAGGAAAAGCAGGTACAGGTACAAGCTTGTTTACAGCAGCATCTTAGGCCCATATATTCAGCCAATACATAAATTATACAAGGCAATGAAGGAAAAGACTTGAAAGAAGACATTAATGTAAAAAAAAAGCTCCACTCAATCAGTGACAAGTCCATAGTTCTGTTTCTGAGGTAGGGTTGGCATTGTGCAGGTCAGTTCAAGAATCTGATGGTGGTCTGAACCACGTGGCATGGAACTACAGACTTGTGTTCCTCTTGCCTGACACTAGCATTGAGAAGAGGACCTCAATGGTGGAGATCCCTCATGATAGATGCTACCTTCCTGAGGCAGTTCCTCCTGTGCCTATGATGGACTGGGCAGTGACCCCAACTGTGTACAGCTTCTTGCTTTCCTCTGCATCAGAGTTGCCATACCAGGCCATGATGCATCCAGTCAGGGCACTTTCAAAAGAGCACCTGTAGAAATGTCTGAATGTTTAGTGGCATATCAAGTCTCCTTCAGCTTTGAAAAAAAAGTAAAGGCTGATGCACCTTCGTTGTGATAACATTTATGTGCTGGACCCAGGGTAGGTCATCTGAGACGTTAACATCCAGAAATTTGAATTCCACTTCTTGTATAATGTTTGCCAATTAAACAAATAAACTACAGCAAATTGCCATCATCATGATTTAGATTTGGAAAGAAGCACATCAAATGCCTAATTGAAAAAACCAGATGTTGCCACTCTCTGTGATGCGCAGATGCATGGAATTGCTTGGGATGAATGTGAGGGCTGATGTTCCTGGGTTCCATGCTTGAATTGGGTTTCAAGGTATGGAGACCCTTTATTATGGGCATGCAGTGTTGGCTCAGGGAGTGTGGTAACGTTTGAGGGCTATCCTCAGTAAATTCCTTGGTTGTTGATGCAAAATGCTTTTCACTGTCTGTTTTGATATACACGTGACAAATAAAGCTAATCTTTCTTTCTTTCTACATCCCTAGACCTTTTCCTTCCTGAGCTGGGTGGTGGTTAGGCTCAGGGACTGTAGTGTAAAGCCCTCACTCCTTACAGGCTCCATGGAAGACAACGCTGGAGGTGGAGCTTCAATTTTTGTCAAAGCTCTGTTTAACTGTTTATAACCTGGCATTTAAAACTAGCAAAACTAAAATAAATTATTTAAAATAAAGTTATGAAAACATTGGAATAATTAAAAACATTAAATTAAACCATTTCAATTTTAAACAAAGCTTTCCTTCCCCTTTGCCTTCAATTATCTTGGTGTAGGATCTCTGCAGAAACCAGTGGAGCCTCAGATCCTGTGCCAGGTCTGTCTTGGTGCAGAGTAAGAATGACCCTCTCCAGCGAGACTGGACTCTGCTCTTGGTGGTGGAGTGCTGTGATATCTATTACATAGTCCATACCCTGTACACAGAATGCCAACACTTTCATTTTAAAGGGCTGAATGCCAGGGTTTCCAAATGGATTGGCCAATGCCAACCAACAAGATTATACCCAATAAGGCAAATGTGTTATCATCTGACATTCAAGATTAAATTGTTTGTAAATATTTAAATTAATACAACATTCAAAATTCTCAAATGCTATAATCTGCGCCGGTGGTGTAGTGGCTTCCGCACTTGGACTTCAGAGGTTTGAATCCAACGGGCTCCTTCCACAAGTTCCGCCTGTGCTGGGTCGAGTGTTGAGCAAGCAACTCGGCCTCATAAAACAGGCAAATGCTAAAGAAACAGCAAGGTTGCCATGCAATGCACCAAATGAGGCACAGGGAGGATCTCAGGTGCTATTGGCAAGGAAGATCATAATTTTCCATCAACTGAGTGTTTAGCATTTGTCCATTTATAGTTTCCAGTAAGCTTGAGTAATGTTTTGACTTTGTGCATTTGGAAAATGACTTTTTCTGTTGGAGCTTAATCAAGAGTTGACTTCCTATTACTCAGGTGCTAAACTATAAAATTCATTATTAGATAGTGTAGATGATTTGGGAAAAGTTCAGAAACATATGTCAGGGAAGAAAATACCTAAAAGACTGAAAGAATAGTTTCAGTTTTGTAATTAGGACATCCAATTGCCTCCTTACGTCCAATATCTAAAATCAAGTTGTTTGAGGTTGGAAATTAAATATTGAGCCCAGAAGGCTACATTGTGTCCGGATGGAAGATGAAGCGTTATTCCTGAAGCTCGTGTCGGTCCTCGCTGTGACAATACAGGAGGGAACAGAGTGGGAGTCAGATGGAGAATGAACATGGCAGGCCACAGGAAGGTTGGCATGCCCGGGTGGACAGACACAAACATTCCACGAAGTGGTCACCCAATCTGTGTCTGGTTTCTCCAGTGTGGAGGACATCACTGAAGGCAGCCTGTTAGACTGGAAGGAAGTGCTTCACGTGGAAAGACTTCTGAGATTTTAGTTAGTAGGAAGGACAAGTGTTACATTGTCTGTAGTTGGAAGAGAAAGTACAATAAAACAGGGATGAATGGTGGGAATGGAAGAGCAGAGCAGGGTCTGGGCTTCCTGCATTTAATTTCTTTATTTATTCAACTATGATGCAGATATCAGAGTGAAAGTCAAATCTACGACTGCACAGCAGGGCAACAGTTTCTTTCAGCCCCCTGTATCCAGGCTGATATCATGTATCTATTTATTTATTTAGCAATATTGCATGGTTACAGGCCCTTCTGGCCCAAAGAACCCACACAGTCATGGGGAGAATGTACAAACCATAACAGCGATGGAAATGAACCCAGGTCACAGATGCTATCATAGCGTAACACCGCCAAGCGACTCCTATCAATTTACCCTAATCCTGTTCTATGCTTCCCACAGACCACTCAGCTCACCCCAAATTCTACCACTCACTACACACTAGGGACAATTTATAGTAACCAAGTAATCTGCCAACCCCCACACAACTCTATGCAGAGTGAGAGGAAATGGATGCATTGTGGGAAACCCATGCGATCAGAGTCAGCACGTGCAAACTGCATAGAGAAACAGCGGAGATCGGGTTTGGACTTGGGTCATAGGCACCGTGAGGAGTCATTTCTACAGAATACACCATTATCACAATTTCTCTGCGGTAATTTTTCAAGTGGCTTATTTAGAAGTGGGCTTTTATCACAGCTGTTTGCCATCAATGGAAAGAGTGGGCATCGTGATCTTTAACCTTGTTCCAAAGGTGGCAGAAATAATCACGAGGCGAAAGAGTTAATAGCATTAATGAATGTGTCAGCAGTGCAGTTGTTTGGAGTTAAAGTAAGAAAAGACTTATTAATCTCACTGAAGTTTGACAGCCGATGAGTATTTGAATGGTGTGATAATTGCATTTCAAGTTTGCTGGGGTTATTCAGAAGCTGAATTGCTGAAAATGAATAGATGTCAGTCTCCAGCCACAGAAAATGAGACTGATTCAAATTGATCCACTCCTCAGACTTTAATCAGCTCCCTAAAGGTATAATCAGCAAAAGGAGGTCTGGACTCGTTCAAAGAGGAGGAACGGTTAATCCTCCAAGTTTCTGAACATACAACATAGAACGTAGAACAGAACAGCACAAGAACAGGCCCTTCGGCCTGCAATGTCTGTGCTGACCACGACTCCAAATTAACAAAATTTCTTCTGCTCTTACTTGATCCATATCCCTCAATTCACATGACTATCTAACAACCTCTCGAACAGCCCTATCACATCTGCTGGTTTGATGCTAATACAGTGAAAATCAAAATGCAAGAAGCATTAAGTGACAGCACAGATGTTCTGAATAACACTCACACCCTGTCAGCTAGCTTGCACTGGTTGCAAACTCTCCTCTGATGGACCAAGAAAGTTGTTAAAATCAGAGAACCAGCTCCAATTTTACTGTGTTCTTCTGCTGGAATGAGAACAGTTGAATGTGTAAGTGACATGTTCTGTAGCAGAAATCATCATCTCCATTTGCTATAAACTATTAATTTGCTATGCTAAAGAGATATTTAACATCTGTGGTGAAAATTTATTTTCACTAACATCACCATTTAACACAGTCCTAAAATTCATGAGCAGGCATTTTCACTGAAATGTGTTAAGTGTGTGACATTTATGGAGAGGAAAAAAAAATTCCAGAAAGAAAAAAAAGTTTATTTATGACATGAACTTTCTTTATGGATTTAAAGACTTCTTCAAACTCACTGTGCCAATCAAATCACTGAGCTCAAGATGTTATTTCTGAGATTATTTTGTCTGCTTCAAACACAATGTTGCACAATAAAGGAGATCACTTATCTTCTGTATGCTGAGTATGGGAATGTGCAAAAGTAATGGAAACTGGAACAAAATATGAAAAACTTTTGGCACAGGTGATTGTTTCTTTCATACACGAACACAACTTTCTAAGGACTATGTTGACAGCTTGACAAAAATTTCAAACAAAGTCCATTAGATGTCAATACATATGAAGCCTTACACTGTATATTGTATATATTGATATTGTCAGGATATTTGACACTGTGGGTGAAAATATCCATGACGTTTGTCACTGTGTTAGTGAACTCATTCGTCATTGCCTAAGGGGTTTCATATATTTACAAAGCCACTTAGACCCTCTATGGTGAAACATTAACATGTACACCTGGGTTCAAGAGGGATCTATGCTACATGACAGCAGTCCCCACTGTGCTGCAAAGAGCAAATGACAGCTGTGAAAGGAGAGACTGAACAACCAAAAGACCCAACCACTGACCACAGACACCACTTACTTGGCCTGCTGCGTTCACCAGCAACTTTGATGTGTGTCACCACTTACTCTTGTCCACACTGCACCAGAATATGTGGATTCCTGATTGGACTCCACAGCCACCTGAGGACCCATCAATAGACAACCCCTTAGGACAACATCATACCTGACTCAAATCCCACCACTACTACTATAACCTTTTAACCATCTTCTGTTAGTAATCTGGAATGATGGCTTCAGAGAAAATGTTTGCCACAGTGATTTGTTGTAGTATTAGAAACTGAGATTCACAGAAAATGAACAATGACGAACTAAGGTAATAAAATGGAGGAATTTGTCAATTTTTTTCTTGTTAATTTGTGGGTTGTGAGTGTCACTGATTATTCCTCACCTCTGAACATCTTCAACACAGGTGCCCCCCGGGGCTGTGTGCTGAGCCCACTGCTGTCCACTCTGTTCACACGTGACCGTACGGCCAAACACCCGAGTAATCACATTGTCAAGTTTGCCAGTGACATGATGGTGGTGGGGTTCATCACCAACAACGATGAGACAGCCTACACAGAGGAGGTGGAAGAGGGGTTGAAGATTGATGCCAGGAAAATAACCTCTTCCTTAATATCAACAAGACAAATGAGATAGTTATTGACTGCAGGAGAATTTGAACCACTCACCCTCCCCCCCTTAAATCAGTGGCACAGCGGCAGAAGCTGCAAGCTGTTTCAAATTCCTGGGAGTGTGTATCACATGGTCCCAGAACACATCCTACTCGGTCAAGAAAGCTGAACGACACCTCTACTTTCTGAGGAGGCCGAAGGGAGTTGGGCTTTGCACGTCCGTATTCACGTCCACCACTGCCACCACTACCACATGTACATGTCTCACCTGCAATAGAGCTCCAGGATAGGACTGTATAGTCATCAAAGATCTCACTGTTAAAGGAGTGGACGTTGTCATCGGATTTCAATGGACAACCGAAGAGAAGAGAGAGATTCACGTCATTCTACAGACGCGCGGTAGAGAGTATTCTGACAAGCTGCATCATTGCCCGGGACAGAAACTGCACTGTGGCGGACAGGAGGTCTCTGTAACGGGTAGTCAAAACTGCCCAAAGTATCACTTGCACCAGTCTACCATCCATTAAGTATGTATATACAGAAAGGTGCTGGAAAGGGGCCAGTAACAAGATGAAGGCTCCCACCATCCTACTCATGGACTGTTTGTCCCATTCCCATTAGGGAGAAGGCTACATAACATCCACGCCAGCACCATTAGACTCAAAGACAATTAATTTTCCCAGGCAGTAAGGCTGATCAACACCCCCACCCTCTAACTCTACTTTATTTTCCTACGTACACCCTAGCGTCACTTTATGGACATATGATCAATCTATGTATATAAACTATTTTACCCACTTATAGTCATTTATATTTACATTATGAAGACATGCAGTCCTCTTTTATTGTCATTTAGTAATACATGCATTAAAAAATGATACATTATTTCCTCCGGTGTGATATCACAAAACACAGGACAGACCAAGACTGAAAAAACTGACAAAACCACATAATTATAACAGATAGTTACATCAGTGCACAATACCATAACTTGATGAAGAAGTCCATGAGCACAGTAAAGTTAAAAGTCTCTCAAATGTCCCACATCTCACGCAGACGGGAGAAGGAAGAAAAACTCTCCCTGCCATGCCGACCACAATCTGACTCTGAGTCATCCGAAAACTTCGAGCTCTGATCAGCTCTCCGACACTGAGTACTGAGCACCATCTCTGTCCAAATGATTTGACCTCCTTCTCGGTCGCCAAAAGCAGGCAAGGCCGGGGATTTTGAGGCCTACCCTCCGAAAGATTCCCGACCACATAGTAACGGCAGCAGCGAACGAGCGTTTCAGAAATTTCTCCAGATGTTCCTCTGGGCTTTCACATCCATTCTCCATCAGAATTATCCACGGCCCTTATTTAACAGATACGATATCACTTTTCACCGGAGGGCTGCGCACACGCAGGTGCGCTGCCATCTTCTCCTCCCGCCATATTTAAAATTATTATTGTGTTTTTTTGTGTTGCATTGAATCTTAAGTGACAGTTATTTCATTCTCCCTTACACTTGCGTACGGAAAATGACATCAAACAATCTTGAACCTCTAACTGAACTTGAGAGGGTAATGGTAAAATATCTTCAAGAAACACTTGATATGGTACTCCTACAGCATCGATAAAGAAGACAATAAAATGATTATGATCCAGCCAATGGTTATCCAAACCCGAGTGTGACTTGGTGAAGAGCTTGCAGATAATCCCATGTACCATATTCAACTAGCTTTTAGGAGATACATATAAATCATGAGTTTGGGAGGGGGTATTGAAAATGCAGCTGACCTGTGGCGAGGTGACATACGCACCGGACTTCGAGACGGGTGTTTTCGGGTTTGAATCCAGCCGGCTCCTTGCATGCTTTCCATCCGTGCTGGGCTAAGCGTCAAGCTAGCAACTCAGCCTCGTAAAGTAACGGACAAGTGGTAAAGAAACAGAAAAGGCGTGGAAAGGAACAACACATTGAAAATGCCTCAACAAGTGGATATAAGGTACCTTGTTCAGTAATTCAGAAACCTTTATAATGTCTTACCATTTTGACATTTGGCAAAGCTTTTATTTGGGCATGGAGGGCTGGTGGTTTTTGCCAGTTGTTGTAGGCTTTAAGTGGTGTTTAATAGACCGAGATTCCTCAGGAGGCCATTGGAAAGCTTGTTACAGCTTTGGTTATGCTGAGGTCCATGATGATTCAAGTCAGCATATTTGATTGACTTCGTAAATAATGACTAATAAATAAAAGATGGTGAGATATAGAGGGGAATACGTCTGTAGTTCTAAGGTTGTAACATGGATGAAAGAACTTCAAGTTATTACCCCAACTGAAGTGATTCAAGTAATGCGGATATTTACCTTAAAAGGTTGGTATCATAAACATAAGAGATTCTGCAAACGCTGGACATTGAAAAAGTTCTGGAGGAACTCGGCAGGTCAGGCAGCATCTATTGAGAGGAATGAACAGTTGATGTTCCAGTCGACAAGACTGGAAAGGGTGGGGGGTGTGGGAAGAGCCCAGAATAGGAAGGTGGTGGGAGGGGAAGGAGTACAAGCAGGTGATAGATGAAACCAGGTGATGGAGAAGGTGGGTTGGTGGGAGAGGGAGGATGAAGTAAGAAGCTGGGGTATGATGGCTGGAAGAGGTAAAGGGCTGAAGAAGTACTCTGACAGGAGAGGACAGTGGATCATGGGAGAAAGGGAAGGAGGAAGGGCAGGTGAGGAGAAGAGAAGAGAAGAGGTGAGAGGGGAGCCAGAATGGGGAATGGAAAAAGAGAAAAGGTGATAATTACCAGAAGTTAGAGGAATTAGTGTCCATAACATCAGGATGAAGGCTACCCAGACAGCATTTGAGGTGTTGCTCCTCCAACATGAGAGTGGTCTCATCATGGCGCCTAAATTGGAAGCAAATCAAGAATGCCATTGGAGGAGGATGAATCAGAAAAAGATATTCATCTATTATCTTCTCAGGCACTCTGTGCAGCTAGTTATTGATTATAATGAGCAGAGGATTCCAGGTCAGAGTTCACTCTCTGGGCATAACGGAATTTATTATATTCATTTAAAGGTGAGTTTTAGTTAAACATGATGTGCAGACAGCTTTGCTTTTTAAATTATATTTTTATGTCAACCAGTAACCAGAAATAGGCACCTCTTTTATTGTAAACTATTATTTCTTCACCTGGAGCATAATGAATTTTGGAATACATTACCCAGGATGGCTGTGAAGGCTCAGAGACCGACTTTATCTGAGACAGATCAATAGGTTTTGAATATTAAGGCAATAGAGGAATATGGAGTTAGTTTAAGAAAGTATTATTGGTATAAAAATTCAATAGTGCTGTTATTGGACAGCTGAGGAAGCATACAAAAGCCTTCTCAGTCTTAATGCACTTGCTGTTAAAGTATTTCTGATTTGAAGGTTTGCTTCTACAAGTTCATCCTTGGTTGGCACCACAAGTCACACTAACTCAATTATTTCAGGAGTAGAGATAGTGTGCGGCAGCTGCTGGGTTCCACATTTAGTCCTGCTGACTCAGAATGAATTTCTAATATGTTGAAAGGGAAACGGGGAATCGCTCTGGAAATGACCATGGGATCCACAATTAACCAACAACCATTTGTACTGATGAAACCTCCAGCAGAAATCTGTGCACAGACATCATTATCATATTTGGGGAAATATCCGGGACTAATTATGTGTTGCTGCCTTTGCTATTGGTGCAGTTTTAATTTTTGGGGTACAATTGGACAATTAAACATTTAAAGAACAGATGTTTTGTGATTGCAGACTGTGCCTGAATCCATTCACACTCAAAGCGAATTGCATGAAGTGTTGACTGATCAAGGTAGGGCCGGATCTCCAGATGTCTGTGATGTAGTAACTGAGGTACCAAGAATGAACAATCCAATCCTCTCCCCACCAGGCAATCTGCCAGTTTGTCCTCATCCACCCACCCTAAATTCTGCAAACACTCGCAGAATGACCAGAGAAACTGCAAATATTGAAGCTTTGCTTTAGAATTAGTGAGTTATGTTGGGAGCTGTGGAATCAAAGTTCCAGATACAAAAGCCTATCTGTAGTGTTTGCAAGGTCTACTGGTTTGGACAGTAGGGACTGGAGGTCAGTGGATATTTGGATAGAGTATCAGAAGTTACAGAGTGTCTGGGTCAGAAGTAGGCAACCTTAAGCACAAAATGATTTTCTAGCATGTGTTATTCATTAATTTGAGGCAAAACATAACTAGATGTATTTAAATGGATAATTCCCATATTTCAAGTTTTTTATCTCGTTTATCTGGCCCACCGTCTGCTCATTAATATGCGATCCGGCCCACAGAGGCAAAAAGGTTGCCAACCCCTGTGGCAGAACAGGGTTGGCAACTATTGGCAGAATTTCAGGTGGTGACGAGGAGGTGCACTCAACATCGGTAAAACCAAGGAATTGATTGTGGACTTCAGAAAAGGGAAGTTGAGGAAACACACACCATCCTCATTGAGGGATCAGCAGTGGAAAGGGTGAGCACAGTTTCACATTCCTGGGTGTCAACATCGCCGACGATCTATCCTGGGCCCAACGTATTGATGCAATCACAAAGAAGGCACGACAACGGCTATAGTTCATTTGGAGTTTGAGGAGACTGGGTTTGTCACCAGAGACTATAACGAGTTTCTACAGATGTACCGTGGAGAGCATTCTAACTGGTTGCATCACCGTCTGCTATGGAGGCGCTACTGCATGGGAGCAGAAAAAGCCGCAGGGAGTTGCAAACTCAGTCAGCTCCATCATGGGTACTAGCCACTCCGGCATCAAGGACATCTTCAAAAGACCTTGTCTCAAAAAGGCAGCATCCATTATTAAGGACAGCCATCAGCCAGGCCATACTGTCTTCTCATTGCTAACATCAAGGAGGTACAGGAGCCTGGAGAGCCATTTTTACCGTTTTAGGAACAGCCTCATCCCTTCTACCATCAGATTGCTCAATGGACAATGAACCTATGTTCACTATCACATTGCTTTTTGCTTTTTTTGCTCTCTTTTGAACTACTTGTTTAATTTATATATACTATATATACTTAATGTAATTGATAGTTTTCTATTATATATTGCACTGTACTGTTGCGCAAAACATCAAATTTCATGACATGTACCAATGATATTAAACCTGATTCTGGGTTCAGGAGAGAGGAGGTTGGCAGACTGCTGTGTGAGGGCAGGTCTGGCAGCAAAGTTGGTGGGGAGTTGGTGTTAGTGGATCAATAGACAATAGATGCAGGAGTAGGCCATTCAGCCCTTTGAGCCAGCACCACCATTCACTGTGATCATGGCTGATCATCCACAATCAATACCCTTTTCCTGCCTTCTCCCCATATCCCTTCACTCCGCTATCTTTAAGAGCTCTATCTAACTCTTTTTTTGAAAGAATCCAGAGAATTGGCCTCCACTGCCTTCTGAGGCAGAGCATTCCACAGAACCACAACCCTCTGTGTGAAAAGATTTTCCTCAACTCCATCCTAAATTATCTACCCCTTATTCTTAAACTGTGGCCTCTGGTTCTGGACTCCCCCAACATCAGGATCAGCGATGGAAGTTGTACGGTTAACGATTGTGGTGCGGGGATCGTAGATCATTGGTTACTGGAGTGGCCTAAAGATTGGGAAATGGGTGATAATGGAATTTTAATGTGTTTAGATATTTCACTTGACAGCATATCTGTCATCTCATCACTGCATTGGAAAGCCATATTATCCCAGGAATGTCCACTGAAAAACATTACTCAGGGATCGAATCCAAGCAGCCATACAGTATTTCAAAGGGGTGTACTGAGAATTTTGTCCGCTGTAAAGTTCAAAGTTCAAAGTAACTTTATTACCAAAGTACCTGGATGTCACAATATACATACTACCCTCAGAATCATTGTCATACAGGCATTCATAGTAGATACAAAGAAACCCCATAGAATCAATGAAAAATCACACCAACAGGACGGACAAACAACCAATGTGCAAAAGACAATGAACTGTGCAAATACAAAAAAAAACAAACAAATAAGCAAAAAATATGGAGAACATGAGATGAAGAGTCCTTGAAAGCGAGTCCATAGGTTGTGAGAACAGTTCAGTGATGGGACAAATGAAGTTGAGTGAAGTTATTCCCCTCTGTTCCAAGAGCCTGATGGTTGAGAGGTAATAACTGTTCTTGAACCTGGTGGTGTGAGTCTTCAAAATCCTGTACCTTCTTCCTGATGGCAGCAATGAGAAGAGAGCGTGGCTTGGTGATGGACGCTGCTTTCCTGTGACAGCGCTCTGAATGGATGTGCTCAGTGATGGGGAAGGCTTTACCTATGATGGATTGGGCTGTACCCATTACTTTTTCTGGGATTTTCTGTTTTAGGGCATTGGTGTTTCCATATCAGGCTCTGATACAACCAGTCAATATACTCTCATCACACATCTATAGACATTTGCCAAAGTTTTAGGTATCATGCCAAATCTTTGCAAACTTCTAAGGAAGTAGATGCGCTGTCATGCTTTCTTCATAATGACACTTATGTACCGGGCCCAGGACAGATCCTCTGAAATGATAACACCAAAGAATTCAAAGCTACTGACTGTCTCCACCTCTAATCCCTGATGAAGACTCCTTTACATCCTCTCCAATACCAGTACAACTTTTCTTAGATAAGGGGCCCAAAACTTCTCACGATACTTCAAGTGAGCAGTCTATCCTTCCCAGTAAAGCAGCCAACATGATCAAACATAAGCCCAGATATTCTCACTCCTCCCCTCTTCACTTGGGCAGAAGATACAAAAGGCCGAAAGCACATACTACCAGGCTCAATGACAGCTTCAGGCCTGCAGTTTTCAGGCTTTTGAATGGACTTGAGTACAACAAGATAAACTCTTGGCCTTACAATCTACCTTGTTATGATCTTGCATTTTATTGTTTACCTGCAATGCACTTTTCTCGGTAGCTCTTATTCTGCGTTGTTATTATGTTAGCTCAATGAATTGTGTATTGATCTGACCTGTACAAACAGTATACATGACAAACTTTTCACTGCATCTTGATGCATGTGACAGTAATAAAGCAAGACCAGTACAAATGATTGCAAAATAGTCCAATTCAACAGGGTTGATGCCAAATCAACATTACATGAAGATTGAAATCAACAATTGCACAGTTCCAACATGCACACGCACTGAATGCACTAGCACTCTTTCCAAATTGCTGTTATACAAGTGACACTGGAAACATGCATTCCTATTTCACAATGAAAACTGGAAGAAAATCGACCCTTTAGCACTGAAAGTGAAAGACACCAGGAAGCCCAATTTCTTAACCCCCTTGGTAGATTTTCTCTATTTTAAGTTTTGGGGTCAAGGAACAGGGAGAATCTATCGTATATTGAATCAGTACCAAACTGCACTCAAAATTCTTGACTGTAGAGACACATAACAGATCATACTTCTTCTTGGAAGCAGGAGCTGTTGTCTGTGTAAAATATCTACAATCATGGTAATTTATACGTAAAAATTCAAATGTTATGAAATAATGTGAAACAGATTTCTGCTTGCTGGCAATTGAAGAGGTGATATATTGTAAGTGGCAGAAATTCCTTATGTATCAATTTTGCTAATGGGTTATTGATTTAATACAGCATTGGACTGAGCCAGTTCTGGTCATTTGATGTCACGCAAATATGTTTTTGCTGTATTCAGTACTGGGCAGAGAGAAATTCTAAATTGAATTGGAAACCCAAATTGATATGAATTTAATGGACTTTGATCATCCAAGACAATTTTAGTCATTGTTTGGTTCAATTTCAATTTTTTTTGGAATATTTTCAGCTGTGAGTCATTACTTCCCACTGAAAAGGCATGTGGATCACATTAGCTTTGCATGTTAACATGATCGTTTCAGGTATTTGTACAGTTGCCTACCACAGAATGGAGTTTTCCTCCAGTATATTTGTAGATAACAGCAAGAAGCTTTCTTCCAGTATGCTTGTAGATTATACCTTGAAATGGGATAAGGAGACCATATTGTATGTGGAAGCTGCTGGAGAAGATGAGAAGAAGATGTTGTAGGGCAGGGGGTGGAGAGTAGAGAGGGAAATGCAAAGTAGGGGTGGGATAGGGTGGAATTTTACAGCACAGGACCAGGCCCAAGGCCCACAAAGACAGTGCTGATCATGATGCTAATTTAAACTAATCCCATTTACCCGCACATGGTCTGCATCCTTGTATATCCTGCTTGTTCATGTACCTGGCTAAGTTCCCCTTCAACATTGCTACTATAGATGATTTCACCAGCCCTTCCGATAGCACTTTTCACTCTCTGTGTTCAAAAACTTCATTAATCTCCTTTAAACTTTCTCTCTCTCACCTTAAAGCTATGCCCTCTAGTATTCAACATTCCTATCCTGGGGAAAAGGTATCTATTCATGCCTCTCATAATTTTGTATACTTCTATCATTTGCCCTCTACCCTCTGATGCTCTGTGGAAAACAATCTTAAGTTTGTTGAAACCCTTGATATAGCTAAAGGTAGCATGGGCGGCAAGGTAACCTGATGGTTAGCACAGCGCTTTACCGTGTCAGCGACCTGGATTCAATTCCCACCACTGCCTGTAAGGAGTTTGTACGTTCTCCCCATGACTGCATGGGTTTCCTCTGGGTGCTCTGGTTTCCTCCTACAGTCCAAAGGCCTACCAGTTGATAGGCCTTTAATAGGCCATTGCAAGTTGTCAAGTGATTAGGAAATCCCTTCTGCAAGGCCTCCACGTCCTTTCTGTAGTGCAGCAACCAGAACTGCACACAATATCCCAAACGTAACCTAACCAAAGTTTTATACAGATGTGACATGACTTCCTGATTTTTCCACTCAGCACACCAGCCGATATATGCTACCTTTTACCACTCCATTTTCAGGGAGCTATAGACTTGCATCCCATGATCCCTCTATACATCAATGCTCCTAAAGGTCTCGCAATTACTCTGTGCTTTTCTCTTACATTTGACCTCCCAAAGTTTGACCTCACACTTTTCCAGATTTCTACCCACATTTCCAACTGGTCTTTGTCCCGCTGACTCTTTTGATGACCTTCCTCGCTCTTCACAACTCTGCCAATTTTTGCATTTGAGGAAATGGAATGTTTGACTTGAACATCATCTCCTTGGCCTGCATGGATTTCTGAAGCCTGCCAATGTCAGCAATGGGAAAACGGCAGCAAGCGAAGGATTGGTCAGTCAGTGCGATCTGGCAATAAACAGAGAGGTAGGTGGTGAAGGGTACAAGCTGTGGGGCAAGAGCAATGAGGGCAAAACCAAAGGAGGCAATGGCAGAGAGGCTGGTAGAAAGGGGATCATGTGCAGAGAGGAGTAAAGCAGACAGGGTAAAAGAGAGAAATAGATGGAGTTGAGATAGAAATGGCTGTTGGAAATGTGTAGACCAGAGAACAACAGACAGTGGGGGAAGCAGTTAAGATGGGGAGAGCAGAGAGGGAGGTAGGAGAGAATGGACTTCATTAGTCAGGGGGTTGAGCTCAAGAGCTGCTGCAGTTCAATAAAGCTCTGGTTAGACCATTAGACCACAGTTGGAGTATTGTATAGCGGGCCTGGCGGGGGAGGGGGGAGGGGGAGGGGGTTGGTGGGGGTGTAGGGAAGAGAGAGGAGCAGAGCAGAATGATAGGTAAGAGAGGGACAGAGCGGAGAGAGAGGCAGGAGAGAGAGAGGATAGTAAATAAGGAGCAAAGCAGATATTAAAGTAGCAGCAGTGGTTTGTGATTCTTTGACCTTTAGTGTTTGTATCCTCCAGGGTTCTGCTGGATGTGTTATCTGGTTTGACAGGCTTCACCCGTCTTTTAATGAAGTAACTATGAATCTATTAGTTTCCATTTGTTCTTCGTATTTTATTCTCAAACTGAGTAGCAACTGAGAAGAGCTCAATTTGATTTTATCCTGGGATTTTAATGTAGGTATCAGCTTCTGCAGTGGTTCTGTTGTGATGAGATACAGGTGATACAAAACATTCATGAATACACTGTGCCTTTCCATTGGTTTGAGTGACATATGCTTTTTTATTTACTAGCATTCTTGATATGTCTATTTAACATACTCTATTATAAAGATGAAGTTCAATCATTTAAAAAATGCAATGTAGATCTGAAATGTTTGGCGAGGGTTAAAACATGGAAGAGCCATTGAGTTCCCTCATTGACGATGAAATGATACTCTACTCTCTGCATTAAAATGCAACTACGTGAGTCATAAATGGAGAGATGGAGTACAGAAACATACTTTTCAGCCCACCGAGTCCACATCAATTATCAAATGCCCATTTTTACACCAATCCTACTCTAATCTATTTTATTCTCTCCATATATCCATCAATATAACCCCCCAGCTCTGGATTCACCTGTTTTATTCTGCCTATCTTTCCGTTACCCCCTCTACCATCAACCATGCGCACCCCCCCCCACACACACACACACACACATACACACACACACACACACACACACACAACCTCATTGCTCCTAATCTCCATCAATCACCTACATACTAGGGACAACTGACAGCAGCCACTTAACCCTCCAACACGAATATCTTTGAGATGGGGGAGGAAACTGGAGCACCTCGAGGATGCCCACATGTTCACAGGGAGGAGGTGCAAACTCCACATAGACAGTGCAGGAGGTCAGCATTGATCCTGGCTGGCCGGAATTTTCAGGAAGCATTTCTGCAAGCTGAACTATTTTGTTAGATGCCAGTTAACAACATATTTCTCATTGTTGCTTCTTCCCTCCTGATGTTCAAAAGTTCAAAGTAAATTTATTATCGAAGTACATATATGTCACCATATAGAACCCTCTTGTGAGTGTACTCAGTAAATTGAATAGCCACAATAGAATCAATGGAAGACAGCACCCAAAAGGGTGGACAACAAACTGAGTAAGTACAAAAGATAAAAAAAAGAAATAATATTGATAAATAAATAATCAATAAATATTGAAACCACAATATGAAGAATCCTTGAAAGTGAGTCCATAGGTTGCAGGAACATTTCAATGTTGGGGCAAGTGAAGTTGAGTGAAGTTATCCCTCTGGTTCAAAAGCCTGATGGTTGATGGGTAATAACTGTTCCTGAACCTGGTGGTGTGAGTCTTGAGACTCCTGTACCTTCTTCCCGATGGCAACAGTGAGAAGAGTTCTTACACTCCCGAGAATCGTAGAAAGTTCTCAAATTATAAATGTAATTATAAATGTAAACTTACATTTCAAATGTAAGTATTCCTATCCCCTTTAAGATGGCACACCATTGTGCAACATTCACAAGTGATTGTCTATGTGACTGCCAGTCAGCTTCTGATTGTACAGTGCTTAGGAAATGTTTAAACTGATATATTCAACTGTTGCCCCTTCCAGCAATCTGTGCAGAAAAGTTCCAGCTGATTTACAAGCTACAAAGAATAAATCAAATTAATAAGCAGCTGCTGTTGGCAATATTAGCTGGCAACTGATGAACAGAAATGTGCAACTATGCCAGAAGGTAACACACTTACGAGAAAAAGATTTTTAAATTTACAGGCTCAGGATATCAAAGAGTGCTTTACTGCTTGTGAAATATTTTAGAAGTGTGGATAATATAGAAAATTCAGCAGTCAATTTTCCCACAGCAAGGGTCAACTAACAGTGGTATGGTGATGATCAGATAATTTGTTCTATTATATTGTTGTTGTGATAAGTGTCATCGAGGGTGGAAAGAGCTTCCCTGCTTTACTTCTGGGTAGGGCTGTGTGTTGCCTCACAAGCACTCAGAAAAACACTTGAGAAATGATGATCTTAATTAGGTAGTCCATCATTCGTACTCTGCCCGAAATTAGCTCATGTATCCTTGGGTAAATGCATCGCCTATGTGGCATTACCTCCAGAGTGACTCCATGCCTAGTGGGGTCCTGTCCTGAGCATCTGGATACATCGGTGCTGAAAGAAATTTGGCACCTGTCCTGTTAACTAACTATGAGGTGAAGAGTTTCAACCCAAAGTGTCAACCATTTATTTCCTTCCATAGATGCTACCTGATCCTCTGAGTTCCATTGGTGCTTTTTGTGTTGCTTTCATTGAATACCTGGCTAGTTTCTATAGTTTCCATAAATGAAGCCATCATTCTACTTCCAGCAAAAATATTTCTCCTAGTCCATAAGACTATAAGATATAGGAGCAGAATCAGGCCATTTGGCCCATCAAATCTGCTCCATCATTTCATTATGGCTGGTCCATTTTCCCTCTCAACCTCAATCTCCTGCCTTCTCTCCATACACCTTCATGCCCTGATCAATCAAGAATCTATCAATCTCTGTCTTTATTATAAATAAAGACTTGGCCTCCACAGCTGCCTGTGGCAAAAAAATTCCACAGATTCACCACTCTCTGGCTCACTGAAAATGAGATTACCATCAGTGTCCAGACCATTAAAACAGAATGAGAAACAGGTAGTCTTCAAAAAGCCCACAGAGATTGTCACCGCTAAAGATCCACATCTATTGTTCAAAGATTGATAGAGAAATTTTGAACAGAAGAATTGTTCTTTCTCCCAGACCTTTGTGCTTATTAGACAATCTGTAGCCTTACAAATGTACTGCAAAGACCAAGTAAAATAGTTGTAAATGTACAGGTAGCAGCTACCAGTTTTTTTTAAAGAGCCAATCAGTTTACAATCTTCAGCATTACTCTGGGACACAGGCAAGCAAGAAAAGAAAAGTGTGTTCATTTTATACTTCTTAATACTTCAGGACTGAGAATACTTAAAGAACTGAGTTCACTTTCAGCATTCTTGTGTTCAGTTTGCTTCATTTTTTTCCTTGCTGATTACTGGACCTTCTCTAACTAATAGTTGTACCTTCATTTACACTCCCTTTATGGCAGAAAGTGACCAGCTGGCATTGCCCAGTAGGGGCAGATAAGTGTTAGGAAGATGTATGTACAGCACTGATTTACATTCTAAAATTACTGTACTTTTACAATTATTGTACTAATTTATGCCTCTCATACAGTGAAACAGCACTCATGTGGTTCTACCTCATTCACTTACACCAATGTAGTAGGGTGGGTACTCATCGAAGAGAATATCTCCTTACTTACAAGTCAGGGATTATTGCAATGATATCCCCAGATAAGATAACTGTCTTCCAATATGTACAATCCTTCCTCAGTATTAACTATAATTCCAATCAGGGGAAGATTCCCATTGACAGATATGAGAAAGCCTACAAAACTATTGCTATGGGACCTTGATTTTTCAGGTCAACTTTGCTTCGATGTCAAGAACAGCCATTCTCATTTCACATTTAATTCATTACCTGAGCCCATGTTTGGACTGGTCCATAAGTGGATTGTTCTGACTGATTGTCAGTACACAGGAAATAGACATCTGGATTTCTCTTTTGTGAAAGGCAAGGGATAGCTAAAAGAATGCCAATGATCAATTTGAAATTTGAGATAGAAAGATATTTAATTAACAATATTTTTTCTGTTCTTATTTTTTAACAAAAATATTAAGGGATAAAGGGCAAAGAAGCTTCACCACAATCTCAATCAATGAGAGAGCTGGTAAGAAGCTAAATAGTAAGATATTAGCAATGAAAGTGAGAATGGATGATCCTTTTGCCAGCTTCCATACATCCAGATGGATGCCTTTGAAGCATTTGAATCATCCTGGTGGCAACCAGCATACAACGTCCACATTACAGAGGCATCTACTTTTTCCATCTGTTTGTTATTGTTTGAGAAGAATCTAATCATACAGAAATTGCTGATACTGGATTTTCTGGACATTTGTGGCTACTGGTTATTCAGTGGAGTTAGTTGCGAAAACCTCTTGTTAACTTTGCTGTGAGCAGCGGTACATGCTAATTGTCAGCATGTCATTTGTGTTACTCAGAACGTGCTGCCTGTCTGTAAGGGCTGCTTCACTGTGGGGGGAACTGTACATGACGGTGGTGATCATAATGTTGGTAGCAAATTCCTTCATCTTTCTGAATGTTGGACTGAAGGAAGATAACTGGTGAAGGACTTATAGATCGATCTGCTAATGCATGATCTCAACAGAAATATGCTGGGACTCTTGCAATTGTTCTTCAATGTTAATTTTAACATTGAAGAGATGATTGGATATGGAGATAGATGGGAAATGTATGGAGGGCTATAGTCTGGGTACAGGTAGATGGGACATGAAAGAAAGTCAAGCTAGATAGGTTAAAAGACTGTTTCTGTGCTATGGTGCTCTCTGAGTCTATGACTTATCAATAGTAGTCTTCTATGGAGTCAAGATGAGTCCAGTCACAGAGGAACTTCCCTATGATCCCCAAAGAGATTAATTTTGTCATGGTCCTTGACCCCATACTTATTAGGATATTGCTTTGATTGCATAGGTAACTGCCTTCATTTTTCTTCTGGCAGTCAATTCTTGAATGAATTTAAGTTTAGAATACAGTGGTGATGATCTATCAAACTGAGTCATTCTAACAGAACTAAACATTAGGAGACAGCTATGTTTAATGTTGGGGGATTTCGCTAACTTTCCTTCATTTTCTCTCACCAATCCAACGCAACACAGGCTGATGGCTTTAAAGTCCCTGTGAATGCATATGTAAGAGATAGTCTTCCGTAAAAAGCAGCAATGAAAGTGAGAATGAGTAATCCTATTGCTGGCCATCCATACGGATGTCTTTGAAGCATTTGGATCAACCTGGTGGCAACCAGCATGCAATGTCCACATTACAGAGGCGTTAAGGAAAATCTTGGCTGCATACGTGTCCGCAGTTCCAACTAAGAGATTGTTTCTAAGACATTTAAATCTCCTTCTCTCAGGGTTTTGCTGGGACAGCTCAGTGCCATGAATACTCAAAAAATCCATGATTATTTTATCACACGCATGACAGAATGCGAACTGGCTGGACTGTATGCATCTAACAATTGGGTATTCCTACCTCCAGTTTCCCACTAGCCAGCTGCCCACCGCCTAACATGGTGGTCATGTACTCAAATGGTGGCACTGTCCCTTTGCATTCAGTGAAAGTGTACCCTTCATTAGTTCCCTCCAATGCCGGTAGAGATAGTTGATAGGAATCACAGCCAGTCGGGAAATACAGTCCACCTCAACTAGTGACTTGGCTGCTTGATACAATGTCATCCTATTGCTGAAGGTTACACTTCAAAGGAGCACTAAATTAGGGTTGATTTATGCTAAATGAGGCTACTGAGAGGAAGTATGGTGCAGAAGACACAAGGCAAATTGTTGTAAAATCATCACATTTGCAATGAATTTATTTCCATTCCAACCAAATGTTTTGGCAAGACTTGGTGGTGCATGAGAAGACACAGAGAGGGGTCAGTTTTGATATATTTGTAACGAGAAGGGGAGAAAGAGGCTCAATTGTTCTTGAAATGGGTCAACACAAGGGATATGGTAAGTTCTCATATATTGAACTGATTGTGGTTTTTTTTCAGCTAAAAATAATTGCATATCCTCATGATACCCCAGTTGCCATCATAGTTACTTTGCAAGGTGCCCTGAGTTTTCTCATAAAACAAAGGTCTGCAGGATGCTTTAAGAGTATAAATTCAAAACTGAAAACACTCTGTGATAACTCTGTTTCAGATTTCCAAGATATGCAGTTTTTTAAAAAAGTTTATTTGCTATATTAATGACCAACTGATGTCTTGGAATAATACAAAAACATCCTAAGAACTCCAGGTCATATCAGCTTATTTAGCGCTTGTCTGATTTATAATTGGGAAGGTCTGAAGGGGTGTCCATGGACTAAAATAGCTTTTGGTAAAGAACTGCAGTCAGGCTAATGTGGTAAGTATGGCTTGTGATAATGTATAGGGCCAGGCGGCATCTGTGGAGAGAGAAACAAAGTTAGCATTTCAAGATCATCAAGAGAAGTGCAGTCATTGCGTCATACAATAGTACTGGGCACAACCTGATCACTTTCTCAGCAGCAATGCGAAGAAAACTCTCTTCTGATGCATTCAGGTAGGAGTGGATGTAAAAATCTTGCACCTTCATTTTACTCATACAAGACTTTGGCAGCTAAAGCGATTCCTAATGTCTCCTGAAATATATGTGTTCAGTTATGTAGAAAGTGAAGATCTGTGACGCAGAGGTAACGGGATAAAGATTAAGATAAACTCTGTAAGTCCGTGAGTCTAGGTCATGGACTGGAAGTTGGAGGCTCGATGTCTCTGAGTCTGGGAGTCTGAGGCCAAGGACTGGAGACCTGGAGGTACCTTGTCCTGGGACTGGAGGTCTGTCTGTGTGTGTGTGTGTGTGTGTGTGTGTGTGTGTGAGAGTGGGAAAGGAGTTTGTTTTGCTGCTGTTGTTGCTGCTGCCTGTAATAGTCTAAAACTTTGACAAGTTTTTATAGATGCACTGTTGTGAGTATCCTGACTGGTTGCATCACAGCCTGGTATGAAAACACCAATGTCCAGGAATGGAAAAGCCTACAAATGCAGTGGATACGGCCCAGTTCATCACAGGAAAAGCCCTCCCCACCACTGAGCACATCAACAAGGAGCACTGCCACAAAAAAGCAGCATCTATCACCATCCAGGCCATTCTCTCTTCTCACTGCTGACTGCTGCCATCGGAAAGGAGGCACAGGAGTCTTAGGTTTCATACTACCATATTCAGGAACAGTTGTTACCCTTCAAACATTAGGCTACCGAACCAGCATGGATAATCTCACTCAGCTCAACTCTGAACTGATTCCACAACCTATGGACTCGCCTTTAAGGACTCTACAACTCATGATCTCAGTATTATTTACTTATTATTTATTTTGTATTTGCAGTTTCTCTTCTTTTGCACATTGGTTGTTTGTCAGTCCTTGGAGTTTTTTGTTGATTTTATTGTATTTCTTTGTTCTACTTTGGAGGCTGCAAGAAAATGAAGCTCAAGACACACACCTACTTTGATAACACTTTGATTTACCTTGAATTTATTTACTTTACATTGTGGACGTGCTAAATTGGCACCAGCATATGAAGATGACATTTGCAGGCTGCCCCCGGCACAACCCTTGGATGCGTTGGTTGTTAACAGAAACAACGCACTTCACTGTATGTTTCAATGTACATGTGATAAATAAACCTGAATCTAGATCCGATCTGATATGGGAAGGTTTAGAGATTTCATTATAGAAGGAGATTTAAGTTCCCATGCACAGAAAAATACTGCATTAACCGGAGGGGCAATGTTATTTTAACCTGCTGACCAGGCCAGCCAGGCACTTTTGGTCTTGTGAACAGCTTGTCATGTGGCAGCTGTAATTGAGATTGCACTCTTAATTCATGCCAGAAACTTAAGGGTTAAGGTGCTGCCTATGTCTCTGGCTGATGATTCAATGTCGAGCAGAGGAAGTGCTGTTTTATAGGGCCCTATCTACCGTCTTCATACCTAAGTGGTGTCCTGGCCAGTATTTGTCTTTTAGCCAACAACTTAAAACTTACCATCTTCTCATTAATTCATTACCCCTGCTGAAGTTGTTGCCCCCAAGCTGGCTGTTGCTTTTCCATTGTTACAAGGTGTGAGTATGGTTAACACTGGCTGCTAGGCACCTTTGGACTATATTTGGTTGTGAGAGGCACAATATAAGCACAGCTATTTTCTATTTTACAGCTGAGGTGATTATCGGAGCTGGAGGTATGCCCGAAATTATAAAGTTCGGCACTGGTGCCTCATTATAATGGAGACTTAAAACTGATGAAGTGTGCATATGCCTATAGCGTGGACTTATTCTGTTCCCGTGCCTATAACTCCCTCATCACAAAATTAATTGATGCCTTGTGTCTGTCAGTACTTCAACTTCATACTATCACCAGAGCATTGTAAAAAATCAGTGCTCAGATTTGTAGCTGACATAACAATTTTCTCAAATTTATCTCGCTGAGAATGTATGGGCGACATACATTGTCTCTGTGTTTCACTTCAGGTTCGAGACTTCTGGCACAGCAGCTGCGAATGATTTTTCATGCACTCAAGTACTAGTTTGGAAGGGCTCCACGAGCCCCAAAGGTTTTAATTTATTTTTTAAATACTGATTCATGACACATCATCAAATGTCATTCCAAGCTGAAGGAACACAAATCTTCTGTGACATAAAAAAACCCTGCATAATGAGACAATTGCAAGAAAGAGACTGAAATACTGTGGAGGTCTGGCAGCATCATCACTGCCGATACAAGAAGTCTGGCAGATGCTGGAAATCCAGAGCAACACACACAGAACTCAGCAGGTCAGGCAGCAACTATGGAGCGACTAAACAGTCATCATTTTGGGCTGAGACCCTTTATCAGGAATAATTCATTAGTGATACATAGATAGATTCATATTTAAATAAAGGAAAGGATTGTTTTAGACTTAGAAATTGGGAATTGGTGTTTTTTTCTGTATTTCTGTACTCCAGATTCAGTTTCGACAATGACAATACACATAATGTTCTGGAGGAGCTCAGCAGGTCAGGCAGCATCTATCGATGGGAATAAACAGTCGAGGTCTCGGGCTGAGACCCTTCAACAGCAAAGGAAAGGAAGGGGAAAGAAGTCAGAATAAGAAGGTGGGGGAGGGGAGGAGGAAGTACAAGGTGGCAGGTGAAAGGTGAAACTGGGAGAGGGGAAAGGTGAAGTAAAGAGCTGGGAAGTTGATTGGTTAAAGGGCTGAAGAAGGGGAAATGTGATAGGCGAGGACAGAAGACTATGGAAGAATGGGAAGTGGGGGGAACAACAGAGGAGGTGAGGAGAGAAGGTGTGAGAGAGAATCAAGAATGGGGAATGGTGAAAGAGAGGAGGGAATTGTAATTACCAGAAGTTCAAGAAATTGATGCTCATACCATCAGGTTGGAGGCTACCGAGACGGAATACAAGTTGTCGCTCCTCCAACGTGAGCATGGCCTTATCACAGTAGTGGAGGAGGCCATGGATTGACATGTTGGAATGGGAATGGGAATGATAAAAATGGCAGGAGCTGCATCTGGTAAACTCAATGAATGTGAAACAAGTTATGCAGTGCAGGCAGGTGGAATGAAAAGCCAACGTCCAACCATCTTTAGATGTTTCTTCAGCGATTTACTTTCCTTGATGTCATTCAGCTCACTATTGTCCAGTAGCACTCACATCAATGGTGATGAAATGCTTTGAGAGGTTGGTCATGGCTAGAATCAACTCGTGCCTCAGCAAGGACCGGGACCCACTGCCATTTTCCTATTGCCCCAATAGGTTGACAGTGGGCACAATCTCATTGGCTATTCATGCAGCCTTGTATCATCTAGACAATATAAGTACCTATGTCAGGATGCATACAAGTACTGAAGTCACAAAAAACAAAGGAGCTGGTTGTGGACGACAGGAGGAACGGAGACAGGCTAACCCCCTATTGACATCAATGGATCTGGGGTTGAGAGGGTGAACAGCTTTAAGTTCCTCAGCATACACATCACCGAGGATCTCACATGGTCTGTACATACCGGCTGTGTGGTGAAAAAAGCACAAGAGCGCCTCTTTCACCTCAGATGGTTGAAGAAATCTGGTATGGGCCCGCAAATTCTAAGAACTTTCTACAGGGGCACAATTGAGAGCATCCTGACTGGCTGTATCACTGCCTGGTATGGGAACTGTACTTGCTTCAGTCGCAGAACTCTGCACAGAGTGGTGCAGACAGCCCAGCGCATCTGTAGATATGAACTTCCCACTATTCAGAACATTTAGACCATAAGACCATAAGACAGAATTAGGCCATCTGGCCCATCGAGTCTGCTCCACCATTCAATCATGGCTGATCCTTTTTTCTCCCCCTCCTCAACCCCAGTTCCCGGCCTTCTCCCCGTAACCTTTGATGCCACATCCAATCAAGAACCTATCAATCTCTGCCTTATATACACCCAATGACCTGGCCTCCACACCTGCATGTGGCAATAAATTCCACAAATTCACCACCCTTCAGCGAAAGAAATTTCTCTGCATCTCTGTTTTGAAAGGGCGCCCCTCTATCCAGAGGCTATGCCCTCTTGTCCCAGACTCTCCCACCATGGGAAACATCCTTTCCACATCTACTCTGTCTAGGCTTTTCAACATTCAAAAGGTTTCAATGAGATCCCCCCTCATCCTTCTGAATTCCAATTCCAGAACCATCAAGTGTTCCTCGTATGATAACCCTTTCATTCCCGGAATCATCCTTGTGAACCTCCTCTGGATCCTCTCCAATGCCAGCATATTGTTCTAAGATGAGGAGCCCAAAACTGTCACAATACTCAAGGTGAGGCCTCACCAGAGCCTTATAAAGCCTCAGCATCACATCCCTGTTCTTGTATTCAACACCTCTTGAAATGAATGCTAACATGGCATTTGCCTTCTTCACCACCGACTCGACCTGCAAGTTAACCTTTAGGGTTTTCTGCACAAGGACTCCCAAGCCCCCTTGCATCTCAGATTTTTGGATTTTCTTCCTGTTTATAAATAGTCCGCACATTTATTTCTACTACCAAAGTGCATGACCATGCATTTTCCAACATTGTATTTGATGTGCCACTTTCTCGCCCATTATTCTAATTTGTCTAATTCCTTCTGCATCCTACCTGTTTCCTGAACACTATATGCCCCTTCCCCAATTTTCGTATCATCTGTAAACTTGGCAACAAAGCCATCTATTCCATCATCTAAATCATTCATATACAGCACAAAAAGAAGTGGTCCCAACACCGACCCCTGCGGAACACCACTAGTCACTGGCAGCCAACCAGAAAAGAATCCTTTTATTCCCACTCACTGCCTTCTACCAATCAGCTGATGCTCTAACCATGCCAGTGACTTTCTTGTAATCCAATGGGCTCTTAACTTGGTAAGCAGCCTCATGTGAGGCACCTTGTCAAAGGCCTTCTGAAAGTCCAAATATACAACATCCACTGCATCCCCTTTATCTATTCTATTTGTAATCTCCTCAAAGAATTCCAACAGGTTCGTCAGGCAGGATTTTCCCTGAAGGAAACTATGCTGACTTTGTACTATCTTGTCCTTTGTCACCAAGTACTCCATCACCTCATCCTTAACAATTGACTCTAACATCTCTCCAACCACTAAGGTCAGGCTAACTGGTCTATAATTTCCTTTCTGCTGCCTTTCTCCTTTCTTAAAGAGTGGAGTGACATTTGCAATTTTCCAGTCCTCTGGCACCATGCCAGAGTCCAATAATTTTTGAAAGATCATTTCTAATGCCACCACAATCTCTAATGCTATCTCTTTCAGAACCTGAGGGTGCAGTTCATCTGGTCCAGGTGACTTATGTACCTTTAGGTCTTTTAGCTTTTTGTGCACCTTCTCTTTTGTCTTAGTAACTGTACCCACTTCTCTTCCTTCACACACTACAACATCAGGCATACTGCCAGTGTCTTCCAGTGAAGACTGATGCAAAATACTAATTTAGTTCATCTGCCATCTCCTTGTCCCCCATTATTATTTCTCCTGCCTCATTTTCTTTCGGCCTTATATCCACTCTCATTTCTCTTTTATTTTTAACATACCTGAAAAAACTTTTACTATCCACTTTGATATTATTTGCTAGCTTGCTTTCATTTTTCATCTTTTCCCCTCTAATGATTCTTTTAGTTGCTCTCTGTAGGTTTTTAAAAACTTCCCAATCCTCGTCTTCCCACTAATTTTTGCTTTGTTGTATGCCCTCTCTTTTGCTTTTACAATAGCTTTGACTTCCCTTGTCAGCCACAATTATACTATTTTACCATTTGAGTATTTCTTCATTTTTGGAATACATATATCCTGCACCTTCCTCATTTTTCCCAGAAATGCAAACCTTTACTACTCTGCTGACATCCCTGCCAGCAGCTCCTTCCAATTTTTTTTGACTAACTCCTCTCTCATATCTCATACCACTGTAATTTCCCTTACTCTACTGAAATACTGCTACATCAGACTTTACTTTCTCCCTATCAAATTTCAAGTTGAACTCTATCATATTTACAAAGACAGGTGTGTAAAAAGGGCCCAAAGGATCATTGGGGACCTGAGTCACCCCAACCACAAACTGGTCCAGCTGCTACCATCCGGGAACGGTACCGCAGCATAAAAGCCAGGACCAACAGGCTCTGGGACAGCTTCTTCCACCAAGCCATCAGACTGATTAATTCATGCTGATACAATTGTATTTATATGTTATATTGCCTGTCCTGTTGTACATACTATTTATTATAAATTACTATAAATTTACATTGCACATTTAGACAGAGATGTAACGTAAAGATTTTTTACTCCTCGTTTATGTGATGGATGGAAGAAATAAAGTCAATTCAATTCAATGCTGTTGACAGACCACAGCTCAGTGTTTAACGCCATTATTCCTACAGTCCTGATTGAAAAGCTCCAGAACCTGGGCCTCTGTACCTCTTTCTGCAACTGGATCCTTGACTTCCTAACCGGAAGTCCACAATTTGTGCAGACTGGAAATAACATCTCCACCTTGCTGACAATTACCCCAGACACACCTCAGGGGTGTGTGCTTATCCCACTGCTCTACTCTCTCTACACCCATGAATTTGTGGCTAGGCACGGCTCGGATGGCATCTATAAGTTTGCTGACGATACAACCATTGTTGGCAGAATCTCAGATGGTGACAAGAGAGTGTACTGGAGTGAGGTATACCAGGTAGTTAAGTGGTTTTACAGCCACAGCCTTGCACTCAACATCAGTAAGGCCAAAGAACTGATTGTGGACTTCACAAAGGGTAAGATGAGGGAACACACACCAGTCCTCATAGAGGGATCAGAAGTGGAAAGAGTGAGCAGTTTCAAGTTCCTGGGTGTTAATTCTCTGAGGACCTAACCTAGACTCAATATATAGATGCAGCCATAAAGAAGACAAGACAGAAGCTATATTTCATTAGGAGTTTGAGGAGATTAGTTATGTCACAAAAAACACTCGCATACTTCTACAGATGTACTATGGAGAACATTCTAACTGGCTGCATCACTGTTTAGTATGGGTGGCGGGTGGGGCGCTACTATACAGGATCAGTCCATCTTTAAAGTTCCCCACCACCCAGGTCATGCCCTCTTCTCATTGCCACCATCAGGAAGGAGGTACAGAAGCCTGAAGGCCCACATTCAGTGATTCAGGAACAGCTTCTTCCCCTCTGCCATCAGGTTTCTGAATGAACTTTGAACCCATGAATACTACCTTTTTTTTATTTCCTATTTTTTGCACTGCTTATTTAATGATATTATATATATATTGTAATTCTGATTTTTTTTCTCTATTATTACATATTGCACTCTACTGTTAACAAATTTCACGACATATGCGGGTAATATTAAACCTGATTCTGATTCTGCTTGGTACTACATCCATCACCCTAAGTATTTGTTCCCTCTATTAGAAGCGCACTGTGGTTACAACGTGTGCCAACTATAATATCACCACGATCATCATTCACTACGTGCCATGTTGTATGACATAGGCAATCATGGCCCACGACCATATTTGTTCTTGGCAAATTCTACAGAAGTGGTTTGTCGTTGCCACCTTCTGGGCAGTGTCTTTACAAAACGGGTGACCCCAGCCATTATCCATACTCTTCAGAGGTTGGCCGCTTGGCATCAGTGGTCGCTTAACCAGGATTGTGATATGCACCAGCTGTTCATATGACCATCTACCACCTGCTCCCATGGCTTCATGTGACCCTGATCTGGAGATTAAGCATGTGCTACACCTTGCCCAAGGGTGACCTGCAGGCTAGTGGAGGGAAGGAGCTCCTTACACCTCCTTTGGTAGAGACATAACTCCACCCTACCACCCAAACCACAAAATGCAGAGTGATAACTCATGTAGGCTACTTTGACAGTACCTCAAAAGCCTGAACCTTTACTACCGAGAAGGACAAGGGCTTCTGATACCTCAGGACATCACCACTTGCCCTCCCTCCTTCAAATCAAACTCAATACTGGAACTGTATCAACACTTCTTATTGGTTGCTGGGTCTACAGCATTGTGGTTCTCATTCACCAGAGGTTCTACAAGATGGCTAACCCCCACCAACCATAGGACAATAGAGGGTAGGAAAGAAATATTGTGCCCATCAGTGATACCAAACTCTCAGCAAAGTACCTCCATGCATTCAAATGGACTGGCCAGGTGATACAGCCCGTAGAGCTGTTACCTTCAAACCTTAGCAACTCGGGTTCAATCCTCTGTCTGCGTAAAGTTTGCATATTCTCCCTGAGATCGTCTCGGTCAGATGCTCTGGTTTCATCCCATATCCTGAAGTTGTGCAGATACTAGAAACGGCAGATACTTGAATCAGGAGCAAAGAAGCTATTGGAGGAATTCAGTAGGGCAGTTCAAAGATGTGCAGCTTTGCTGAATAATCGGCCACTCTTAATTGCCCCAAGTGTGTAGGCGGGGGCGAGAATCTAGAGGAAGTTGATGGACAGTAGTACCAATTCTGAGGAGAATGAAACTTCTCTGAGTCAGCATAGATTTAATGGGCTAAAATGATTCTTTCTATATTGTAAGGTAGTATGAAAATGAGAAAAAGAAATCTCCCAGCCATTTTCATTCTTTCTATATATTGAACTTCTCTTGGTAAGAAATTTGTAGACTTATCAGCTGATGATCTTTTTTCTGGTCACCATGTTGAATGTTTTTTTTCCGATTCAGGATCAATTAGATATGGGGAGTGAACTCTAAATCCCTCTGACTGTCCGCAGAGTTGCGGCACAAAACTCTGCTGGTCCTGGAATGCTGTAGCAAGGCTGGTTGTAATGAGAGAAGGGGACAGAGTGAAAACAAAAATCCGCCCTTTGTAAATTGTTTTCAGTACGTGGGACTCTCTATTGTTTGTCTATTAGGCAAGTCATGGTAACCCATTAAACCTGAATTCTGCCTGCTCCAAAATGTTTACCAATCATTCTCTACTTGCATGGTTGTTCCCCAGTTGTATAAATGCTCACTCTTTTTCACACAACAATCTAGGCAACACACAAAATGCTGCAGAAGGAAACTTCAAGCTCTTTTGAGTAATAATGTTTTGGCAAAGATTTTACCAAGCTTAAAACTTATTCTTCTGTTAGGGTTCTTTCCTAACAAGTTGTTAGATTGGTAAAATGATCAATTTGAATTGGTATGTTAATCTATCACTGAGGAAAGTTTGGATAGTTTTGTTTTGCATGCTGTCCATACAGATCATTTCATCCCATTAAGGGAATACAAGGGAAAAGCATTAGCAGAATGCAGAATAAATGTTGCAGTTGTGTTACAGTTACAGAAAGTGCAGTGCAAGCAGACAATAAGATGCAAGGACATGGCGGGGTAGATTGTAAGGTTGCAAGTTCATTTTTATTGTAGAGGGGGATCATTTAAGAGTATTGCTCAAGAGTTGACCATTGCCCACTCTTTCTTGTTGCAGGTTTTCAGTCATTTCACAAATTGCTTTTTCACCTGCAGCTTCTTTTCTGCTTGCTGGCTTTGTCTTTTGTGTGAACAGTGATCTTCAGTGCTGATGTACCCTTCTGAGACTGTGCCTGGGTTACTGATGCTCTGCGGACTTTGGGTTCCATCCTACCGCTCAATTTCTTTTGATTCACTCATCCTTTCCCTTCAGAAATACTGGTCGATGCAAGGTCCCAGCCTTGTCTCCTTCAAGCACTTCATCCTGTCCTGGTGTATCTTCAAGCCCCTAACTGATGTTACTTTGGACCAGCCACAGATGAAGCTCTGGAGTGTGCTTCCTGCTGATGTCACTGACTCGAGTACTATACTGCCCAAGTTTCTCATAGTTGAAGTCATGCCATGTTGTGTTACCGAAATATCCATCCTTGAGTGATCTTGTGCCCCCGCTCTCGCTGACTCTGGGGGTATTTTTCTTTTTATAGTTCTTGTAGCCATCAATGGTTGACCCCTATATGCTACTCAGGCAAGAGGAGTCTACTGCAATGGGTAGCTAGCCCATGGCAATCCCAATGGGGTCTTTCCCTCCTGTCATCTGTCTTTCCAAGATGTCACCAGGACTTTCCCTGGTTGTTGGTTGCTCTTTCACATCAGTCACTGTTGAATCAGATTTATAGTTCGAGCTCACAGGACCAGAAGTTTCAATCCCTTTGATAAGCAGATCCTAGCTTGGGTCATAGCGTCAAGATCTTGAGGTGGGTGGTAGATGCTTCCCAGGGTCATCGGGGGACACCCTTCTTCTTATGCGTTTTTGTCAATTTAAGCCCACTGCATTTCCAGAGGGCTCAACAGTGCAGCCCGGTGTCTCAAGAGCACCCCCTTCACATCTGGCTGCCCATGGGTCCTTTTAGGGCCCAGCTACCATCGCTCCTCTTCATCCATAACCAGATGGATAGAAGCAGTCCTTGAGCATGTTAGCACATGCTTTTAGGTTTTTGTATGCTTGAAGGGAGGGAGGAGAAGGAGAACGTTTGGGTTAGTGCCATTGGCCAAATATATAGATGAAACAAAGGGTATGTATAATAGATGTCATCTTAATATATGGGAGCTAATGACAAAACAAGAATAGAACTGTGTCTGTTATAAAAGGCATTCCAAAGCCTTGGTGCTGACATTGATAGCAAAAGGATCGTTAAAGATATAGTGACAAGGGAACAAACTATCTGAGGAGGCAAAATTCTTTAAAGTGCAGTGTGAATTGTGTTTATCCAAGTTGATCACCACTGATTAAGTACATTGTTAAGATTAATTTCGCAGGCCAGTGTTGTGAACATCATTAAGACAAGGCCAGCACAAGGAGAAAATGTTCACCCCAATTAATCTCATACTTCCACTGTCTTCTAATTAACACAACTGCCTCTTTCTTGAATGAACCTACTATCCTGGTTTGAGCTTATTCCAGGAAAACTTTTACAGCTGCTGTACTTGCATGTATCTGTGCAAAGAAATACTTCTTGGCATTTCTCCTAAATTTGGTCTTCAGGACATTAAACCCATCCTCTGCAGCCCAAAGACAGGTAAAATATTGTTCCAGATTTGCATGAACCTGAACTAATGTTGGGAATATGCCCAATTTCATCCAATGTGGGGTGAACCTTTAAATTTGCCACCTAATCAGGATAATAGATCATCAAACAATTGCAGATTAGAACCATTGCTGATCAGGAAATTCTCCAGAAGATTAAAATTTTTAAAAATACTAAAAATAAAGTTATAAAAATACAGATAATTTCAATTTTTATGTTTGGTGTTTCAAATTTTATGAAGTTAAGAGTGGCATAGATAGAGTAGATAGTCAAAATCTCTTTCCAGGTATTTGGGAGTGTAAAACTAGAAGAGCACAGCATAGGCCTTGCAGCACACAATATCAGAATCTAAGTCAGAATCAGGTTTAATATCACTGGCATTTATCGTGAAATTAGTTTTGTGGCAAACATACATTGAATACATAATAATTCTTAAAAGCTATAAATTACAGTAAGAAATTTAGATTAGATGCTGTAAGTCGAGCGAGCTAATGTTCATGGATTCATTGTCCATTCGGAAATCTGATGGCGGAGAGCAAGAAGCTGTTCCTGAAACATTGACTGTGTATTCTCAGGCTCCTGTGCCACCTCCTTGATGGTAACAACGAGAAGAGGGCATGTTCTGGGTGATGGGAGTCCTTAAGGAAGGATGCCACGTTCTTGAGGCAGTGCTGACCATGATGCCATTTTAAACTGCTTGTGCACAGTACAACAGCACAAGAACAGGCCAGACACTTTAAATAGGAATACTGCAGAAAGGCCTATTGACTGCATCTAATTCTCATCATAACACTTCGCAAAGGTCCTCATATCCACCCTTAGCATCCTGCCCTGTGACATATGGCTACCCAGTCTGTGACCTGGCCAAGCTCTTCTTTCAGTTCTGCAGTTGTGACCTCTACTCCCATCCCTGGATGCCCACCATGCACAATAATGAGTAATTTGTATTTGTGGTTTCTCCTACAAGCAAACTACTTTTGTGTCAGGGTCAAAGTTCAGAAGAGCAGTTGTCCTACTTTGCCTGAAACAAGTGGGCTAGATTCTCAGTTTCCGTAATTCCACTTCTGTAGGGGAGAACGATCAATCACCAGATCAAAAGAAGCAGTATGTGTTTAGGATGTTTAGGAAATCTGAAAATATTGCCACTTCCAGCTGAAAGCTTAATGGGTCAATTGGCCTTCTTGTGAGTTGTCACAGTTCTCCGATTCTGTCAATGTAATGTCACAATCACTCAAAGACTGGTGGATTTTTCAGAGTTTGTTGTATTGGACATCACTGTAGCTTCATGACCGAAAAACTCTTGGCATGAACTCAACGTCGATTGGATGGCAAACACCATCTTGAAACCATATTTCATTTTAACTTTGGAAACTCACATGTTAATTATTTTTTTAAGTTATACTAAATGATGCACTCATAGATTGCCAGAGTTATACAACACAGAAGCAGGCCCCTTGGCCTAACCCATCCATGCGAAGCATTCAGTAACCATTTACACTAATTCCTATTTATCAGAACTTGGTCTGCAGTTTTCTGTCTCTCAGTGCTTCAAATGCCTGTGTAGATAGGACTTAAATGTTGCAATGGTCTTAGTCCCCACCACTCTCTCAGGCAGTGAGCTCCAGATTACAACGACCCTGTAAGTGATCCCCTCTGAACCTTCTAACCTTACTGTAAATCTATGCCCCTAGTTTTAGATATCTCTGTTGTGGGAAAAGTTTCCAATTTCCTGTACACATCCCTCACATTTTACGTACGAGTCAGCTTCCCTCACCGCGCCACCCCCCTTTTCTCCTCTGCTCTAAGTAAAACAAGCCCTGCCTATACAATATTTCCTCATAACCGAAATCTCCACTTTAGGTAAGATTCTGATGAACCTCTGCACCCTCTCCAGTATATCCACATCCATCACACCCATCCACCTTCCCCCTCAGCTGGTCCCACCCATCACCTGCCAGCATGTACGGTCACACCTTCCCCATCACCTGACAGCACGTACTCCTTCCCCTTCTCCCACCTTCTTATTCTGGCTTTTGCTCCCTTCCTTTCCGGACCTGATGAAGGGCCTCGGCCCAAAAGACTGCTTATCCCCTTTCATAGATGCTGCCTGATCTGCTGGGTTCCTCCAGTATCGTTCCTATAATGTGGCAACCAGGACAGCATAGAGGACATCAGTTGTGAACTGATCAATATTGTATAAACTTGTACCTCCCAAGTGAATATCACAGTATCTTTATAAAAAGGCTTCCTGAAGTCCATGTCAACTGCACTAAGTGTATTGCCTTCCACAATACATATTGTTACCCTCTGAAAATTTCAATTTAATTGATCAGATAGGATCTCCTCTGAAGAAATTTTGACAAACTTTGCCTTTCCAAGTGTATATATTTTTCCTGAAGCTTGCATCAGATGCACAGACCTGTAAAACACCTCACTTATTCCTCACTTGTCCCCCATGCCTGATGCACTGTCAATAACTCCAAAAGACTGGAAGTAGAGTAAATACTGAAAGGCTTTTATTAGCAGTAAAATGTGACCTCCACCATGCTGAGTATCTGCCCCTGGACTGAGAGGAGGAGCAATGGCGCAATCACCTTTATTCAGGGGCAGTCAGCAGAGGGGCGTGTCCAGACAGTTAACTCAGTTACAACATATATATATGGATTACCACATTCACCCCTCCTTTTTTTAAAAAGAGTCCCGCAGGGTGAAGTGACTGACAATATTTACAAGAAGTATACTTACAGGTCAAGTCTATCAGGCGGTTGAGTCCGTCACTGTGATCTACGTCGTACCAGTTGTGATTGCATCGGCGACGGCGGTTGTGCTGGCTCCGGCCTGACTTGAGGTGCCAGCACGTTAGGCGTTGTTAATCCCTCGTGCACGTGGTATGGGAGTGTTGTGTGGTGTCTGTATAGGGTTTGGGGTGTGTGGTGTCTCGTGGGTACATACATGGGTGGGTACGGGGTCAATAGTCACCGCGGAGTGATCAGGGTAAGGGCCCGGTGCTCCTGCGGGCGCCAGGTCGCGGATGGAGACTGTGTCGTCCTGCCCATCAGGTAAAACCACGTAGGCATACTGAGGGTTTACATGAAGTAAGTGAACCCTCTCGACCATTGGGGAGTATTTATTGCTCCTCTCATGTTTCCAGAGCAGCACTGGCCCCGGGGACGTCAGCCAAGTTGGTAGGGTGGTCCCAGTAGTCGACTTTCTGGGAAAAGAAAAGAGCCGCTCATGAGGGGTGGCATTGGTGGCCGTGCATAACAGGGAGCGGATGGAGTGGAGTGCCTCGGGAAGGACCTCCTGCCAGTGGGAGACTGGCAGTCCCTTTGACCTGAGGGCTAAGAGTGTGGCCTTCCACACCGTGCCATTCTCCTTCTCCACCTGTCCATTCCCCCGGGGATTATAGCTCGTGATCCTACTGGTTGCAATTCCCCTAGCCAGTAGATATTGGCGCAGCTCGTCACTCATAAATGAGGACCCTCTGTCACTGTGGATATAGCATGGGTATCCGAACAGAGTGAAGAGCTTGCGCAGGGCTTTTATAACTGACGTGGTTGTGGTGTCGGGGCAGGGGATGGCGAAGGGGAACCGCAGGTACTTGTCGATAACGTTAAGAAAGTACACATTGTGGTCGGTGGAGGGAAGGGGGCCCTTAAAATCAACACTCAGTCACTCAAAGGGGCGGGTGGCCTTGATGAATTGTGCCTTTTCGGGTCGGTAGAAGAGCGGTTTGCACTCTGCGCAGACTTGGCAGTCCCTGGTCATCATCCTGATCTCCTCAAGGGAGTAAGGCAGGTACCGGGCTTTCACGAAGTGGAAAAGCCGGGTGACCCCCGGGTGGCAAAGGTCTACATGTAGGGCGTATAGCCGGTCAATCTGCGCGCTGGCGCATGTTCCCCGGGATAGGGCATCGGAGGGCTCGTTGAGCTTCCCAGGCCTGTACATGATGTCATAGTTGAAGGTGGAGAGTTCGATTCTCCACCTCAGAATTTTATCATTTTTGATTTTGCCCCGCTGTTGGTTACTAAACATGAATGCAACTGAGCGCTGGTCAGTCAGCAGGGTGAACTTTTTGCTGGTGAGATAGTGCCTCCAGTGCCTAATAGCTTCCACTATGGCCTGGGCCTCTTTCTCCACTACGGAGTGCCGAATTTCAGGGCCTTGAAGGGTATGGGAGAAGAACGCCACTGGTCTTCCCGCCTGGTTGAGGGTAGCAGCCAGTGAGAAGTTGGAGGCGTCACTCTCTACTTGGAAGGGAACGGCCTCATCCACCACATGCATTGCTGCTTTGGCAATGTCCCCTTTTATGCGGTTGAAGGCCGCACGGGCCTCGGCTGAGAGGGGGAATGTGGTGGACTTGACCGGGGGCGGGCCTTGTCTGCATAGTTAGAGACCCATTGGGCGTAATATGAAAAGAAGCCCAGGCACCTTTTGAGGGCTCTGAGGGTGTTGGGAAGAGGGAGTTCCAACAGGGGGTGCATACGGTCGGGGTCAGGGCCAATGACTCCATTCTCCATGACACACCCAATGATAGCAAGTCGGGTGGTTCTGAACACACACTTGTCCTTGTTATAGGTGAGATTGAAAGCTTTGGCCGCTTGGAGAAATTTTTGGAGGTTGTTGTCGCGATGCTGCCAGTCGTGACCGCAGATGGTGGTGTTATCCAGATATGGGAACGTGGCCTTCAGTTGGCACTGGTCCACCATCCGGTCCATCGCCCGCTGGAAGGCAGATACACCATTCGTGACACCAAAGGGGACGCGCAGGAATTGATAAAGCCTGCCGTCCGCCTCGAAGGCAGTGTAAGGGCAGTCCTCCTGGCAGATGGGGAGCTGATGGTAAGCGGATTTTAGGTCTATGGTCGAGTACACCTTGTACTGTGCTATCTGATTGACCATATCCGCGATGCGGGGTAGAGGGTACACGTCGAGCTGTGTGAACCTATTGATGGTCTGGCTATAGTCCACGACCATCCTATTCTTCTCCCCATTCCGAACAACGACCACCTGCACCCTCCAAGGACTTGTGCTTGCCTCAATGACCCCCTCCTTGAGCAGCCGCTGCACCTCCGACTTAATGAAAGCTCTGTCCCCCGCGCTGTACCTCCTGCTTTTAGTTGCCACAGGTTTACAGTCGGCGGTCAGGTTGGTGAACAGCGGTGGGGGAGGGATCCTGAGGGTGGAGAGGCCGCAAGTGGTGTCGGTAGTGCGGCATTTGGCATGATGTTGGGTGGGATGTGCGGGTTGGTGTGTGTGTGTGGTCAGTAGCGGGGTATGTGACGTATCCCTACAAAACTGAGGATTTCTGACAGTGATTGGTGGGAGGGGCCCATCATACTCCATTGTCACGCTTTTCAGGTGGCTCTGGAAGTCGAGCCCCAATAGCACAGGGGCTCACAGTTCAGGCATGACCAGTAATGTAAAGTCTCGATATTCTTTGCCCTGCACCACTAGCGTCGCTACGCAACCCCCCCGGATGTCTGTTGTATGCGACCCGGAAGCCATGGCGACCCTCTGACTTACTGGCTGTATCAACTCAGCATTGTGGAGGTCACATTTTACTGCTAATAAAATTGATGCACCATCAATAACTCCAAAATACTGGAAGTAGAGTAAATACTGAAAGGCTTTTATTAGCAGTAAAACGTGACCTCGACCATCCTGAGTATCTGCCCCTGGACTGAGGGAGGAGCAGTGGCGCAATCACCTTTATTCAGGAATCGGTGGGAGGAGCCACAGGAGCAGTCAGCAGAGGGGCGTGTCCAGACAGGTAACCCAGTTACAACATATATATATATGGTTTAGCACAATGCCCATTATATGTATTCCAATCAGCTAGGAACTCAACTGTAGCCAATTTAAAAACTGCTGTCAGAGTCCTGGCTGTCTCCTCCTTCCCTCACATTCCATAACAGTCTGAGATCCATCTCATCAGATTTATGGCAAATTATCTACTTTGGGTTAAAACATCAAAAGCCTGCTCCTTTTTATTGTTCCAGTATCTTATTGTCACCTTCCCGCAATTCTCCAACTGCAATTTCCTTATCCTTGGAAAACAGGCATGTATTCATTTAAGACCTCTGTGACATTCTTTGGCTCCATGCACAGAATTCCCTTTTGGACCCTAATGGGCCCTACCCTTTCCCTGCTTACCCTCTTGTTTAAAATAGATTTTTGAAGTGCTTTGTGATTTTCCTCAATCCTATGCATGAGGCATGTTTAATGTCCTCTCTTTGTCCACTTAATTTCTGTTTCACGTTGAGTCTCTTCTATTAGCAGTTATCTATATTTGCCATATGCTTCTTTTTCTTTATAACCAACTCTCACTATCCCATTGCATCCAGGATTCCTTATGCTTGTTGGATTTACCTTTCATCCTTACGGGAACACCTTGGCACTGAGGTCTGTTCAGTTTTGAATTACTCCCACTTGTCAGATGTAGACTTATCTACAACAGCTGCTGCTAGTAGACTTTTGCCAACTCCTGTCATATGATAATGAAATTGGCCAAAACGTTGTCAAAACACATATAGAATTCCATTCAACTCAATGCATGTCCATAAGTTCCAACACATAATGAGAACCTGGAACTGATTTGTGTCTGTAAGAGAACAATGGCATCAGTAAAATTTGACTTTTGGCTGCAGAAAGTGAAGGTTTATCTACAAGGGAATATTGTGTTGAATTTATAGGCTGAGAATGGGTGCCTGGAATGCACTGCATGTGGCAGTGGTGGTGCAGGGGAATATGATAGAGGGACTTAAGAGGCTCTAAGATAGCCGGATGAATGTGCAGGAAGTGAAAGGATATTGACATTGTGGAGTCAGAAGGCTAGTTTAGTTGGACATTTGATAACTAATTTAATTTGTCCGGCACAACACTGTAGACCAAAGGGCCTCTTCCTGTTATATCACAATCACAAGAAAATCTGCAGATGCTGGAAACCTGAAGCACAGACACGAGACCCCCCGAAGAAGGGTGTCGGCCCGAAACGGCGACTGTTTATTCTTTTCCACAGATGCTGCCTGGCCTGCTGAGCTTGTGGCCGCACTGTTCTATGTTCTTTGCTGTTGTTAGGGTCATGGATTGGTGTGGCTGGGAAGCAAGCTGTTCCATCCATTGAGTCTGCACTGACCATTAACACCACTCCAGCATTAACCCCGTCTTCTCCAGCCATATCATCAACCCCCCTCAGATTATCCCACTCACCTACACACCACGGACAACTTAGAGTGACCATTTAACTGACCAACCTGCACGAGAGGAAACCAGGGCATTGGGGAAAACCCACACGGTCACCAGGAGAATGTCCATACTTCACACAGACATATCAGAGACTGCAAGCCAAAGAGTTATGGGGCAGTACAGCACAGAAACACACAATACTCTATATCAAACAATTATTCTGCCTAGTCCATCGACCTGCTGTGGGACCATAGCCCTCTGTAACTCTCCCATCCATGTATTTATTCAAACTTCTCTTCAGTGTTCCACTCAAACCTGCATCCACCGCTTCCATCGGCAACTTGTTCCACATTCTCACGACACTCTGCGTGAAGATGTTCCCCTTTAGGTTCCCTTAAATATTTAACCTTTCACCCTAAGCCTATGACCTCTAGTTCTCGTCTTGCCCAGCCTCAGTGGAAGCAGGCTGCTTTCATTTACCCTGTTTATACCCCTTATAAGTTTGTATACCTCTATTAAGTTTTCCTTCATTCTCCTACGCTCCAGGGAAAAAGTCACAACCTATTCAACCTTCCCCTGTAGCTCAGGTCTTCAAGTCTTGGAAACATCCTTGTAAATTTTCTCTGTACCCTTTCAAATCAAGTCAAAATCAAACTGAAGTTTAACTGTCATTCAACCATACAGGAGTACAGCCGAATGAGACAGTATTCTTCTAAGGCATTATTCTAAGCTGCAAAAACATACACAGCACATGAATCAATATAGCAAGCTAAATAAGAAGAAAAGCGAAAAAACATATATATATCTCTGAAGTCCCTGAGCAACATATCCCACAGATTGATGTTGCAGTTCTGGACAGTGTGCCGCCATTGCAATTCAGCCAGTCATTCCACTGATCGAACAGTAGAGGGCAGCACCCAACCCAGCACAGATGCCACGCTACACTGCCTCTGATGACCACTCTCCCGGGCTGCAGCAACAGGCAAGCCCGCAACTTGAGGCCCAGTCCTCACTATAACTGAGGCCACACAGCTTCCCTGCCATCTGTCACACCTCCAAACAAGGGTAACAGGCTTGCGGCATCTTACGTTATCACTGTCCCACAGGGTCTTGTGACTGCAAGAGAAACGTCCAAGATAATAACCCACGGTTAGGCTGTATACTGCCTTCGTGCACCAAATCTGATGCCTTCCTGTAGCAAGCAGGAACACGGTCTGCACCCAGTCCAGCTCCCCCAATCAATGAGTAGCTCACTGATGGGGAAGACCTGCAGACCCTAAGTTCTTGGAGTCCAGCATTGTCTTGCAATCATTAAAACACCTTTGGATGGCTCCCGAGAAGTTGCTGTGTCTGAATGCGCCATCATCTTACTGGAAGTAATTCAACCTAATTAATATCATTCCCACAGGTAGGTGACCAGAGCTGCACACAATACTCCAGATTAGGCCTCACCAACATCTTTTACAACTTCAGCATAATAACAACCCAACTCTGGTACTCCATCTTTGATTTATAACATGACCGCATACAGAGTGGTATAGTCCCATGGTAAAGCAGAAAGGGGTGGGGAGAGGAAGTTGTGGCTAATGGTGGAATCCCATTTTAGCTAGCGGAAATGCTGCAGGGCAACATGATAGAGCTGGAGGCTCGTAGGGTGAAAAGAGAGGACGAAAGGAAACCTTATCTGTCTTGTGGGAGAGAGTGTTGAGAGCTGATGTCTGCTATAAGAGATGTGAGAGAGTATTTCTTCAATCACAGTAGAAGGGAAGCCATGTTTCCTGAGAAAGAAGGATGTTTCAGAGACAGTACCAGATGTCAGGATCAAACCAGGGTCACTGGAGTTGTGAGTCAGCAGTTTTTTTCCAGATGCACCACTGTGCTGTCTCTTCCCGACTCTTTTCCTAGCTTTTAATCCTATTGGTTAAGGAGGAAAACTGCTGCTTCATCATTTACAGCGGTTGTCTAGTTGTCCTTGCCGTGTCAATTTCAGCTTCCACCACTTTGAAGCCGAAGGGTGCAGGGGAAGATCCAACTAATGAGACCCTGGAAGCAAAATCTAGCAAGAAATAAAATCAGAATCAGGTTTGTTCTCACTGTCTTTTATGGCATTAAATTTGTTTTGCAGAAGCAGTTCAGTGCAAAGACAAAATTACTGTAAATTGCAAAATAAATAAACAAATGGAGGAAGAAGAAAGGAATAATAAGGAAATGTTTATAGACTCTACAGAAATCTGATGGCGGAGGGGAAGAGGCTGCTCCCAAGGCTTTAAGTGTGCATCTTCAGACTTTTGTACCTCGGTCCTGGTGGTAGTAATGAGAAGGGGGCATGTCCTACATGGTGAGTGTCCTTAACGATGGATGCCACTTTCTTGAGGCACTGCCTCTTCAAGTTCTCCTCGATGGTAGGGAGGCTTGTGTCCATGATGGACACAGTCACTGAATGAGCCTACAACCGTCTGCACCCTCTTGCGATCCTCTGCACTGGAGCCTCCATGCCAGGCTGTGATGGATCCAGTCAGCGTACTCTCCACCTTCCATCCATAGAAATTTGCAAGAGTCTTTGTTAACATACCAAATCTCCACAAACTCCTAATGACATAGCGCCACTGGTGTGCCTTCCTAGTACTTGTGTCCATATGTCGGGCTCAGCACAGATCCTCTGAAGTGATGACACCCCGCTGCCTGAAATTGTTCACCCTTTCCACTGCTGACCTCTCGATCACTGCTGTGTGTTCTCTCAACTATCCCTTCCTGGAGCCTACACTCAATTCCCTGGCCTTGTTGTTGTTGCAAAACCATTCAACCAGCTCTGTATCTCATACCTATATGCCTCCTCATTGCCATCTGAGAATTTACCAAAAGCAGTGAAGTAATTGAACATATTTATCAATGGTGTTTGAGCTGTATTTAGCCTCACAGTCATAAGTGAAGAGGGAGTATAGCAGTGGGCTAAGCATGCAATTGAGGGATGCCTGAGTTGAATGTGAGCAAGAAGATGTTATAACTAATCTGTACCGGCTGTGGCTCCCAATGAGGAAGTGGAGGATCCAGTTGCAAAGGGAGGTACAGGGGCCCAAGGTTGTGATCCAACCCATTACGAAGTACAAAGTATGATTTGTCTCCTTACAGGGACCTGCAAAACAAAGAAACCCAATAGAACCCATTAAACACTATCAAATATCCAATGTGCAGAAAAAAATCAAGCAAAGTCAGCAACTAACATTCAGAACTGAAGGTGACAAAAGTGAGTCCACAGCCATGGAGCCAGTCATCACTGCAGCTGATTCAGGAGCCCATCAGTGCAAGCCACAGCCTCAGTTCAGTTTCAGTGCAGAGATGAGTAAACCTCAAAGATCAATGAGCTGAAATAGTCTTTCCCTCACCTCCGGCCCCGCCATCCTGACCTTTTCAATCCTGCCCCGCACTTAAATCGTTCAAACCTTGGGCCACTCCTTTCTCTCGGACCCAGAGCTCTTAGTTCTTAGATTTTAGTCACAGCTCTTCGGCTTTTCCCCCCCAAACTATTGTACTTGCTTTTCTGAATATCTCTGTACTTAACAGTGCACAGAATAGGTGTTCTTTGCACTTCTAAACTCATCAGTCTCCTGTTGGTTCTGTAGTTCAAACTATTTATGATGACTTATTCCCTCAGCTATATTGGATTGTTTGATCATCAACAGATAACAGTGGGAAGATTTTAATACATCCATATTAACCCAGTGCTCTCATTCCTGATCATTGTCCACAAACTCCTTTGGGATGAGGTGGGAATGGCTCTGCCCACGAATGCTGACCAGCTAAACTTGTATCTGAACAATAAACCTTTTACGTAATATACTGGATGATCGAGAGCAAACTTATTTTGAGTCATGGTTTACAATGAGGAGGGAAATAATAATGGAACAAAATAAAACTTAGGGGAACTAATATTACAGAAGACAGGAACTTTTTACAGCCCAGCATCGAGCACCAATACTTTGATAGAACTGCACACTGAGAATGGCATCAGTTTCACTGAATCAAATGATATGGATATAGTAAAGATCTGCCAGTTTAATACCAGGCAGTATAGGCAGCAGCAGAACTGCATTCCATTGCAGTCTGTAACCGATGGCACTCACCAGCTGTACCTGGGCAGATATCACCGTTCTTCGTTGGAACAAAACTTTAGAACCTGGTACCCTACCTGGTGAAGAGTTCTTTCACCTCACTGCCAATTCACAGTGAAGCAGGCAGCTCACCTCCAGCTTCGCACTAATGTGGCCTGTACTGCTGATTGTCTGTATGCCTGTAAGTGCAGAACTTGCCTGTATTGCCAACATCAGCTTCTATTTAAAATGAAAGTTATCACTTCAAAAAGAAAATTCTACAACAAATTAGGAGACAAAGTACACCAGAATCAAAATCAGGTTTAATATCAGCTTCCATTTAAAAAGAAAGTTTTCACTTCAAAAAAGAAAATTCTATAACAAATTAGGAGACAAGGTACATCAGAATCAAAATCAGGTTTAATATCACTGGCGTATGTTGTGAAATTTGTTAACTTTATGGCAGCAGTACGATTCAATACATGATAACTATAGAAAAAAACTGAATTACAGTAATTATATATATGTATATTAAATAGTAAAGGTAAGTAGTGCAAGAAACAGAAATAAATTTTTAAAAGTACTGAGGTAATACTCATGGGTTCAGTATCTGTTTAGAAATCGGAGGGCAGAGGGGAAGAAACTGTTCCTGAATTGTTGAGTATGTGCTTTCAGGTTCCTATACCTCCTTCCTGATGGTAACTATGAGAAGAGGGCATGTCCTGGGTGGTGGGCTGGGTGGTACATATCAACTGTAGGTAAGTAAAGACTTGCTATATTATGCCGTGGAATCTTTAAAAGAGAATGTTTCTTATCAGGAAGATTTGATTTTGCTTTTGCTTGCATATCCTGCTCCCATTTTAGTACTTACCTGCCACAAAACTTGCATGTAATGTGTTACTGAACCCAATAGTCAACAATCCAGTTATTTGGTTAGGGTCATGGGATTCAAGCTAAATTGAAATGAATCAACCAAGCAAGATCTTGGAGCTGAGGCATAGCTATGTTTCTTTGCAAAACTGACCAGAGCTTTTTTTCCACCTTGCAGAAACACTGAATTCACTGTTTTTGTTTTGCTGGTGAGACTGATACATTTTATGAAGTACAACATTCTATTTGAGTAGTGGTGTACTTTCAACTTACTTGTGCTGTATAGAAGGATATAAGATGCTGATCTAGCTTAATTTTTTTTGTGTGATGCGGGACGTGGTCAGAACTTGGCTGTAGTAAATCCTATTCACTGGCGTCTAAGGGGAAAAGGAATAGATTATCAATTGGTAATGAATCTTTAGAATTCTCTACCCAGGAGGATTGCAGAGACTTGGTTATTATGTAAATTCAGGGCTGAGGTCAATAGATTTTCTTGGATTATCATCAAGGGAAATGTGGTTATTGGTGGAAAGTGACACAGCGATGAAAAATCAACCATAACTTTACTGAATAGTGGAGCAGACTCCTGGGGTTGAAGGACCTACTCTTGGTGCATTTTCATATAATCTTACGTTCTTCTGGTGTGTTTCTGTCACCACTGTACAATTCACCAGGAAATTATCACAGAATCACAACACCAAGACTATGTACCTCTACAGAAACAGATTTAAAGGGGCTGAACTTGAAAGTTTGGGTTTATAGATTTAGAATAAGCTATTTTCTCTTAACTAGGTTTTTGCTGTAGAAATACAGGTAAAAGTCATTTCCTCAGTTTCCAAGCTCTTGCTGCAATTGGACTCCAAGGCTCACACCTTTCACCTCTGTAGAAGTGGGATGTTGCTTCAGTATGTTCGAATCCCCGCCAGCACGTGAATCAGCCTCTAACTTGCCTGGCCTGCTGGCCATTGAACACTCTGAAGCACTTGCAGAAGGCTCCTCAGCCCTCAGCAAGGTTTGGTGTAGATAACAGCGTATGAGAGCAGCGGAGTTCAAAGTGGCAAAGTGTAGAGTTGTGTTAACACTGAGGGGCTCCGATGACAAGCTAATAAACCAGGTAGGATTCACAGCACAAGTGGGCTGCCAGCTCAGCCATAGACCAGGCAGTGAGCTCCCTGCGACTGAGACACCTCATTGGCAACCCGTGCCTGGGACGGCAAGGCCTTGGCTCTGCACACTTCCAGCGATGGGGGAAGTGCAAGTGCAAAGGCCTGTACTGTACTGTAATGTTCTATGTTGTATGTTCGATCTTTTCTTACAGTGACCTTACTTTCACCAGTATCTTCTACATTGGAGAATATGTATTTTTGTGGTCACTTGACAAACTGTACTGGGCTGTTTAACCTCCAGCTGAATTGCTGAAGTTTTATCCCAGTAAAATAAAACCACAAATTAGCTTTAACACCGTTTACTTGGCAATGCTGCAACCCTTCAGAATCTTTGAAGGACACTCCCCTGAAATGAATGCAGCACTTAGTGATAGAAAGAGCTTGCCTTTCTGAAACGACACTTGGAACCATAAGTACCAATGAATTACCTCTGAAATAAGTCCATTGTTGTTTTGTCCTTCAATATAACTCCTAAACTACACTCACAACCAAACTAATGAGATGAATCACATTGGTGTATGATTTAGGAGAAATCAAAACACTTTACCAATAGGTAGTGTCTATACATAACTGTACGACCAGTTTACATGTTTTGGCATTAATGTAAGAGGTTTTCTCTACCTTGCCTTTTAGTGTATTTTCTGAAGCAGTTTCTGTTTTATTATCACAAACAAGAGAAAATCTGCATATACTGGAAATCCAAGCAACACACACAAAATGCTGGAGGAACTCAGCAGGCCAGGCAGCATCGATGGAAAAGAGTGCATTCAATGTTTCAGGCCGAGGCCCTTCAGCAGGACTGGAGAAAAAACGATGAGGAGTTGATTTAAAAGGTGGGGGGAGGGAGAAACATAAGGTGATGGGTGAAACCGGGAGGGGGAGGGATGAAGTAAAGAGCTGGGAAGTTGGTAGGTGAAAGAGATACAGGGCTGGAGAAGAGGGAATCTGATAGGAGAGGACAGAAGGCCATGGAAGAAAGAAAAGAGGGGAGGAGCACCAGAGGGAGGCGATGGGAAGGCAAGGAGATAAGGTGAGAGTGAAAAGGGGATGGGGAGCGATGGGAGAGGGGTCACTGATTCTTGAGACTTCGGCAAAAACATGTCCCATTAAGAAAAGTGCTAATTTGGAACTAGATGGGTCAATAGTTTAGCTCATGGGGGAGCTGTGGAGCAGGCTCGATGGGCCGAATGGCCTACTTCTGCTCCTTTGTCTTGTGTGATCTTGTGTGATCTAATTCTGTTGAAAATGAATAACATTTTCTTATTTAAAATAATCATGGTTGATCATCTGAGGGTCTTTTGCACAAATGCAACATGTTTTCATATGTCTGTTTTTAATTTTATAAATTATATGATTATATGATAGCCCAGTACCCACAAAATCAGTTGTCCTCAGACAAGAGATTATCATTTCAATTTGATAAAAAAGTGTGAAAAAATCATTTAAAATGTATAATATATACCAGATGAAAGAGTAGAATGAAAAACCTCTTTAAAGCTAAAAACAGCGAATTTTCAACAATATTTAATCTTATTGTGTCCCAAGTTTTTGTCAGCACCGTCAGATATTTATAAAAAAAAGCAATAAAATCAGGCAACCACATGGTCAACTATATTCCCGAGGACCCCCTTTCCACCCTGCACATCTGCTAAATGCAACAAAGTCAAACAAACTCCTGTAAGTTTGCTATTTTTTCCAACAACTTTTACATATTTATTTATGTTGCGACTCACAACCATGATGTGTCAACACTGTCTCTTTTGTATAGAAAGAATTATTTTAAATTATGACATAAATTTATGCATTTTAAGTAGAGGCCAGAGGCAGCTAGCAACAGAGGGAAAACAAGATGGCTCTTGTATACAACTCATGCACGTCATGTAAAAAATAGTGTTTTCGTTACCATCGTCAGACAGCAACACCATCAGGTTTTCTGCCTGACGGTGGTGACGCATAGTTTGACAGTGTTGACAAAAACATCCAAATCATCCTCAATGGAGGCTTGAATATAATTTATGATCACAATAAATAGTAATATGGCTTGTAATGTTTCATTAACCTCTATTTATAATATACATAATTTCCCCTTTATTTCTGCCACACACGGGCCTACAATATTTCCTTACTATATGTATCCCCAATGACTAGAACCGTAAATGAATTTAGTTGTACCATTTCATAATCATTTTATAAAATTTCACCAAATTAAACATAATTAAATTCATAGTAATTTTGCACAATTTCATAGTAATTCCATTAAATTCTGACCTTCCTTTTATGTATTTTAGGAAGTTGTGGCTAGGCAGCACCTATCAGTGGAGGAGTGAAGGAGAAGAAACAGGGAATACCAAAAAAAAGAGGAGAGAGAAAATGTATAGTGAGCCAGAGTTAAAGGAGGAATACCTGAGAAAGGAAAAGCAAAGATGGAAGAGAGTAGAGGGTGGGAAGATAAAAACTACCAGTGATTTGAATGAAAGGGAAAAGAGGAGTAAGAGAAAGGCATGGAAACGTAGACAGCAAGAGTCAAGAGAGCGTAAGAGAAAGGGCCCAGAATGCCCAGAAACTCCCCCAGATAGTCCATTGGATCAGACAGGAGCCAGCTTGCAGTAGGCAGTCTATCACAGGGGAAAGGGAAAGAAAGGAAACAAGAGCAAGATACTTGAGAGAGATGAAAACTTTGAAACATAAACTTCAAGAGATAACAAAAGATAGGAACAAACTGAAAAAGCATTGGCGACGAGAGCAAACTAGAAATGAAAAAACACAAGAATCACCAAGAAAAAAAAACAGAGCAGATGCTACAGGGAAGCAAACACAAAAACCCCCTCCATCAAGAAAACCCTGTTCTTCCACAACTGTTTCATTCAAGAATTTAATCAAAACAAAAATAACTTACAGTCGCCCTGCAAATCTACTCAAAAAGCAAAGAACTTGACTCTGTCAGGCAGGGTTCTAAAGAATTAGGCCTAATGCACCAGACAAAGCAGTTTGGGCTGACATACAACACACTGCGAAAGAGAAGGACTACTGACAAAAAACCCACTTACATTCCAACAATAACCCAGATGGTTCAGGATTTCTACTATAATGCTGCACGAATGACGACTGACAAACAGGACACGATAACACAGAAGAAAATAAAGCATTGGAGAATGATTCTGACTGACACCACATTCAACCTCCACAGGGAGTTCATCAAAAAGGAACTAACTGTAAAACTCAGTTATTCGTCCTTCTGTGCTTTACGTCCATTCTATGTCACACCATCAAAACCATTAGATTAAAAGACATGCCAATGCCAATACCATGAAAATGCGAAGCTGATGTTTGAGGTCCTATGTGCATTTGGTATTGTCAAGTCTAGCAAATTGGAGGATAGTTTTGAACTCGTGTGTTGTTCTCAGACAAGTGAGGCATGTCTTCTGCGCTCCTGCAGCCGGTGTCTCCACAAGCACACACTTCCCACCCCACAGCAAGAGTTGACCGATGTTGAGTGGCAGCAATGGGAACGAGTTCAGGATCAAACAGCAGATGGAATTCACGACAATACAAGACTTGTGAAGCACAATGGCACACTGGCAGAGCTCATCAAACTATATGAAGACAAACTAAAGAGTGAAACGACGACACATGTGTGCTTGGTTCAGAACCAGTCCAGGGAATACAGGAGCATGATACAAAACTGCAATGAAGGCACTGTAATTGTGCATGTGGATTTTTCTGAGGCATGGAAATGCAAATATAGTTCTGAGGTACAGTCATGTCATTTTGGTCAGAACCTCCCACAACTCAATCTGCACACTGGCATGTACTACACAAAAGAAGCGAAAGCAGGATTTCGTACAATATCAGAATCTAAGCGACAGGGTGCTTCTGCCATTTGGACTGATGTGGAACCAGTCCTAAGAGATATTTGTTTAAAATTTCCAAAAGTTGATACCATTCAATTTTGGTCAGATGGCCCCAGCAAGCAGTACAAAACAAGAACTTCTCTCACCTCTGCAATGTCCCTCCAACACTGGGTTTTCAGAAAACAACCTGGAACTTCTTTGCCACTTCACATGGGAAGGGAGTTCCAGATGGCATTGGGGGAACTGTGAAAAGGACTGCAGACAGCCTTGTACTACGGGGGAATGACATTTTGGATGGCAAGATCTTCCATGAGATGGTTGGGAAAAGCCTTTGCAGTACTCAGCTTTATCATATTGCTGAAGGTGACATGCAGACATATGTTGCACTCCTTTCTCAACCACTAAAACCTGTACCAGCCATGAGGAAAATCTATCAGGCCATACCTTACGGAAACAGCATCAATTGCAGATCATTATCATGTTACTGCAGTCAGCCACAGAAGTGCCAGTGTTTCAGCCCAACAACATTTCAGTTGACTGAAAATACACATGCCAGGGTACAGGCCGAGGAGAATGATGGCCCTACCACAATGGGAAAGAACAGAGGGCCTTTGGCAATGCTGGTGGAGGAAATGGAGCAGGAACCTCAGAGTGGTCCTGATGGGACTACGACAGATATATCTGCTGGTGTCATTAATTGTGGAGATTGGCTTGCAGCCATTTATGACCAAAATTGGTGGTTAGCAAAGGCTGCCACTGTAGATGCTCATAATCAAGATGTTCAAGTGGAGTTTTTCCACCCTCATGGGCCCAACACATGCTTCCATCCAAAACCAGGTGGAAAGGATATGTGCATCGTACCAGTTGAAGATATTCTGGTCAAACTGATGGAGCCATCATCACCGGGTCATGCAAGCAGGATGAGGGAGATCTACCACCCGTCTGCTGAAGTCATAGACTTCATAGAGAAGGAACATATTAATCATCTACTTCCTGATAAAGCTGACTGAACGTTTTCAAAGATTTTCAAGCCCAGAAATGGATGGAATTTTTTTTTAGTTCCTGGTGTGTTTTCTGATGTTTATACTTAAACATTGCAGTTGTACTGTAGTTTTTATTTTGCTGTTTACTGTTGTTGTTAATATTTATAGAAGGATAAAATGTACATGACAAATTGTTATTTGTTGTACCAAATTGTTAAATAAAGTTGTTGAGCAAGGAAACATTGACTTGTGAAAAGGTTGGAATTGTTTGTTGTAAATAGGTCACTGCCACCACCGTCAGGTCTCAGTCACCACCGTCAGATGGAACTTTCTTTGTTTTAAATTAATATGTTTACAATCTGTTCCTCCAAAACAGTTGATATATTAAAGTAATTGTCTCTTTAAAATTAAAAAAGTGTTTTTATGTCCAAAATTGTTATTTTGTATATTTAATGCTAATGATAAAAGTTGCATGATGTAAGAGTTTTTAAAAGGAGTACACGTGAAATAGTATAAGAAATGAACAAAAATGAATATTCAACATTTAACAGCATATATGCATACCTATAGTGTAAACACAATGATTTAAAAGCTCCAAATCTATATAAGACTAAATAAATAGGAATAATTAGCTTTTTATTGTGTCTGACTGTGTTGACAAAAACTAAGTAATGACAGGAAAAACACATATTTTATGAAAAAATTAAAAAAATCAGGAGGTTGCATGGAAATATTGCTTGATTGCTGAGACCTTGTTCTATAAACATATAAGTTTAGATTTCTTAACACAAAGTTTTTTCTTTTCCAAATTAAAACCTGTTTTAACCAAATTCTCAAGAATCAGCGGGGTGCATCAATGGAAGTTCGAGAAATTGATGTTCATGCCGTCAGGTTGGAGGTTATCCAGACAGAATATAAGGTGTTGTTCCTCCAAGCTGAATGTGGCCTTATCGTGACAGTAGAGGAGGCCATGGATAGACATATCGGAATGGAAATGGGAATGGGAAGTGGAATTAAAATGTGTGGCCACTGGATCCTGCTTATTCTTGTAAATGGAGCATAGGTGCTTGGCAAAGTGTTCTCCCAATCTATGTTGGATCTCATCGATATACAAGAGGCCACACTGGGAGCATCAGACTCAGTATATGACCACAACAGTGTCAGCTCACCTGGAAGGACTGATTGGAGCCCTAAATGGTAGTGAGGGAGGAGGTGTAGGGGCAGGTGTAGCACTTGTTCTGCTTGCAAGGATAAGTGCCAGGAGGGAGAAAGGTGGGGAGTGATGAATGGTCAAGGGAGTTACATAGGGAGCAATCCCTCCGGAAAGCAGAAAGTCGGGGGACGGAGGGCGAAGGGGAAGATGTGCTTGGTGGTGGGATCCTGTTGGAGATGGCGCAAGTTCCAAAGAATTATGTGCTGGACACAGAGGCTGGTGGGGTTGTAGGTGAGGACAAGAGGAACCCTATCCCTGGTAGGATAGCGGGAGGATGGGGTGAGAGCAGACATGCGTGAAATGGAAGAGATGCGGTCAACAGGATTGTTGATGGTGGAAGAAGGGAAGCCCCTGTTTTGGAAAAAGGAGCACATCTCCTTTGTTCTGGAATGAAAAGCCTCATCCTGAGAGTAGATGGGGCAGAGCTGGAGGAACTGGGAGAAGGGCATGGCGTTTGTACAAGTAGCCTCCAACCTGATGGCATGAACATCGATTTCTTGAACTTCTGGTAATGCCCCCCAACTCCTTATCCATTCCCCATCTCCTTTTCCCTCTCTCACTTAATCAACTTTCTTGCCCAGCACCTCCCTCTGGTGCTCCTCTCCCTTTTCTTTCTTCCATGGCCTTCTGTCCTCTCCTATTAGATTCCCCGTTCTCCAGCCCTGTATCTCTTTCACCAATCACCTTCCCAGCTCTTTACTTCACCCTTCCTCAGTTTCACCCATCACCTTGTATTTCTCCCTCCCCTCCCCCCACCGTTTAACTCTACTCCTCATTTTTTTCTCTTCTGTCCTGCCGAAGGGTCTCGGCCTGAAACATTGACTGTACCCTTTCCATAGATGCTGCCTGGCCTGCTACGTTCCTCCAGCATTTTTGTGTGTGTTGCTTGAGTTTATTATCCTCTTTTCTACTTTAGCCACCCCTGTTCTTTACACTGAGTGGGTCTGGATGAGAATAGCTGACTATAAAGCCTTAGGAAGTGGAAGAACCATCTATGGAGATGTCAGAATAAATGTATGGGAGAACTGATGAAAGATTGAATGAAAGACTACATCTCAGTGTACTTGAAAAGAATTATGAAAATGAGAACCCAGGCCATAATAAGTTTATAAATGAGTAATTAATTATAAACCAAAGTATGTGGAAATACTTCCAGACATCGCGTGCTTATTGGTGCATTGCATATGTTCACAACAGGCAAATCTGAAACAATTGAGTGAAAAAGAAGTGGAAAACTTGCATTTATGTAGTGCCTCTCAGAATTCTTCAGCCAAGTACTTACAAAGTAGGAAGCAAGAGAGCCCATTATTGTGCTGTATTCTCTCAAAACTAGGAAATGTGTTAATGACCCAACAGTATGCTTTACATTATTTGTCTGGGGAGATTCCAGACAAAGAGCGATCCGACTAAGACCTCAGTGGTGGAGCTGGGAGAAGATGATGAGACGTCACAATGGCAGTGAAGGTTAAGGAAGGCTGCAGCAGTGGAGGGTCCCCGGTCACGCTCCATGACACTGGACGCTGACCCAGATTTGTCAAGGCCCATGCAACAGCCTCCCCACGTTAAGCAAAATCATGCATAGGTATTCTCCACTAAGGGAATAACCCCTTGGGAGGACACCATTCCTGACTCGAGTGACCCCTCTGTTACTTCCACCATGTTTCATGGTGTCGATTGAGCAATCTACAGTACTATGCAAAAGTCTTAGGCACGGATACAGCCGGGGTGCCTAAGACTTTTGCACAGTACTGTATATTGGTTAAAATAGGAGGGCAATGAGAAACTGAAGAAAGAGTACTTAGCTTTATATTAGCTCAGTAGTGTTATTTGGTAACTGGAAAGGCATAATATACAGTACAGTGCAAAAGTCTTAACCACCCTAATTATATATATATGGGCCTAAGACTTTTGCTCAGCACTAAACATTATCTAAGAAACCTCCCCTGTTCTAGGACCTTTATTTCCACTGGAGAGAACAAAATGTGGTGAATTCATTGCCACAGATGGCTGTGAAGGCCATGTCATTGTGTCTATTTAGAACAGAGGTTGATAATAAAGGTGTCAAAGGTTATGGGGTTGAGGGGGATCATAAATCAGCGGAAGAGACTGGATGGGCCGAACAGCCCAACCCTGCTCATGGGTCTTGGGGTCCAATGGTCTTAAACAGAGTCACAGTGAGATGCCTGATCTCAAAGGCAGCACATTGGACTTTGCAGTACCCCTTCTTTCTGGAGTGAACTTTTCACATGACCACATAGCAATCCACAAATCACTGGTGTAGCTGCTGTGAATTCTGTTCTAGCCTCATTCGGGAATTTTCTGTAGCTGGCGTGCTCTACTATTTTTTTCGTTGTTAATTAAAACCAGCTTCTTTTAAAAAAAGAATCAGATGCCCTCAGGTGTTTGAATGGCTCTATAAAACGCATTGACATTTTGCGATGATTTTCCAGCCACGTCAGCAGCACTTCATGGTGGCTGGGTTGGGTTCTCATGTGCAAGGAGCATATTTTCTAATCTTTGTAAGCGTCCAGTAAGTGCACGTAAATGTACTGACAAGAACACAGGTCTCCACACGTGCCAGCCACAGTTGCCTACAGTTTGTGAGAAGCAGAAAAAAAAAATTATTTGCATAACTCAAGTGGTTCAGTCTTGGCCAAAGAGGCTGATTGGCAGCTTTTTGCACCAAACCCTGACTGAAGGGCTTACTTTTCCAGCAGGATTAAAGTCATTTCAGTGAAGGGAGTCATCTGCTGTGGTGACTGAAAATTCTGTGGATGTTGCTAGGCAACCCCCCAACCCCCTCCCCACACCCTCATTAGTACCATTGGAAAGAAATCTTCCTCCCATCCATATCTGCAGCTCCCATGCGAAAATAAAGGCTGCAATTTGGGGTTAATATTCTGCAACCTGGTTACTCAGAGTGAAGCATTTCTGGCAGATTTCCTAATGGTTGAAGGAGTCAAGATTTGACTTGGCAAAGCTATGAGAGAGCTTGGCAGCAGGAGGCAAATAGATTACTGACTATCCCTTAAAGTAAACTAATGGAAGAAAAAAGTGGTCAGAGAACAAGTTTTGGGCAAGGTTTAAGCTTTTTTTTACATTAAAGCAATGAATTGGGATGTCCATAAGCAAAATCTCATTCTCTAGGTATAGCTTCCCTTGAGAGATCATATATTAGACTAACATTCTGCTTTGTAAAATTGATCAAAATAAAAAAAAACCTGAGATCATGTGAAGGGCCGTGTTTAATCAACAACAGTAGAGTCTTGGGGAATGTATGTGCATCCTAGTGTTAACAAGCAATTGCTGATACATACAGTTCATGGTCTATTTTAAAGAATCATTGAGTCTTACAGCAGGTAAAGAGGCCCTTTGGGAAATCAGGTTTCTGCTGACCATCAGTCATTTGCACTAATCCCACTCTATTTTCCACCCATTCCCATCCACTCCCAGATTCTGCCACTTACCTACACATAGGACAATTTGCAGTGACTAATTAAATGGCCAAAATGTTCTATTACATTATCAATAATACATTAATTTATATTACATTATAAACCTTCAACTTCCGGCTATGAAGTGCATTGTTCAATTTAATGAATTTTGGGGCTAATAATTTTCTATTTTGTTGAATTTTCCTTGGGTAGATTACAAGAGGAAGAAGGGGGTTATTGCTGTTTGCCTATCAATGTCAATGTCCTATCATAAAACATCCTATAAAATTCATAGTTCATAGATGCGTAGAATTGTTATGGACCAAATTTTGGTGAGGATTTTCTTATAAACATGGGATAGTATAGAACAATAGTAAAACTTTAGAATAGGTACAGAGCCTCAACTTTTACTTTGCATTCAGAATCATAGGATGAAATGGCACATTCAGACCATGATGCCAGTGTCTGTCAAAAAAGGCTACACCATTACCCTGCTCTTGGTCCATTGCTTTGTTGACTGCAGCTCTTCAAGTGTTCAATTATGTGCTTTCTTGAATGCTATCAGAGTCCGTTCTTCCACCGACCTTTCAAACAGTAAGATCCAAACCTACAGGACTACATGGATGGGAAGTTTTTCCTCAGATCTCAAATTCTTCCACTTAATTTAATTTTCTCTTGTTGACAATGGCTCTACCAAAGGATATCGGTTCAACATACCTTGACTTTGCATAAATTTGTATACTTCCATTTAATCTCCTTTCAGTCTCCTTTGGATTAGAAATTCTAAGCATATAACCATGTGTTTCCAAACCTAGAAATACCTTTGTAAGCCGCTTCTGCATACACTCTCTCGATAGCAGTCACATCCTTTCTGCTACAGTTGGTGAACAGAACTCTATTTAACATTTCAGTTGTGAAATAAAATTTATTTTAGACCATAAGACCATAACACAAAAGAGAGGAAGTCATCCATTCAGCCCATCGAGTCTGCTCTGCCATTTTATCATGAGCTGATCCATTCTCCCATTTAGTCCCACTCCCCCGCCTTCTCACCATAACCTTTGATGCCCTGGCTACTCAGATACCTATCAATCTCTGCCTTAAATACACCCATTCCACAGATTCACCACCCCCTGGCTAAAAAAATTTCTTCGCATCTCTGTTCTGAATGGGCGCCCTTCAATCCTTAAGTCATGCCCTCTCATACTAGACTCCCCCATAATGGGAAACAACTTTGCCATATCCACTCTGTCCATGCCTTTCAACATTCGAAATGTTTCTATGAGGTCTCCCCTCATTCTTCTAATCTCCAAGGAGTACAGTCCAAGAGCAGCCAAACGTTCCTCATATGTTAACCCTCTCATTCCCGGGATCATTCTAGTGAATCTTCTCTGAACCCTCTCCAATGTCAGCACATCCTTTCTAAATAAGGAACCCAAAACTGCCCACAGTACTCCAAGTGAGGTCTCACCAGTGCCTTATAGAGCCTCAACATCACATCCCTGCTCCTATACTCTATTCCTCTAGAAATGAATGCCAACATTGCATTCACCTTCTTCACCACCGACTCAACCTGGAGGTTAACCTTAAGGGTATCCTGTACGAGAACTCCCAAGTCCCGTTGCATCTCAGAACTTTGAATTCTCTCCCCATTTAAATAATAGTCTGCCCGTTTATTTCTTCTACCAAAGTGCATAACCATACACTTTCCAACATTGTGTTTCATTTGCCATTTCTCTGCCCATTCTTCCAATCTATCCAAGTCTCTCTGCAGACTCTGTTTCCTCAGCACTATCAGTCCCTCCACCTATCTGTATCATCAGCAAACTTAGCCACAAAGCCATCTATTCCATAATCCAAATCATTGATGTACAACATAAAAAGAAGCGGCCCCAACACGGACCCCTGTGGAACACCACTGGTAACTGGCAGCCAACCAGAATGGGATCCCTTTATTCCCACTCTCTGTTTCCTGCCAATCAGCCAATGCTCTATCCACGTATGTAACTTTCCTGTAATTCCATGGGCTCTTATCTTGTTAAGTAGCCTCATGTTCAGCACCTTGTCAAAGGCCTTCTGAAAATCCAAATACACAACATCCACTGCATCTCCCTTGTCTAGCCTACTTGTAATTTCCTCAAAAAATTGCAATAGGTTTGTCAGGCAGGATTTTCCTTTAAGGAAACCATGCTGAGTTCTGCCTATCTTGTCATGAGCCTGCAGGTACTCTGTAACCTCATCCTTGACGATCAACTCCAACTTCCCAACCACCGATGTCAAACTAACAGGTCTATAATTTCCCTTTTGCTTCTTGGCCCCTTTCTTAAATAGCGGAGTGACATTTGCAATATTCCAGTCCTCTGGAAGCATGCCAGGATCTACTGACTTTTGAAAGATCATTGCTAATGCCTCCGCAATCTCCAAAGCCACTTCCTTCAGAACATGAGGGTGCATTCCATCTGGTCCGGGAGATTTATCTACCCTTAGACTATTCAGCTTCCTGAGTACTTTCTCTGTTGTAATTGTGACTGTGCACACTTCTCTTCCCTGACACCCTTGAGTGTTCGGTATACTGCTGATGTCTTCCTCAGTGAAGACTGATGCAAAATACTCGTTCAGTTCCTCCGCCATCTCCTTATCTCTCATTACAATTTCTCCAGCATCATTTTCTATCGGTTCTATATCTACTCTCACCTGTCTTTTGCTCTTTATGTACTTGAAAAAGCTTTTAGTATCCTCTTTGATATTATTTGCTAGGTTCCTTTCATAGTTCATCTTTTCCCTCTTAATGACCTTTTGTAAGCTTTTACAAACTTCCCAATCCTCTGCCTTCCCACTAATTTTTGCTTCCTTGTATGTCCTCTCCTTTGCTTTAACTTTGGCTTTGACTTCTCCTGTCAGCCACGTTTGCATCCTTTTTCCATTTGAAAATTTCTTCTTTTTGGAATATACCTGTCTTGCACCTTCCACACTTCTCACATAAACTCCAGCCACTGCTGATCTGCAATCCTTCCTGCTAGTGTCCCTTTCCAGTCAACTTTGGCCAGTTCCTCTCTCATGCCACTGTAATTTCCTTTACTCCACTGAAATAACGACACATCAGATTTCGGCTTCTCTTTCTCAAATCTCACAGTGAACTCAATCGTGTTATGATCACTGCCTCCTAAGGGTTCCTTCACCTCAATCTCTCTAATCACCTCCGGTTCATTACACAATACCCAATCCAGTACAGCCGATCCCCTAGTGGGCTCAACAACAAGCCGTTCTAAAAAGCCATCTCGCAGACATTCTACAAATTCTCTCTCTTGATATCCAGTGCCGACCTGATTTTCCCAATCCACTCGCATGTTAAAATCCCCCACAATTATCATAACACTGCCCTTCTGACAAGCCTTTTCTATTTCCTGTTGTAATTTGTAGTCCACATCACTGCAGCTGTTTGGAGGCCTGTATATAACTGCCATCAGGGTCCTTTTACCCCTGCGATTACTTAGCTCAACCCATAAAGATTCTGCACCTTCCGATCCTATGTCACCTCTTTCTAATGACTTAATATCACTTCTTATCAATAAAGCCACACATCCCCCTCTGCCTACCTGCCTATCCTTCTGGTACACCGTGTATCCTTGGATGTTCAGCTCACGGAGACATGCATCCTTTTAGCCACTCTTTTCAATTTATGCTTATATCTGTAGAGCAGGGTTTCTCAACTGGGGTTCTATGTGAGAGTGTAATAAAAAAAAATTTTTTTTTGAACTTGGCGGGATGCACAATGCTAGTGCTCGCAGTGGTGGGCAGTGAATGGGCAACCCTTTAAGCGGTCTCCCAGCCCAGTATGGCAGATCGCAGTAGGGCTGTGTTCATTTGCTTGAGTCCATTCTCAGTTTTTGACATGAGATAGGGGAGGCCGTTGATTATTGGTGAGCGCTGTGTTGCACAGAGTGGAGGACGGTAGGCGGATGAAGAGCGTGAAGTGCATTTTCCCAGCCCAAGACTCGCCCAACTTGGGCAGTGATGTCAACCTCTCCCTGTGTAAAATACACAGGTGTGTTTTATTAACCCCTGTGTTTTACGGAGATGCCTGACAGTCCAATGTGGTGATTTGGAATGTGGAGGTGTGAGTTGGAAGAGGATAACTTTAGGCCTAGGCCTACAGACAATTATGATAAGGTTAATTATGAAGAATTACAAACTTCTGAGTCATTTCACTACACTGGTGCAACAAAAGACACAAATAAAGTCTGTCTTTACAATGAAGGCTACTTATCAATGGGGTTTACATGGACTGGTGATCCAAGTTGTCCTTTTCCATTGTGCCTAGTCTGTAGCAAACAACTTACAAATGCAGCAATGGCTCCAGCAAAATTGAAAAGACTCTTAACTACAAATCACAGCCATATGACACGTAAAAGTGCTGATTACTTTAAACAGCCATTGGAATCTCAAAACAAACAGAGTAAAGTGTTTGTTAATAAACTCAGCCAGTAAAAGGATTTAAGAAGCAAATTATTTAGTAGTAGAACTTATTACCCAGAAGAGGAAAAGTCATACAGTTAGTGAAAACCTAATAATGCCAGCATGTAAAATTATAGTGGGTAAAATGCTTGGACAAGATTCAGTACAAGAAATTGAAAAGGTTTCATTCTCAAACAGTACGATAAGTCGACATATTGTTGCTGAAGAGGTTTCGAGTGATAAACTGAACAACAACAGCTTCTGTATCGAGGTTGATGAGTCCACAGATTTCACCAGTGAATGTCATGTTGTAGCATTTGTAAGATTTGTAAATGATGGTGAAATTCAAGAAATCGTTTTCTGTTGCAATGAGCTGCCTGAAACAAGAAAAGGCCAAGATAAAATTAATGTTTTGTCCACATCTGGAAACAAAAGGTCTGCCTTGGAGGAACTGCATTGGCATCTGTACTGATGGTGACCCATCGATGGTTGGCTCCATGAGGGGTTTCGTTTCTCTTGTAAAAAAAAATCCTGACGTTGTCACAAGACACTGCTTTCCTCACAGAGAGGTGCTGACGTCAAAAGCTCTTGGAGATTAAATGAAAAATGTTCCAGATGATGCTAAAAAAAAATGGTAAACGTTATTAAACAAAGGCCAGTTCACTCAAGAATGTTTAAAAAAACTGCAAAACCTGGAGAAAGATCACACCAATCTCCTGCTACATACAGAAATCCAGTGGCTTAGCAGAAGAATTATTCTCAACAGGATGTATAAGCTGAAAGGTGAATTGCAGGAGTACTTTCAAGAAAATAGTGGGCCAGATTTTGCTGAGTGCTTTGAAGATGAAGAACGGCTGCAGAAACCAGCCTACTTAGCGGACATTTTCCATTACATGAACCAGTTGAACAATTCTCTGCAAGGCCCTGGAGAAAATATTTTCACTTCAAGCGACAAGATCCTTGGATTTAAAAGGAAACTGAATCTTTGGAAAAAATTGTGTTGGCAAAAGAAAACTTGAAATTTTTCCACTGCTGCTTGGGCTTGAGAGTGAGGAAGTATATCAGAAAGTCTTGAGTCTTATTGAAAACCTGGAAGAACTGCAGAACAAAATTAAACAGTATTTCTCCTCCTTTTCAACACAAGTGTATGACCAGATGAAGGACATTTTCTCTGAATCTTCTGGTCATGAGAACATGACTTTAAGAGAAGAGGAAGAACTTTGTGAGCTGCAGTCTGATCGTGCACTCAAGGTGAGATTTACCGACCCGCTCCTGCACAAGTTCTCGATTTCTGTGAAAGGAGAGTATCCTGACATTCATAGGAAAGCAATGAACATCTTGCTGCAGTTTTCAACTTCTTACATGTGTGAGCAAGCTTTTTTCTTGTTTAACAAGCATCAAGAGCAAGGATAGAAATTGTCTCATTTCAGTTGAAGGTGAAATCCATGTGTGCTTATCTCAAGTTCGACCCAGAAATGAATACTTGTGCAACAAAAAACAAGCACACGTTTCACATGCTGGACCTATATTTGAACCCGAGTATAAGAAAATGTTTTTTCAACGTCTTGTATAAAATTGAGTCTTGGGCTATATTTTAATTCATATTGCTTTGGCTTATGGCTTTAGTAACTTTATCATTCAACATTGTCAATAAATTTTCATGTTGTAAATAGCATTAATTAAGATCAGTTTAAAGTATTTATTTAAATTAAATCTGCTGAGCCTACCTTTAGCAAAATTAAATCCCACTTTGACTTAAGCCAGTTATTTAACAAAAATTTATTATGTTTGCCTTATGAATTTTTAAAATTTATGAAAGGGAAAGAAAGAGATTAATTTCAAGAAAGGTAAGCTAAGCTTAACTACTTGTTTTTTTCAAGAAAGGTTGGCTAAAAGTTCATTCTCTACTCAAAAGATGACTGGCAATTATTTTTGGATTATTATATCTACAACTTACTGATCATGCTAATGTACCCTGAGCTGTGCATATAATTATTTTTTACACAGGTGTTCCTTAAGACCTGAAAATTATTTCTACTGTTCCTCCAGGCAGAAACGTTGAGAAAGGCTGCTGTAGAGAAGCGGTCCCCAACCACCGGGCCGTGGACTGGTACCGGGCCGCAAAGCATGCGCTACTGGGCCGCGAGGAAACAATATAATTTGGCTGCACCTTTCCTCATTCCCTGTCACGCCCACTGTTGAGCTTGAATGCTCGCGAGGTCACTACGCATGCGAGGTCATGACCCACGCGTCATCCATGTCAGCACAGGAAGATCAACTCCTTGAGCTTGCAAATGACGGTGGGCTGAAAAGTATGTTTGACATAATATCTCTGCCGGCATTCTGGATCAAAGTCAAGGCTAAATATCCTGAGATAGCCACAAAAGCACTGAAAATGTTGCTTTCATTTCCAACATTTTTCTGCGAAGCAGAGTTTTCTGGAATGAATGCAACGAAAACTAAATTGCGGAATAGACAGGACACAAGGAACCCCCTTCGAGTATCGCCGTTTCCCGTCACCCCTCGATAGGACCGTCTTGTTGCAGAGAAACAAGCCCAGGGCTCCCACTGATTCAGCGATATTGGTGTGTTGCAATGATTTTATATGTTCATGCGGGGAAAATAAGTGCTGTGTGTTTAATATCCAAACATTACTTAAAATGTTATGATGCTATTGACTTACTTATATAACCCTATAACAATAACAGCACGGAAACAGGCCATGTTGGCCCTTCTAATCCGTGCCGAACGCTACTCTCACCTAGTCCCGCCGACCTGCACTCAGCCCATAACCCTCCATTCCTTTCCTGTCCATATACCTATCCAATTTTTCTTTAAATGATAATATCGAACCTGCCTCTACCACTTCTACTGGAAGTTCGTTCAACACTTACTTCAAGCTCCCCTGTCCTCCCCGATGATTGACTTATCACTATATTCATGCGAGGAAAATATGCGCTGTGTGTTTAATATTAAATTGGTTAGATAAATCCTTTTAGAAACAAAATTGAGTGTATTAGCCACTTATCACCTATATTCTGGTCGTGATTAACACCGCCCCCCCCCCCCCGCAGAACAGAATCGCCAAAAACGATTTGCATGAAAAGACGGCACGTACACGCATGCGCACTGGTGCCCGCGCAATGCTTCATGGTCATTGTAGTCTTTGTCGGGGTAAGCTCAACATATTTGACTGCTACTCTTGTCTGTTGGCAACCCTACCCCCGCCCTCCCCCCCACCCGGTCGGCCGGTCCGCAAGAATATTGTCAATATTAAACCAGTCCGCAATGCAAAAAAGGTTGGGGACCCCCGCTGTAGAGGATCTCAGTGCTTGCTTTGATATTATTTATTAGTTTATTTGCATGCATCTCACTTCACATCTTAGTCACCTTACCTACCTGTCCTGCCAACCTCAAGGACAAATGGGCATGCCCTCCATTCCCTTCTGTCCTCTATATTTTAAACATTTACTGGGTTCTCTATCACCTTCTTCGTCCTCCTCAAACACATCATCTCACACAAGATCGGACTGAGTATCATTTGCCACTTTGTGTCCATCTAACCAATCCATTGATATCTTCCTCTTAATTTGAAATCCCTTGTCCACCAATAAGTTCTGTATAATTTAGCAAAATTCTTAATCATGTTCCCTAAATTTAGTTCCAAGCCATTAATAACCTCCTCAAAACATTTAGTCGTAAGACTAAATGGCTTTGCTTTAATTAATCCATGCTGACACCTGTGAGGTAATATATTCTTCTCATAATTCTGATTTATGATATCCCTCAGAAATTCCACTAATGTACCCACTACTGATGTCAAATTGTAGCCTTAATTACTTAGTCTCCTTTTTTTAAAGAATCACTACAGAATTATACAATGCAAATATTGGAGCCATTTTTTTTTAATTTCCGAAAGATATTTTTTCCACTTTGCTCTTACCTACGTAAACCTTTCCCTTAAGTGTGGTTTTCCAGTTACGTTACTTCCTTCCTGAGAAATAGTGATTTCAGTGTGGATCAGAGGCAGCTTTTGTTCTGCATTGAACTAGCCCCTATCCTGTAGGATGCTCTATATACCTCTTAGTGTTGTAATATCTACAATCATCAGACTCATTGAACTGGGGGGGGGGGGGCGGGCATTCTGTAAGCATGTTAGAGAGCAAGGGTTTCCAACCTGGCGTCCACAGGCCCCTTGGTTAGTGGTAGGGGTCCATGGCATAAAAAAAGGTAGGGAACCCCAGTTCTAGAAGAACATGGTCCAGACTTAAATTAAAGAAAGTTCTGATTCCAGGGATGAAGGGGCTGTCTTACATGTAAAAAATGAACAGATTGGATGATACTCATGATCATGTTAAAGAATGAGAGATGATTACTTATTTATTTATTTGTTTAGAGGTGCATCATGGTAAAATGCCCTGCCAACCCAATGAGCCCGCACTACCCAATTCAAAGGTTCAATGGTTCCATTTAATTATCATATAGTATACAACTTGAAATTACGTCCATGTGACCGATTAACTAACCTATTACCTATATGTCTTTGGGATGTGGGAGGAATTGAGCAACAGCGTTTGCTGGCACTGTAATAGTATTACACTAACCGCTACTCTATTGTGCAGCCCCTAACTGAATGAAGCAGGATCAAGTTTACCACACTGAAAATTGTCATGAAATTCATTGTTTTGTCGCAGCAGTATAGTGCAAGACATAAAGTATTCTTGTAAGTTTCAATCAATCAATAAATAAATTAATAAATATATAGCACAAATGAGGAACAGAGAGATAATGTTCATGAGCTCATAGAGAAACACAGCACAAAATAGGTCCTTGGGTTCATTGAGTCAGTGTGGATCACTGAGCTCCTGTTTTTGCACTAATCCTACCCACAATCCCACCAACTCCAACCAGATTCTACCAATCACCTAGGCACTGGGGGCAATTCACTGTGGCCTATTAACTTACCAATCCACATTTTTTGAGAGGTTTGAGGAAAATAGAGCACCTGGAGGAGAACCATGTGGTCACAGTGTTACATACCTCATGGATATCTTGTGACTGTCTTGTGAGGATGATGTAATGGTCTTGTGGAGGTCACATGATGTAATTTTCCCGCCAATGTGAGGTTACGTGATGACCTGTTCTCACCAGGTATATAAGTGTAGACCCCTGGTGACGCAGTTAGTTTTCAGTTAGATCGTCAGTCAAATACTCCGCTACGCTGCTTATTAATCTCATGACACAGTATAGTTTTAAAACGGAGTTTTACGTTCTATTGTAAGGTACAAAAGTGTTGGGCCGGCAGTTTAACCAATCACTGCCAGGTTTGTTAATGTACCTTTTCAGTAACATTAAAGAGTGAAGACGGGAACCTGAAGGAGTCATTGGATGGTTTTGGAGAGAATCGACCATTATTGAATTCGTTCAAGTAAGATTGATATGAGATAACCTCTGCTAAAAGCAGCAGAAAAGGTTGTGCAGTATCTAGTCTATGGAGGAAAAAGGTCAGTGCCTTTAAACCGTTTTATTTCTGTCATTGTGAATCCTGCGGACAAGGCAGGTTCCAGCTGGGATCGACAGTAACGTCGAGTCTTCAAGGAATTCTTTACTTCAGGAAAGTCTCTCCTAATTGACTGTATAAATCTACTGGACTTTCGAATTTACTATTCTAAGAACTGTGTTTGAATTTACCACTTTAAGAACTGTTTTCGCATCTATCGCTTTAAGAACTAGTACTGAGTGGTGGTTTGTTAAATGGCCGCATAGCAGTTTACTTCCGATTAAGGTTTAAGTTTGTTTCTTTTTTACTAATTTTGAGCAGAGTTTAATAAATGTTTATTTGTTTATAAAACCTGACTCATTTCTATATTCATTGTTGCTGGACATGTGACATAAATTTGGGGGCTCGTGGGATTGTTCCAATTTTTGAGCTTATTTGCTAGTTTAAGTATCATCATGATTTGGAAAAGGGAAACACTCAATTGTTTTTGTTTGATTGGTGTGTGTGTGGTATTCAGCAGCAATGACTATTGATGACTTTATGGAATCGCCAAACCCAGAGATTTTAGCGAAGGCGAATAAGGGTTATGTATCCGAAATTGCTAGAAGGTTGGACCTTAAAGGAATTACGAAGGTTACAACAAAGCCCGTAATTCAGAGAAAAATCACGGAACATTATATACATTTGGGTGCTTTTGATGAAGCAGAGTTAGATAGGTTCCCTGTAAGTAAAGCAGCGATCCAGTTACACCTGGAACAGGTAGCATTAGAAGAACTTAGAGTAGAAGCTGACTTAAAACAGAAACAATTAGAAGCTGACTTGGAATGATGTCGGTTAGAAGCTGCAAATAAACAGAGGGAATTTGAAGAAAGAGAAGCAGATAAAAGGAGGGAGTTTGAGCTACAAATGGAGAAATTAAAATCCAAGAATCAAGCTTCTGGTTCTAAGAAACAGTTTATTGCTAGTCATGAGGTTATTTTGGCTCCTCCATTTAGTGAAGCAGAAGTGGACAAATATTTCCAACATTTCGAAATTGTTGCTCTGAGTTTAGAGTGGCTGAAAGAGAGATGGCCAGTGATGTTACAAAGTGTAATTAAAGGCAAGGCACAAAAAGCTTATACAGCTTTAAATGCTGAGCAAGCACTGGATTATGATATTGTCAAACAGCATATATTGAAAGCATATGAGTTGGTTCTGGAAGCGTATAGAGAAAGATTCAGAAATTTGAAGAAATCTGTGGAAAAAACTTACGTGGAGTTTGCTTACGAGAAATCTGTGTGTTTTGAGAGATGGGTTTCCTCTAAAAATGTGAATGGGGAGTATAATAAATTAAAAGAGATGATTTTACTGGAGGAATTTAAAAGGAGCATTCCTGTTGAAGTGAGGACATACTTAAGTGAAAGGGATACTGCTACATTGCAGGAGATTGCTAGCTGATGAGTATGCTTTAATTCATAAGAATAAATTTTCTCCAGGTATGACTTTTAAAAGGAAAAATAGCACAGAGAGTCAGGGTAAACCAGAAATTAAACCTGAAGTTAGTGAGAAAGGTAAGGATGAAGGGAGACATGTGAAGGAAAGACATTTTGGTCTTATTTGTAATTATTGTAAGAAACCTGGATATGTAATAGCTAACTGTTTCGATTGTAAAAGAAAGAGACGGAAGCAGTTCCAGATGCTTGTGTGCAGCATATTGAAACACCTGTAAATCCACAGAGTTTAAAAAATACAAGTCAAGCTTTGTCAGAGTCTGACCAAGTTAAGAGGGGAATATGAACATTTTATAACCGAGGGATTTGTATCCTTGAAAGAGGGATCCATTCCGATACCAATAAAAATACTTAGAGATACTGGAGCTTCTCAATCACTAATGTTATACAGTGTTCTAAAGTTTAGTGATGAATCTGACATTGGTGAGGTAACCTATATAAGAGGAGTTGGGAGTGCCCTTATGCCGGTACATTTACATGGAGTAAATTTAAGGTCAGGGTTAGTTACAGGGCTTGTTAAAGTAGGACTACAACCCAGTTTACCTGTGAATGATGTTTCTCTTTTGGTAGGGAATGACTTAGCAGGTGGACTAGTTTTTCCTGAAGTGCATTTGACAATAAAGCCTAATTCTGAGGAACCACAGAGGGATTCTAACACAGATTCTTCCTGTATTGTAACCCAAGCTATGGCTAAAAAGACTGATGTTACAGGATAATGTTGTTACCCATGACTGTTCTACTCGGAATGTGAATTTTGAGGATGTGTTAGAAACTTTCTTACCTTCATTATTTGATCAGGAATTTGGTAGTAAGTCTGACCATGAAGATTTGTCTTTATCTCAGGAGATGATAGCAGAGCAGGGTAGAGATCCTGAGATAGTTAAATTAAAGGAACAAACTCATCCAGATAGTGAAATTAAGAAAGTGGCAGTAGGATATTATTTTGAAAATGGAGTATTAATGAGAAAGTGGAGATCACCTACAATTCCTGCAAGTGAGGAATGGGAAGTTAATCACCAGGTAGTTGTTCCTAAAGTTTATCGAAATGAGATTTTAACTATTGCTCATAGTATGCCTTTGGGTGGTCATTTAGGTGTAAAGAAAACTATAAAGAAGGTTTCTAAGCATTTTATTGGCCTAGTTTAAGAAAAGGTGGGGTGACATTTTGTAGAATGTGTCATACATGTCAAATTGTGGGTAAATCTAATCAGGTTACTCCAGTGGCCCCACTGCAACCAATTCCAGTATTTGGTGAGGCATTCTCAAAAATCATTGTAGACTGTGTAAGTCCTTTGCCAAAAACTAAAACTGGACATCAATATTTGTTAACTATTATGTGCACAGCGTCTAGGTTTCCAAAGGCAGTACCTCTTAGGAATATAACAACCAAAACTGTGACAAAGGCTCTTATAAAATTCTTCACTTATTTTGGGTTGCCTAAGGAAATACAATCGGATCAAGGTAGTAATTTTATGTCTGAATTGTTTCAGCAGATAGTATATAAACTGGGAGCAACACAGATTACCTCATCTGTGTATCATCCAGAATTGCAAGGAGCCTTGGAGAGAGTCCATTCTACTGTCATAACTATGATTAGGACATATTTTGTGGAAAATGAAAAGGACTGGGATGAAGCATACATTTACTACTTTTTGAGTACGAGAGGCAGTACAGGAATCATTAGGTTTTAGTCCTTTTGAACTTGTGTTTGGGCATAGAGTTCGAAGACCTTTGGCCTTGTTGAAAGAACAGTGGGTTAATAAAGAGGTAGACACTAATTTGCTGGATTATGTTTTGAAATTTAAAGAAAGATTACATAAAGCTTGTAGCTTGGGCAAGGAAAATTTAAAATTGGCTCAGGAGAAGATGAAAACTTGGTATGATAAGGAAGCTAGAATGAGGTCATCTAAGCCTGGAGATAAGGTATTGGTTCTTTTCCCGGTGCAAATGAACCCATTACAAGCTAAATTTCATGGTCCTTATGAGATTAAATCTAAAGTAAATGATGTGGATTACGTGATTAAAACCCCAGATCGAAGAAAGGCAACACAACTGTGTCATATAAATATGATAAAACCGTATTATGAGAGAGAGGCTGCTACTATGGCTGTTGTGGTCAATAATGAGTCTGATCTTTCTAAAAACTTAACGGATGATTCATCTGAAACTCATTTTAAATCCAACATTATTTCTGCCAGGTTACCAAATTCAACAATTCTGGAAAATATTGATGAGAAATTAGCTCATTTACAGTCAGAGCAGAGAGAGCAGATGAAACAGTTAATTTTTAAATATAGGGATTTATTTCCAGACATTCCTAGAAGAACCACCGTAGCTTCACATGATGTAGATGTTGGAAATACAAAACCCATAAAACAACATCTGTATCGGATGAACAAGGAAAAATGTGAACTTGCTGAACAAGAGATAAAGTATATGTTAGAGAATAATATTATTAGACCTTCTAATTCAAATTGGAGTTCACCGTGTGTTATAGTGTCTAAGCCAGACAATAGTATTAGGTTTTGTACAGATTACAGGAAGGTGAATGCTGTGACAAAAAGTGATGCATATCCAATCCCTAGGATAGATGATTGTGTGGATAAAGTTGGACAAGCAAAGTTCCTTACAAAGATTGATTTATTAAAAGGTTATTGGTGTGTTCCACTGATGGATAGAGATAGAGAGATTTCTGCATTTGTAACTCCATCTGGGTTATATGAATATAATGTTCTTCCATTTGGGATGAAGAATGCACCAGGTACTTTCCAGAGGATGATTATTAGCGTGATTCATGGGTTAAAAGATACAGATGCCTATACTGATGATTTAGTTACAGGAAATAGTACTTGGAAAGCACATATTACTGTGGTGGAGAAGCTAAATGAGAGACTTTCAAAAGCTAACTTAACTATTAACTTAGTTAAAAGCGAATTTGGCCATGCCACAGTGACCTACCTTGATTATGTTGTAGGTCCGGGCTCAGTTAAAGAAAATGGTTAAGGAAATAAATCAAACTCCAATTTGGCAACAAAGTTTAATGTTACAGGAGTATAATATTTTGATCACTCATATTAAAGATAAAGATAATGTGATCGCTGATTGTCTATCTGATGTTAAACGTACAATGTAAATTTTTTTATGGAGGGATATGTTAACCTTTGTAACACTCCTACTGTATATTAGTTTGCAAAATGCTGTATGATGTTACTGTGTATACTGGGTATGTTGTAAATTTTACACATTTGTATTTTTTTGTAAATAGTTAATATTTTGCTCCTAAAAGATCAAAAAAATTTTTGGAGGAAGGTGTTACATACCTCATGGATATCTTGTGACTGTCTTGTGAGGATGATGTAATGGTCTTGCGGAGTGTAGACCCCTGGTGACGCAGTTAGTTTTCAGTTAGATCATTAGTCAAATACTCCGCTACACTGCTTATTAATCTCATGACGCAGTATAGTTTTAAAACGGAGTTTTACGTTCTATTGTAAGGTACAAAAGTGTTGGGCCCGCAGTTTAATCAATCGCTGCCAGGTTTGTTGATGTACCTTTTCAGTAATATTGGAGAGTGAAGATGGGAATCTGAAGGAGTCGTTGGACGGTTTTGGAGAGAATCGACCATTATTGAATTCGTTCAAGTAAGATTGATCTGCATGAGATAACCTCTGCTAAAAGCAGCAGAAAAGGTTGTGCAATATCTAGTCTATGGAGGAAAAAGGTCAGTGCCTTTAAAGCGTTTTATTTCCGTCGTCGTGAATCCTGCGGACAAGGCAGGTTCCGGCTGGGATCGGCAGTAACGTCGAGTCTTCGAGGAATTCTTTACTTCAGGAAAGTCGCTCCTAATTGACTGTATAAATCTCTTGGACTTTCAAATTTACTATTCTAAGAACTGTGTTTGAATTTACCACTTTAAGAACTGTTTTCGCATTTATCGCTTTAAGAATTAGTACTGAGTGGCGGTTTGTTGAATGGCCGCATAGCAGTTTACTTCCGCTTAAGGTTTTCGTTTGTTTCTTTTTTTACTAATTTTGAGCAAAGTTTAATAAATGTTTATTTGTTTAAAAAACTTGACTCATTTCTATATTCATTGTTGCCGGTCGTATGACAACAGGGAGAATGTTCACAGTCCACGCTGATAAAACCAAGGATAAGGATTGAACTTAGTCCCTGGAACCTGGAGCAGTGAGGCAGCAGCTTGGAAAGTCGTACCACTGTGCCACACATCATATAAGATAGTTTGGTGGCATAAAAGAGTTAATACAGTAAAAACATTTTCCTTAGTAATCTTAAGTTAAGGGCATAGTCTCAGAGAGTTGTGATTATTTGGAATCCCCTTCTTAGAGAGTTATAGTAACTGAATTATTGAATATACTCAAGACTGAATACAGATATATTTTTGGACTATGAGAAAATCATAGATTAAAAGACAGCAGGAAGCTTTGAGATTATCAATTATCATTTATTACTTATTTGTATGTCATTATTATTTTGCTTTTTTATCTTTGTATTTGCTGTTTGTTGTCTTTGTACATTGGTTGTTTGTCTGTCTTGTGTGCTGTTTTTCACTAATTCTACTTGTTTCTTTGTATTTTCTTCACCATCCTTTGAAGGCAGAGAATTCAGAAATTCACTGCAAGAAATGTCTTGCACCTCAGTTTAAAATGACTGGTTCCTTATTTTGTAACTATGACCATAAGACCATAAGACCAGAAGAAAAAGGAGCAGATTAGGCCATTTGGCCCATCAAGTCTGTTCCCCAATTTCATTCTGACTGATTCATTTCCCTCTCAGTCCCAATCTCCTGCATACTCCCCATTTCCCTTGATATCCTGACTAATCAAGAATCTATCAATCAACCTCTGCCTTAAATATACCCAATGACTTGACCTCCAAAGCCACCTGTGGCAATGAATTCTACAGATTCACCAGTCTCTGGCTAAACCTCCTCATCTCCATTCCAAATGGATGACCCTCTATTCTGAAGCTGTGTCCTCCGGTCTTAGACTCCCCCACTACAGGTAACTTCTTCTCCACGTCCACTCTATCGAGTCCTTTCAACATTTGATAGATTGCAGTGAGATTCTCTTCTCATTCTTCTGAATTCCAATGAGGACAGGCCCAGAACCATCAAATGCTCCTAGTATGATAAGCCTTTCAATCCTGGAATCGTTTTCGTGAACATGCTTCGAACCCTCTCCAATACCAATACATCCCTTCTTAGATAAGGGGTCCAAAACTGCTCACAATACTCCAAGTGAAGCCTCACCAGTGCCTTATAAAGCGTCAGCATTACATCCTTCCATTCATATTCTAGTCCTCTCAAAATGAATGCTAACATTGCATTTGCCTTCCTCGCCACCGACTCAATTTGCAAACTAACCTTTAGGCAATCCAGCATAAGGACTCTTAAGTCCCTTTGCACCTCAGAGTTTTGAATTTTATCTCCATTTAGAAAACAGGTTACACTTTTAATTTTTCTACCAAAGCGCATGACTTCCCGACACTGTATTGCATCTACCACTTCTTTGCCTGATCTCCTAATCTGTTAAATTCCTCTGTAGACTCTTTACTTCCTCAACACTACTAGCCCTCCATCTACCTTCATATTGTCCACAAACTCGGCCACAAAGCCAACAATTCTGTCATCCAAATAATTGACATACTTTGTAAAAAGAAGCGGTTCCAACACCCGACCACTGCAGAACACCTCTAGTCATCGGCAGCCAACCAGAAAAGGTTGCCTTTATTCCCACTCTTTGCCTCCTGCCAATCAGCCAATGCTCTTTACTGTAATACCAAGTATTACTGTAATACTTGTTAAGCAATTTCATGTGTGGCACTTTGTCAAAGGCCTTCTGAAAATCCAAGTACACAATGTCAACCTTTGTCTATCCTGTTTGTTATTTCTTCAAAGAATTCCAATAGATTAGTCAGGCAAGATTTTCCCTTAAGGAAACAATGCTGACTTCAGTCTATTTTATCTTGAGCCTCCAAGAACCCCGAAACCCTATCCTTAACAATTGACTCTGACATCTTCCAGTCAGACTGACTGGCCCATAATTTCCTTCTTCTGCCTCTCTCCCTTCTTGAATGGTGGAATGACATTTTCAATTTTCTAGTTCTCTGGAACCATGCCAGGATCTATTGATTGTTGAACAATCATTACTAATGCTTCCACGATCTCTTCAGCCACCTCTTTCAGAATCCTGGCGCGTAGACTATCTGTTCCAGGTGACTTATCTACCTCCAGACCTTTAGTCTCTCAAGAACCTTCCCTCTAATAATGGGAATTTCACTCACCACTGCCCCTGACACTCTTGAACTTCCACCATACTGCTCGTGTCTTCCATAGTGAAAACTGATGCAGACTTATTCAGTTCATCTGTCATTTCCTTGCCCCCCCATTGTTACCTCTCCAGCATTATTTTCCAGTGATCTGATATCTACTCTTACCTTTCTATACACTTTATGTGCCTGAAGAAACTTTTGGAATCCTCTTTAATGCTATTGGCTAGCTTACTTTTGTATTCCACCTTTTCCTTCTTTATGACTTCATTAGTTGCCTTTTGTCGGTTCCCAATCCTCTACTTTCCCACTAATTTTTGCTCTATTATGTGCCCTCCTTGACTTTTATGTTGGCTTTGATATGTTTGTCAGCCACAGTTGCTTCATACTGCTTTAAGAATATTTCTTTGTGAAGTATCTATCCTGTCCCTTCCAAACTGGTCTCAGAAATTCCAGCCAATGCTGCTCTGCCATTATCCCTGCTAGTGTCCCCTTACAATCAACTTTGGCCAGCTCCTCTCTCATGCTGCTGTAATTCCCTTTAGGCCACTGTAAAAGGGCATAAAGGAAGTATGTCTGTGAGACCGGTGTTCTGAACTGGGTGTTAGATATGGGATGTCCAGGAGACTCCCAGTCTCCCAGATGGCCACATCTGCACCAGCTGAGTTGAGCTGCAGCTCCTTAGGGACTGGGTTAGGGAAATGGAGATGCAGCTCGATAACCTTCGTCTGGTCAGGGAAAGTGAGAAGGTGATAGAGAGGAGCTATAGGCAGGTAGTCACACCGGGGCCTTGGGAGACCGATAAGTGGGTAATGGTCAGGAGAGGGAAGGGCAAGAGTCAGATACTGGAGAGTACCCCTGTGGCTGTCCCCTTTAACAATCAGTACTCCTGTTTGAGTACTGTTGGGGGGGAACGACCTACCTGGGGGAAGCAACAGTGGCCACGCCTCTGGCACAGAGTCTGGCGCTGTGGCTCAGAAGGGTAGGGAAAGGAAGAAGGCAGTAGTGATAGGGAACTCTATAGTTAGGGGGTCAGACTGATTCTGTGGATGCAGGAAAGAAATGGGGATGGTAGTTTGCCTCCCAGGTGCCAGAGTCTAGGATGTTTCTGATCATGTCCACGATATCCTGAAGTGAGAAGGTGAACAGCAAGAGGTACAGAGATGTCAGGGGTAAGTTTTTTACTCAGGGAGTGGTGAGTGCATGGAATGGGCTGCTGGTGACAGCGGTGGAGGTGGATACGATAGGGTCTTTTAAGAGACTCCTGGATAGGTACATGGAGCTTAGAAAAATAGAGGGCTTAATACAAGAGTAATAACGAGATAGTTTATCTTTGGACATATGAGCCCGGTGCACTACTTTAAACTGTATCAACCTATGCTTAGCACATACAGAGGATGAATTCACCAACTGAAGAATTTTTTCCCATTTTTCAGTTGGTATATTAATCTCAAGTTCTCTTTCCCAGTCAGCTTTAATTTTATTAGAAGCATCAGGACATAAATTCTTCATTATATTATATATAATTGCTACTACACTTTTCTGAGAGAGATTTAAATCTAAGATTTTTTCTAAAGTGTCCATTGGATATGGGTATGGAAAATTAGGGGAGACAGTAATTAAGAAGTTTCTAATTTGTAGATATCTAAAAAAGTGAGATTTGGGTAAGTTATATTTATTAGAAAGTTGATCAAAAGACATAAAACAATTATCCAAAAATAAATCGCGAAAAGATATTATACCTTTGATCATTTCCAAACTTGTTTTATCTCTCTGTACTGTTGTTGGAGGGGAATGGAGTCGTCAACACTAAGTTTTCTTCTTTTCCATTTTTAAGTTGTTAGTTTTGCCCAAGTCTTTTAGTTTAGTTGATTAATTTTGTTTTTCCTTGGGGATGAGGTTTGCTTTTTTTTTCTTTTTCATGATTTTTTTTTCCAGTTTTTTTTTTGCTTTGTATTATCCGTTGTTAGTTCCACATGATTGGGAGCTTTGTTAATTTACACTATTTGATTTTGCAATTACTTTTCTTAAGTGTAAAAATATATCTCCTACTATTTGTATTATTGCTATGTTTTGTTTCTATATTTTGAAATTAATAAAAAGATTGAAAAAGAAAAGAAAAATAGAGGGCTACGGGTAACCCAAGGTAATTTCTGAAGTAAGTACATGTTCGGCACAGCATTGCGGGCCGAAGGGCCTGTATTGTGCTGTAGGTTTTCTATGTTTCTAATACTGATGCATCTTACTTTAGCTTCTCCTTCTTAAATTGCAGGGTGAATTCTATCACATTATGATCACATTAAGGTTTCCTTCACTTTAAGCTCTCTAATCAGTTCTGGTTCATTGCACATCGGCCGATCTAGAATAGCTGATACCATATGGCCTCAACCACCAGCTGCTCTAAAAAGCCATCTCATAGACATTCTACAAATTCCGCCTCTGGGGATCCAGCAACAACCTACCTGTATATTGCAAACACCATGACTATTGTAAAATTGCTCTTTTGATATGCATTTTCTGCCTCGCGTTTGTAGACCACATCTTTGCTACCACTTGGAGGTTGTATATAACTCAGGACTTTTTACCTTTGCAGTTCATTAGCTCTACCCACAACAATTCCACACCTTCCGCTATTACTAATGATTTGATTTCAAAAGCCTGCCCACGTGTAACCTGTCCATTTTGTACAGGTCGTACCATCCCCAGCAAACATCCCAATGATCCAGTAATCTGAACCCCTGCCCCCTGCACCAGTTACTCAGCCATGCATTCACCTGTCAAATCTTCCTATTCCTACCCTCGCTGGCATGTGACACAGGTTGCAATCCCAAGATTACTACCCTGGGGGTCCAGTTTCTCAGCTCTCGACCTAGTTCTCTAAAATCTCTCTTCAGACATGTTCCCTTATTCATGAAATGTTTTGAAATATATGCCAAATCCTAGCTTGAGTCCCTCTCAGTGCATCTGATAACTCATAAATAGAATGGCAACAGATGCTCTTGGATAAAAAAAATAAACATTTATATTCACATGACTTACAAAAAGAACTATTTCATTAAACAAATTCCTATTCCCTTTATTTCAGAAAACATAAAGGCAACCTGACTGACGATGGTCAACTTGACCTAGAACATTGAAAGCTCAGAGAGTGCCAAATTATCAAGGTCTCTGATTTTCTTTTTGATCTGAACGAGGATCTTATTACACAATACCATGCCTTTATATTAGTCAGTACAGTCACAGATCCACTGAGTTATTATCTGCTGGCCTACAGCCAGGAAGACATCACACCTTCTCATTATGTTTAGCTCAGCCAAGGTGGCCAGACACAGTCTACACTGCCTCTGGATTACAGTCTGTTGGATTAGAGTCTAAATAGTTATCTTTCTAGTAGTTTAACTTTCTTTACGCTTGCTTGTAATCACCTGTTTGCCTGGAATTGTTTGTTGAATTTTCAGTAATTGTAGTACAGATAGTTCTGTACGAGGTAACATAGCAGTTTGCATTACGCTTTACAGCGCCAGCCGTAAGATCGGGGTTCAGTTCCCGGCGCTATCTATAAACTGTTGGTATGTTCTCTCCGTGATCAGGTAGGTTTTCTCTGGGTGCTCCAATTTCATTGACATAAACATAGACTTAGACCAGTACAGCACAAGAACAGGCTCTTCGGCCCACAATGTTGTACTGAACCAATTAAATCAGTAATCAAATGGCCATCTGAACTAATCTCTTCTGCCTACACAATATCCTAATCCTTCCATCTTAATCACATTCATGTGCCTATCCAAATGTCCCTTAAAAGTCCATAATGCCTCTGCCTCTACCGTCACCCCAGGCAGAGCACATTCCAGATGCCCACAACTCCCTGTGTAAAAAATCTGCCCCTCAGATTTCCTTTGAAGTTACCCCCTTTCTCCTTAAATGCATGCCCTTTGGTATGAGATATTTCAGCCCTAGGGAAAATAGACTGTCTGTCTACTCTATCTATTCCTCTCATAATCTTATAAACCTCTATCAGATCTCCCCTTAGCCTCTGCCTCACCAGAGAACAAACCCAAGTTTGTCCAACCATGCCCTCTAACCCAGGCAGCATCCTGGTAACCCTCTTCTGCACTCTCTCCAAAGCCTTGACATCATTACTATAATGGGGTGACCAGGACGGGATGCAATTCTACAGATGTGGCCTAACTAGAGTTCTATAAAGCTGCTACGCAACTTGTGGAAGTGGAATGAAAAGGAATGGCCACTGGGAGATCCTGCTTGTTCTGGCGGACGGAGCGTAGATACTCAGCGAAGAGGTCTCCCAATCTACGTCAGGTCTTACCAATATACAAGAGGCCACACCAGGAGCACCAGACACAGTATATGATTGTAACAGACTCACAAGTGAAGTATTGCCTCACCTGGAAGGACTGTTTGGGACCCTGAATGTTACCCGCAAGCCAGTTCTGAATCCAAATCACTAATTCACCATGGATCCCATGCATCTTAATGTTCTCTCTTGAGGGGCCTTGCCAATGGCCTTACCAAATACATGTAACCAACATCCACAGCTCTGCCTTCATTAATCACTCTCATAACTGCATCAAAAAACTTTAATCAAGTTAGTAAGACACAACTTGACCCATACAAACCCATGCTGGCTATCATTAATTAGGCCATGGGTTTTCAAATGCTTAGAAATCCTATCCCAAAAAGTTGCCTCCAGCTACTTCTCTACCAGTGATGTGACACTCACCGCTCTATCGTTTCCAGGAATATCTCTGGTTCCCTTCTTGAACAATAGAAAAACATTAGCTACTCGCCAGTCCCCCAGGATTTCGCCTGTGGCTAGAGAGGACACAGAGATATTGGTCACGTAAGGTTAGGGAATTGTGGGCTTGCTGTGTTGGTGCTGGAAGCGTAGTGACACTTGCAGGCTGCCCCCAGCACAGTCTTTGGACTGTGTTAGTCATTGATATATGTTTCAATGTCTCGGTGTACATGTGACAAATAAAGCTAATTTTTTTGTAGTTTCTCTGCAGGTTGCTCCTTATCAATGGAATATCTCTTACCTATCTAGTCTGATTCAGTTTTTGGTACAAGACAACCATGACTTCTTTGTTCTTCGTCTTTTCTTTGTTCTCTTGCTTCACCTTCTCTCTTCCTTACAGTAGAGTGAGTTGATTAGTGTTATTTCTTTATTATGAACATGGCTGTGCCACAAGAATAATGCTTCATTCTTAGCTTTCAAAGAAGCTTCTGGATCATATCTCCTTATTTAACGAGTTCATTTGGAATTCATTTCTCAGTTCGAGAAACAATCTGCTGTTACTGGCAAAGGATACTGGCGATGCACCTGATTGACAGACTTGAGTGGAGCACCAGCACAGAGGCTGTGTACAAGAAGGGCCAGAGTTGCCTCTACTTCCTGAGGAGACTGAGGTCCTTTGGAGTATGCAGGCCTCCCCCTCACAGTCTGTTGTCACCAACACAATCTTCTATGTGTGGTGGTGTGCTGGGGCAATGGCATCAACATGGTTGATCCCAACAGGTTCAATAAACTGATTAGAAAGGCTGGCTCTGTTATAGGAGTCAAACTGGACACATTGGAGGCTGTGGTGGAACAAAGGACCCTACAGAAAATCCTGGCAATTCTGGACAATGCTTCTCACCTTCTGCATGCCACCTTGGCTGAACAGAAGAGCATTTTCAGTAATATACTAAGAAAACTGTGCTGCTCCAAAAAGCACTATATGAGGTCATTCTTACCCTCGGCCATTAGCTCTTTAATGAGCCAACCTGTAGCCGGGGAAGTGATAACCTCATCCTGTTAGACTGCTTAAAGTTACTTATTTTTACTTATTCCTCTTACTTCTCTTCTATTATTGTATATCTGTGAACTTGTAATGCTGGTGACACTAATTTCCTTCAAACCTGTAAAGTATCTATCTATCTAGCTAAAGTTCTGTCTTCACTTTAACCACCAGCTTTGCTCTAGGATTGCAAGGTATACTGCAGCAACTCACCGAAGTTTCAAAATCTGCAGCTCCGCATCCCACAACCTAAATCACCAGGAAGAATGGGGTAGCAGCTGTAAGTGAACACTCCGAAACCCCAGAATTCCTTAGTCTGCGGTAGTCTGGGAATACCTTCACTGCAAAGATTGCTAGAAGCCAGCATGGTAACTCATCACCACCTCCCAAAGAATAATTATGAATACGCATTAAATGTTGGTCTTGACATTGATGTGTAATAAACAAAAATATTGCTGTTTGTTGCCAAAGGCCTAGACAGAGTGGATGTGGAGAGGATGTTTCCTATTGTGGGAAGTGTTGGACAAGAGGCACAGCCTCAGAATAAAAGGAAATTCCATTAGAACAGAGATGAGGAGGAGTTTCTTTAGCAACCTGTGGAATTTACTTTACTTTATTGTTGACAAACAAGTGATACTAGAGTGTACAATCATCACAGCGATATTTGATTTTGCGCTTCACGCTCCCTGGAGTACAAATCAATAGTAAATAGTAAAAATTTAAATTATAAATCATAAATAGAAAATGGAAAGTAAGGTAGTGCAAAACAACCAAGAGGCAGATCCGGATATTTGGAGGGTACGGCCCAGATCCGGGTCAGGATCTGTTCAGCAGTCTTATCACAGTTGGAAAGAAGCTGTTCCCAGATCTGGCCGTGCGAGTCTTCAAGCTCCTGAGCCTTCTCCCAGAGGGAAGAGGGACGAAAAGTGTGTTGGCTGGGTGGGTCGTGTCCTTGATTATCCTGGCAGCACTGCTCCAACGGCGTGCAGTGTAAAGTGAGTCCACGGACGGAAGATTGGTTTGTGTGATGTGCTGCGCCGTGTTCACGATCTTCTGCAGCTTCTTCCGGTCTTGGACAGGACAACTTCCATACCAGGTTGTGATGCACCCTACAAGAATGCTTTCTACAGTGCATCTATAAAAATTAGTGAGGGTTTTAGGGGACAGGCCGAATTTCTTTAGCTTTCTCAGGAAGTAAAGACGCTGGTGGGCCTTCTTGGCAGTGGATTCTGCTTAGTTGGACCAAGTCAGGTCATTTGTGATATTGACCCCGAGGAACTTAAAGCTTTTAACCTGTTCCACTTGCGCACCACCGATGTAAATGGGGTCGAGCGGTCCACTACTCCTTCTGAAGTCAACAACCAGTTCCTTCATCTTGCTGACATTGAGGGATAGGTTATTGTTTTCGCACCATGCCACCAGGTTCTTAATTTCCTCTCTGTACTCAAACTCATCATTACCCGAGATACGGCCTACAATTGTGGTGTCATCAGCAAACTTATATATTGACTTCGATGGAAACTTGGCTACAACAATCATGGGTGTACAGAGAGTACAGCAGGGGGCTGAGTACTCAGACTTGAGGGGCACCGGTGCTCAGAGTGATTGTAGAGGAGAGCTTGTCCCCTATTTTTACAGCCTGGGTCCTGTCTGTCAGGAAGTTGAAGATCCAGCTGCAGATCTGAGTGCTAAGGCCCAGGTTCCGGAGCTTAGGAATCAATTTATTTGGAATGATGGTATTAAAGGCAGAGCTGTGCACAGACGGCTGTGGAGACCAAGTCATTTGGTGTATTTAAAGTGGCGGTTGATAGTTTCTTGATTAGTCAGGGCATCAAAGATTATGGGGAAAAAGCAGGGGAACGGAGTTGAGAGGGACAATAAATCTGCCATGATGAAATGTCAGAGCAGACTTGATGAGCCAAATGACCAAACTCTGCTCGTACATCTTATGCTTTAACTCTTCCTCACTAGATCTGCACTTCACCCCATATCCTGAAGATGTCTATTTTATTTGTCAATCTAAAGTCGGACTAACCTGAAAATGGAATCTGAGCACCATTCCGGAAAAATCTGATGCTTGCCGCAACTGGTGGCCTGGGCTTTCCACTCAGTTTGCCAGCGGATGATTTTCTGCCCATTAACTAGTGGGCAGAGAACCACAGCCTGGCGAGAGCAGATGTGGAAAATGTCGAGGGGTTGTTATTCAATGTCACAATTAATCATTTTGAACTTCTTTGAAGCACGTACCCTGTTACTGTTCCTGCCATACGGGCAGTGCTGTATTTTCCAAATGTTAACAGGTGTCAGAAACAAACTGATAGGTCACAGTAAGTCCACCCTTCAACACCTGTCTGCAAATTGAAGTTCAGGGTCTTCATATATTAGTCAAAATTTATTTAGTAATGATAATTATTTGCTTCTGTATTCTACATTATCTAGAAGCTTTAATCTGTGTACAAGTTTGAAATTCACTTTCTGTCATCTAGGGTGGAAATGTCACGTCCTCTCAGGGTTGTATATAGTGACATATATGTATTTCGATAATAATTTTACTTTGAACTTTGATGTTCCGCATGGCCTTCTCTTGCTCTTATTTTCAAAGTTTTTATGCTCAAAGATTCAGTTGGTTCGTTTCACAAACAAGAGAGAAAATTGCAGAGTTTGGAAAAGGAAGTATTGAGTTTCCATATTGAGTGGGAAAGCATGTATATAATCTTTGATGGTTATTGGTTTGTAATCAGAAAGAAGCAGGGATCCCACCCCATGCTGATGCCCCCAGTGGGCACTTTAGTAGGTGGGCCTGTACACCTGCTCATTAACATTTAAAGTGGAGTTAAGTAAGATTTTAAAAGAATTGAGGGTCACTGGGAGTTGAGGCCAGCATAGATCAGGATGCATGGTAGCGTACTGGTGAGCACAATGCTTTATGGTTCCATCAGCCTGGGATCAATTCCTACCACTGACTGTAAGGAACTTGTATGTTCTTTCCATGACCGCTCTGGTTTACTCCCACAGTCCAAAGACATACTTGTTGGTAGGTTAATTGGCTGTTATAAATTGTCCAGTGATTAGGCTAGGAATAAATCGGGGGTTGTTGGGTGGTGCGGCTCAAAAGGCCTATTCCGTGCTGTATCTCAAAAATTAAACCACCATATTGATGGGTAAGGCAGGCCTGAGGGCTGAGTGGCCTACTCCTGTTTACTTGATTCGCCAGCCTACACCCTCAGGAAGGTAAAGGCAACAGGAGGATGTGAGCATCTTCAAATTCCCTTCCAAGTTATGCATTATCCTGTCTTGAAGATGCATGAAATTCCCTTATCATTGCTGGGTTATCATGCCAGAACAGGTTGGTTGTCGACACCGTTACAGCTTAGGGGATCGAAGTTCGGAGTTCAGCCCTGGCGTCCTTTGCAAGGTGTCTGTACATCCTCCCCATGGAATGCGTGGGTGTCCTCCGGGTTCTCTGGCTTCCTCCCACAGTCCAAAGGCATAATGGGTAGGTTGACTGATCATTGTAAATTGTCCCATGACTGGATTAGGGCTAAATTAGGGTCGCTGGCCAGTGTGGCTCTCAGGGGCCTGTTCCACACTCTATTTCAAATTGAATGATGAAAATATATCCATCTGCCTCTGTTGAGTTGTGCAGATGAGCTGTGGGGTGGGGGGAATGGATTTGCAATGCAGCCCACTGCTCTGAGATGGTGGGTTAAGTTGAATGCTGGTCCAAACCTGGGCTACTTTCATAGTGACTAACAGTTCAGTGTGTGGCTACATCTCATATACTGTACACCTTTGCAATGTTCGGTAATATTTAACGTACATGAAATATTATAAAACACTTGTATTGTTACGGTAACTTTTAAGATTTCAGGGTATTCAAAGGGCCTGACAATTAACTTTGGAAATGTTACCACCGCGGAACCGGAGGTAAATGGAACCAATTTACTCATCCCTTACCAACAGCACTGAGATAAAGCACCAATCATTTAATGTTGGCCTGGGCTCCGGGAGAATCCGCCTGCTTTCTACATCGGAGCGGGGGATCTTCTGCCGGATTTATTTTCCGCGACACTGTTGCCGTGGATGTCGGCAGATTTGAATTTCCATTGGTGGAAGACTAGCAAATCCGCTTGCACCTTCCGAAGGGAAGTCTAAACTTTCTGCCTTCTTTCGGTTCAGGGAATTATTTTGAAAGTTTTGCTAAGCTTACTGACGCGAGTGATGGGGTGCATTTTTTTTTAGTGATGCTAATTCTGAAATTAATAGTCTGCTTGATGAAACACGGGGCTGAAACGGTAACGAGATACTCTGGGGGGGGGGGTTAATCTTTGTTTCTCCAATAGCCGCCTGATTTTATTTTTAGCCCCCAAACCCCTTTCTTCGGAACATAATTCATCTCCTGAGCTTGTGTTCTTGAAGACGAGATTAAGTCTATTTTTAGTCTCTATTTTTCGTAACAATTCCCGATTTTATTTTTTATTTTCTGCACTGTTTACTAAATAAACTCGGACTGAGCTCAGAGCTGCTTCAGATACTCACTCACTCTCTCGTCAAATGGAAAGATCATCAAGTGAAACAATCTCAATAGTTCCCATATGTTCAGGCAAATTGCGTAACCGAAGTAACAGAGCTCAGGAAGAACAAATACGGTGCAGCCAAGTTCGGAAGAGAAACATGCAAATTAATATTCTTCTGGTAAGTGGGGAGGGAGGTGCAGTAAGTACCCGAGCATTAAGTATGTTTGTCAGTCAACTCCGGGGAAAAAAAACTTGTCATTACCACTTCCCCTCCCCTGCTTTTCCGCAGAACCGACTCGCCGCCATCCTCTCCTCTGATCGCCAGAGAATCGAAGTGGTAAAGTTAGCTCGGCCAAATCCTCATCCGTGTTATTCCATCACCAGCTGGCAGGAGGTGTAGTTGAAGCAGAATAACTGAATCTCGTTCTCCCTCTTTCATCCCCTCCCCACCCTGACATACATTGCGTTCCGAGAGGCGCTTCACCTCGCAGTTTGGCTGAAATGTGTTGAAACATATGCCAAGCGCAGTATGCAGTTGCAAAGGGACACGCAGTCCTAGGATTTTGCGTGTCAATTACAGGTCAGTTTCATAACAGCTCGAATCGTCAATGTTCTCTGCGTGCTTGGGCTCAGTTGGAAGCGAGGATGTCATTGCTGTAATAACATTTATATACCATTCACATTAAAATAACAAGAAACTCACTGTCCTTGAAATAATTAAGGAAGTTAAAACTATGTTGAAGTGGACATGCTTCAATTTATTTGCAAAGAGGTCCTGCAAAAAGTTGATATATTTCTGCCCTGTTTTAATGGTTCTGCATCCATAGAGAGAAAAAAAAAGTTAGAGTTCCAACTCCTGTATTTGTGATTCAGATAGGAGAAGGCTACAGTTCATTCCTCCCCTCTCCTGCTTTCTGCTTTCTCTCCTGACTCCCATTACTGTGTTGGCAGCCTTCCAGTAACCAGAATCAGTGGGTGGAGGAACACAAGTTTAGGTCTCTGTTGAGAAATCTGTTTTTAAAAAAAAATGCATTTGCCATCTTCAGACCTTTAAAATGAGACTACAGAATATAAATGTGGGAAGTTATTTTAAGCATTAGTTGGGCTCCAATTTGCAGGGCTTTGTTCAGTTCCGGGCCATCCTTTAGGAACGAGGGCTTGGCAAGGGTGCAGAGACTTGTACACTGGCTTCAGGGTTTAAAGGTCAGGGACTTGCAAAGGCCAGAGGAAATTGGGAAGACCTGTAGTATCACGGTTAGCGTAACGCTATCACAGCGCCATCAACCCGGGATCAATTCTACCACTATCAGTATGTTTGTACATTCTCCCCATGACCTCATGGGTTTTAGATTAGATTATGAGGACACTCAGTCCTCGTTTATTGTCATTTAGAAATGCATGCATTAAAAAATGATACAACGTTCCTCCAAAATGATATCACAAGAAACACAGGACAAGCCAAGACTAAAACTGACAAAACCACATAATTATAACATATAGTTACAACAGTGCAAAGCAATACTGTAATTTGATAAAGAGCAGACCATGGGCACAGTAAAAAAAAAGTCTCAAAGTCACAATAGCCTCATCATCTCACGCAGATGGTAGAAGGGAGAAACTCTCCCTGCCGTGAACCTCCAAGCGCTGCAAACTTGCCAATGCAGCACCCTTGGAAGCACCCGACCGCAGCGGGCTCTGAGTCCGTCCGAAAACTTGGAGCCTCCGACCAGCCCCTCTGACGCAGCCTCTCCGAGCACCATCCTCTACCGAGCGCTTCGACCCTGCCCCGGCCGCTGAGCAACAAGCAAAGCCGAGGACTCGGGGTCCTTCCCCTCCGGAGATTCTGGACCACACAGTAGCAGCAGCAAAGCAGGCATTTCAGAAGTTTCACCAGATGTTCCTCCATACTCTCACATCCGTCTCCATCAAATCGGGATTGTGCACGGCACCCTACTTGACAAATAACAGACATCATCACTGGAGTGGCTGCTGCGAGCTGCGTCGCATCGCCATTTTCTCTGCGTGGCCAGGTTTCCTCCCACATTCCAAAGGCGTATTGGTTAGCAGGTTAATTGGTCATGTGGGCAGCACAGGCTCATTGGCCAGAAAGGCCTCTTACAGTGCTGTATCTCTAAATCTAATAAAAACTAAGATTGCTCTCACAGCAAAGGAGGTTATAGGGGTGGGACTTGATAAAATGCTCGAATTCATGAAAAAAAACACTGCCAGATGCTGGAAATGTGAAGTTTAAGTAAAAAAACACTGGAAATACTCACCTGGTCAGTGGTATTTGTGAGAAGGATAACAGGGGTAACGTTTCAGGTCAGAGGCCGTTCTCTGAGCTGAGAGAGGAAACAAAGTAGTTTTCTTGCAGAAAGGATGAAGAGGGGTGGATCGGGCAACAGAAAAATATCTGAAAGGGTGAGGCCAGGATTGCTATGGTGATAAGCTGTTTGGTGAAATTGATGGATTGATAAAGACAGCTGAAAAGAGAACAAAGAACAGGTTTAAAACAAAAGCTGCAAAATGCAAGACACAGCTGTAGGAACTATCAGCAGATCAGGCAGCATCGGCACCTTCTAAGCATGAGTGCCCCTCACTATCTGTGGTCCACAAAAATCAGGGGATGCGATTCAGGCTACTGTGCATCTTTGACCACCTGTACTGATAAGCACATTGAGTGCTTCGAGGACCCAGAACTCAAAAGACTCTGTGGAGTGCACCTTTAGTTTCTGTGATCTTATCAAACACTTTGTGCTGCAGGTATCAAACACTGGAACGGATAGAACTTATCATTATTCCGATCAGGGAGGAGGTACAGAGCCTGAGGACGTACACTCAGTGTTTCTGAAGCAGATTCTTACCCACCACCATCAGATTTCTGCTTGGCCCATAAACACTACCTCACTATTTTGTTGTCTCTTTTTGCACTATTTATTACTTATGGTGTTTTTATGTATTACACTATACTGCTGTCGTAAAACAAAAAGAATTCACAATGTATGTCAGTGATAATAAACCAGATTCTGATTCTGATTCAAGGCCTTTTCCTTCCCTCTCGTGTTACTGCCCCCATATTTGAGAGGACTGCTTTGGTGAGCATACTGCAGAAAAGCATTTGGGTTAAAGCTCTGGTGGGAGTAGGGTGGGGGATAGCATGGGTACTGGCACAGGGGTGTGGGAACTGGGCCGGTTTGGGTAGCTGAGAATTACAGGCAGGTATTACGATCAGGAGAGATGACTGGACTTGCATTTCTTCCAGATAGTGGTTTCTTTCTTCCAGTCAGGACAACATTAGAGGCATTTTTTGCAGGGCACTAGAACACTGCATTGCCTTTTACTAAAAAGTGTTTCATGTCCTCCAATGACTGATTGGATAGTTTCAGAATCCCCGGACTGGACACATTTGGAACTTGAGTCACAAGAAGATTCTGTCACCTGTTTTAATGAAACTTCTGGATTTTTTTTTGGTTTTACTTTCTATCATCAGCCATTGTGATAATTTATCCACATCCCATATTTCCTCAAGGAGCCACAGAGGTGAGAAGTAGGCCTCACAGCCCATCAAGTCTGACATAGAAGGAGGATATTTCATCCCACGGTGTCTGCTCTGGCTCATCGAGCCATTCCTTTCCTCACTAATGTTCCCTGCAACCTATCTCAGTCAACTCCAGTTTAGACTCTGCACTCGCCAGCGCATCAACGCACGTCCTTTATAAAATAAAGTGAGCAGCACTTGGTGATTGGTGGGTGTTGGGGGAGCTGGGGAGGGTGGCCTCGTTATCACTCTGTACAATTGAAATAATCCAGAATCAGGTTTATTCTTACTGACATGTGTCATGAGATTTATTGATCTGTGGCAACAGTACAGTGCAATACATTTAAAAATTCTATAAGTTACAGTAAGAAATACAAAAATGTATAAAGAGCAAAATAATGAGGTAGTGTTCATGGGTTCATGAATTGTTCAGAAATCAGATGGCAGAGGGAAAGAAGCTGTTCCTAAACATTGAGTGTGCATCTTCTGACTCCTATACCTCTTCCCTGGTGATAGCATGTCCCGGATGGTGTGGGTCCTTAATGAAGGATGCTGCCTTCTTTGGTCACTGCCTTTTGAAGATGGCCTTGATGATGGGGTGGGTGTGCCCACAGTGAAGCTGGTTGAGTCCTTTGATCGGCAGACTCTTTTGATCCTTCGTTTTGGAGCCTCCATACTGGGCAGTGACGCAGTTGGTCAGGGTTCTCTCCCTGGTACATCTGTACAATTTACACACCAAATCTCCTCAATTCCTATTGAAATAAAGCCACTGCTGTGCCGTCTTTGTGATTGCATCAATATGTTGGGCTCAGGACAGATTCTCTGAAATGTTGACTCCCGGGAACATGAAGCTGCTCATCTTTCCACTGCTGACCCCTCGATGAGGGGTTCCCTTCCTGAAGTCCGCAATAAATTCCTTGATCTTACTGATGTTGAGTGCAAGGCTGTTGTGGCAACACCACTCAAGCAGTCACAGTGGATTTAATTTGGCTTTTTTTGACACTGATCAACAGAAAAAGACTATTCCGTGTCAATGTCAAAACAGATTTCTACAAAGTGATCTAAATTAATTATAAATATAAAACACAAGATAATTGACTGCATAAGTATTCACCCCATTCAAGTCAGTATTTAGTAGATGCAGCTTTGGCAGCAATTACAGCCTTACGTCTGTGTGGATTGGTCTCTATCAGCTTTGCAATTTTTCCTCATTCTACTTTACAAAACTGCTCAAGTTCTATCAGACTGCATGGGGATTGCGAGTGAACTGCCCTTTTCATGTCCAGCCACAAATTTTCAGTTGGATTGAGATCTGGACTCTGATTTAGCCACTTCAGGACATTAACTTTGATGTTTTTAAGCCATTTCTGTGTAGTTTTGTCTTTATGCTTGGTGTCATAGTCTTGCTGGAAAACAAATCTCACAAGTCACAGTTCTCTTGCAGACTGCGTCAAGTGTTCCCTGTATTTCCCTGTATTTTGCTACATTCATTTTACCCTCTACCTTCTCAAGCCTGCTACAGTGAAGCATCCCCACAACACAATGCAGCCACCACCATGCTTCACGGTAGGGATGGTGTGTTTTTGATCATGTGCATAGCATTTAGTCTGATGGCTAAAAAGCTCAATTTTGGTTTCATTAGACCAATGAACCATCTTCCAGCTAACTTCAGAGCCTCCCACATGCCTTCTGGCAAACTCTAGCAAGATTTCATGTGAGTTTTTTTCAACAGTGGCTTTTTCTTTGCCACTCTCCCATAAAGTTGTAATTGGTGAAGCATCTGGGCAACAGTTGTTCTATGCACAGTCTCTCCCATCTCAGCTGCTGAAGCTTGTAACTACTCCAGAGTTGTCGTAGATCTCTTGGTGGCCTCCCTCGCTGATCCCTTTCCTGCACGTCCACTCAGTTTTTGAGGACGGCCTGCTGTAGGCAGATTTACAGCTGTGCCATATTCTTTCCATTTCTCGATGATCGATTTAACTGTACTCCAAGGGATATTCAGTGACCTGGAAATTTTCTTGTATCCATCTCCTGACCTGTGCTTTTCAAAAAAACTTTCCATGGAGTTGCTTGGAGTGTTCTTTTGTCTTCAAGGTACAGTTTTTTGCCAAGATACTGACTTACCAGCAGTTGGACCTTTCAGATACAGGTGTATTTTTGCCAAAATCAATCAAAATACCTTGCTTGCACATGGCCCTCCAAAAACAGATCTCCATTTAACTAATTATGTGTCTTCTAAAACTATTTGGCTGCACCAATGATGATTTGGTGTACCATATTAAAGCGGGGGGGGGGGGCATGAATACTTATGCAATCAATTATTTTGTGTTTTATCTTTGTAATTCATTTAGATCACTTTGTATAGATCTGTTTTCACTTTGACACAGAAGAGTTTTTTTCTGTTGATCTGTGTCAAAAAATCCAAATTGAATCCACTGTGATTCAATGTCGTAAAACAATGAAACATAAAAATTTCCAAGAGGGAGGGGTGAATACTTTTTATAGGCATTGTATCTCACTCCTGTACGCCATCTTATTGCTGTCGGAAATTCTGCCAACAATGGAAGTGTCATTGGTGAGTTTGTAGATGGCTTTTCAACTGTGCCTAGCCAAACTGTCATGAGTGTAGAGAGAGTGGAGCACACATCCTTAAAGTGCACCTGTGTTGATTATCAGTGAGGAGGAGATGTTGCTTCTGATCCACAATAACTGTAGTCTCCCAATGAGGAAATCAAGGATCCAGTTGCAGAGGGAGGTACTGAGGCCCAGGTTTTGATGCCCAATCCTCCTCTTCTGTATCCATCTGTTCAGAATAAAGCAAGCCTCCCTCTTTCATATCCAGCAGTGGTTAACTTATGGATTCCTTAAGTTCCAGTGCTTGTTACGTAAGTATAAAGAGTAAATATCAGTGTGTGCCTACAGTTCATGTAAAAATGCAGCTCTAGAACTCCAATCCATGCCTGTAGGAAAACTGGAGTCAAGGGTACATAGGTAATTAGAAAGCTACCCAGAATTATAATATCAGGACAAGAGGTCAGTGAGCATTATCAAGTACAGGGAAAAGTTAGAGATTGTTAAAGATAGTTCCATAACTATCCTGTTCTTTAAGATAATTGAATCTTGTATCATCCTATACATCTTTCTTTTCATTATTAGAAGATATTTAGTCTTAACTAAAATACCTCACCAGATTTATGAATTGAACATATATGCTCAGTGTCTACTTTATGAGGTCACCTGTACACCTCGGCAATGCAAATATCTAATCACCAATCATGTGGCAGCAACTCAGTGCATAAAAGCATGCGGACGTGGTCAAGAGGTTCAGTTGTTGTTCAGACCAAACATCAGAATGGGAAGGAGCCCCTCAAGGCTGTGTACTAAGTCCCCTCCTTTACTTCCTGTATACCCGTGACTGTGTCGCCGCCCACAGCTTTAATCTGCTAATTAAATTTGCCGATGACACTCCATTAATTGGCCTAATCTCAAACAATAATGAGGTGTCCTACAGGGAAGAAGTCATCTCTCTGACACAGTGGTGTCAAGAAAACAACCTCTCCCTCAATGTCGCAAATACAAAGGAGCTGGTTGTGGATTACAGGAGGAATGGAGACGGGCTAACCCTTATTGACATCAGTGGATCTGGGGTTGGGAGGTTAAACAGCTTTAAGTTCCTTGGCATCCACATCACTGATGATCTCACGGGGTCTGTACCCACCAGCTGTGCGGTGAAAAAGGCACAACAGCGCCTCTTTCACCTCAGACAGTTGAGGAAGTTTGGTATGGGCCCCCGAATTCTATAAACTTCCTACAGGGGCACAATTGAGAGCATCCTGACTGGCTGCATCACTGCCTGGTATGGGACCTGTACCTCCCTTAATTGCAGGACTCTGCAGAGAGTGGTACGGACAGCCCAGCCGTGATTCAGGGCATTTACAAAGACGGGTATGAGAAAAGGGTCTGAAGGATCATTGGGGACCCGAGTCACCCCAAACACAATCTATTCCAGCTTCTACCAGCTGGGAAACAATACTGCAGCATAAAAGCCAGGACCAAAAGGCTTTGGGACAGCTTCTTCCACCGGGCTATCAGACTGCTTAACTCATGCTGATTTGAGTGTATATCTATGTTACATTGACTGTTCTATTTATTATAAATTACTATAACTGCACATTGCACATTTAGATGGAAATGTAATATAACGATTTTTACTCTTCACGTATGTGAAAGATGTAAGAAATAAAATCAATTCAATTCAATTCAAAATGTGTTCTGTATGATTTTGATTGTGAAATGATTGTTGGTGCCAGATGCGGTGGTTTGATTACCTCAGGAACTGCTGATCTCCTGGGATTTTCATGCACAACAGTCTCTAAAATTTGCATAGAATGGCGCGAGAAACAAAAAGAAATCTAACGAGGTCAGAGGAGATGGCCTATCTGGTTCAAGATGACAGGAAGACAACAGTAACTCAAATAACCACGTGTTACAATAGTGGTGTGCAGAAAACCATCCCTGAATGCACAACGTATTAAACTTTAAAGTGGATGGGCTACAGCAGCAGAAGACAATGAAGGTGAGATGAAGATTAGTGGAGAGGGAGGTAGTGTTGCAGAAATGGGAAGGTTGCAGAAGGGGAATGGGCAAGAAAGTGGCAAATGAAATACAATGTTGGAAAATGCATGGTTATGCACTTTAGTAGAAGAAATATATATATATACAGACTATTTCTAAGTGGGGAGAAAATCCAAAAATCTGAGATGCAGAGGGACTTGGGAGTCCTTGTTCAGATGTTAACTTGCAGGTAGAGTTTCTGGTGAGGAAGGCAAATACAATGTTAGCATTCCTTTCAAGAGGTCTAGAATATAAGAACAGGGATGTGATGCTGAGGCTTTATAAGGCACCAGTGAGTACTGTATTATGAACAGTTTTGGACTCCTTATCTCAGAAAAGATGTGCTGGCATTGGAGAAGGTTCAGGGGAGGTTCACCAGGATGATTCTGGGAATGAAAGGGTTATCATACAAGGGACATTTGATGGCTTTGGGCCTGTAGTCACTGGAATTTAGAAGGATGAGGGGGAAATCTCATTAAAAACTTTCAAATGTTGAAAGGCCTAGGCATAGTAGATGTGGAAAGGATATTTCCCATGGTGGGGGAATCTAGGACAAGAGGGCACAGCCTCAGTATAGAGGGGGGTCTATTTAAAACAGAGATGTGGAGTAATTTCTTTAGTGAAAGGGTGGTGAATTTGTGGAATTTGTTATCACAGGCAGCTGTGGAGGCCAAGTCATTGGGCATATTTAACGCAGAGATGGATAGGTTCTTGATTGGCATGGCATCAAAGGTTATGGGGAGAAGGCCAGGGAATTGGGCTGAGGAAGGGGAAAAAAAGATCAGCCATGTTTGAAAGGCGGAACACACTCAGTGGGCCAAATGGCCTAATTCTGCTCCTATACCTTATGGTCTGAGTGGCTACTTTGTTAGGTACAGCAGTACCTAATAAAGTGGCCACAGAGTGTAAATTCCCTTTGGCACTGTCAACTGCAAAACTAAAAACAAAATGTGAAATAAAATAGATCATTTGTATTATTTCATAGTTTATGCCAAATGACAATCAACACATTGCATTTAGATGCAAAATATCTAACAGATGTTGCTTTGCATAGGGCAGACAGACTCTAGTATATGATCCTGTCATTTAAAATACTTAGCAGTGGTTTAACCAGGATTATCAATAAAGATACTAAGTCTTTAATCCACCTCAATTTTCTGAACCAATGAAAAATGCAGATGATGACTAGGAATGTACTTAGCTAATTTGAAGTACTGTGTGAGGCATGTTAATTATCTCAGCAGTTGAAGACATCCAGGTCATATGACAGCCAAGTCCGACAAAAATCTACAGCATGTATTTTGCTGAACTTCATAATTGCAGCTTATCAAAGAATCTGTCAGATAGGACTTGGCTCTTTGTGATTACAAAACTGTGAGCTGGAAATTCTTAAATTCTCAGAAAGGTGTGTTAAATAGCCACTACACGGTGCCCAAAGTATAGTTGTTTCACCGTTCCCTGCTGTAAAGTTTTATGGTATAAGAATGTGTCCAAGAGCCTTTCCTCCAGTGATGGATGTGTGAGAGTCACAGTGGGAACATAAAACATAGAAGCATACAGCACAGAAACAGAACCTCTGGCCCACAATGTCTGTGTTGGACATAATGCCAAATTAAACTAATCCCTTCTGCTGCACTTGATCAATATCCCTCCATTCCCTGCACGTCTCATGTCTCTATCTACAGTATGGTGCCAAAGTCTCAGGCACATATACAGTATATCACTAGGGTGCCTAAGATGTTTTCAGAGTACTGCATTAATTTCATGTATTGCACTGTACTGCTGCCACAAAATAAAACTGAATTTCGTGACATATGTTTGTGATAAACCTGATTCTGATCTGGACTGAGAGTGAGAAAGAGGCAAGGAGAGGGGGATCATGGTTGGGAAAAAGGAATGGGAAAGGAGAGGAAGTGGGAAGCACCAGAGGGACATTCTGTAATCAAAATTCGAATGTTCAAAGTAAATTTATTTTCAAGGAACATATATGTCACCATATACAAACCTGAGATTCATTGTCTTGTGGGCATACTCAATAAATCCATAGAATAATAACCATAACAGAATCAATGATAGACTGCACCAACATTGGTGTTCAACCAGTGTGCAAAGGACAACAAACTGCAAATACGAAAAGAAAGGAATAATAATAATCAAGAATAAGCAATAATTATCAAGACCGTGAGATGACAAGTCCTTGAAAGTGAATCCATAGGTTCCGGGGAAATTTCAATGATGAGGCCAATGAAGTTGAGTGAAATTATCCCCTTTGGTTCAAGAGCCTGATGGTTGAGGGGTAAAACCTGGTGGTGTGAATCTTGAGGCTCCTGCACTTTCAGGAAGGGTAAGACGAAGGAACACACACCAATCCTCAAAGAGGGATCAGAAGTGGAGAGAGTGAGCAGCTTCAATTTCGTGGGTGTCAAGATCTCTGAGGATCTAATCTGGTTCCAAGACACTGATGTAGTCATAAAGAAGGCAAGACAGCGGCTATACTTTATTCGGAGTTTGAAGCGATTTGGGATGTCAACAAATACACTTAAAAACTTCTATAGTTGTACCGTAGAGAGCATTCTGACAGGCTGCATCACTGTGTGGTATGGAGGGGCTACTGCACAGGAACGAAAGAAGCTGCAGAGGGTTGTAAATCTAGTCAGCTCCATCTTGGGCACTAGCCTACAAAGTACCCAGGACATCTTCAAGGAGCAGTGTCTCAGAAAGGCAGTGTCCATTATTAAAGACCTCCAGCACCCAGGGCATGCCCTTTTCTCACTGTTACCATCAGGAAGGAGGTACAGAAGCCTGAAGGCACACACTCAGTGATTCAGGAACAGCTTCTTCCCCTCAGCCATCCGATTCCTAAATGGACATTGAAGCTTCGGACACTACCTCACTTTTTTAATACACAGCATTTCTGTTTTTGCACATTTCTTTAATAATGTATTCAATATATATAATTGATTTACTTGTTTATTTATTATTATGTCTTATTTATTATTTTTTCTCTCTTTCTGATAGATTATGTATTGCATTGAACTGCTGCTGCTAAGTTAACAAATTTCACATCACATGCCGGTGATAATAAACCTGATTCTGATTCTTCTTAATGGCAGCAACGAGAAGAGAGTACGTCCTGGGTGATGGGGGTCCTTGATGATGGATGCTGCTTTCCTGCGAAAACGCTTTGCGTAGATGTACTCAATGGTGGGGAGGACCTCACCTGTGATGGACTGGGCTGTATCCACTACTTTTTGTAGGAATTTCCATTCGAGGGCATTGATGTTTCCATACCAGCTGTGATGCAGCCGGTCAGTATACTCTGTACTACATATCTATAGAAGTTTTCCAAAGTTCTATCTGTCATGTCGAATCTTCACAACATCCTAAGGAAGCAGAGTCACTGCCATGCTTTCTCTGTAATTGCACTTACATGCTGGGCCCAGGACAAGTCCTCAAAATAATAACACTGAGGAATTTAAAGTAGCTAATCCTCTGCACCTCTAATCCTCCGATGAGGGCTGGTTTCCTCTTCCTGGAGTCAGTAATCAGCTCCTTGGTCTTAGTGACGTTGAGTGAGAGGTTGTTGTTCTGACACCACTCAGCCATATTTTCAATTTTCCTCCTCTATTCTGATTCATCACCACCTATGACTTGTGAAAGGAAAATCATGTCTGACGAATCTCATAGAATTTTTTGAGGATGTAACTAGTAGAGTGGATAGGGGAGAACCAGTGGATGTGGTATATTTGGATTTTCAAAAGGCTTTTGACAAGGTCCCACACAGGAGATTAGTGTGCAAACTTAAAGCACACGGTATTGGGGGTAAGGTATTGGTGTGGGTGGAGAATTGGTTAGCAGACAGGAAGCAAAGAGTGGGAATAAACGGGACCTTTTCAGAATGGCAGGCGGTGACTAGTGGGGTACCGCAAGGCTCAGTGCTGGGACCCCAGTTGTTTACAATATATATTAATGACTTGGATGAGGGAATTAAATGCAGCATCTCCAAGTTTGCGGATGACACGAAGCTGGGTGGCAGTGTTAGAAGTGAGGAGGATGCTAAGAGGATGCAGGGTGACTTGGATAGGTTGGGTGAGTGGGCAAATTCATGGCAGATGCAATTTAATGTGGATAAATGTGAAGTTATCCACTTTGGTGGCAAAAATAGGAAAACAGATTATTATCTGAATGGTGGCCGATTAGGAAAAGGGGAGGTGCAACGAGACCTGGGTGTCATTATACACCAGTCATTGAAAGTGGGCATGCAGGTACAGCAGGCGGTGAAAAAGGTGAATGGTATGCTGGCATTTATAGCGAGAGGATTCGAGTACAGGAGCAGGGAGGTACTACTGCAGTTGTACAAGGCCTTGGTGAGACCACACCTGGAGTATTGTGTGCAGTTTTGGTCCCCTAATCTGAGGAAAGACATCTTTGCCATAGAGGGAGTACAAAGAAGGTTCACCAGATTGATTCCTGGGATGGCAGGACTTTCATATGAAGAAAGACTGGATGAATTGGGCTTGTACTCGTTGGAATTTAGAAGATTGAGGGATCTGATTGAAACGTATAAGATCCTAAAGGGATTGGACAGGCTAGATGCAGGAAGATTGTTCCCGATGTTGGGGAAGTCCAGGACGAGGGGTCACAGTTTGAGGATAGAGGGGAAGCCTTTTAGGACCGAGATTAGGAAAAACTTCTTCACACAGAGAGTGGTGAAGCTGTGGAATTCTCTGCCACAGGAAACAGTTGAGGCCAGTTCATTGGCTATATTTAAGAGGGAGTTAGATATGGCCCTTGTGGCTACGGGGGTCAGGGGGTATGGAGGGAAGGCTGGGGCGGGGTTCTGAGTTGGATGATCAGCCATGATCATAATAAATGGCGGTGCAGGCTCGAAGGGCCGAATGGCCTACTCCTGCACCTATTTTCTATGTTTCTATGATTCAGCCTACAAAGTGGTGTGGTCGGCAAACAGTTCAGGACTGTGCAAAAGTCATAGACCAGCTATATATAGGTGCCTAAGAACATAGAACATAGAATAGTACAGCACAGTACAGGCCCTTCAGCCACAATGTTGTGCCGACCCTCAAACCCTGCCTCCCTATATACCTCCATATACCTGTCTAGTAGTCTCTTAAACTTCACTAGTGTATCTCCCTCCACCACTGACTCAGGCAGAGTCCTGTAAATGTATTTGCTTCTACCACTACCCTTGGCAGTGCTTTCCAGGTACCTATCCCTTTCAGTGTATGTCTTGCCTTGCATATCTCCCTTAAACTTCCTTATATCTGCTCAGCTTCCTTCCCTGAAACTAAATCCTGAATTTGCCCCCTAGTTATCAGGTGTCAGAGCAGGCTATAAAAGAGGCTATAAAAGGTCCCGTGAGCCATCTCTGCCATTCAGAAAGATCATGGCTGATCGTTTCTCTCAGAGCAATTTTATTTCACTAGCCCACATCACTTGGTATCCAAAAGTCTTTGTCATGAAAACCTCAGCAGATAAGCATTCACGGCCATTCCAGAAAGCAATTCTAAATATTCACTGTTCTCTAAGTGAAGAAATTTCTTCTCAACTTTGTTCTGAATGTCCAACCCATTACTTTTAGACTGTGACCCCAGTGCAAAACCCATAAGTGAAGCATCATCTCTGTAAGCTCTGTCAAGCCCCAAACATTTTAATGTGATTACCTCTCATTCCTTTAAACTCCAGACAGTTTAATTCATCTTTACATATAGGACAACCACCATTTCCAGGTATCATCCCAATTTCAACCACTCACATTGGGCTGGCTACACACTGGCTAAATATCACATTAAAGTGTAGAACTTCAGGGTCCTCTATAAAAGTTACATTGACTGTAGTAGTATGGTAACTGAAATCCAGCAGTGCCAGCAGTGTGGAGGCCAAGTCATTGGGTACATTGAAAGTGGAGGTTCGTAGGTTCTTGTTTAATAAGGCGTCAAATGTTACTGAGAGAAGGCAGGAAAATGAGATCGAGAGGGGTAATAAATCAGCCATGATGGAATGAAGTAGCAGATTCAATGGGCTGAATGGCGTAATTCTACTCCTATGTCTTATGGCAATTTTGTACTTGTCAGAATTTTTAATGTATGTCCAACAAGATGGCAAGGGAATGGGTGGAGTAGCTCTCAAACTTTCCTGTAATTCAAAGTGATCATGACTGATCTATGCTGGGCTCAGCTCTTCTTCAGTACCAGCTCCACATAGTCTTTAATTCCTTGTCTATCTTCATCTTAAATACTTCTAGTTAACTGACCTCCTCTAGATCATTAATGTAAACAGTAAACAACTGAGGACCAAGAACTGATCTCTGGCATACTTAAGTAATTACATCCCTTCAGCCTGAAATGGATCCATTTATCCCAACTCTTTACTTTCTACAAGACAGGCAGTTTTCAATCTGTATTAACACATTTTCTGCATTATCTTAATTTATCCACCTGCTTCTTATGCTGCCCCTTTGCCAAGTGCTTTTTGGAAAACTATTTACACTACATCCTGAGCGCTAAAAAGAGGACGTTTAGAGATGGAAATAGGGAGGAGCTGAGGGCAATGCAGAGGGACCTGAAAGCCAGGATCAGGGAGGCTAAAGACAGGTACAGGAGGAAGCTTGAGTGGAAACTCCAGCAGAACAACATGAGAGAGGTCTGGAGGGGGATGAGGACCATCACTGGATTTTGGCAAACTAGCAACAGAGGAGCGGAAGGCAGTGTGGACAGGGCCAACAAACTTAACCTGTTCTTTAACAGATTTGACATTGTGACCCCTGTCCATCCCACACATGAGTCATCTGTTGTCAGCCCCCAATCAACACATATTCCACTCTCCCCTCCTACCCCTCCTCACAGTCCCCCACCCTTCTCTCATGACTATACCCCTTCCCCACACGAAACCACCACGGTCGGCTTCACTGCTGAACAGGTGAGAAGACAGCTGAAACGTCTCAACCCAAGCAAGGCTGCAGGACCAGATGGTGTCAGTACCAGGGTGCTCAAAGCCTGTGCCCCTCAGCTATGTGGAGTACTTTGCCATGTATTCAACCTGAGCCTGAGGCTCCGGAGGGTTCCTGTACTGTGGAAGACCTCCTGCCTCATCCCTGTGCCGAAGACGCTGCGCCCCAGCGGCCTCAATGACTACAGACCGGTGGCATTGATCTCCCACATCATAAAGACCCTGGAGAGACTTGTTCTGGAGCTGCTCCGGCCTATGGTCAGGCCACACTTAGATCCCCTCCAGTTCGCCTACCAGCCCCGACTAGGAGTTGAGGATGCCATTGTCTACCTGCTGAACCGTGTCTACGCCCACCTGGACAAGCCAGCGAGCACTGTGACGGTCATGTTTTTTGACTTCTCCAGTGCGTTCAACACCATCCGCACTGCTCTGCTGGGGGAGAAGCTGACAGCGATGCAGGTGGATGCTTTCCTGGTGTCATGGATTCTTGATTACCTGACTGGCAGACCACGTGTGCTTGCAACACTGTGTGTCCGACAGAGTGATCAGCAGCACTGGGGCTCCACAGCGGACTGTCTTGTCTCCCTTTCTCTTCACTATTTACACCTCGGACTTCAACTACTGCACAGAGTCTTGTCATCTTCAGAAGTTTTCTGATGACTCTGCCATAGTTGGATGCATCAGCAAGGGAGATGAGGTTGAGTACAGGGCTACTGTAGGAAACTTTGTCACATGGTGTGAGCAGAATTATCTGCAGCTTAATGTGCAAAAGACTAAGGAGCTGGGGGTAGACCTGAGGAGAGCTAAGGTACCGGTGACCCTTGTTTCCATCCAGGGGGTCAGTGTGGACATGGTGGAGGATTACAAATACCTGGGGATACGAATTGACAATAAACTGGACTGGTCAAAGAACACTGAGGCTGTGTACAAGAAGGGTCAGAGCCGTCTCTACTTCCTGAGGAGACTGAGGTCCTTTAACATCTGACGGACGATGCTGAGGATGTTCTACGAGTCTGTGGTGGCCAGTGCTATCATGTTTGCTGTTGTGTGCTGGGGCAGCAGGCTGAGGGTAGCAGACACCAACAGAAGCAACAAACTTATTCGTAAGGCCAGTGATGTTGTGGAGTTGGAACTGGACTCTCTCACGGCGGTGTCTGAAAAGAGGATGCTGTCTAAGTTGCATGCCATCTTGGTCAATGTCTCCCATCCACTACATAGTGTACTGGGTGGGCACAGGAGTACATTCAGCCAGAGACTCATTCCACCGAGATGCAGCACAGAGTGTCATAGGAAGTCATTCCTGCCTGTGGCCATCAAACTTTACAACTCCTCCCTTGGAGGGTCAGACACCCTGTGCTGATAGGCTGGTCCTGAACTTATTTCTTAATTTACTGGCATAATTTATATATTACTATTTATGGTTCTATGACTATTTATATTTATGGTGCAACTGTAATGAAAACCAATTTCCCCCTGGGATCAATAAATTATGACTATGACTATGACTGTGACTTTCTACAGCTCCCCTCTTTCAACTCTCCCTGTAATGTCAAAAGTCTTTCACAAATTTGTCAAACATGATTCATCTTTAATAAAAACATACTGAGGAGTTTTGAATATATTCTGATTTCCTATAAGATTGGTTATTTCCTCTTAGATAATTGATACTAGCACTTTGCTAACAATAGTTACAGCTCCCCATTTTCTGTCTTCCTCCTTTTGTGATCAAGGGAGTCAAATTGGCTGTTTTCCAGTCTTCTTGTGGTCCCCTTGAAGTTAACAAGTTTTGAAGAGTTTCAGCCATGGGTCCACTATCTCTGCAGCCACCTCCATTGTAAGCTACAGGTGCAGGTTATTAGTGATTCCTTTGCTCTGAGCCCATGGGGTCCTTTAATACTTTATCCCTTGCGATTTAGATTTTTACAACTTCCTTCCTGATCATTGAAATTAGCCCATCTGTTATCTTAGGGATATTTGTAGTGTCCTCCCTGCTGAAGACAGATAGAAAAAAAATTGATTTAACATATCTTCCATTTCTTAGGTTCCTGTAATTAATTCACCAGCCTCATTCTCTGGAGGGTCCACACTCCTTAGCTGTCCTCTGCCTACTTATATATCTTTAGAAACACTTCCTGTTTAGATATTACACACAAGCTTTCTCTCAAAATCATGTTCCCCCCTTCTAATGACCTTGTACTCCTTTGCTGCAGGATCCAAAGGACTTCCCAGTGCACTGGGTTATCACCTGACCTTGCAGTTTTGTATGCTGTACTTCTCAATGTAATATCCTTGTCCTCTTTTGCTAGACACAGAATGTGATTTCTCTGGGATCCCTTTCTAATCGGGATAAACTCATGTTGAGATTTAAGGACCAGCTCTGCGATTATCCACTCCTGTTCATCCACCGACTTGCCTCTTAGCTTACAATCCCAGTCCACTTTAGACTCTTGCACCTTCATATCATTATAATTACTATTATTAAGTTGAAGACAGTGGTTTTGGTCCTGTGGTGTTCTTTCTCAAACTGAATATAGTGGGGAGTCCAGTGCTGAGCCTGCAGCCCTTTGCAGCCTCTTTTGATCTTGTGCATTGGCGCCTCCGTAGCAGGTCGTGATGCAACCAGTCAGATGGCTCTCCACAATACATCTGTCCAATTTGCTAGAACCTTTAGTGTTGGGCAGATGGCCAAGTGGTTAAGGTGTTCGTCTAGTGATCTGAAGGTCGCTAGTTCGAGCCTTAGCTGTGGCAGCGTGTTTGCATCATTGAGCAAGGCACTTAACCACACATTGCTCTAGTGCCTGTGCAAGGAGTGGCGTCCCACACAGACTTCCAACTTGCGCCTTGTAAGGCATGAAAATGCCCGACGCAGGCCCCTCATGGTCTGAGTCGACGTTCCCTCCCCTTTGGTGACATATCAAATATCCCCGAACTTCTAATAAAGTACATCCACTGGCGTGCTTTCTTTGTGATTGCATCAATATGTAGGGCCCAGGATGTCGATGTCCAGAAACTTGAAGCTGCTCACCTTTCCACTGATGAACCCCCAGTGAGGACTGATTTGTGTTCACCTAATTTCCACTTCCTGACATCCACAATCAATTCCTTGATCTTACTAATGTTGAGTGCAAGGCTTCTGTTGTGACACCATTCGAGCAGCCAATCTCTCTCACTCCTGTATGCCTCCTTGTCACCATCTGTTGTGTCATGGGTGGATTTATAGATGGCATTTGTACTGTGCCTAACTAGACAGTCATGGGTGCAGATTGAGTAGATCAGTAGGCTAAGCACCCACCCATGAGGTGCACCAGCACTGTCAGCAAGGAGGAGATGTTACTTCTGATCTACACTGACTGTAGTCTCCTAACGAAGAGGTCAAGGATCCGGGTACAGAAGGAGGTACTGTACAGAGGACCAGGTTTTGAAGCTTGTTGATTAGTGCTAAGTTCGTGAGTCAAACTGTGGGTTCAGATCACTTGCCTTCAGCAGTCCCTCAGGCTTGAGAATGGTTTGCTACCACCAGGACCATCCCCTTGAAACTCACTACTAAACTCCAGGACACGAGCCTCAGTACTTCCCTGTACACGTGGATCCTCAATTTCCAAGTGAGTACAGATTGCAAACAATATCCCCTCCACACTCGCCATCAGCACAGGCTCACCACAGGGCCACGTGCTTTGACCCCTGCCCTACTTGCTTTATATTTAAATTTACTGATGTCACCACTGTTGTTCAGCAAATCAAAGATGGTGACAAATTGGCATTTACGTAGGAAGGAGATTGAAAATCTGATTGACTGGTGCAGCAACAACAACAACTTCTCACCCAATGTCAGCAAAACCTAGGAGATGATTATAGACTCAAGGAGGAAGAAGCTGGATGAGCATGAGTTAGTCCTTATTGGGGGAATGGAGGTGGAGAGGGTCAGTGGCTTTAAGTAACTTGGCATTAACACAGCAGAGGATCTGTCCTGGGATCAGCACATAAATATAATCATAAAGAAGGCATGACAACATCTTTGCTTTCTTTGAAGTTTGCATAGATCCAGCACATTCTCAATAACTTTGCCAAACCCCTGTAGATGCACAGTGGACAGTATCCTAACTTGTTACTGGTTGCATCACAGCCTGGTATGGAAAGACCAATGGCCAGGAATGGAAAAGGCTCCAGAGAATGATGGATGCAGCCCAGTCCATCATAGATAAACTGTTGCAACACACATCAAAGTTGCTGGTGAACGCAGCAGGCCAGGCAGCATCTCTAGGAAGAGATACAGTCCTGATGAAGGGTCTCGGCCTGAAATGTAGACTGTATCTCTTCCTAGAGATGCTGCCTGGCCTGCTGTGTTCACCAGCAACTTTGATGTGTGTTGCTTGAATTTCCAGCATCTGCAGAATTCCTGTTGTTTGCATAGATAAACTGTTCCACACCATTGAGTATATTTACATGGAGCCCTACCACAAGAAAAGAGCATCTATCATCAAAGATCTCCATCATACTACTGCCTGTTTCTCACTGCCACCACCTGGCAAGAGGTACAGAAGCCTTGTATCTCACACCATCAAGATCAGGAACAAATAGGCTGCTGACCGGTGTGGATAACTTCAGTCACCATTACTCTGAACTGATTCTAAGACCTACAGACTCACTTTCAAGGACTCCTTACAAATAAATCGTGTTCTTAATATTGTTTTAATTTTGACAGTTTGCCCTCATTTGCACATTGTTGTTTGTCATTCTTTGTCTGGTTATGTCACAAACTAAAGAAAATCGCATACACACACACACACACACACACACACACAGACACACACACACACACACACACACACACACACACACACACACAGGCACACACACAGACACACACACACACACACACACGGAGTGGATTCCCTCTGAAGGACTGTCATTGTCTCACTCAGAAAGAACTGTGACTGTATGATAGGCTGTCTGGGAGTGGGGCACACTGAGGGATGGGATCAGCTCACCAGTGCTGAGGGGGGTGCCATATGCTGAGTGTGGCTGCACCAACCTTGTAAACTGTACATCTGGCAGTTAGACAACTAGTATTAAGCCTGGTCAAAATCCTGTTTCATCTACTCCCAATCTTTGTTTGCTCTGTCCTTCTAACTCTCTCACTAATTCCTTGGCTTCTATTTTGTCAGCTTTGCTTTTCTATCCCCCTGCCGACCAGTTGAAACCTTTGCCCAACAGCAACTGCATACCTGTTTATGGGCATACTGACCTGGTCCTATTGAGGAGTAACCCCTGTGGCATGTACAGGTCCCACCTTGTCCAGTACTGGCTTCATAGACCCAGAAATCAAAAGCCCTTCCTCCTGCACCATCTCCCAAGTGTGCCTTTTTCCCAGCTCTGTTCTCATTGCTGCATCACCGGGAGATTATTACCTTTAAGGCCCACTCTCCCAACTCCTTAAAGACTTTTGCCAGAACTCATCACTTCATCGATGCTGTTGGCACTAATATGGATAACAACCTTTGGTTGGTTGGCCTACTCTCCGGAATATTTAACAGCAGCTCGGTGATAGCCTTAACGCTAGCATCAGGGACCACCTTGGAAATATGTTTGTAACCACGATCTATATAATCCTTATTACAATTGATCTTTAGTTCTGTAGTTTTTATTTTTTATTTCTTATTTAGAGGTTCAGCATGGTAACAGACCCTTCTGGCCTAGCAAGTCCGCACTGCCTAATTACACCCAATGCGACCAATTAACCTCCTAACTTGTATGTCTTTGGATTGGTGGATACCGACAGTCCATCACAGATAAAACCCTCCCTGCCACCGAATACATCTGCAATGAAACTGCAGGTTGGAGAGCTGACATCTCCGAGTCTGGGGTTTGGGTCCTAGGACTGGAGGCTGGGAGGTGACCTGTCCTAGCGTTGGAGGCCTTTGGGTGTGGGTGGGAGGGTAGGAAAGAGGCTTGTTTTGCTGCTGTTTTTTTTTTGTAGTTGTGGCTGCTGCTTGTGTTCATCTAAAACTTCTGTAGATGCACGGTGGAGAGTATCCTGACTGGTTACACCACTGCCTGGTATGGAAACACCAGTGTCCAAGAATGGAAAAGCCGACACACGACGTACATCTCAGTGCATCAAACGCAAAGCCCCCTCAGGATTGAGCATATCTATGAGGAGGTCTGCCGCATCCATCATTGAGTACCCCAGCACTCAGACCGTGCTCTCTCTTAATGGTGCTGTCGGAAAGGAGATACAGTAACCCCAGGCCCTGCAGCTGCAGGTTCAGGAACAGTTATTACCCTTCGACCATCAGGCTCCTGAAACAGCATGGATAACTTCACTCACTGCAACACTGACCTCATTCCCCAATCACTTCCAAGAACTCGACAACTCATGTTCTCAGTATTACAGTTTCTATCTATTTATTTATTTTAAACTTTGTACAATTTGTCTTCTCTTGCACATCAGTTGTTTGCCAGTCTTTGTGTGTGGTTCATTGAGTTTATTGTTTTACGGTGGATGTCTGCAAGAAAATGAATCTCAAAGTAGCATATGGAGATGAAAATGGACTTCGATGATCAATCTGCTTAGAACGTGGAACTTTGTAATGTGGTAGGAAACCAGAGCACTCAGAGGAAACCCAGTGCTAACCTTACAGACAGAGGCAGGGACTGACCCGCGGTTGCTGCCTCTGTAATAGGATTATGCTGACCACTACGCTACCAAGGACATTTTTTACTCTTCCTGTACAGCTGAAGCACTCGGTACTACAGTTTTGGCCCTTGCTGTAGTCCCCAGGAACATAGAACATAGAACAGTACGGCAAAAACACCCAAACACTAATCCCTCCTACTGACACATGTGCATATCCTTCCATCTTACTTACATCCAAGTGCTTATCCAAACTTCTCTTAAAAAGCCTCTAATGTATTTGCCTCTACCACCTCACCAGGCAGCGCATTCCAGGCATCCACAACTCTCTGAGCAAAAAAACTTACCCCTCACATCCACCTTGAACTATGACCTCTCACCTTCAATGCATGCCCTTTGGTATCAGACATTTCAACCCTGGGAAACAGATACTCTCTGGCCACTCTACCTATGCCTCTCATCATCATCTAAACCTCAATCAGATCTCCCCTCAGTCTCCAGTGCTCCAGAGAAAACAGGTCAACTTTATCCAGCCTCTTGTGATAGAACACACCCTCTAAACTGAGCAGCATCCTGGTAGGCCTCTTCTGCAACCTCTCCAAAGCTTCCTATAGTGGGGTGACCAGAACTGTATGCAATTCTCCGGATGTGGCCTGTCCCTTGGCAACATGCAAAAACAAATGCTGGCTTAGGGGCAGGAGTCTCCTGCTTGTTGTTTCACTCTTCTGGAGGCCACCCACTGCCTCTCTCCCTGCATTCTCCTGAGCTGCGAGGCAACCATCTCCTGAAACAAACCATCCATGAAGCACTATATGTCACAGATGGACTTAAATAAGATCCGCTGTTGCTCAAGCTCCGAAACGCAGAATCCAAAGCTCGGACAGCTGATAACATTGCCTCCCCTTGTGGTTGACCAGGACACAGGAAGCATCCTGGAGTTCTTACACAGCACAGGAGATGCCCCGCCATATGGCACTGAGCAGCAGTCCACCAACCAGCCACTCCCATGGTGCCTTCATCAAGTTACAGCTTGATTTGTTCTGGGTATTTCCGTTTAGGTCTTGCCCTTTTAGGGCAATAATGATTTCAGCACCAGAAATGGCTTGAAGATGTACTGACCCGTTTTATGTGTCTTCCTCTGTTTAGTAGTGTGGTGGGGATTATGTTGGAATGGATGACTTAAAATAAGCGAAGAATCCAGATCTGGTTCTTCAAAGGCTGAGGAAAAAACATATTGCTGAGAAGTAGGAGACTGTTTGCTTTCGTTATGTTTAAGGTAATGAATGTGGCCCTTCAGTGTGTTTTAATATATGACCATTTATGTTTCTCCTCTGCCTTGGATTTCTTCACAATATCCTCTCACATTGATTTTACTGTCCGATCGATGCCAAATTTATAGGATGTTTTGGAATATGTACAATGTAAATCTGCTTTACTTCTTAACATTTGAGTAACAATGAATTACACTTTGAAAAACTGAAGCACTGTTGTGGGACTGAATCAGCTGAAGTCAGCTGTTCTGTCAGGTTTTACAATGTTTAGATTAGCCAGTTTATTTATTTCTCCAGTTTGGAGCCTATTGATCATTGCAATTGATATCAGAGTCTGGACACTTAAGTACTGTATATGAATGACGTTTTATTTTGTCCATTAAATTTAAATGGATTAATACCACAGTCAAAATAAATATCAAATTAACATGCCACGTGCTGCAGTGCACACAGAATTTGTAGGCTTTTTTTCCCTCACCAATGGGGATGGCCTATTTAATTGGCTCAACACTTGCAGTCATTTTTAACAAATACACTGGCAGGTCATAAAATAACATTTAAATCCACAGCTCAGCTACACTCACATATAAGTCCAACGTGCCTCCTGCTATTAAACAAAAAGATAAAATACATTACTGTAAAAATTTTCTTACTGTAACCCTGTGAATTACAATTTTTTTACATGTCCTCGAAGTGTGTGCTGAGCTTCACTCATGAAATTATTAGCAACCTACACTTGAAAAATAGGTCACTCGGCAGACTTTGAAAGGATTTTTTTGTATGCAGACATTTTAAAGCAGCAGACAGGTTTTTCATTTTTCTTTAAATCCGGTATTAATTTGTCTGCAGGATTTGTACAAAACAGATGTATGTTGGATTGGTTTTAAAGGTCTCACTACCAGGAATACTTACTTCCAAATTTTATATACGTTTCATTTTAGCAAGAATATTCCCGGAAAATCTGACAAACTCCTTTAAAAGAGAATCCCGCTGTGTGAGAGAAAAAACATGCAATAGTCGCACGCAAATGTAATTACAACTGAAATGTTAAACATAATTTGCCATTGATTTCTGACTTGACTTCTGTAAATAAAAGATTTCCTTTGCCAAGCACGCCATTCATTAGTGGTTTTTGGATTACAAACCTCCCTTACTTTAACAGATATTTTCCTGGGAACATTCTGTAAATGCGAATGACTTTTGTCTTTACCACATCAGCACCTCCCCCAGCAGACAGTGCAGCTGTGCTAAATGCAGCAGCCCAGATTTCATGAGAGCACAATGCTGTCTCAATGTGCATTACATAAGCAGCATAAAACATATCTTTACAACGAAAGATGGCAACTGTCTGTCAGTCTCATTGAATTCAAGGATTAATAGCATTTTCAGATTTCTGTGCAGAATAAACATGGTTTCTCCATGCACAGTTAATGCTTAACTGTCCAGTTTCGCAGATTAATTTTCAATCCACAGTCACAGAATAAGTAGGCCGCAGTCCAAGTACTTTCATGATTTGGGTGGTGTGCCAAAATTCTCTTCATGAAAGTACTACATTTTCCAGCAGACTATATATAATCAATGCTCATACTTAAAAAAAAGAATGGGAACAAGAATTCTGAAGTTTTGGTGGTTTATTTGAACCAAGGAACTTACAATTTATTTTAGCATAGTTGATGTACTTAAAACATCGCTGTACAATGTCTTCATTGAAAGATTTTCCTCACCACCAGTTTGAGCTAGAAATTGCTTGAAGTCTGAGCTTCTCTCAGTAATGTGTTCCAGATGTATGCAGTGTAGGCCAAGTCTGTGACTGAAGCACAACCAATGTCCATTGGTCACGCTCTGTGCACTTGTAGCAAGCCAGCTTACACAGAGGCTCAGCACTAAAGTAATCTTAAATAAAAGAAATCTGTTTTTATTTTAAATCCCCTTTCATAATTATCATCATTTACATTTAGATCCAATTAAAAGAATTAAAGGCGTTCCGTCACTTGGATACAAAGTGATTCAAAATAGCACTGAGCTTTCAACCCATTGATAAATTTCCCTAAGTGACGTCCCTCAAAGGAACCCATTGATGCCTCCACATGATAATGAGACCCTGGAATGTTTTCGCACCATAAGAAATAGTTGATAGAAATAGAGGAATATCAAAGCAAGACATCACAATGTTGAATATCCATGTATGCAAGTTAAGAAAATCAAAATATACCAAGGATATATGTGAAAATATTAACATCAAAGGCAATGATTTGGTACAGAAAGACGTCAGATGGTCTCATGATGTGGAAATATACAAAGCTGTTAGGAAGGAAAAGCTTGCCTGGTCCATTGAGCCTGTCTCACACAGTTGTGATGTCTGAAGTATCACAACTGGATACTTTTACACACCACAAGCATGTTACAAAGAACATAGAACATTACAGCACAGTTACAGGCCCTTCAGCCCACGATGTTGTGGCAACTTTCTAACTTACTCTAAGATCAATCTCACCCTTCCCTCCTGCATAAGCTTCCATTTTCTAGCATCCATGCACCTCTCTAAAGAGTTTCTTGAATGGTCCTAATGCAGTGTTTCTCAACCGGGGTTTCGTGAGAGCCCCTCACTAGGGGTTCCGCGAGAGATCATGATTAAAATGAACATAGTTTTTTTGAACTTTGCGTGACACACAATGCTAGTGCTCGCAGTGTGGGCAATGACTGAGCAGACTGTTAGCATCTCATTAGAGGTCTTTCAGCCCAGTGTGTCAGTGTGCAGTAGGACCACGTTTATTTGACTGAGTTCTCTATCTCCTGAAATACCTTTCCCAACTTCCAAAATCAATTTGCAACCCTTATTTAAAAATCCATTCTCTATTCAAAAGAGCATTGACAATTATTTTTGGATTATTATATCTACAACTTACTGATCATGCTATAGATATAATTATTTTCACGCAGGGGATCCCTGAGACCTGAGGGAGGCAATGGGCTGGCAAGGAGATAAGGTGAGAGTGTGGCCACATTCGGTTTGGAGAACCTACACCTTATATTCCGCAAACAACAACTCCCCCTCCCACTTTCAAATCTCTTACTAACTCTTCCTTCAGTTAGTCCTGACAAAGGGTCTCGGCCTGAAACGTCGACTGTACCTCTTCCCAGAGATGCTGCCTGGCCTGCTGCGTTCACCAGCAACTTTGATGTGTGTTGCTTATATTCCGTCCGGGTAGCTTCCAACCTGATACCATGAACACCAACTTCTCAAACTTCTGGTAATGCCCCCGCCCCTCTCCTTCACCATTCCCCATTCCCTTTGCCCCCTCTCACCTTATCTCATTGCCTGCTCATCACCTCCCTCTGGTGCTCCTTCCCCCTTTTATTTCTTCCATGGTCTTATGTCCTCTCCTATCAGATTCCCCCTTTTCCAGCCCTGTATCTCTTTCAGCAATCAACTTCCCAGCTCTTTACTTCATCCCTCCCCCTCTTGGTTTCACCTATCACTTTGTGTTTCTCTCTCCCCTTCCCCCACCTTTTAAATCAACTCCTCATCCTTTTTTTCCCTCCAGTCCTGATGAAGGGTTTCAGCCTGAAACATCTACTGTACTTTTTACCATCGATGCTGCCTGGCCTACTGAGTTCCTCCAGCATTTTGTGTGTGTCGCTTGGATTTCCAGCGTCTGCAGATTTCCTCTTGTTTGTGACAGGGTATGATGGAGTTGCTTTTGTGATTGGAAACCTGTAACCAGCGGTGTATTGCAGGGAATACTGCTGGGACCCTTGCTGTTAATCATATACACTATGGGAAGGAAGTGGCTGCACTGAAGAGAAGCCATGGAAGATTTAGAATCAGGTTGAATATCACTGCCATATGTCATGAAATTTAATGTTCATCAGGAATCCTGGGATAAAATGTTATGAGGAGAGATTGGATGATTAATAACCTTGTCAGGCATGATTACTACATTTCCAGATGACACAAAAAGCCAGTGGTGCTGTTGATAGTGAGAAAGATAGTCTTAGCTATTTGAATGATGTTGAACAGCTGGTAAATTGGGCAGGGCAATGGCAGACGGAATTTAATCCTGATAGTATAAGGTAATGCATTGTTTGAGGTGCAAACAGGAAACAACATATTCCATTTTTGGAAGGGCAAAATGGAATATTGTGGAAGAAAGTGACCTTAGAGTACAAGTGCAAAATGCTTGACTGTGTCAGCACGGGGAGGTTGTATAGTGAAGAAGGCATATGGCGTGCTTGACATCATTAGCTGAGGCCTAGAGTATAACAGCAGGAAGGTTTTGGTACAACTCATGGCACCAGAGACCCGGGTTCAATCCTGAACTCTGGCACTGTCTGAGACCATAAAACCATAAGACATAGGAGCAGAATTAGGCCATTTGGCCCATCCAGTCTGTTCTGCCATCCAATCATGGTTGAATTATTTCCCTCTCAACCTCATTCTCCCAGTGAGAGATGAAAGTTTAAAGGAGGTTTACAGGGGAAGTTTTTTTTAATGGAGGGGGTGTTAGGTGCCTGGAGCACACTGCCAGGGCTGGTGGAAGTGAAAACATATGTTTAAAAAGCTTTTCAGAAAGGCACAGGAATATGTTATCATGTACAGGCAGAAAGGACTAGTTTAATTTGGCTTCATCTTTGTCACAGACGGCATGTGGGCCGAAGGGCTTGTTTCTGTTCAGTTTGATTCTAACCATTCAGAACACAATAGCTTTCAATATTTCAATAAATAGCTGCCATTACCAGCTTTCCATTATTTAGTCTTAGTACTAACACTACCATTCAACAGAGGATTTGTTCTTCCAAAGTATACTGTTACACTCTGGCAGATTATAATGTTGTTTAATTTAGTTTTACTGGAAACCTATAAATTAAAATCAGAGCTTAAATACTAGTAACAAAAGTTCAAAGACCTTTTATAATAGTAATCATGAATGGAAAAGTACAGATTGAGGGACCTGCCTGTGCATTCCTTTACAAAATCTTCTCCAATTACAGCCAAATCTCCTCCCCAGCAGTCAGAAAGTATCGTCCACATCAACTTCAATGTGCGGTTAAAGACTTCTGGCATTGCGAGGGGCGGACTGCGGAGTAGAACACGTTCCTGCGAGAAGTTTCAAATCTGGTGGAGGAGAATGGCTGACATTTGACAAATGGACCTCAATCTGGAAAAGTGTCATGCATTGGATTTGTACGGGATTAGTACTGAGCAGTCTTCGTTTGGAATTGAACTGAAATAAATTGAGAGAGAGATTGTGAGTCACGGTTTATATTTCTCCAAGATTTTTGGACAATTCCGTGAATTCAGAACCAAAGCAAATAAAGGATTAGATTGTTGTGATAGGTGCTTCTGGTCCAATGCGCTCCATTCTGTCCTTGCCCAAGGTTTTAGTTAGACCAAATCTGGAATATTACTTAAGTTTTACTTCCTCCAGTCTTTAAATTCCTTAACAGAATGTTCAGTGGAGAATGTAGAATCTAGATTTTTGGAAAAGGAGCAGAGAAAGTCCACCAGAGTGATTCCCGGCATGAAGCACCTTAGTTTCTCAAAATGATATGTCGATTTAGAAGCAAAGTGAAGATAGCACACTGCAGTGGTTTCAGGGAATTGGTGTGAGTGTGGATCTTAAGAGGAGAGTTATAGCAGAATAGGTCCAGTAACCTGACAGAACAGCCCTTAAATATTAGAGCTATATAGTCTTAGACACATTGAAGAAACAGTCTTTTCAGCTGCCGTGCTGACCATCAACGTACCAATCCATCCGAGTCCCATTTGCCTGCACACGTTCCATGGAACATTATGTCTTGCTGATTCAAGTGCCTTTCTAGATTCTTACTAAATCTGTAGGAGCTCCTGCCTCCAACACCTTTCAGTGCATTCCAAGTTCCAACCGCCCTATGGGCGAAAGAATTTCACCTCAGATCCCCTTTAAGTTGCCTCCTCTTCCTCACTGTAAACCAGTGCCCTCTGATCTTAGTTGCCTTTGCCATTGGGAAATGTTTCCTACTATCTACCCTGCCTCTGTCTCTCACACCTTTGTATACCTGTGTCAGTTCCCGGCTCTGCTCGAGAGGGAACTGTCCGAGCTTACACACCTTCTTCTCAGAGCTCAAAGTTCAATGTAATTGTATTATTAAAGTATGTATATACTACCTTGAGATTCACAGGCATTTACAGTAGAACACAGAAATATAATGGAATCAAATATAGTACATATAATAGAATAGAGAAACAATGCCTTTAAAAAGTATTCACCCCCTTGGAAGTTTTCATGTTTTATTATTTTACAACATTGAATCACAGTGGATTTAACTTGGCTTTTTTTGCTCTGATAAACAGAAAAAGACTTTCTTACTAAAGTGAAAACAGATCTCTACAAAGTGATCTAAATTAATTACAGATATAAAATATAAAATAATTGATTGCTTAAGTATTCACTGCCCCCCCCCTTTAATATAACACACCAAATCATCGCTGGTGCAGCCAATAGATTTTAGAGGTCAGATAACTAATTAAATGGAGATCTGTATTTGGAGACCTGTGTGCAGTCAAGGTGCTTCAACTGATTATAGTAAAAATTATACCTGTATCTGGAAGGTCCAACTGCTGGTAAGTCAGTATCCTGGCAAAAGCTACAACCATGAAGACAAAAGAACAGTCCAAACAACTCCACAAAAAGATTATTGAAAAGCACAAGTCAGGAGATGGATGCAAGAACATTTCCAAGTCACTAAATGCACTCTTGGAATACAATTAAGTCAACTATCAAGAAATGGAAAGAAAATGGCACAGCTGTAAATCTGCCTACAACAGGCTGTCCTCAAAAACTGAGTGACCGTGCAAGAAGGGGATAGTGAGGGAGGCCACCACGAGACCTATGACAACTCTGGAGGAGTTACAAGCTTCAGTGGCTGAGATGGGAGAGTCTGTGCATACAACTGTTGCCCGGGTGCTTCACCAGTCACAGCTTTATGGGGGAGTGGCAAAGAGAAAGCCACTGTTGTAAAAAAGCTCACATGAAATCTCAGCTGGAATTTGCCAGAAGGCATGTGGGAGACTCTGAAGCCAGCTGGAAGAAGGCTCTATAGTCTGATGAAACCAAAATTGAGATTTTTAACCATCAGACTAAATGAAGCATGATGGTGGTTGTATCAGGCTGTGGGGATGTTTCACTGTAGCAGGCCCTGGAAGGCTTGAGAAGGTAGAGGGTAAAACAGATGCAGCATAATACAGGGAAATTCTGATGCATTCTGCAAGAGAGCTGTGACTTGGGAGATTTGTTTTCCAGCAAAACAATAACCCCAAGCATAAAGCCAAAGCTACACAGAAGAGGCTTAAAAACAGCTAAGTTAATGTCCTGGAGTGGCCAAGTCAGAGTCCAGATCTTAATCCAATTGAGAATTTGTGGCTGGACATGAAAAGGGCCATTCACTCATGATCCCCATGCATTCTGACAGAGCTTGAGCAGTTTTGAAAAGTAGAATGGGGAAAAATTGCAGTGTCCAAATGTGCAAAGCTGATAGAGACCTATCCACAGAGACGCAAGGCTGTAATTGCTGCCAAAGGTGCATCTACTAAATATTGACTCGAAGGGGCTGAATACTTTTACAATCAATTATTTTGTGTTTTATATTTGTAATTAATTTAAATCACTTTGTAGAAATCTGTTTTCACTTTGACATGAAAGACCCTTTTTCTGTTGTCCGATGTCACAAAAGCCAAATTAAATCTGTTGTGATTCAATGCTGTAAAGCAATAAAACATGAAAACTTCCAAAGGGGTGGGCTGAATACTTTTTATAGGCACTGTATATAGAAACTATACAGTAAGACTGACAGCCAATGTGCAAAAGAATACAATTTATGCGAATGAAATAATAAAAATAATAACAATAATAGATAGATAAAATAAATAATGAAAAATACCTCATAGCATTTTATCCCAGGATTCCCGATTAATCCTCCCCATTTTCTCTCCAGTGTAACCACATCCTTCCCATGGTTTGGTGACTACAACTGCACAGTTGTGATATAAGCAATATTTTATAAACCTATAGTATCAGGTAGAGATAGAACATGGACACAGGTCTTTAGGCCAATCAAGTCCATACCAATCACCAATCTCCCATTTTTGACTAATCCTATTTTTTATTTCGCCCCACATGCTCTTCAACTCCCCCCGGATTCTGCCTCTCACCTACACACTAAGGGAAATTTACAGAGTTTACTGGGGTAAAGTGTTACAAAGCATAATTCATTATTTGTTTATTTGTCTATCTATTTAACTTACCAACTGGACATCTTTGGGAGAAAACCGGCACATCGAGAGGAAACCCGTACAGTCGCAAGGAGCATGCGCAAACTCCTTATCCGAGAAACGATGTCCTGGGGTTGGAGAGGGTCCAGAGGAGATTCACGAGAATAATCCCAGGAATGAAAGGCTTAACATATGAAGAGAGTTTGATGGTTCTGGGCCTGTACTTGCTGGAGTTTAGAAGAATAAGGCGGGATCTCATCGAAACCTATCGAATGTTGAAAGGCTTAGATAAAGTCGATATGGAGAGGATGTTTCCTACAGTGGAGGAGCCTAGGACCAGAGGGCACAGACTCAGAATATAAGCATGTCCCTGTAGAACAGAGATGAGGAGGAATTTATTCAGCAAGAAGGTACTGAATCTGTGGAATTTATTGCCACAGAGGGCTGTGGAGGCCGAGTTATCGGGTAGATTTAAAGCAGAAGCAACAGACACAAAATACTGGAGGAGTTCGTCTGGTCAGGCTTCATCGATGGAAATGATTAAACAGTCAACATTTCGGGCAAAGACCTTTCTTCAGGACAGAGAAGGAAGGGGGATAATGCCAGAATAAAAAGGTTGGGGAGGGGAAGGAGGCTAGGTGGAAGGTGGTGGGTGAAGCCAGGTTAGTGGGAAAGACTAAGGGCTGGGGAAGGAATCTGATAGGAGAAGAGAATGTACCATAGGAGAAGTAGAAAGAAGAGGGGTCCCAGGGGAAAGTAATATGCAGGAAAGAAGAGGTAAAAGGTCAGAGTGGGGAATAGAGGAGGGGAGGCGGCAATTTTTTTTACCTGAAGGAGAATCAATACCCATGCCATCAGGTTGGAGGCTATCTGGATGGAATATAAGGTGTTGCTCTCCACTCTGAGGGTGACTTCATCCTGACACATGAGGAGACTGGACCATCACTTCGGAATGGGAATGCAAATCGGAATTAAAATACTTCTCCACCAGGAAATTCACTTGTGGCGGCTGGAGTGGATGTGTTCGACAAAATGGTTCCCCGATTTACAACAGGCCTCACCGATGTAGAGGAGGCTGCATCAGGAGCACAGGACGCAATAGAAGGACCCCAGCGGATTTTCAGGTGAAGTGCTGCCTCACTGAAGGACTGCTTGGGACCCTGAACGGAGGTGTATGGGCAGGTGTGACACTTAGGCCACTTGCAGGGGTAAATGCCGGGAGGGAGATTAGTGGGGAGGGACGAACGGATGAGAGAATCACGGAAGAAGCAATCCCCGCAGAAAGCGGAGAGTGGAGGAGAGGTAAAGATATCCTTAGTGGTAGGATCCCTTTGGAGATGGTGGAAGTTGTGGAGAGTGATGTGTTCGATTTGGAGGGTGATGGGGTGGCAAGTAAGCACAAGAGGAACTCTATTAAGGTGGCAGGAAGATGGGGTGAGCGCGGATGTACTGAAGTGTCCTCTGATGCCAGCAGAAGGGCAGGTGTGCTAACCTGAGTTACACCTGAAAGTACTCGATCCAATTTTGTGATTGGTGTGATTTCACCCAGAATTAATTGCTCCTGTGAATCTTGTTCTGATTATAACTTCTAGGCCATTACTTCTACCTCTCCACAGACTCCAATAACCATCTCCATTTGAGTGAATGTTGGATATTTGTGGCAATTCAAAAGCTGATGGATATCTGAAATAAAAGTGGAACATGATGGAACTGTTCAGCAGGTTGTACATTAAGTCATAAGTGAAGCAACAGAGAAACTGGCCCTTTGGCTCACTGAGTCTGCTCTGATCATCAAGCACTCACTTACTGCAAATCTGTCTGACACTAATGCTAGTTTAGTTTTCCCCCATTCCTGTCAATGTCCTACAAATTTTATCACCTACCTACGCACCCTTGGCAATAGTTGCCAATTAACCAACTGACTTGAAGAGCTTTGGATATGGGAGTGAACTGGTGCACAAAGCACACATGGGGACAGAGGGAGGACATGCAAACTCCGCACAAGTGGCAGCTAAGGTCAGGTTTGATTCCAGATCATTGGCACTGTGAGATGTTAGCAATATCAGCTGCGCCAGTGTGTGAAGAGAAGTAGATTTAACATTTCAGATCATCAAAACTGGGAAAATGAGCAAAATGAGAGTCTTGTGTTAGGTTGCAGAGAAAGTAGGAGGGAATGGACTATCGCTGGGAGGGTGAAGTCAGGATTGTCCAGGTCATCCTAATATTCCTGAACAGTTTGATTAGCAGACTAATAAGAGTAGTTATATATATTCAAGCTTTATCGGAGTTGTTGCTAGAACCAGACACCATCTCAAGAAGTATTGAAATCACCTGAATCACTCTGTCTTCAAAATAGAACTGATATTCCCTTTGTCCTATCCATTTCTCTGCAACTTAGTGCAGACTAGTTTTCCAGTGCTGATGACGCATTTTCCCTGAAATGACATTCATTCCCTTTTCCGACATATTTTTGAATTGGTTCCAAGGTACCAGGGATAAGGGTAGGTTTAGCTGTCAAAAATTGCACAATGGTAAACCTGGAGTTAAGGTTAAATCCTGATAAACTGGTATTTGGCTCACTCATTAGTCTGGAACTTGATCTATAGATCCAGAGCGTAAGCAAGGAGTGTGGTCCCTGATCTGGAGATTCAGACTGAGCTGGGCTCAGGGTCCAGATCTGGAACACCAGGGATGAAGCAGACAAATCAGTTTGTGGGAAGAGTCAGGACCTGGAAAGCTTATCTATTTTCTGCACCCTTTAAGCCCACTGGGTTCACTGGAAATTTTATTATACCTTTGTGTAACAAATAAAAGAAGTGAAATAAGATTATGTTTTGGACAATAATGGGATTAGCATACAATTATCTGGAAAACCTGATAGTCTGCCAGCAGCAGACTGTTTTTGGAGTTTAACTTTAGGTGTGTGCAATGTTAAATTTTGATGGTATGCTGGCGAATACCAGTAAGTTGGAATATTTCAGAGGAATGTTATAATGATGAAGTAACTAACAGATGGCAATGCCATCTGACTTGTTTGGAAGAGCGAACCTTTGCATTTTCCTAATTGGCATTGAAGCACACACCCCGAAGGTAGAATTTTAATTTGCTGATGATGGCAAGATTTTACTTCCAGAGGCATATGAAAATCTTATTACTGGCAATGGCAGTACAATTGCTTCTGTTATGTCTGGTTAGTGAGAGCGGATCTGATCCTACACCTAGTTGACACTTTATTAGGTACCTCCTATACCTCGTAAAGTGGCCGCTGTGTGTAGATTCATGGTATTCTGCTGCTGTAGCCCATCCACTTCAAAATTTGACATGTTGTGCATTCAGAGATGCTGTTCTGCACACCCCTGTTGTAATATGTGGTTACTTGGGTCACTGTTGCCTTCCTGTCAGCTTGAACCAGTCTGCCATTCTCCCTTGACCTCTCTCATTAACAAGGTGCTTTCTCACACACAGCTGCAGCTCACTGAATGTTTTTTCATTTCCTGGGCCAACATTATCTCTGTAAATTCTGGAAAACCCCAAGTGATCAACAGTTTCTGAGATACTCAAAGGACTCCATCTGGCATGAACAAACTTCCCCATTCTGATGTTCGGTGTGAACAACAACTCAACCTGTTGACCATGTCTGTGTGCTTTTATGCACTGAGTTGCTGCTACATGATCGGTAGATTAGATATTTGCATTAACAAGCTGGTGTGCGAGTGCACCTAATAAAGTGGCCACTCCAAGTTTGGACATGCCTGGTTACAAAAATTTGACTTATGCACGATCAAGTCTCTTTCCTTTATACACGGAAATCCACTTGGGCTGTAGGAGTCTGGAAGTCTCTAATCTAAAGAGCCATTGACAACAGTCTGATTGAAAATCCTAAAACTGAGATTGCAAGATGTTTGTGAGTTTGAGATGTTATGAGTCATATGTCTGGAAATTTAGTTATGCTATATAGTAGCTCCATATAGTAACTTCAGTACATTGTTCTCTGCCTTTGAGTGCATTCTGTTGAAATTCTCTCATCCTGTTTATTGGAGACAAGTTAGATCTTGGGAAAGCAAATGAATTTATGATTCAAAACAGCAATGTCCTAGTTGGATAACAGTACTGGCTCGAGGGGCTGAATAGTCCACTTCTCCTCCTTTGTCCCAGTACGACTAACCTTTGTCTAAAAAATAAGCTTTTTGTGTCAAGTGGAATCAAGTTATCTGACATATTACATATACTTAGGATCATAGATATAAGCCCCTTCTAAAGAGATGCTAACTGGTTGATGTGTACGTTCTAATTAGATGAACAAGCTTCAGGTGTATACATTGAGAACTGTATGAAGGAGATACTGTAAAGTATAAAACTACATTTGGGTGGCAAAATGTACAAAATAATTAATTGTTTTAAAATTATGACATGAATAACTGCATATGCATGGCACATGAAATTTCTGTACAGCGTGTGCCACTTTGTCATTTAGGACTATAGTTCCATTGTCCTGGCTACACAAGAAAAAATAGCAATGACTGTACTATACCAGTGATCCTACCCTCCCTGGCACTCTAATCGACTTTTATGCCACACTTCGAGGCATGCAACACAACACCACCCCCTTCCCAGGTGAACAGTGACTGTCTGCAACAGCAGCAGATGTGAGAACGACTCTGCAGAGAGTCAATCCCTGTAAAGCATCAGGCTAGACAACAACCCAGACCGAGTACTCAAGCTCACTGATGTCTTCACGGATAACTTCAACACTTCACTAATCTGGGCTGCTATCCCCACAGGCTTCAAGTCAGCCACCCATCATTCCTGTACCAAAGAACTCTACACCTCCAGAAATAAACTTCTATCAGCCATAGCACTGATGCCAATCATCATGAAGTGCTTTGAACGGCTGGAAATGACACATATTAAAAACGCCATTCCTGCCACATTGGATACTCACCAATGTGTTTGCTGAAAGAAGCTCACAATGACAGATGCCATAGCATGTAACTGGGCCTAACACACATCGAAATAAGGAAACTTATGTCAGAATGATGATTCTGGATTTCAGTTCGGCATTCAACACTATTGTCCGACCGAGCTTGGTGAAAAAACTCCTACCCCTCGGTCTAAGTACACCACTGTGCTACTAGGATTGGACTTCCTGACCAACAGACTTCAGATACTGAGGATGCACAACACCTTCTCCCTCCTCATCACCCGCAAAATGGTTCCCCCCCCACCCCCCAGGGACGTGTGCTGAGCCCATTGCTATACACCCTGCTGACACATGACTGCACGGCCAAACATCTGAGTAATCATGGTTCACTGGTGACATGACAGTGGTGGAGCTCAGCACTGACAATGATGAAACGGCAGGCAGAGAGGAGTTGAAAGAGCCTGAGCCCTGCTGCCGGGTAACTAACCTCTTACTCAGTATCAACAAGACAAAGGAGATGGTTATCGACTTCAGGATCACTTGTACCACTCACACAGCTCTTTACATCGGTGGCACTGCAGTGGAAATTGTCATCAGTTTCAAACTCCTGGGAGCGCAAAACTTGCACAACCTCTCATGATCCCAAGACATATTGCACACAGTCAGGAAAGCTCACCAACAGCTCTACTTTCCGAGGAGGCTGTAGGAGCTGGACTGTGCACATTTATTCTCACCTCATTCTACAGAGAGCATCCTAACAAGTTGGATCACTGCATGGCATGGAAACTGCACAGCGATGGACAGGTCAGAGCTGCCCGGAGCATCACTGACACCAACCTACCAGCATCAAGAGCATATAAAGGGAAAGGTGCCAGAAAAGGGTGAGCACCGTCATGAAGGATCCCAACTACCCTGCTCCTGGACTGTTTGTCCCACTCCCATCAGGGTAGCGTCTATGCTAGGACCACCAGACTCAAAAACAATTATTTTCCCCAAGTAGTAGAGCTGATCAACATCTCCATAGCCCCAACCATCACTACTTTGTCATTTCCTGTCAGTCACCGTATGTACAGACACTCCTGTGCCTAGCGTCACTTTATGGATGTACAATCAATCTATGCATATAAGTTGTCTTACGTATTTATATTAATTATGTCTTTAAAAATATTATTATGTTCTTTATCTTTTTTGTGCTGTATCAGATCTGGAGCAACAATAAATTCATTCTCCCTTACACTTGCATACTGGAAATGACACTTGGAAAAAAACAATCTTGTTTCTTGAATCTTACCAACAGTTTGAGTGGTCAGTTTCAAGTTCAAGTTTATAGTTAGTCAATGCACACATGTATAATGCCAAATGGAACATGGTTCCTGTGGACCAAGGTGTACAACACAGAACATCTAATGAACCTGAGAAAGTCTGCAGATACCGGAAATCCAGAACGACACACAGAAAATGCTGGAGGAACTCAGCACCTATGGAAATGAATAAACAGTCGATGTTTTGGCCGAGACCCTTCTTCAGTTGCATGTACTTCTTATAGTACATATAACTCACAACACATAAAGTAATACTACCACAAATAAATTAAGAAACAACATATTTTCCAGAAGATTGACATTTAGCATAAGCTGCATTTAGGCACGTCTGAAATTAAACAGTATAATGCCATGGGCACTTCATAAGTGACATAACCTCGGTGCTGGCACAGAGTTCAGTAGTCTTATGGTCTGGAGAATGAAGCTGTTTCCCAGCCTAACATTCCTTGTCCTAATACAGGGGTGCTGCCTGCCTGAAGGTAGTAGGGGTTGGGTCAAAGAGGTTGTTGGATGGGAGGGATCCTTGATAATCCCTGAGTACACAAGGCTCCTGATAAATGTCTCAGATGGGCAGAAGAGACCCCAATGAGCCTCTTAGCAGTCCTCATAATCCTTTTAGGATCTTGCTGTAAATGTTCAGATGTAATGTTTACTGAAAATAATTTTTTTTTTTGTTTAAACCAAAGCACCATACAACAAAATCTGAGAAATAACACAAGACACCAGCAAATGGATGATAATCTTGAAATATATAAAGCAGAGGTTTTACTTTCAGTCCTTTGGCACAAGAAACACCACTGCAGACCTCCCAGCAACTGCCTGAGAAGCAGGCTCAGAAAAGCCCGCAGTTTACACGAACTGGTAGAAACCTGAATGAGATTCAGTGGTTTTGCAGCCAGGAATTTCACTGGAAATTTCAGGGTTCATTTTGATTAATGTTATCCAGCTGAAGGCTTGGTATCTTCAAATCAAAATATTAGCCGCATTCATGTGCATTGCAAAATTTAAAGAAAAGCTATCTACTGATCAGATAAAGCACGACTTGTGGAAGTATAAAGACTGTTCGTGCATTCTTTGCTTTTACATGACAGGTCTATTTGAATAGATAATCATGATTCAAAATGCCTTCCTTTATCTGCCTTTGTTATTGCATGTGGGCAGTATTGATCATTGGGTATCTCAAAGGATAAGGAGGATCGAATGAAAAGAATGCTGAGATGGGCATGCTCCACTGGAAAAATCTGAAAACAGCCATTAAACTGTGCATATTTCTGCATTATGCTCTGCTACTTTTTCAGTGTTGTGGTGAGTAATGCAACCTAATCCCCTTCTTGTTTGTCTTTGTCGTGTGGCTGAATGCACGACCCAAAGAGAGTAGCATTAAACAAGTTTTTTATATATCAGAAAAAAATACCATTGGCAGGGTTATCATACGTATGCAATAGTTATTTTTATAATAAAATATATTTATTAAGTTGAATGCAATGTATAAACATAAATTGAGAAGACTCTTATGCTGCGTTTGCATTTTTGTTCAAAAATGGTAAAAAAAAATCTAGTTTGTGAGACAGCTAACCATATCCGTTCAAAAACAGAAGAGAATCAGCAGATGCTGGAAATCCAGAGCAACACACATAAAATGGTGGAGGATCTGAGCAGATTAGGCAGCATGTATGGAGAGGAATGAACAGCTTAGATCAACCTATTTGTTTCAAGTTCAAGTCCAAGTTATTGTCATTAAGCCATACACATGTATACAGCTTTACATGTTCTTTAGGGACCAAGGTGAAAAACACAGTACATATACAGTCCCTAAAAAAAGTATTCATCCCCCCCCCCCGGAAGTTTTTGTGTTTTACTGTTTTACAACATTGAATCACAGTGGATTTAATTTGGTGTTTTTGACACTGATCAAGAGAACAAAGACTCTTCTGTGTCAAAGTGAAACAGATTTCTACAAAGTGATCTAAATTAATTATAAATATAAAACACAAAATAATCAATTGTGTGAATATTCACCCCCTTCAAGTCGGTATTTAGTAGGTACACCTTTGGAAGCAATTATAGCCCTGAGTCTGTGTGTATAGGTCTTTATCAGCTTTGCAATTTTTACCATTCTTCTTTACAAAACTGCTCAAGCTTTGTCAGATTGCATGGGGATTGTGAGTGAACAGCCCTTTTCAAGTCCAGCCACAAATTCTCAATTGGATTGAAGTCTGCATTCTGACTTGGCCACTCCAGGACATTAACTTTGCTATTTTTAAGCCACTCCTGTGTAGGTTTGGCTTTATGTATGGGGTCATTGACTTGCTGGAAAACAAATCTGTCCCAAGGATTTCCTCCAGCCTTTCCCTGTATTTTGATGCATTCATCTTACCCTCTACCTTCACAAGCTTTCTAGGGCCTGCTGCAGTGAAGCATCCCCACAGCATGATGCAGCCAAGCTTCACGGTAGGGATGGTGTGTTTTCAATGATGTGTGGTGTTTGGCTTATGCCAAATATAGCTTTTTGCTGTTGGCCAAAAAGCTAAATTTTGGTTTCATTAGACCATAAAACCTTCTTCCAGCTGATTTCAGGGTCTCCCACATGCCTACTGGCAAACTCTAGCCGAGATTTCATAACAGAGACCTCGAGGAGCAGATAGGGAGGCAGATTCTAGAAAGGAGTAACAATAACAGGGTTGTCATGGTGGGAGATTTAAATTTCCCAAATATCAATTGGCATGTCCCTAGAGTGAGGAGTTTAGATGGGGTGGAGTTTGTTAGGTGTGCTCAAGAAGGTTTCTTGACACAATATGTAAATAAGCCTACAAGAGTAGAGGCTGTACTTGATCTGGTATTGGAAAATTAATCTGCTCAGGTGTCAGATCTCTCAGTGGGAGAGCATTTTAGAGATCGTGATAACAATTCTATCTCTTTTACCGTAACATTGGAGAGGGATAGTAACAGACAAGTTAGGAAAGCATTTAATTGGAGTAAGGGGAAATATATGTCATGGTCCAGTCCGTAAAGTCCGCATTCCCATTCACAGTCCAGTCCATCGATCCGTATTCCAGGTTTTCCGGTCTTCCCTTATCCTGTTGTGTGCCTTAATTGAGGCACATGATTCTGATTTTGGGCTGGCTACATAAATAGCTCCTGGGTTCAGCTTCAGTTGCTGGCCTGTTCCCTTCCCTTTCCTCCTGTAATCAGTGTCTGGAGCCTTGGCTGCGACCTTGTCAAGTTCAACCACCCTGCTGTGTCAAGGTAAGGAACTGTCTATCATTGTTTGGAACTGTCTCTTTGTGTCCTCGCCTTCGCTAGGTAGGTCTGCCCATTTGCCATTACCTTGTGTTGGGAACCATCTCTGTGTCCATGCCTTCGCTAGGTAGGTCTGGCTGTTTGCCGCTACCTTGTGTTGGGAACCGTCTCTTTATGCCCTCGCCTCCGCTGGGTAGGTCCGGCTGTTTGCTGCTATCTTGAGTGGAGATCTGTCTCTCAGTGTTCTGTGTATGAATCCTGGCCCTACATCCTGCTCCCTAAGAGGGGTCCTGACTCTGTGTTGAGCCCCGGCCCCAAGTCCTGTTCCCAAGGAGGGGTCCTGGCTCTGTGTTCCTGGTCTCTCACGACCAAGGCTCTGTGTTCCTGGTCTCTCACGACCAAGGCTCTGTGTTCCTGGTCTCTCACGACCAAGGCTCTGTGTTCCTGGTCTCTCACGACCAAGGCTCTGTGTTCCTGGTCTCTCACGACCAAGGCTCTGTGTTCCTGGTCTCTCACGACCAAGGCTCTGTGTTCCTGGTCTCTCACGACCAAGGCTCTGTGTTCCTGGTCTCTCATGATCAAGGCTCTGCGTTCCTGTTCCTATCGTCCCAAGTCCAAGGCTCGGCTGTTCCTGAGTACCAAGTATCCTGCCATTTACTTTGTACTCTGCCTTGGAGTTTGTCCTTCCAAAGTGTACCACCTCACGCTTCTCCGGGTTGAACTCCATCTGCCACTTCTCAGCCAACTTCTGCATCCTATCAATGTCTCTCTGCAATCTTCGACAATCCTCTACACTATCTACAACACCACCAACCTCTGTGTCATCTGCAAACTTGCCAACCCACCTTTTTACCCCCACATCCAGGTCGTTAATAAAAATCACAAAAAAGTAGAGGTCCCAGAACCAATTCTTGTGGGAGACCACTTGTCACAATCCTCCAATCCGAATGTACTCCCTCCACCATGACCCTCTGCTTTCTGCAGGCAAGCCAGTTCTGAATCCACCTGGCCAAACTTTCCTGGATCCCATGCCTTCTGACTTCCTGAATAAGCCCACCGTGTAGTACAAGGAGCTTAGGAAAATAGAGGGCTATGGGTAACCCTCGGTAATTTCTCAGGTAAGGACATGTTCGGCACAGCTTTGTGGGCCAAAGGGCCTGTATTGTGCTGAAGGTTTTCTATGTTTCTATGATTTCATGTGATTTTTTTTTTCAACAGTGGCTTTCTCTTTGCCTCTTTCCCATGAAGCTGCACCTGAAGCACCTGGGCAACAGGTGTTGTGTGTATAATCTCTCCCATCTCAGCCACTGAAGCTTGTAATTCATCCAGATGTCTCTCGGTGACCTTCCTCACTAGTGCACCCTCTTGCATTGTCACTCAGTTTCTGAGGACGGCTTGCCATTAGCAGATTTACAGCTCTGCCATATTCTTTTCATTTCTTGATGATTAACCTAACTGTACTCCAAGGGATATTCAGTGACCTGGAAATTTTCTTGCATCCATCCTCTGACTTGTGCTTTTAATAAGCTTTTCACAGATTTATTTGGAGTGTTCTTTTGTCTTCATGGTGTAGTTTTTGCCAGGATACTACATTCAGTTGAAATATCTTGACTGCACACAGGTCTCCAAAAACAGATCTCCATTTAATTAATTATCTGACTTCTAAAACGTATTGGCTGCATCACGGATGGTTTGATGTGTTATCTTAAAGGGTGTGAATACTTATGCCAATCAATTATTTCGTATTTTATATTTCTAATTAATTTAGATCACTTCATAGAGATCTGTTTTCACTTTGATACGAAAGAGACTTCTTCTGTTGATCAGTGTCAGAAAAGCCAAATTAAATCCACTGTGATTCAATGTTGTAAAACAATAAAACATGAAAACTTCCAAGGGTGGAAGAATACTTTTTATAGGCAATGTATAACATACAACACATAAAAATTATTACCACAATATTAACACATTAGAAAGTATTGTGTAGATGTACAAGTTGACATAAAGTGCATATACAACATATAGTTGCTACTGTTGCTGTCATAAATAATGTGTACTGTATGGTAGCAGGGTGTTCTGAAGTCTCGCAGCCTGGGGGGAAATAAAGCTGTTACCCAGCCTAACAGCCCTTGTTCTTATACTGTGGTACCTTCTGCCTGATGGCAGGAGATCAAGGAGATTGTGGGGCAGATGAGACGGGTCTTGACCATGTAGAGGGCTCTGTGAACATAGCACTTCTGGTATATAGTATGTCCCTAGATGGGGAGGGGGAGGTGGAAGAGAGAGACCCCAGTGATTCTCTCAGCAATCCTCTTCATCTGTTGCAGGGTCTTCTGGTCAAATACCTTGCAATTCCCATACCGGACAGTGATTAAGACGCACTCAATGGTGTTCTGGTAGAATGTGGTTAGAATGGGGTGTGGGGAGTCTCACTCGTCTCAATCTCCTCAAGTAGTGGAGGAGTTGCTGTGCTTTCTTGACTAAAGAGGTAGTGTTGAGTGATCAGGTGAGATTGTCCATGATGGGCACTTCAAGAAACTTGGTGCTGCAGACTTCCCCAGTGGAGGAGGTGTTGATGTGCAGTGGTCAGTCTGCAACTTCCTGAAGTCCTCAATCATCTCACTGGTCTTGTCCACATTGAGACTCAAGCTGATGAGTTTGCACTGGTGCCCATGAGCCGCTCTGTCTTCTCTCTGTATGCCGAATCATAATTGTTGCTGATGAGGCCAGCCACTGGTGATTAGTTAAAGATGTTGCTGCCAGCACGTTCTGTCTGAGGCCTCTCCGGAAGTCCAAGATCCAGTTACAGAGCGACAAAAAGGACAGTTTACCCACCAGCTTCTGAGGAATGCCCAAGTGAAATTGATGAACTGTATTCCGACGTAGGAGACATCATCCTCCAGGCAGGACAGGACTGAGTAGAGGGCTGAGGCTGTTGCATCACTGGTTGCTCTGATTTGGGCGATGTGCAAACTGGTAGGGTTTGCAATGGCGTGGGAAGGCAAATTTTCATGCAACATTTGAACATAACCAGTTGAATTTACAGGATAAGGTTGAGACCTAGAAAGATTGATATTTTCCTGCATCATCCAGTAACACAAATTCTATTATCAGCTCTCGTCAAAGGTAAACACTTGGTCGTGGGAATTCACTTTTGCTACTGTTTTCTCAAATCAATGCTTCTAGCAACGTATAAAAAAGACAAGAATATCTTTACCTCCATTCATATGATTTAAAAAAATTACACCTTGGAAAGAATTTTTGAAGTGTCACGAATAATCCCATTTCCTGGTGATGGAACAACTACTATGGAATTCCAAGGAATCATCATGGTAGGAGCTGTTGGGTTGTGCTGGAGAATTATCCATGTATTTCAGTGGTGTCTAAGTTTCATCCAGTATTAATACCCCACACAGAAATGCACCAGCTAGCTGTTGATTTAGGGTGTTTGCACACAGAGTACACTGTTCACTCTTGCATTTTGGAATGTGATTTAATGCTGATAAGGTTAGTAGTCATCTTCACACCCTAGGCTGAGGCTATCTGGGGTATATCCTCAAAAATACTTTTCAGAGGTTTGTGATTGGTGAGAATCATAAAGTTCCATCCATACACGTGGAATTTTATTACCTCATAGATAACCACTAAATTTCCTATGTAGAACCCTTGGCCTCCAAAAGAAATGTTGATGCAAAACAGGTTGATTACTTATTTCCATTCTCCACAAATTAGTCAAGTTACACCAGTGTCATGAGGTAATGCATCACCTGACAACAGAAACGCCTTTGCTGGCTCGGAATGAACTGCCTACTCAGCAGCAACAGCTTCGTCTCCTGAAATACAGCTTCTTTCCTTGCCCACTTCTATGTTGTCTTGTGAATTAGCAATTCATCTCCAGGTTAAGAGTAAAAGATTAAATATTTAAGGGGAATATGAGGGAGGACTTCTTCACTCAGGGGGTGGTGAAAATGTGGAAAGAGTTGCCCGTGGAATTGGTGGATGCAGCTTTTTCAATGTTTAAGGAAAGTTTGGGTAAGTGTATGGATGGGAGGGCTATGGAGGACTATGGTCCTGGTACATTTCAATGGGACTAGGCAGAATAATAGTCTGGCATGGACTAGATGGATTGAATGGCCTATTTCAATGCTGTAGCACTCTCTGACTCTAAGGCAAGAACCATTTACAGTATTTGAGGGGTTTCAAGTAAGCCTGTTAGATGGACTAGGTACATCCAACACAACCTAGAACTTTTCTGCAGCTGGTGGAGTCCTTCAATATAACAAACGTGAATCAGTTCTGAGGAAACAAAAACATACTTGTCTTCCATTTTCAGCTGCACAGTACCATCTGGCCAATGTCATTTACTCTCTCCTCGCACATCACTAATACTGTGCATTCTCTTCATTACCTTTTGATCATTGGAAAGATTCAATGGGCGTGTGACATGAAGACTGCACTATGAAGCAGTCATCTAGGTGAACACTTTATTTATCTGATCCTCCCAGTCCATCATAGGCGAAGCACTCCCCGTCATTGAACACATTTACATGGAGCGCTGCTACAGAAAAGCAATGTCCATCATCAACGACTCTCACTATCCAGGCCATACACTCTTCTCCCCACTACTATGAGGCAGGAGCTACAGAACTCTTCGGTCCCACATCACCAGGTTCAGAAACAGTTATTACCCTACAGCTGACAGTCTTCTGAACCAGCAGAGATAACTTCAATCACCACAACTCTGAACTGATTCTATGACCTACAGACTCATCTTAAACTTCCAGTTTAAGATGGCGCTGGTCAACCTCAGCGACTACTGGCTGACGAAAACAAGAAAAACAGCTAAATACTTTGATAATCATACTTTTTCTGGCAAATGATCATCACAAGTAATTGGCTGTAACTTCCCTTTGCTCTCGGAGGCAATTTGATGTGGCAGAACCAAGACAAGGTGAGGCAGCAGGCCCATTGCGGAGAGCGAGGAAGACCCAGGTTCAATCATGTTAAGCGCCATGCTGAATTGGAGAGGTTGGTTACAGGCCAAATTGACACAACTCTGTCCAAGCCCCAGGGCCTATCGAGGTGACTGAACTCAATATTTGGATGGAGATTCAGGCATCGGGCCAGATTGGAAAAAGTCAAGGTGTCAGAGCACGAGGCGAGGGACGGGCGGTTCAGATCTCTGCTCAACAACTCAGCTCTGCGCTGAACTATGTTGGACTATGGGACTTTCTTTGCGGACTTCAGTTCAGAACGCTATTTGCAGTTATTGTTTGCATGTGTTTTTTTTCTCTGCACATTATGCCTTTTTTAAATATAGGTTCTTTTGGGTTTCTTTGTTTCATGGCCGCCTGTTAGGAGATGAATCTTAGGGTTGTATAATGTATATATACTCTGATAATAAATGTACTTTGAGCTTTGAAGGACAATTTTCTCAGATACACACAGAAAATGTTGTAGAAACTCAGCAGGTCATGCAGCGCTGATGGAAAGGAATAAGCGATTGATGTTTTGGGCCAAGGCCCTTCATTTGGATGTTACTATTATGGGAGTTTGGAGGATTTCGTAGAGCAGAAAGGTGGGGAGTGATTCAGGAAGAGGGAGGACTGAGGGTGTGTGGGATAAAGGAGAGGATAAGTGAGGTGGTGGAGGAGGAGGAAATTGAGGGAAAGCCAATGGGTAAAGTCACTTGTACCTCAGCCCATTTGTATATATATTGGTCCTTCATGTTAAGGACAATCACATTGGAATTCAATTCACGGTCCACACTTGGGCCAAGGCTCTGATGCTGTGTAGAGTCACAGCGAAACCCCAACTGTGCATCAAAGTGTTGGTTATTAGTGGATAAGTGGCACTGAATAATACCTTACCGTCCACACTCAGGGGCCTCTTTATAAAGTACAGCTGTACACCTACTTGTTAATGCAATTGTCTTATCAGACAATCATGTAGCAGCAACTGAGTGCATAAAATCACGCAAACACGGTCGAGAGGTTCAGTTGTTGTTCAGACAAATATCAGAATAGAGAAGAAATGTGATTTAAGTGACTTTGACTGTGGAATGATTGTTGGTGCCAGATGAGGGGTGATTTGATTATCTCAGAAACTGCTGATCTCCTGGCATTTTCTTGCACGACAGTATTTAGAGTTTACAGAGAATGGTGCAAAAAACAGAAATGCGTTCAGTGAGCAGCAGTTCTGTGGGCCAAGGCACTTTGTTAATGAGAGAGGTCAGAGGAGAGTGGACAGACTGATTCAAGCTGACAGGAAGGCGACAGTAACTCAAATAACCAAATGTAGCATCATTGAAGAGCATCTCAAAATGCACAATATGTCATTTCTTGAAGTGGATGCACTACAGCAGCAGAAGATCATGAACATACACTTACTTTCTGTACCTAATAAAGTAGCCACTGAGTGTATAAATTTGCTGATGAAATGGTCCTAGTAAAAATGTGGTAGATGTGCAAAAATGTTGGCATGGCACGGTGTGTCAAAAGACCCAGTTCTGTGCTCTATGATCCTATGACTTTGCTGAGAGTAGACACTAGGTGGTTAATAGCTAGAAAAGATTCGTTTTGCACTTTGTGGATACGACCTTTCTAGAAAACACATGACAAAGTCACAAAACACACCACAGAACTGGGCAATTTTCCACATGGTTGGGTGTTGCAACTATACTGGAAAACCGTGATTGAATCAGAATGGTTTTTACTGCAATCTGCAAGTTTCATGTTTGTCATTACTGATGGCAACTTTAAAAAATAAATTCCGAATCATTAACTTAAATTCCACAGCTGCTGTGGCAGGATTCAAAGCCACGTTTGTTATGATTAGTTTACACTTTATCCTACTAGCCTCCAAGAGGACCACAGCATTGTCGTAGGGTTTGGAGACTTGTGTGCCTCAATGACTTGAGAGCTGTATTGGCTGGAGTCGGGGCTTTATGCTTTGGCTCTTGGTAGGGTCACCCATGCCAAACGGGTCAAAGTGTAGAGGACAGACTAAGAGTGGTCCACCGCTCCTCCAGGTTCAGGGGTGCAGCTCAGGGCTATCAACCCTGACTGGTCAAACAAAATTGTTACGGAAACAACAATGAAGAATCCTTCTACATCTGAGCACAACAGTATTCCTGAGTCTCCACCTGGGACCTGCATGACTGACAGCAGGGAAAACTGGGAGGAAGCTACTGGAGACCCCTGAAGGAACCCTGAACACTACCAGTGATAGAGGACCTTCATTGCTACCCTAATTGCCAGCAGTCAGTGAGTTATCCTACTAGGGTGGAAACCTAACTATTCCATTATTCGAACTTAAAGATAAATTTGTTATCAAGGTACATGTATGTTACCATACACAACTGCGATACAAATGGAAGCAGGTCTCTTGGCCTTGTGTATCCAACAAATGTGTTGGCTGATCTTTGACCTCTGCCTCACTTCCCTGCTCCAACTCCATATTCCCTGCTTTCTATCATTTCAGAAAAAAAATCTATTGATCTCTATCTTGAATGTACTTGGCAATTGAGCCTCCACAACTACCCAAGGAAAAGAATTCCATAAACTCACTACCCCCTCTGAGTGAAGAATTATCTTCTCATCGTTCTCCTCAATGGCTTACCACTTACACTCAGTGGGCACTTTGTTTGGTACACCTGCTCGTTAATGCAGATATCTTAGCAGTCAATTAGGTGGCAGCAACTCGATGCATAAAAGCATGCAGGCATGGTCAAGAGGTTCATCTGTTGTTCAGACCAAACATCAGAATAGAGAGGAAATGTGACCTCAGTGACTTTGTTGGCTGCAGATGGGCATGCTTTGAGGATCTCAGAAACAGAGGATCTCTTGGGATCTTCATGCTCAACAGTCTCTGGAATTCCCAGAGAATGATGTGGAAAACAAAAAACATTCAGTGAGTAGCAGTTCTATAGGGGAAAACGGTTTGTTAATGAGAGAGGTCAGAGGAGAATGGCCAGGATAGGCTGCAGCAGTAGAAGACCACGAACATACACTAGGTGTAGTTTGAGACTGGGATATATGGTTGTAGGCAGCCCAGCCAAGAGAAATGTCAATTCTGCATTAAACCTTTTCAAACCCCATAAGCATTTTATATGTTTCAATGAGATTATCTTTCATTCCTCTAAACTCCAGAGAGCGTAGGCCCAGTCTGTTTACCTTTTGTCATATGTCAAATGAATCAACCGGGTGAACCTGTATTACACTCCCTCTATTACATTTACCCTCCCCTATGTAGGGATAACAAATCTATGCACAAAATTCCAGATGTGCTGTCACCAGGATCCTCTCTAATTGAAGCAAGGCATTGGTCATTTGGCCGTTTGTGCCTGCTCTTTCATTCAGCAAGATATCATCTGATCTTTAACATCATCTGTTGTCAAATCCTTTGCAGCACGGCCAATGCACAAACTGCCTTTGGAATTGCTTGATTCACCCGCAAATTACTTTAAATAACTTGCGTACCAGGACAGTCAGGTTCTGCTTAACTTCTGTTGAATCCTGCTGACTATTCGAACTTAACAATAAATTTGTTATCAAGGTCCATATATGTTACCATACACAACTGAGATTAATTTTCTTATGGGCAATCACAGTAAATAAAAGAAACACAATACAATCAATGAAAAACCTCACCCACTGGGGAGGACAACAACCAATTAACCAACCAACTTTGGACATCTTTGGACTGTGGGAGAAAATCAGAGGAAGCCCACGCGGTCATGGGGAGAACGTGCAAACTCCTTACAGGCAGTGGCGAGAATTGAACCTGTGTCACTGGTACTGTAAAGCCTTGTGCTAACCACTATGCTACTGTGCTGTATTATTAAGTGTTACACGCACAAAGAACAAACAGAGAAAAATGAGCTGAGAGAACAAAGGAAGGAGCAAAGGGCAAGTAGATGTGGTGCTTCATACTCAGACTAGAGATCACCAAAGATTTCAGTGATAACAATTAACCTATAAAACAGCCAGATTCAAGTGGCATGACACATGCTACAGAAAGCTAAGAAGTTTGTGGAAAAATACAGAAGCAACTGTACCATAATTATAGGAAATTCACTGAACCTAATTAAGAGATCGCTCAAGTGTATGTTCATGGTCTTCTGCTCCTGTAGCACATCCACTTCAAGGTTCAAAATGTGCATTCAGAGATGCTTTTCTGCACACCAGTAATGTAACACGTGATTATTTGAGTTACTGTCGCATTCCTGTCATTCTCCTTTGACCTCTCTCATTAACAGTGTTTTTGCCTGCAGAACTGCTGCTCATTGGATGTTTTTTGTTCATCACACAATTCTCTTTAAACTCTAGAGAATGTTGTGTGTGAAAACCCCAGGCGACCAGCAGCTCCTGGATCCTCAACTACACCCCCACCCCACCACCCTTTCTGGCACTGACAATCATTCCACAGTCAAAGTCACTTAGATCACATTTCTTCCTCATTCTGATATTTGGTCTGAGCAACAACTGAACCTCTTGACCATGTCTGCATGCTTTTATGCATTGAGTTGCTACACATAATTGGCTGAATAGGTGAGCACTGAAAATTGCAAGCAAGTTTAGAAAGGTTAAACTATGGTTCCGGTGACATCATCGTTCAGAATGGCAGCTTAAATCAATAGCTCCTCTGGAAAAACGCATATTTTGCCCCGTTAATCCATCAAATACAAGATCTTTTGAAAATATCTGAATTGATAAGGGGGAGCAAGAATAGGGAAAAAGAATGGAGATTAAAAAAGCATCACTGCGGAGCCTATGGAAGAGAGAGGTGCAGTGCGTGGCTCTCCTACACGTGCGCGTGGCGGCGAGGCTGACGCTGGGCCTCGTGCAGGCGAAGCGGCAAATATGATAAAGATTCTGGAAGAGATAAGGGAAGTCCAAAAAGATAGAAAACAGCAACTCAATGATATAAAGTCAGAGCTCGCCAATGTCAATCAGAAAATAGTGGTGGCAGAGACTCGAATTGAGAAGGTGGAAGATCGCGTGGAAAACGTGGAATAGATACTAAGTAAGATGATAAAAATACTAAATCAACAGGAAAGTAAATTGCTTGACCAGGAGGGAAGATCGCAACGGAAAAAATAGCAGGATTTATAATGTTCCCGAAGGGGCGGAGGGATTTGTCGATAATGGACTTTGTAGACAAGCTGCTGCAGGAAGCACTGGAGATTCTCCCAACTCTGGAGATTGAAACTGAGAGGATGCATCGCTCGCTCGTCCCGCGGCCCTCCAGAAAATAAGCCGCGTTCAATAGTACTTAAATTTCTTTGATTCAAGAGCAAGGCAGAGATTCTACGAAGGGCCTGGGGTAAGAAGAGGGTTTTTTGGAACAGGAAATTAATATACTTTGATCATGATTACCCCCCGACGGTCGTACAGAAACGGAAGGAGTATTCTGAAGCGAAACGAATATTAAAGCAAGAAAAGATTAAATTCCAAACCCCGTACCCTGCTAAACTGAGGGTATTTTACCAAGAAGGGATACAGCTATATCAGACAAGAGGCGACTACAGACATGAACAACAGAGGACTGCCCATTAGCGTGGTCAAACCAAGGGAAAGTCTGGCTGAGCAGTTATCCTGAACTGCTTGGGAAATAGTAAGAGAACTGAGAAAGCAGGGGACGGGAACAGGACGAGAGAAGGATATTAGGAAGAGACTGTCAGTTCTCCGAGGGCAGCCCTCACCTCCTCCAGAAGAGCCACAAGGTTTGGCTAACTTTAAAACTGCTGATAAACTAAATGGAAGCAAAAATAGACAGTGATATACCTATCTCAAGAAATAGGTATTATAATGTGGATTTTATATTACTCAATTTTTAAAAATTTATTTATTCATTCCTTTCTCCCCACCCAAATGAGAATATATACATGGGAGGAATACACAGAGAAATCATTTCTGTGTAATGGACATAGTTTTTTTTTTACTTACTTTTATAGGTACCGCAGCCCTCCACCCACAGGTAGGAGGGGCTATCCCCCACAGCTAGACTTTTCTTCTAGCCCAACCCAGGGTCATCTAGAGACCCCAGTCTTTGAATCACACCTTGGTCACCTTCTTTATTATTCACATTTCTTGGGTCTTATTTGTTCAGGGAGTAGATCGATTAAGTTATATTCTGCAAATTTCAGTGATATACTAACAGATAAATACACATGGCTAAGGACAAAGTAAAATTCATTTCTTTTAATGTCAACGGGCTGTTGAATCCAGTCAAGCACAGTAAAATTCTATCAAGAATGAAAAAAGAACAAGCCCATGTAGTATATTTACAGGAAACTCACTTAAATGACAATGAACATGGAAAATTAAGGAGAATGGGCTTCTCTAATTTGTTTTTCTCCTCAGATAAATCAGGACATAGAAGAGGAATTGCTATTCTCATCTCAAGCAAGCTAAATTTTTTAAAAGTATTTGAAATGGGAGATAAGGAGGGCAGATACATTCTGGTAAGGGGGAATATAGTTGGAAATCCAGTTACTTTATTGAATATATACACACCTCTAGGAAGTGATATTAGTTTCTTCCAGCAAATTACTAATATTATGGTAACGGAAACAGTAGGTCTCTTGATATGTGGGGGAGACTTAAATTTACAATTACAACCAAAGTTAGACTCTTCCAATAGAAAAACTATGAAACAAAGTCCTTACATAAGGAAGTTACCACTCTTTTTGAGGATATTGGGCTAATTGATATATGGAGGGACCTTATCCCTGACAGAAGGAATTACACTCATTATTCTGCCCCCCAATCTGTATATACAAGAATAGACTATTTCATAACATCTGGAAAAGATAGAGACAAAATAATCACCTGTGGAATTGAGACAATAGATGTAAGTGACCATGCACCTATATATTTATCTGTTGATTTTGACCTACAATCAAAGAATACTATTTGGAAACTAAATTCAAGTCTACTCAATGATCCTTATTTTATGGAACAAATTAAAAAAGAAGTTGGTCTTTACTTAGAATTCAATGATAATGGAGAGGTTTCACCTCCCATTCTATGGGATACTCTGAAGGCTGTCTTAAGAGGAAAAATTATAGCGATATCTTCATATAAGAAAAAAATAAGGAAGAGAACATTAGAGGAATTACAAAATAAGCTGAAGGAACTAGAAAAAAAACACAAATTGAGTTTGGCACAGGATACACTAAGGAGATTTTTTTAAAAAATGAGGAATGAAATAGTTTGGCTACACAAGAAATTAGAAAAAATGTAATTTTTCTGAAATAGAGACACTATGAAAGTGGATCTAAATCTATGAAAATACTGGCGTGGAAACTGAAAGAAAAGATGGCAGAAAATACAATTCATAAAATAAGGGATCCAAAAACAAAAGTGATAAAAAATAAGCTAAGTGAAATTCAAGAAGCTTTTGAAATGTTTTACAAAACTCTATATTCCAAAGTTCCAGGGGGAAGCATTACCCAAATTGACACTTTCCTGGATTCTTTAGAGTTACCCACTTTAAGTGAAGAACAAAATAGAATGATGTCTGCCGACGTAACTGAAGCTGAACTAAAAACAGCAATTAATAGGCTTAAATTAAGCAAGTCACCAGGATCAGATGGATATACGGCAGAGTGGTATAAGGAGTTTAGAAGTGAGTTAATTCCTGTTTTACTCCCCACACTGAACCCTAAGAAAGGCACAAATGCCACCCAGCTGGAAGGAGGCGATAATCTCAGCTATACCGAGAGAAGACAAGGATAAAATGGAATGTGGGTCATTTAGACCAATGTCTGTTCTTACTGTGGATTATAGATTATTTACCTCCATCATGGCCAAACGATTAGAAGAGTTTCAACCCACACTGATACGTAATGATCGGGCAGGTTTTATACAACAACACCAAACACAAGACAATATATGAAGGACACTTCACATTATGGATCATATTTTTAAAAAATGAAATTGAAGCAATAGTGATAAGCATGGATGCTGAAAAGGTATTTGATTCAGTTAATTGGAATTTTCTTTACTTGGTCTACATGACTCAATTATTAAAACTATACAGGCACTATACGACAATCCTACTGCCAGGAATAAAATCAATGGATATTTATCTAATAGTTTTACCCTAGAAAAGGGCACGAGACAGGGTTGTGCGTGGTCACCGCTACTCTTCGTACTATATCTGGAACCATTAGCTCAACACATCAGACAAAATGAAGGTATCAGGGGAATTACTATTAAGGGAACAGAGCATAAATTGGCCTGTTATGCGGATGACATTTTGATCTATCTAGGGCAACGAATATACTCTTTACCTAAATTGATGCAATCCTTTGAACAATATGGCCAATTATCAGGATACAAGATCAACATAGATAAAACCCAACTACTTTCATATAACTATAGCCCACCAAGAGAAATTCAAAGTAGATATCCTTGGGCATGGCAAACAGAATCCATCAAATATTTGGGCATCATTATGCCAGAAGATTTGGCAAAATTATCAGAATGCGATTATCAGCCTATATATAAAAATAATCAAGGATGATATAACAAGATGGAACCTAATTTCTTTTCTTGGTCTCAGTTCAAGGATTGAATCTATTAAAATGAATATACTGCCCAGACTACTATATCTTTCAGACCCTACCAATAGAGATTAACCAAAATCAATTCAATGAATGGAACAAGATGCTATCAAGATATATATGGCAAGGCAAAAGGCCTAGGGTTTGTCTCAAAACTTTGCAATTAGCCAAGGAAAAGGGGGGATGGGTCGACCTTCTCTTAGAGATGATTATTTTTCAGCACAGTTGAGAGCCGTGATATGCTAGTGCAACCCATCAAATGGCGCTCAATGGAAAAACATTGAGGAGAGGATACTTTCCATCCCCATACAGACAATTTTGGCTGGTAACAACCTACAAAGTTACATAGATAACATAGATAAGAGTCCATGTATGAAATGGACTCTGAAAAATATGGAAAACTATTATAAAAGAATATAAACTAGAGAGAGACATTGCAATTCTTAAATGGTGTGCATAAGACTCAGATTTTACGCCAAATAAACTGGATGCTAGATTTAAGGACTGGACAGCTAAAGGAATAACAGCTATTTGCAATATAATGAAAGAAGAAACACTGTTCAGTTTTGAAATGCTCAAAGAGAAACACTTATTAGAAAAACAAGACTTTTACCGGTATTTACGGATAGGATGGTTAAAAATGTAACCAAGGCAAGTACATGTCTGATAGAGCTATTTAGAAAAGCATATAATTCAGACAATGGTAGTGGAATAATTTCAAGCGTTTATAAGGGTTTGTCAAATCTTAAAACACATTCGACGTCATACATTAAAACAAAATGGGAGAAGGAAGGAGGGATAATAATATCTGAGGAAGACAGGACAATAATATGGAGGTATCAATGGAAGTGTACCAGTTCACAGAAATGGAGGGAGTTCGGGTGGAAAAACTTGATAAGATATTTTATTACACCCTCTCAGAAATCCCATTATAATAGTAACCCCCCTGCTTGCTGGAGAAATTGTGGAAATGAAAATGCAAACCATTATCATATTTTCTGGGAATGCCCCATTATTAAAGACTATTGGAGTGGGATACATAATGCCCTACAAGACATCTTTAAATGTGAAATACCCTTAGAGAGTAAGACCATATATTTTGGGTATATACCTCAAGAATGGTTGAGAAGAGATAAATATTTAATGAATGTACTGCTGGTGGCTGGTAAAAAGACCCTCACCAGGAAATGGCTATCATAGGAGAGCCCAACTTTACATGTATGGATGGAAATTACAACAGACATTTACAAAATGGAGAAGATAACTGCATCTGTTAATCATAAGTTGGAACAATTTTATTCATACTGGAAAAAATGTTTTAACTACATAACACCTCATAGGTCTGATTTTATTCTCACAAGTCAATGAATGTTTTTAAAAAAAAAAAATCACTCCCTAACCTGTATATAGTTTTCTTCTTTCGATTGTTCTTTCTTTCCTCTCCTTTCTTTGTGTATACCTCAGATAATTATTATGTGGAGATTTGTGACAAATATGATTATATGATATATATGTACAGTATCTGAAATACATCTTATGGAAATGTTTGTTTGATGAAATTCAATAAAAAATAAATTACAAAAAAAAGAAAGGTTAAACTATGAAAAAAATACAAGAAAAATAACAAGCTTAACACAATGCTGCAGCACACACTGATGAGATAGCAGAAGGGGAATGAGCAATGGGAATTGAAGGCATATAGAAAGGAATGAATCTTCCTCCCCATCATGTTAACATTATTTACTTTTGTTTGCTTCCAGTGAATTCCACATGAGTTCATAGAAGAGCAAGTAAAAAAGTTTTATCAGAAATCTGTGTATTGGAGGAAAGAAAGCCTGAAAGACATTATTCTGTGGAATTCTGCATTGGTTGGTGAATGAGTAATTATACAAATATGAGAAGTCCATAGGCTCAAGTTCAAAAAAGATAAATTGACTTTCTAAATTTAAATAGATTGCACAAGGTGGTAAATAAATAGAATGGGAATGTGGAGGCAGATTATGTTGCCAAATACTGAGGGAACAGAAGTGGGGAATGTTTTTCAAATTTTAAATAAGTAGCTCTGTAATGGGAAAGATGACTTCTGAACACAATGCTCAAAAACATCCAAAGTTTGATAGAAAATTCAGTTATTTCCATCAGAGAAAAATACAATAATCCTTGAAAGATTAATATAGTGAATTGTGGTTATTACAAGCGTGCCTCTAGGGCAGTAAGTTAAATAATAAAAAAATTACATTTTTTTCATATGCAACACTAAATGCTAAACTTGTCGAGAAATGTAAGCCTTGACATGTTCAGCAAGTGGCATCTTTTCATCATCCTGGGAATGTCAGTGATACTCACTTCTAGTTTCACAGTACTAATGAATTGACTTCCAGATGGCTTAGAAAAAATCTGAACAAGAAAATCCCATCCATTCTTTCTTCTGTGCTGAGTGGGTCAATAAATGATCAATTTCAATTGCCAAGTGAACCCAGTCAAGTGTAATATGGATTTAGGAATTATATTTTGTGGAAATCATATAACTTTCAGATGAGAAGTACATTTAATAAGTGATCTTCTAGCTAGTATATTGAGAGATAGATAGAAGGTCAGAGGGTAACCTTAAAACATGTGGTCAGCTGCCTGAATCCAGTTAGCACTCATCCTTCCTGAGACCCACTGACATTCTTTATCCACTCTGTCATCTTCTGAAATTGTAGCAAGCAGTTCAGTGCTTGCTTATCTTAGAAGAAAAGAATCAAAAGTTTCCTTTTGCAACAAGCAACATGCTGGAAGAAGTCAATGGCTGAGGTACCTATCATATCCTAGCATCTATCACTATTTCCACGCTCTCCTCCCACCTGACTATCACCCCTCCTCATCTGGATCCATCTATCACTTGCTATCTCTTGCTTCACCCCTTCCCTTCACCTTCTATTACTGGCTATCTCTTTTGGGTGGCCAGGTGGAGATACATCTCTACCAAAGGAGGTGTAAGGCGCTCTCTCCCTTCGCTAGCCTGCAGGTCACCCTTGGGAAAGGTGTAGCACCTACTTAGCCCCCCTGATCAGGGTCATGTGAAGTCGTGGGAGCAGGTGGTGGATGGTCATATGAGCAGCTGGTGCATATCACAAGTCTTTGTTATGCAACCATTGACACCAGGCAGCCAATTTCTGAGGAGTATTGATAATGGCTGGCATCACCCATCTTGTAAAGGCACTCTTCAGAAGAAAGCAAACCACTTCTGCGGACAATTTGGCAAGAACACTCATGGTTATGAAGACCATGATCGCCCAAGTCATTACAATCTGGCACATGATGATGATTTTCTCTCCTCTGTTTTCCAGTCCAGATGAATGGTGTGAACCCAAAATATTTTCTGTCTGTTCTCCTCCATCCCTCTGACTTCCTCCAGCTGCTTGTTGTTTGCTATAGATTCTAACATCTCCAGTCTCTTGTGTCTCCAACAGTTTACCTTTTTCCACATAGAACTCATTTTAGGCATTTGTGACCATGAATCAGGATCAATCCATTGACCATGGTCAATGCAACGGAGGAAGGACAAGTAACATAAGGAAGAGAGGGCAGCAGAGTAGCACAGCTAGTAGAGCTGCTGTCCCACAGTGTCAAAGACTCAGGTTCAGTCTGAAACCTGGGTGCCGTCTTTGTGAAGCTTGCATGATCCTTCCACGACGATGAAGGTTCCTGCCAGGTGCACTGGTTTCCTCCACACCCCAAGGATGTCTGTGTTGGTAGGTTAATTAGTCATTGTAAATTGTCTCTAGTGTGTTGGTGATTGATATGATCTGTGGGCAGCTGATGGGAATATGAAGAGAATAAACTATCAGATAAATGGGACAATGAAAAAAATTGAAAAATGTAGGAATAGAATAAATGAGTGATTAGTGGTTAGTGAAGACTATTGTAATATAGGGTCTGTTTCTGCACTGTACCTGACTATTACTCTATAATTCTGTGGTATAAGTCTGCTTGTAATGTAACAAAATCCATAAGATCTAGGAGCAGAATTAGGCCATTCAGTCCATTGAGTCTGCTCTGCCATTCCATCATGGCTGATTTATTATCCTTCTCAACCCCATCTCCTGCCTTCTCCCTGTAACCTTTGATGTCCTGATTAATCAAGAACCTATCAGCCTCTGCCTTTAATATACCCAATGACTTGGCCTGCACAGCCGTCTTTGGTAAAGAATTCCACAGACTCACCACCCTCTGGCTAAAGAAGTTTTTCCTCATCTCTGTTCTAAATATGTGCCCCTTAATTCTGAGGCTGTGTCCTCTTGTCCTAGAGCCCTCCACTGTAGGAAACATCTGTTCTTGCTCTCCAAATAACCTTTCCCTTCTCTGTACTTTCTTATTACAAATGACTCTTATTAACTGAGAGAAATAATTAATTTTTGGTTGCTATTACACTAAATGTACATGATTATATTACCTTTTTGTACAAGGTCTTGTTTTTGTTCAGTCAGTTCTTTCTCTCTCTTCACTGTGGTGTATAATTTATGTTCTGGGAGTTGTCTGTAGCTACAGGTCTGCGATGCTGCTGCAAACAAGCTTTTCATTGTATGGTACCTCCACCTCACCGTACTTGCACACATGACAAAAGACTCGAGCTGACTTGACTTGTGTCCACTTGAATTGCCCTGGAAGCTAATATTATATTGTTGGTAATTAGTGAGATTTCTGCCAAAAGTGCTGCTGGGATGATTCAATTCTGTGGATTTTATATCCGATACCATTGATAATTATTTTGTTCTTTTATACCACCTGTACTAGGCCAGTCCTATGGGTATCTTTACGATGTTGCACTGGACTTCATTATTATTTTATTTGTCTCATACGATACTAATCAAGGATTCATGCTTGTGTAACTTTGTATGTCTTGATCCCCAGACTAACTCAGAAACACGTCTCAGAACTTCTGGAATCTTTTAACAGGCCTGGCAGCATCTGCTGAAACCTGTAATGGGCTGAAATGTTAACTGCGATTCTTGCTGCCGGTTAGGGTTAGTGGGTTGTGGGCATGCTATGTTGGAGCTGGAAGCCTGGCGACACCAGTACCATCCTCGCTGACTTAATTTGATGGAAATGACCTATCTCACTGTATGCTTCGATGTGCATGTGACAAGCAAAGCTAATCTTTAAAATCTTTATCTTTGTTTCAAGCATTTTCAACTTTTGTTTTTTGATTTCCAACAGCTACATTTCCTTTTATTCTTCGGAAGCAAATCTCAGTTGCCCGTTAGGTCTCTTGGTAACTGATGTTACGCATCTACAGAGGTTGCAGAACTAGGTTGTTCTATTTTAACTTGTTATAATTATTTAATTATTAATATCCTAACATGTCCAGAATTTTAAATTCTATTGAAAGGATAAATTTTTAATATTTTTTTCAAAGCAAAAAGATGAAGGAAAAAAGTTTTAAAAATTAAAGAAAACCATTTTAAAATGAATGTTTAAGAACTTCAGTTGAAACTTGGAAATTGGACTCCTTTTAATTGTTGCGAAAGCTTCTGTGTTAGGTTATGGAGAGCAGTGCAGGAATGGAGGTGTCTTTGAAGCTGGTCAAGGAAGTGTGTTGACAACGTTTTTTTTATACCTTGAAAATTTATTGCTGGGCCAGGGTTTGATTCTTAAGACTGAAAGATGGTGTGAAAACTTCTGAGGCATTGAACACCTTCCAAACCTTGTTGGATTAAGGAATATAATGCTTGAGCCAATCAGTTCAAGTCACATCTTGATGTTTGTTGGAGATAAAGATCCTTTGCCATTCACCTAAGAGTGAATTAGGACAAGGTCATGGGAAGGTCAGTTGTTGTTCTGCCTTTCATCAGGTGGTTTGGTGCCAATGCTTCTGATACAAAGCTGCAGGTTCAGGTCACCTGTGCTGAAAAATCCAACACAGGGAAAGTTAAAAATAAGAGTGCAGAATTAGTGTAGATGGGTGATTGTCAGTGTAGAGTCAGTGGACTGAAAGGCCTGTTCCTATAACGTATCTCTCTCTATGATAACAGAATTAAACTATTATTATTATCACTGGTTTATATAGGGTGAAATTAGTTGCTTGTTTCGGCAGTACAGTGCAAAGACTTGAAGGTGCTATTGGGCACCAGGGTAGTGTAGCAGTTAGTGCGGCACGATTACAGCTGGGGCATTCGGGATTTCAGAGTTCAATTCTGGTGCTGTTCTGTAAGGAACTTGTAGGTCCTCCTCATGGAATGCATGGGTCTTCCCAGGTGCTCCCAGGTGCACAGTCCAAAGACATACCAGGAAAGACCATAAGACATAGGAGCAGAATTAGTCTGCTTGATCAATCATGTCTGCTGTCATCACAGCTGATCTATTTTCCCTCTCAGCCCCAATCTCCTGCCTTCTCCCCATATCCCTTCATGCCCTGACCAATCAAGAATCTATCAATCTCTGCCTTAAATCTACATACAGTCTTGGCCTCCACAGCTGCCTGTGCCAAAGAATTCCACAGATTCACCACTCCCTGGTTAAAGAAATTCCTCCTCATTTTCATTCTAAAAGGTTGCCCCTCCATTCTTTGGCTGTGTCCTCTGGCCTTCAACTCTCCACATCCACTCTGTCAAGGCCTTTCACCATTCCATAAGTTTTAATGAAGTCACCCCTCATTCTTCTGAATTCCAGTGAATACAGGCACAGAGCCATCAAACACTCTTCATATAACAATTCATTCAAACCTCGAATCATTTTCATGAACCACCTTTGAACCCTTTCCAGTTTCAGCATATCCTTTCGAAGAGGGGCCAAAACTGCTCACAACACTCCAAGTGAGGCCTCACCAGTGCTCTACAAAGTCTCAACATTACATCCTTGCTTTTATATTCCAGTCCTCTTGAAATGAATGCTAACATCACATTTGCCTTCTCACCACAGTCCGCATATTAACCTTTAGGGAATCCTGCAGAAGCACTCCCAAGACCCTTTGTGCCTCAGTTTTTTTTTGTATTTTCTCTCCCTTTAGAAAATAGTCAACCCTTTCATTTCTTCTACCAAAGTGCATGACCATACATTTCCTGACACTGTACTCCATCTCCCACTTCATTGTCCATTCTCCTAATGTCTAAGTCCTTCTGTAGCCTCTCTACTTCCTCAAAACTACCTGCCCCCCACCTATCTTCGTATCGTCTGCAAACTTTGCAACAAAGCCATCAATTCCTTCATCCAAATCATTAATACATCATGTAAGAAGAATTGGTACCAACACAGACCCCTATGGAACACTGCTAGTCACTGCAGACCAACCAGAAAAGGCTACTATTTTCCAAGCCTACACTGGTGACCATCCGTACTTTTCGTACACTACATCGACAACTGCATTGGTGCTGCTTCCTGCACCTGTGCTGAACTTGTTGACTTCATCCACTTTGCCTCCAACTTCCTCCCTGCCCTCAAATACACTTGGCCCATTTCCGACAGCTCTCTTCCCTGCTCAATCTCACTGTCTCTATCTCCAGAGGCAGCTTATCCATCGATGTCTATTACAAACCCACAGACTCTCACAGCTACCTTGACTACACCTCGTCCCACCCTGCTACTTGTAAAAATGCCATCTCTTCTTTCAATTCCTCCGTCTCCACTGCATCTGCTCTCAGGGTGAGGCTTTTCCTTCTAGAGTGAAGGAGATGTCCTCCTTTTTCAAAGAAAGTGTCTTTTCTTCCTACATCACCGACGCTCGTCTGCTCTTATCCTATCCTCCCTCCACCCTACCAGGGATAGAGTTCCTCATCCTCACCTATCACCCCACCAGCCTTCACGTCCATCACATAATTCTCCAAAACTTCTGCCACCTCCAATGGGATCCCACCACCAAGCACGTCTTTCCCTCCCCACACTTTCTGTTTTCTGCAGGGATCGCTCCCTATGCGACTCCCTTGTCCATTCGTCCCTCCCCACTGATCTCCCTCCTGGCACTTATCCTTGCAAGCAAAACAAGTGCTACAACTGCCCCTAAACCTCCTCTCTCAGTACCATTCACAGCCCTGAATAGTCCTTTCAGGTGAGACAATATTTCACCTATGAGTCTGTTGGGGTCACTTACTGTGTTCAGTGCTCCCAGCATGGCCTCCTGTGTGACCCGACGTAGAATGGGAGACTGCTTCATCAAGCATCTACGCTTTCTCTGCCAGAACAAGCAGGATCTCCAAGTAGCCACCCATGTTAATTCCACTTCCTATTCCCATTCCAATATGTCCTTGCAAGTTTTTTGTCCAGTTTGTTTAGAGTAGAGAGAATGCCAGGCAGGATGTTGGAATGCTCCTCTTGCAGGATGTGGGAAGTCAGGGAGCCCTCCAGTGTCCCTGACAACGACACCTGCAACAAGTGCATCCAGCTGCAGCTCCTGACAAACCGCTTTAGGGAACTGGAGCAGGAGCTGGATGACCTCCGGATCATTCGGGAGAATGAGGAGATTATAGATAGTAACTATAGAGAGTTAGTTACGCCAAGGGAGCAGAGCACAGGAAATTGGGTCACTGTCAGGTGGGAGAAGGGGAAAGGGCAGCCAGAGCAGGGTTCCCCTGTGGCCATTCTCCTCAACAACAAGCATACCGCATTGGATACTGTTGGGGGGGATGACTTACCTGGGACAAGCTGCAGTAGCCGGATCTCTGGCACTGAGTCTGGCTCTGCAGTGCAGAAGGGAGGGTGGAAAAAGAGGAGAACGGTAGTGATAGGGGACTCGGTAGTTAGAGGTGCAGATAGGAGGTTCTGTGGTCGTGACAGAATCCAGGATGGTTTGTTGCCTCCCGGGTGCCAGGGTCAAGGATGTCTCTGATCGATTGCATGACATTCTGAAGTGGGAGGGTGATCAGCCAGATGTCGTGGTGCCCATCGGTACCAATGATATTGCAAGGAAGAGTGAGGAGGTCCTGGAGAGTGAGTATAGAGAGCTTGGTAGGAAGTTGAAAAGCAGGACCTCGAGGGTGGTAATCTCAGGATTGCTACCTGTGCTACGTGCCAGTGAGGGTAAGAACAGGATGCTCTGGAGGATGAACAAGTGGCTGAGGAACTGGTGTAGGGGGCAGGGTTTCAGATTTCAGGATCATTGGGACCTCTTCTGGGGCAGGTGGGACCTGTACAAGAGAGACGGGTTACACTTGAACTACAAGGGGACCAATACCCTTTCAGGGAGGTTTGTAAGTGCTATTGGGGAGGCTTTAAACTAGATTTGCAGGGGGATGGGAACCAGAGTGCCAGAGCTGACAGTGTGGCTGGGGTGAAAATAAATGATGTTGAAAGTTTAAGCAAATCCGCTGATAGAAAGTTGTGAGTGGTGGTAAAAATCTTCTGAGGTGCATATATTTCAATGCTAGGAGTATTGCAGGGAAGGCGGATGAGTTGAGGGTGTGGATTGACACGTGGAATTATGACGTTATAGCAATTAGTGAAACTTGGCTACAGGAGGGGCAGGACTGGCAGCTTAATATTCCAGGGTTCCAATGTTTCAGATGTGATCGAGGCAGAGGAATGAAAGCTGGGGGAGTAGCATTGCTTGTTAGGGAAAATATTACAGCAGTGCTCAGGCAGGACAGATTAGAGGGCTTGTCTACTGAGTCCTTATGGGTGGAGCTGAGAAACAGGAAAGGTATGGCCACATTAGTGGGATTGTATTACAGACCACCCAATAGTCAGCGAGAATTGGAGGAGCAAATCTGTAGAGAGATAGCAGGCAACTGCAGGAAACATAAAGTTGTGGTGGTAGGGGATTTTAATTTTCCACATGTTGATTGGGACTCCCATACTGTTAAGGGTCTAGATGGGTTAGAGTTTGTAAAATGTGTTAAGGAAAGTTTTCTAAATCAATATACAGAGGTACCAACTAGAGAGGATGCAATATTAGATCTCCTATTAGGAAACGAGTTAGGACAAGTGACAGAAGTGTGCGTAGGGGAGCACTTTGGTTCCAGTGATCATAACACCATTAGTTTCAATTTGATCATGGATAAAGATAGATCTGGTCCTAGGGTTGAGGTTCTAAACTGGAAGAAGGCCAAATTTGAAGAAATGAGAAAGGATCTAAAAAGCGTGGATTGGGACAGGTTGTTCTCTGGCAAGGATGTGATTGGTAAGTGGGAAGCCTTCAAAGGAGAAATTTTGAGAGTGCAGAGCTTGTATGTTCCTGTCAGGATTAAAGGCAAAGTGAATAGGAATAAGGAGCCTTGGTTCTCAAGGGATATTGCAACTCTGATAAAGAAGAAAAGAGAGTTGTATGACATGTATAGGAAACAGGGAGTAAATAAGGTGTTTGAGGAGTATAAAAAGTGCAAGAAAATACTTAAGAAGGAAATCAGGAGGGCTAAAAGAAGACATGAGGTTGCCTTGGCAGTTAAAGTGAAGGATAATCCAAAGAGCTTTTACAGGTATATTAAGAGTAGAAGAATTGTAAGAAATAAAATTGGTCCTTTTGAAGATCAGGGTGGTCGGCTGTGTGCGGAACCAAAAGAAATGGGGGAGATCTTAAATGGGTTTTTTTTTTTTTGCATCTGTATTTACTAAGGAAACTGGCATGAAGTCTGTGGAATTAAGGGAAACAACTCGTGAGATCATGGAAACTGTACAGATTGAAAAGGAGAAGGTGCTTGCTATCTTGAGGCAAATTAAAGTCAATAAACCCCCAGGATCTGACAGGGTATTCCCTCGGACCTTGAAGCAGACTAGTGTTGAAATTGCAGGGGCCCTGGCAGATATATTTAAAATGTCAGTGGCTACGGGTGAGGTGCCAGATGATTGGAGAGTGGCTCATGTTGTTCCGTTGTTTAAAAAAGGATCGAAAAGTAATCTGGGAAATTATAGGCCGGTTAGTTTGATGTTGGTAGTGGGTAAGTTATTGGAGGGAGTACTAAGAGACAGAATCTACAAGTATTTGGATAGACAGGGACATATTAGGGAGAGTCAACATGGCTTTGTGTGTGGTAGGTCATGTTTGACCAACCTATTGGAGTTTTTCAAGGAGGTTACCAGGAAAGTGGATGAAGGGAAGGCAATGGATGTTGTCCACATGGACTTCAGTAAGGCCTTTGACAAGGTCCCGCATGGGAGGTTAGTTAGTAAAATTCAGTCGCTAGGTATACGTGGAGAGGTGGTAAATTGGATTAGACATTGGCTCAATGGAAGAAGCCAGAGAGTGGTAGTACAGGATTGCTTCTCAGAGTGGAGGCCTGTGACTAGTGGTGTGCCACAGGGATCAGCGCTGGGCCCATTGTTATTTGTCGTCTATATCAATGATCTGGTTGATAATGTGGTAAATTGGATCACCAAATTTGCTCATGATACAAAGATTGGAGGTGTAGTGGACAGTGAGGAAGGTTTTCAAAGCTTGCAGAGGGATTTGGACCAGCTGGAAAAATGGGCTGAAAAATGGCAGATGGAGTTTAATACAGACAAGTGTGAGGTATTGCACTTTGGAAGGACAAACCAAGGTAGAACATACAGGGTAAATGGTAAGGCACTGAAGAGTGCAGTAGAACAGAGGGATCTGGGAATACAGATGCACAATTCCCTAAGAGTGGCATCACAGGTAGATAGGGTCATAAAGAGAGCTTTTGGTACATTGGCCTTTATTAATCAAAGTATTGAGTATAAGAGCTGGAATGTTATGATGAGGTTGTATAAGGCATTGGTGAGGCTGAATCTGGAGTATTGTGTTCAGTTTTGGTCACCAAATTACAAGAAGGATATAAATAAGGTTGAAAGAGTGCAGAGAAGGTTTACAAAGATGTTGCCGGGACTTGAGAAACTCAGTTACAGAGAAAGGTTGAATAGGTTAGGACTTTATTCCCTGGAGCGTAGAAGAATGAGGGGAGATTTGAAAGAGGTATATAAAATTATGATGGGTATAGATAGAGTGAATGCAAGCAGGCTTTTTCCACTGGAGAAAAAAACCAGAGGACATAGGTTAAGGGTGAAGGGGGAAGAGTTTAAAGGGAACATTAGGGGGGGCTTCTTCACATGGAGAGTGGTGGGAGTATGGAATGAGCTGCCAGATGAGGTGGTAAATGCGGGTTCTTTTTTAACATTTAAGAATAAATTGGACAGATACATGGATGGGAGGTGTATGGAGGGATATGGTCCGTGCACAGATCAGTGGGACTAGGCAGAAAATGGTTCGGCACAGCCAAGAAGGGCCAAAAGGCCTGTTGCTGTGCTATAGTTTTTCTATGGTTTCTATGTCCATCCATGGCCTCCTACACAGTTGTGATGAGGCCACACTTAGGATGGAGGAACAACACCTTATATTCCTTTTGGGTAGCCTCCAACCTGATGGCATGAACTTTGATTTTTCAAACTTTTGGCAATGCCCCCCCACCATCATTTCCCATCCCCCTTTGCCTCTCTCACCTTATCTTCTTGCCCACTTATCACCCATCGCTTCCCTCTGGTGCTCCTCCCCCATTTTTCTTTCTTCCATGGCCTTCTGTCTCTTTCACCAATCAACTTCCCAGCTCCTTACTTTGTCCCTCACCCTCCAGGTTTCACCTATCAACTGGTGTTTCTCTCTCCCCTCTCCCTCCATTTTAAATCTACTCCTCACCTTTTTTTTTTGCCAGTCCTGCAAAAGGATTTCGGCCCGAAACGTCAACTGTACTTTTTTCCATAGATGCTATCTGGCCTCCTCAGTTCCTCCAGCATTTTGTGTGTGTTTCTCGGATTTCCAGCATCTGCAGATTTTCTCTCGTTTGTAACCAGAAAGGGCTCCCTTTATTGCCACTCTTTATCTCCTGCCAATCAGCCACTGCTTTATCCATGTTAGAATTTTCCCTGTAATACCATGGGCTCGTGGTTTGTTAAGCAGCCTCATATATGGCACCTTATCAAAGGCCTTCAAATACACAACATCAACCGATTCTCTTTTGTCTGTCCTGTTTGTTATTTCTTCTAAGAATTCCAACAGATTTGTCAGGCAAGATTTTCCCTTGAGGAAACCTTGCTGACTACTGCCTATTTTATCATGTGCTTCCAAGTAGCCTGAAACCACATCCTTAACAATCGACTCCAGCATCTTCTCAACCACGGAGGTCAGACCAACTTGCCTATAATTTCCTTTCTTCTGCCTCTCTCCCTTCTTGAAGAGAGGAGTGACATTTGCAATTTTCTAATCTTCCAGAACCATTCCAGAATCTCATGATTTTTGAAAGACCATTACTAATGCCACCTCTTTCAGAACCCTGGGATATAAGTCCAGGTGATTTAGCTACCTTCAGACCTTTCAGTTTCCCAAGAGCCTTCTCCTTAAGTAATGGTAACTTCACACACTTCATGACCCCTGAGACCTGGAACTTCCACCATACTGCTAGTGTCTTCCACAGTGAAGACTGATTCAAAATAATTATTCAGTTTGTCCGCCATTTCCTTGACCCCTGTTTTTACCTCTCCAGCATTGTTTTCCAGTGGTCCAATATCCATCTTGCCTCTCTTTTACAGATTACGTATCTGAAGAAACTTTTGCAATCCTCTTTAATATTATTTACTAGCTTACTTTTGTATTCCATTTTTACCTTCTTCGTGACTTTTTAGTCACCTTCTGTTGATATTTGAAAGCTTTCCAATCCTCTAACTTCCCACTAATTTTTACTCTATTATATGCCCTCTCTTTTGATTTTATGTTGCCTTTGACTTCTCTTGTTATGTCGTCTTTCCTTTAGAATACTTTTTTCTCTTCAGTATGTATATATCCTGTGCCTTCTGAATTGCTTCCAGAAATTCCAGCCATTGCTGCTGTGCCGTCATCCCTGCCAGTGTTCTTTTCCAATCAATTCTGACCAATTCCTCTCTCATGCCTCTGCAATTCCCTTTACTCCACTGTAATACTAATAAATCTGACTTTAGCTCCTCCTTAAAATTCAGGGTGAATTCGGTCATATTGCAGAATACCCAATCCAGAATAGCTGATACCTGAGTGGGCTGAACCACGAGCTGCTCTAAAAAGTCATCTTGTAGGGATTCTAGAAACTCCCCCACCTGTAATCCAGCACCTGCCTAATTTTCCCAATCTACCTGCATATTGAAATTCCCCCACGATGATTGTAAAATTGCCCTTTTGGCATGCATTTTTCATCTCCCTTTGTAATTTGTAGACTAGATCCTTCCTACAATTTGAGGGTCTGTATGCAACTCCCATCAGGGTCTTTTTACCCTTGCAGTTCCTTAGCTCTACCCGCAATGATTCAACAACTACCGACCCTATGTCACCTCTTTCTAATGATTTGATTTCATATTTTATCAACAGTGCAGCACCACCCTTTCTGCCTTCTTACCTGTCCTTTTGATACAAGTGTATTCTTGGACATTAAGCTCCTAGTTATAATCTTCTTTCAGCCATGATTCAGTGATGCCTACAACGTCATACATGCCAACCTGTACCTGTGCTACCTTATTCTATATACTGCACGCATTCAAATATAATACCTTTTGTCCTGTATTCACCCACTTCGATTTTGTCCACCTTTTATGTTACATCTCGTCCTGTTGACTGCAACGTTGCCCTATCTTCAGACTCTCCTTGCTAGAGTCTCGCCACACTTTGCCTCTGTTTGTAAACCAACTACCTTATCTCCAGCACTATTATTCTGGTTCCCATCCCCTGCCAAATTAGTTTAAATCTACCTGAACAGATCGAGCAAATCTGCCCGCAAGGATATTGGATCCCCTCAGGTTCAGCTGCATCCCATCCCTTTTGTTACAGGTCATACGTTCCCCAGAAGAGATTCCAATGATCCATAAATCTGAACCCCTGCCCCCGGCACCATTTCCTCAGCTAAGCATTCACCTGCCAAATCATTCTATTCCGATCCTCACTGGCAGGTGTCACAGGCAGCAATCCAGAGATTACTACCCTGAAGGTTGTATTTCTCAGCTTTCTACCTAGCTCCCTAAAATCTCCCTTTAGGATCTCCTCACCTTGTCCACTTACTGTATGTTATTCGTGCCAGTATGCACCAAGACTTGGCTATTCACCATTGACCTTGGGAATGCCATGGACCCAGTCCGAGACATCCCTAATCCTGGCACCAGGGAGGCAACATACCATCTGGGTGTCTCTATCGTGCCCACAGAAGCTCGCTTCTGTTCCACTGACTAAGAAATCCCCTATCAACACTGCAGTCCTTTTCACCTCTCTGCTCTTCTGAGCCACAGCACCAGACTCATTGCCAGAGACCCAGTCACTGTGGCTCCTCCCGGTAGATCGTCCCCCTCAGTAGTATCTAAAGCTATGTACTTATTATTGAGGTGAACGGACTCGGGTGTACTCTGCATTGGCTGTGCATTCCCCCTCCTTCTGATAGTTACCCAATTTCCTGTCTCCTGCAATCTAGGAGTGACTACTTCCCTGTAGCTCCTGCCTATCACCTCCTCATTCTCCTGTATGAGTCAAAGGTCATCCAACTGCAGCTCCAGTTCCTTAATACTTTCTCCCAGGAGCTGCAACTCGGTGCACCTGGTGCAAATGTGTTTATCTTGGAGACTGGACATCTTCCAGATTTCCCACATCCCATATCCCACACAGGGTGCAAAACACTGACCCTGGAGCCATTCTCACTCATCTACTACAAGAACATAAGAAACAGGAGCAGGAGGAGGTCGAGCCTGCTCTGCCATTCATTGACCTTTCTAATGAGTCCTTGCAGATCGGACACTCCTCAAATTGGAAGAACAGCCGCAAAGCTCTGCCTTCAAAATCTCGATCGCCACCCTGATTAAAAAGTAGCTCTTTTCACACACCCCTAATCTGGATCGTCCAACTCAGAGAAAACTGGCTCGAAGCTTTGCTTTTTAAATCTTGAAAGCGGACCTGACTGAAAGGTAGCTCTTTTTACGCACTGACGATGGTGATTGTTGTCTTCTCAAATCAGAAAAACTACCGTGAAACTCTTCAAGCCATCAAAATCTTGATCACCACATTGAATAAAAGGTAGCTCTTTCCACACACCACTGGTGTGTGAATTGTCCAACTCAGAGGTAGGTTTGTAAATTATCCCGTGGTTAGGTTAGGGTTAATCAGGTTTGTCGGGAATTGCTGGGGCACTGGGAGGGCCCACTCCACACTATCACTAAAGAAAAATAAAAATAAATAAACTATATATTACAAAACAAACAAAAATGCAAAATGAAATAATGGTGTGGTGTTCGTTGTTTCACGGAGCATTCAGAAATCTGATGATAGAAGGGAAGGGGCTGTTCCTGTATCATTGATAATGGGTCTTCGGGCTCCTGTATCTTCTCCCTGAAGGAAGTAGCAAGAGGACATGTCCCAGATTGTGAAGGTCTCAGATGAATGTTGCCTACTTGGGGTTTGACCTCTTGAAGGTACACTAGTGAAGTTTAAGAGACTACTAGACAGGTATATGGAGGAATCTAAGGTGGGGGCTTATATGGGAGGCAGGGTTTGAGGGTTGGCACAACATTGTGGGCCGAAGGGCCTGTACTGTGCTGTACTGTTCTATGTTCTCAACGAGAGGGTGTGTCCACGATGAAGCCAGCTGAGTCTACAACACTGCAGTCGCTCGCAATGGTGCATTGGAGGCTCCATATCAGGCTGTGACGCAACCAGCCAGAATGCTCTCCACCGTACATCTGTAGAAATTTGTAAGAGCATTTGGTGACACACCAAACCTTCGCAAACTCCTGATGCTGCTGGCGTACCTTCTTCATGACTGTGTCAATGTGTTGGGCCCCGGATAGGTCCTCTGAGATGTTGATGCCCAGGAACTTAAAGCTGTTCACCCTTTCCACCCCGACCCCTCTGCTGAGGAATTAAGGTTGCTCGCATGACTCTTGCTTCCATCTAATCGCCCTTCCCTTGAGGTAGCGGCCAAACACATTTGCTGCTTCACGAATGTCAAGCATCTTAAGATAAAATGCTAAAGAGCTGTTCAAGAGACTAACATACCCCTTTTATGTCTTTTGAGGGGTCTTTTAGTAACACTGCCACGGGGTCCTGTTACACAATTCCTTAAAGTCACCTGGTTTTATTTCGTTTGCAGGGACCAGAATGTACTGAAGGGTAAAATTATGTCAAAATTAACCTTGCTGAAAGGGGACTGGACTCCACTTCAACATTACTGAAGACTTTTTCCACTGCAAAATCCCTGCCAAAAATAATAAGGAACGGAAAGAGTCAAAGACAAGGTCATAAGTAAATACTTAATTCTGGCAGGGTAGCGAAGATAACCACAAGTCCACATGGTTTTTGTCAGTCACCATCAGTTATTGATTCCCCCCGCCCCAAACCAGCATAAAATAGCTTATTTACATTTATGCAAATCTGTGAGCAAATGACAACTGAAGCTGGAAGAGCGGATTTATGTGTCACTTGGAACCCTTTGGCATTTATCAGTTATGAGAGACAATGGGAACTCTGTAGACTGCCCTGGCTGTGACCTCCTTCAAGCCTGAAGTGTGTGCACACTCAGCTCAAAATTCAGGTATAAATATGCGACCATGCAACACCCACGCGTGCATCAGGTTCAGTAAAGCTCTAAAACAGAAGCTCTTTTGGTTTCAGACTTGGTTTGTGTTTTGCCAACTGCTTTGAGTTACTGTGTTTACAAGAGAATGTGCAGCTGTGTGCATGAGAAGTACATTGGTGCCTGTAAATGGAGTAGGAAGGGCAGAGCATGCAAGCTGGAATCAGGTCACGCCACATGCATGACAGAGAAGATTAAGAACACTGTGAATGGATTTTCTTCAGACTTCTGCGAAGAAGCATACCTTTCAATTTTAGAATTTTAGTCTTGGATCAAGTTAAGCAGAACGTTTTAGGTCCCAAGAATTAGAAGTTATAAACTGATTCATTTCTGTGTTGAATCTTTGCACGTTTCCGTAACCTTTAGTTTAACCTCACACTCCATTAAAATTTTTGCTGCTGTTGCAGCTTGACATCCTTTAAGATGTTCGTTCTATTAAATTTGTTTAAAAGCTGATACCATGGATTTTAACTGTTTAACTCCCAGAGGATGGCTTCCTACTCATTCAAGAATACAATGAGGAAACATGGAACCTGTCTACCAGTAGAAAGTCAATGGCCTGATTGACTGGCAGGGTAGTCCCTTGGGAGAGCACCCATTGATTGATTAGGGGCTTGAGAGGATTAGATCAAGGCAGGAATAGCTGGAGATTTTCTGGTGACATCTGGGAGCACACCTGCTCTTCACGACAAAGCGCATGATGGTGCAAAGCAGGGGGAGGTGGTAATGGGCTAAATTTCACAAAAAGATGGACACAGAGGAGGTGCAGATTGGATTAACAGAATACCCATTGAGTCCAAAGCATGATTTTAATCTTCTGGTTGACTGTCACTCTAATAATCTGTCCCACTCCTCCTGTTCTGTGTCATTAGCTCCTTGCTGTTCCAGTGAAATTCAGTTTGGTGCCAAGAAACATGATGTCACTCTTTGACAAGGCATGCTGAAAAAATATTCTGCTCTTCTTGCTCAGAAAAGGTGGTGAACTTACCTGTATGTTTATATTTCTAACAACATGGAAGGCTATTCAGCCCATCTGAATCTATGCCACTCCCCAGAGTAGTTCCATCAATACCAAGTCAAGTCAAGTTTGTTGTCATATGCTCAAGTATGATAAGGTACAGGTGCAAAGAAAAACTTCCTAGCAGCAGCACCACAGGCCTGTAGATTCAGACAACAACCTAAAAACACTTTACAAGACAGTGAAAACAAACTGGGCAAAATAAAACATTATTGAAAAAAGATAGATCATGCGTTTAACTTTTATCCGCACAATTTGTCTTCTTTTGCACATTGGTTCTCTGTCATTGTTTATGTATATTTTTCATAAATTATATTGTATTTCTTCATTTTCCTGTGAATGTCTGCAAGAAAATGAGTCATAGGGTAGTATGTGGTAATATGCACGCTGTGGCCACTTTATTAGGTGTACCAGTACACCTGCTCATTAATGCAGTTATCTAATCAGCCAATCACGTGGCAGCAACTGAATGCATAAGAGCATGCAGACACGGTCAATAGGTTTAGTTGTTCAGACCAAACATCAGAATGGCGAAAAATGTGATCCAAGTGACTTTGAATGTGGAATGAATGTTGGTGCTGGACAGGGTGGTTTGAGTATCTCAGAAACTGCCGGTCTCCTGGGGTTTTCACATACATGTCTCTAGGGTTCACAGAGAATACTGTAGTATAAAAAATAAAATCTAGAGAGCAGCAGTTCTGTGGGCAAAAATGCCTTGTTATGAGAGAGATCAGAGGAGAATGGCCAGACTGGTTCATGCTGAGAAGAAAGCAATTGTAACTCAACTAACCACACGTTAAAGCAGTGATGTGCTGGAGCATCTCTGAACACACAACACATCGAACCTTGAAGTGGGTGGGCTACAGCAAAAGAAAACTCCACATAAAGAGTATATATGTACTTTGATAATAAATTTACTTTGACTTTGACTAACTCTCAATAACTTGTTCTTTCTCATATGTTCAATGCCACCCTTCTTCATGACCAAAAATGTCAACCATTCCTTTTCGTCACAGATGTTGCCTGACCTGCCAAGTTCCTCCAGTAGTTTGCTTTTCACCAACGGCCGTCTCTGTTTTCCTTATTTACCTCAGTACTCTCCCCTTCAGAGTTCAGAGTAAATTTATTAACAAAGTAATTGTATATCACTATATACACCCCTGAGATTCATCTTCTTGCGTCAAAACTCAATAAGTCCAATAACCATAATACAATCAATGATAGATTGCACCAACAGGGCAGACAACCAATGTGCAAAAGACAACATACTATGCAAATATAAAAAGAAAGAAAAAAAGAAATAATAGTAATAATGATAACAAATAAATAAGCAATAAATATCGAGAACAGGAAGAGTCCGTGAAAGTGAGCCCATAGGTTGAGAGAACAGTTCAGGGCAAGTTCATGTGAAGTTGAGTGAAGTTATTGGCTCCTGTACCTTCTTCCTGATGGCAGCAGTGAGAAGAGGCCATGAAGAGAGCACACTATCTTTTGCATTCCTGGGAATTATGGGTTCTAAATATCTTTATCAAGTGTTGTTGAACTACAAGATTGTATGTGTATGAGAGAGAGAGAAAGAGAGAGAAATTGCCCACTCATTTGGCAAACCTCGTCCTGCCTAAAATGGACAGGCTTCAGTGGTGGTCCCAGTGGAATGGAGACCCTGATTGTCAAATCCAACGTCATGGACTTTCACCAACACACAAACTGCTGGAGGAACTCAGCAGGTAAGGCAGCATCTATGGAAGGAAATCGACAGTCCACGTTTTGGGTCAAGATCCTTCACCTGGACTTATGCCTAGTCTAAGACAGGAGTACAGTAGTCCTAATTAGTTTCATCTGGACTCAGTCCAGATGAAGGGTCTTGACCCGAAGGGTTGTTTGTCCATTTCCCATCATAGATGCTGCCTGACCTGCTGAGTTCCCCAGGCGCTTCGTGTGTTGCTCCAGATTCCAACATCTGCAGTCTCTTGTGTCTCCATCATTGACTTTCAGTCTCACGGAACTAGAATAAGTGCGCACAGAGGAAAGAATTCTTTCTTACATTCAAAATGTGCTCAGTAGTAGCTGTACCTCCGTCTAGTCTAAGGCAGGACTGCAAAGGTGTTATCTAGTTTCAATTTTAAGGCTCCTTTAATTGTTCTTTGGCAAGCTACATGCACTAAACATGTGTTTTCCTGTATCTCGCTGGCTTGTAATCACTGGGAAACATCAATTAGCTGCCACAGGGGGACGGGAATGTTAGTGGAGTTCGGTGGGGGAGGGAGAGGAGGAGAGATATGATTAGATCCACAGCTGTCTTGAAGATTTGGTGAGTCTTTTTGAGGTGCTCCTGGAAGTTTAAAATGCCAAGGACAAGTACTGAGAGTGTATCAGAAGGCTGAGAGAGGACACAGCAGAGGTGGTAAGCTGTATAAAACCCTGGTAAAACCACATCAGGTGCTCTGTGAGCAGCTCTGAATATAAAACCAGAGGGCTACTCAGCAGGTCTAGCAATGCCTGTGGAGAGAGAGAGAAAAAAGACAGTGTTAATGTTTCAAGTCAACGACAAATAACCAGAAGTACAAGTTTAGATAATTCACTCAGGGCCACTTTATTAGGTACCTCCTGTAACTAATGAAGTAGCCGCCGAGTGTAAGTTTGTGGTCTTCTACTGCATCTTCAGCCCTTACTCTTTCATCTGTCACCTCCCAGCTTCTGTCTTCAATTCCACCACCCACCTTCATCCCCAATTTGATTTCACCTATCACCTTCCTGGTTGCTCTCCTTCCCCTCTCCCCACCTTATTATGGCTTCCTCCCCATTCCTTTCCGGTCCTGATGAAGACACTCAGCCTGAAACATCAACTGTTTATTCCCCTCCATAGATGCTGCCTGATCAGCTGAGTTCCTCCAGTACTTTGTGTGTTTCCCTGTTGAAAGTTCCTTGAATGGCTAGCATCTTCCTATCCCATTCACAGAAACTGAATGATTCTCCTCTCTCCTCTCACCTACCTTGAGGAAACTAAATGGATTCTAGGATGAACTGTTTGGTTACTTCATTGGGAGTTTGAGGAGATTTGGTATATCAGCAAAGACTTGAAAATTTCTCTGGATGTATGGTGGAGAGCTTTCTGACTGGCTGCATCACTACCTGGTGTGGAGCTTTCAACGTTCAGGATCCAGAGAAGCTGCAGAGGGTTGCAGGCTTAATCAGCTCCAACGTGGTCACAACCCTCCTTAACATCGAGAATATCTTCAGATGATAATGCCTCTTGTTGGTCCACAGCACAATAGCATTCTTTTTAACTACCCAGCCAGCCATTTGGCTCAATAGGTGATGATGCTGTTGGGATTTGAGTACTGAGAAGTACAAGGATTTAGGAAAGGGAAGCAGAGCATCTCTGAAGAAGGAAGTCCTGACGTTCAGCGGAACTGGAGTTAGCCTTTTAGACTGCTGGGGTTTGTTTAGTGGAGTAAATCTTGTGGGAGTAGGATAAATAGAAAATTGGGAGATTAGGAGCTCATCTTCAATGAATGTACTTACTCTCCACTAACTGTTCCCAAGTGCCTACCACAATCCTATGTGCCATGGAATCCCTGGTCGAAGAAACAGCTTGCTAAGCTGATGCTGACCATCAAGTGAACTACCCAGCACTCACTAACAATCGGTCCTTACTGCCTAAACATTGCACTTTCTTGCCACTGTCAGCGTAGGAGGTGAAATATTAAATGCAAATACAGCAAGTTGGCAATAAAAACTGTGCGACCCGAAATGTATCTAAAAGAGAAAATGAGACTAAAATGTGAGTGCCTGGTGCAGCGTGCTGATACCATCGCTGATTCTGCGGTCCAGAATCCTGCAAGAGATGGAGAGCAGGCTCCGTGCCAAATTCCTCATGGCCTGCTATCCCACACCCTTCTATTTTTAGTGAAGCGTCCATTTCCTCTACAAGCCTCATTAAGAGGCTAGTTTTAATGAGCAAATATTTAAATATACACCCAGCGTTAGTCATTTGGGCTTACCCTCGTCTGATTAAACTCTCTGGTCATTTCTTCACTCGCAGGGTTCTCTTCGGACTTCAGGTTGGGCGATACTATTAATACAGAAAAATTGTCGCACTGTTACTGAGATATACCTGTGGGGGATCAGTGCCCAGTGGATTTATTCTAATGAAAGTGAAAAATTATGACATTTATATACAGGATCACATGAGTAGAACGACAATGAAGATAGAATCAAAACCATAATATATAAATAGAAGGGAATTAAGAAGAATTAAGTGGGGGGGGAGAGAGGAAACACTGTTTATTGGGCAGGGAGAGAGTAAAATCGCAAGAGGAAATGGGGTTGGAGAACAAAATAAAAGAAGTCCTGGTGAAACCAAAATCAGCAAAAAGATGGAAAAAAGTGTAATTGCAGAAAATGAGTACAATAACTAAAGGAATAAGGAAGGTCTATTTGCGAGAGGATTTGTGCTACAATGCCATAGGTACTTTTGTCCCGATGTGAGATATTCTCATCTGTGCAACTTGTCATGGTTTGTTTTAAATCAGTTCGAACTGGCGCTGGATGAACCTCCACAGCAGGATAGATAGGATATCTTGACAATGGATCTTTCCAAAGGGGAAGCTTGTGCTTCAACAGAGTTTCTACTTCAGCGTGTGTGAAATTCTCCAAGTCACAAGGGAGGCATGCTGGCCTGCATGGCTGATTTAAAGATATCTGCTGCGGAGAGGGAGCAGACATTCAGAAACCTGTCGGAATTTCACTGGCTCTTCTTCAAGTAATCTAGTTCCCTTGGCAAACCCTAAAGGTTAATTTTCACGGTTATTAGTCCCTTTTACCATAATTTCCTGTAGGTCTTTTCATTTCTGACATAAAATATAAAATATAAAATAAAATGGGGCCATTAAAACAGCAGAGGGAGAGCTGTTCTGTAGCATATGCACATCTTGTGGGACTGACTTTTGTCATGCAATTGTGTTAGCATTGCAGGAGATCCTCACTGTGCAGGTTTAAGAATCTTTCCACGATTAGTGATGGTGCCATCAATCAGTCAGACCCTAAGCTCTGGAATTCCTACCGTGAACCTTACTTCCCTTCTCTAGTATCTTCCTGAAAACTACTGATTTGATTACGCTTTTGATCATCTTCCTTAATATCTTCTGCAATAGCTGATGTCTGCTAGGATTAACTGGATGGTCCAAATGGTCTCCATCTATGTTGTATGGGAGTGTGGAAATCAATTCACAAGAGACTGCAGATGCTGAAATCTGGAGCAGCAAACAATCTGCTAGGAATCTCAATGGGTCAAGCCACATCTATGGGGAGGGAAGAACTGACGTCATTTCAAGTCAAGTCACTTTTTATTGCCATTTCGACCATAATTGCTGGTACAGTACACAGTAAAAATGAGACAACGTTTTTCAGGACCATGGTGCTACATGAAACAATACAAAAACTACAGTGAACTACGTAAAACAACACAAAAACTACACTAGACTACAGACCTACCCAGGACTGCATAAAGTACACAGACCAGTGCAGGCATTGCAATAAATGATAAACAAGACAACAGGCACAGTGGAGGGCAGTAGGTTGGTAGTCCGATGGCGTGAGTGAAAAACTCTTACATAAATAAACAGGATGCAGGGGTTTGCCCCAAAATGTCAACGATTTCTTTCCTACCACCAATGCTGCATGACCTACTGAGATCTTCCAACAGATTGTTGTCTAATATAGAAATTAAGTTCTGTTTGTTAAATCCCTGCAACGTGCTTCAGGTCATTTCCCCATGGAAACGGAAATACAGGTGGTTGTTTTAGTTGGGCTTCCTGTATTTTTTTTAATTTAATTTTTTATTTAAAGATGCAGCGTGGAACAGGTCTTTCTGTCCTACTGAGCTGTGCTGCCTAGCAACCCACCAATTTAACCCTAGCCTAATCACAGGACAATCTACAATGACCGATTAACTTACCGACTCTATGTCTTTGGGCTGTGGGGGAATCTGGAGCACCCGGAGGAAGGAACATACAAACTTTCTTATACCGGGTGTTGGAATTGAATTCTGAGCTCCGAAACCCCGAGCCGCAATAGCGTCACACTAACCGACATGCTACCTTGGTTCTCCAGATGAATATTTTCTAATGTTAATATGCTGCCAAAGTTTCTGAGTCATTAGTCCAGTTCAAGATGTTCAGAGTTCGTTGCGGGATTTAGACTTAGATTTGCTCATGTCTGAGGAACTGAACAGTGTGCAATCATTCACAGACTGTCAGATCGCTGATCTCATGGTGGAGGAAAGCAGATGAAGAAGGTGCCTATGAATAATAGAACATTCGGGAAGCATTCAGCACATCAGGCAGTATCTGTGGTTGTAGGAACCAAGTTAATTCATCAGGCTGAAGTGTCTTTGTCAAAAGTGGGGGAAATGGAAATGTGTGAGTGGAAACAAAGCAAAAGAGATACTGTCAGAGAGAGAAGCAGAATTTCTTCAAGGTTGGCACTCCTGGAAGAGAAGGGGCAATAGATTCTACAGTAAGTGAAAATAAAAAGGCTGCAGATACAGAGAAACTGAAATATAATCAGAAAATGTTGGAAGTGCTCATCAGATCTGCATCGTGTGTGCAGAAAAATGGAGTTAACATTTAGGATAAAAACCCTTCATTAAAACTCAATATTATATTTTCATTGACCAAATCCACGTTTGTACATGAGAGTGTTCAATAATGAAAATTAAGCCCAAGTTTTTGATAGAGTGAAATATTTTTTGAAGTTGCACGATCACAATGTTGAATGGCGTATTTGCACCACATTTGAAACATTATGGTCTGGTACAGTATGTCAATGTCCATACACATCCATATATATCATGGTCTGGTACAGTATGTCAATGTCCACGCACAGGAATGCAAGAAGCTACCGTTAGTTGTGGACTCAGCCCAATACTTCACTGACGTCATTGGCACAGGAGGCACTGCCCTAGAAAGGCAACATCTATCATCAAAGGTCCCCAGCATTTGGGTCATGCCATCTTCTCGCAACTTGCATCACGCAGGAGATACAGAAGCCTGAAGTCCCACACCACCGGGATCAAAAACAGCTAGTTCCCTTCAACAATTTGTTTCTTGATAAAACATGCACAACCCTAATAACAAGTAAACTAGAAAAGTTTGCCAATGACACAGAATTAGGTGGACTGGGCTGCAGAATCAATACAGTTAGATATAAACAAAATCCAGATGTGGGCAGATGAATTTTAATGTAAGCAAATGTAAAGTGTTACGTCTAGGAAGTAGAAGTATTAGATATAAATAGACAGTGGGGGGGATGTTGAGTTAGAGAGTGCACTGTTTGATAAGGATTTGGGCATCCTGGTAGACTCATCACTATCAACATCGAGACAATGCACAGAAGTGATTAGGAAGGCTAATTGAATGTTGGGCTACATGATGCGCTCAGTGGAGTTCAAGTCAAGAGACGTTCTCCTTAAGCAGTATAATGCACTTGTGAGGCCACACCTTGAATACTGTGCACAGCTTTGGTCTCCATATTGTGTGAGGGATGTGAAGGCACTGGAGAAGTTTCAGAGAAGGGTGACTACACTCATCCTGGTCTGCAGGGTACCAGCTGTGAAAGAAGATTGAAAGAATTAAATCTTTTTATGCCAGGTAGATGCAGACTGAGAGGAGACATGATAGAGGTGTTCAAAATCATTAAGTGTATAAGGAAGGTGGATGTCAGATGCTACTTCTAAATTAATCCATTAACAAGGATAGAGGACCATTGCTGGTTAAAGGGAGATTTTAAATTAACATCGGAAGCATTTCTTTACATAGAGAGTAGTGGACACATGGAACAAACTACCTAGTGTGTACTGTATTTGAGGGTAGTAACTTAGAGATTCTGATTCTGATTCTAAACTCGATAGTTATCTCAACACGCTATGTGAATTGAAATTTTGTAAGCTTTGTTGGGCTGAATGTCCTGTTCGTGTCAAAAACTTTCTAATGTTCTCATCACTACCTCAGAATAGAAACACTGTGACCACTTTAGTCAGCCGATGGATTAGTGGCATCTGCACCGGACTTCGATGCGAGTGGTCCCAGTTTTGAATTTGGCCAGCTCCTTGCACACTTTCCATCCATGCCGGGTTTAGCGTCGAGCTAGCAACTCGGCCTCGTGAAAAAAAAACAGGCAAATGCTGAGGAAACAGCAAGGCTGCTGCCCGCTGTGCCACAAGGTGCGGAAAGTAACAACAACTCTGACCACTTCGCACTACAATAGACCATTTTAAAGTTTATCTGTTTATTGACATACAGCATGGAACAGGTCTTTATGGCCCTTCGAATCGTGCTGCCCAGCAACCCACGTTTTAACCCTATCCTCATCACAGGACAATTTACAATGACCAGTTAACTTACTAACCGATACATCTTTGGACTGTGCAAGGAAAGCAGAGCACCCAGAGGAAACACGTGTGGTCACGGGGAGAATGTACAAATTCCTTAGAGACAGTGGGAGGATTATTTGTTATAACTGTGTTCTTTCTTGCATAATTTTGGATAATATATGTATAATCTATGTTTTTCTTGTGAATTTTGTCACGTTGTATATCTGATGCTATGTACCCGTGTGATGCTGCTGCAAGTAAGTTTTTCATTGCACTGTGCACCTCTGCATAAATGTACTTGCACGTGATAATGATGAGTGTAAGGGTTCACTTAAACTGTGTATCTCCTGCAGTTAAAATATTGGTAGCTTGCAAAAAAAATATTTGAAGTCCATTACCAATCTTATGCCTCAAAGGCAATTTTTAAACAAGCTTTACATGTGAATTTCTCCAAGAGAAATAAATGTCTACTATTGTGCCAAAAAATATATTACTGGAATTTCTGAATCACAGAGCCATTGCTGTTTTGTTTACCAGGACAATCCAACCAAAACCTCAAATAAAGTAATCAGAATTGTCACAGGCGGGCAATAATATTGGTTGAAACACAAAATCAATACTGTTATAATTTAGAGTCAAGAAGTACTACAGCACAGGAACAGGACCTTCTGCTCATCTAGTCCATGCTGAGCTATTTTCTGCACCTGTACCATAGTTCTTTATACCCCTTCCATCCATGTATCTATCCAAATTTCTCTTAAAGGTTGAAACTGAACCCGCAACCACTAATTCTGCTGGCAGCTCATTCCACACTCTCACCACCCTCTGAGTGAAGAAGTTTCCTTTCATGTTCCCCTTAAACATTTCACCTTTCACCCTGAACTCATGACCTTTAGTTCTAGTCTCAACCAACCACAATGAAAAGCCATACCCCTAATAAATTTGTATACCTCTACCAAATCTCCTCTTATTCTTCTACACTCCAGGGAGTATTGAATATTCACAACCAATCTTTTGCCTCAAAAGGTAGTTTATTTTAAAACAAGCTTTACATGTGAATTTCTCAAATAGAAATATATGTCTTTTATTTATTATTTTCTTTTTTACTCTAGGTTTATTAGTAATACTGAACTACATCAAGAAAGTGATCTGTTTAAACTTTACAATGTGTGGGATGTCTAAGACCAATACCCATCAATTAAATATCTCATTCTTGTGCCCCATGGGACATCTATAAAAGTGCAAGCAATGTGCAGACCTTTAGATGTCACAAAGATTTCAGTAAAGTATATCAATATAACTTGGCCCAGGAATTGTTGCAATTGTACATTCGTACTTCAAGTGCAGAGGAAAATAATCAGCTCTGTCTCCAGTCGGTTGTTGTGAATAAGCTAAGAGGAGCAGACATTTATTTCATGGGAATATTTTGGTGAATGAATAAGGCTCTGAGTGGGGCTGTGCTGGGAAAACATTCCTGCTTTAAATCCCTTCATTAACCTCCTTGGAGGCTTGCTGGCATCTAAAGTATGTGATGAAAATGACCCCCAGTAAAGTATAAGTTTGATTACACTCCTTTGTTTCACTGAAGGCATTTGGCTCTAAACTCATTGCAAAGCCACATGGCAAATTAGAGCTGGACTCCTTCATCGCCCTTGATATCGTGTATTGGCATTGGCTTGCTGGCAGAGATTCCAGGGTTGAGTGTGAGGGTGAGTGTGAGTGTGTGTGTGTGTGTGTGTGTGTGTGTGTGTGGTGCGTGTGTGTGTGTGTGTGTGTGTGTGAGAACTGGCTTCAGTACTAGTCTCCCCTGCAATCTGCCTAGTTGGAGCACACTCAAACACAGATCCTGACCACAGGCAGAACCATCTCCATTCTAGACTGTAAAAGTGTCCCTACAAGTAGAATACTGAGCAGTGATGTCTCATTGTCTTCTTTCTCTTCTGAATGAGAAGGTTGGAGTATCTGGCATTGGAAGGAACAAGAGTTGGATTGTCATAGAGAACAGAAGAAATATGTGCTTGTGAGTCAGAGGTTGTGGGATAAAACATAAAAGGGACAAAACATGAATATAATTTATGTAGTTCCTTTGCCTTCAATGCCTTCAAACTTGCCAGGAGATGGTATTCCTTTTACTATGTGGGCCAGCACTTTCTCCTCTGTGAGGGGTAACATGCAAATATCCTCACCTGACTCCAGTTCTTTTTTATTGACTCCTGTTCATGTGAAACCTTCAACAGGAAAGTAGGGGACATATCAATGTGTCCTGCAATGTACTTTAATCAGCGGGAGCAGAGAAAGCAGCGTGCCGCGCGTGCACAGCCCTCCGGTGAAAAATGATATCGTATCCATTAAATAGGGGCCGTGGACAATTCTGATTTGATGGAGATGAACGTGAAAGCACAGAGGAACATCTGAAAAAATTTCTGAAAAGCTCGTTCGCTGCTGTCGTTACTGCGTGGTCGGGAATCTTTCGGAGGGAAGGCCTCAAAATCTCCGGCTTTGCCTGCTGTTGGCGACTGAGATGGAGGTCGAATTGCTCAGATAGAGACAACGCTCAGTACTCAGTGTCGGAGAGCTGATCAGAGCACGAAGTTTTCGGATGACTCAGAGTCGGACCATGGTCGGGTATGGCAGGGAGAGTTTTTCTTCCTTCTCCCGTCTGTGTGAGATGTGGGACATTTGAGAGACTTTGAACTTTTACTGTGCTCATGGACTTTTTCACCAAGTTATGGTATTGTTGCACTGTTGTAGCTATATGTTATAATTATGTGGTTTTGTTAGTTTTTTTCAGTCTTGGTCTGTCCTGTGGTTTGTGATATCACACCGGAGGAAATATTGTATCATTTCTTAATACATGCATCACTAAATGACAATAAAAGAGGATTGTGTGTCTTCATAATCTAAAAAAAAAGTGATTTCCAACGTTGACTAGTAGCTATGAGCCGTATGAGCAAGGCTTGTGACTGCTATGTGTGTGAGGGTGTAGTGGCGATTATGATCTTTGGGGTTGACAGCTCACTGTTGGAGCTTGCCAGCAGATGAGTGATGAGGGTGGAACAAATTAAGCCTGGATAAGGTTTATCAGCACAATTGAAAGGAAATGTGGTGAATAAACCTTAATAACATGCCAATGTTTCCTACACGATATCCAGAATCCAGAATCTATACCCTTGAGATTGACCTCTGCAATATCCAGTATCCAGTGCCTTCCAAATATAGAAGATGGGGTGTTATGGGGTATTAAGACATTAATGAGGCTGCATTTGGAATATTATGTTCGGTTTTGGACACCATGCTATTGGAAAGATGCCATTACACTGAAAGGAGTGCAGAAGAGATTTATGACGAAGTTGCCAAGTACTTGAGGAACTGAGTTATGGAAATAGGTTGAGCCTTTAATCATAGGAGCATAGGCAAATGGGGGGTGATATAGAGATGTATAAAATTATGAGGTGTATAGATATGGTGAATGCGCACAGTCTTTATCCCAGGGTTAGTAGTCCCTCTACCCCTAGAAGATAAAACAAGATTTTACTTTGTTCCACGATTGCACCAAATGCTCTCGGACTTTATCAGAGCATAGTATCCTGCCTCCAACATGGTGGCTCAATATCTAACAACACCATTCACAAATTTCTCCTGGTACTGCAGCAACTGTGAACCTACTTCTCTCTTAAGAGATTCAGCCAATGAATGAACAGAGGGTACTGGATGCAAGCAGCAATTATTTTAAACAAGTCCCAGAAATATAGAGCCAGATCTTTCTTGATTGTCTTCTCCCTGGGCCACCCAATGTGACCCCGTGTATTCTCTTCCACTGGTAAACCAGCTCCTAGTTCATCAGCAAGATACAGTGTAGTGCTGGGCTCTTGCCTGTGAATATGGCTGGCTGCAGTGTCAAGAATGGTGTAAATAATGGCGAGACCTCCCAGCTCGCCAGCTGATTAAACTTACAAGACATAAGTCAGGAAAGTAATCAAATACCCTTTCCTTCTCTGAATGAATTTGCTCTTGAGAAACTCAACACCATCTAGGAAGGAGCATGCTGCCTGCTTGGCACCCAATATATTCCCTTCAACACCAGTTGCACAGGATGTATCGTGTAGAAAATGTACTGCAGGTAACTAGCTATGTGACCAAACCCATGACCTTTCCCACCATGAAGGCCAAAGGCAGCAGGTTCATTGGAGCACCACCAACTGCAGTCCCCTTCCAAGTTGTGCACCATCCTGATGTAGAAACAAGTCACTGTTCCTTCTATTTCACTCATTCTAAGTCTTAGAGCTCCCTAGCCATCAGTACTTTGGGAACAACATCAAAAGCGAGGAGAACTTCACCAGAGTGATTGCAATGGTTCAATAAGGCAGTTCATTGTGATTTTCTCAAGGCCAGTGAGAGATAGGACATAGAACATAGAACAGTACAATACGTTACAGGCTGTTTGGCCCACAATATCTTGCCAACCTTGGTCAGGGTCAGTCATGGATGTTTGTCCTAGCTATCTACGTGATACGCAAGTCAGTATGCAAGTCAGGGCAGTACAGCATGGAGAGGAAGCAGCCCATGCAGCTGATGAACCCGAAGGAATGCAAGATACTAATACAGATTGGCAACAGTGGCATCACAGGATATGCCAGGCAGCATTAAGCTTAACATAGGACTGTTCTGTTCTGTCTAGGCACTCCATTTCTGGATTGATTCTGGGGTTTACTACCAAAGCCTTCCTCATGGATGGGTATAGCCACAAGGCAGCAGAGGTCTAAGATCAGAGTTTTTCTTCTCCTAGATGAGCTGCCAACCACGGCTGATGAGCCCCATCTGCCCGAAGCTATTGGCACCAGTAACCACCCTTGCCCCTTCTCCTGTCGGTAGAAACTGTTCTGTCGGGCTTAGTAGCTAAACCAGATGTGAAAGCCAGGACCTGGACTTAGTTGACAGAGGCTATTTGAGTCGCACGCCATTGGGAGCATTTAATAGGTAGTGAGAGCTTATCCATACCACATCCCCTAGCTGTGACAACCTAAAGGAACTACTGACCCTTTAACCTACTGCAAAATCAATCTACCCTTTTGCTCCTACACAGCCCTTCATTCCACTGTGAAAGAACTGATTGCGGTCTTCAGAAAGGGTAAGGTGTGGAACACGCACCAGTCAACATAAAGGGATCAGGTGGAAAGACTGAGCAACTTCAAGTTCCTGGGTGGCAAGATCTCTGATGAACTAACCTGGTCCCAACACATCGATGCAGTTACCAAGAAGGTAACTGACCACAGCTATATTTCATTAGGGGATTTAAGGAGATTTTGTATGTCGTCAAGGACACTTAGAAATTTCTACTGATGTGCTGTGGAGAACATTCCAACTGGCTGCATCACCGTCTGGTGTAGGGGGTGGGGTGGCTACCGCACAGGATCAAAAAAAGCTGCAGAAAGTTATGAACTCAGTGCCCCCCCCACCCCACCGGCATCCAAGACATTTTGAAGGAGCAATGCCTCAAAAAGACGGCATCAATCATTAAGGAGCCCCACCACCCAGGACATGCCCACTTCTCATTGTTACCATCTGGAAGGATGTCCAGAAGCCTAAGGGCACACACTCAGCAATTCATGAACAGCTTCTTCCCCTCTGCCATATGATTTCTAAATGGATATTGAACCCATGAACACAACCTCACTTTTTTAATATATATTATTTCTGTTTTTGCACTATTTTAAATCTGAAATTACTCACTCCACTTCTGATCCCTGTATGAGGAATGTTCCGTGTTTCCACTGTTTACCCTTCCTGAAGTCCACAATCGGCTCTTTCATGTTATGGACATTTAGTGCAAGGTTGTTGCTGTGACAGCACTCAACTAGCTGGTATATCTCACTCCTGTACACCCTCTCATCTCCATATGAGATTCTACCAACAATGGTTGAATCATCAGCAAATTTGTAGATGGTATTTGAGCTATGCCTGGCCACACAGTCATGGGTATAGATGGAGTAGAGCAACGGGCTAAGCACACACCCCTGAGGTGCACCAGTGTTGATTGCCAGCAAGGAGGAAATATTATCACTGATCCACACAGATTGTGGTCTTCTGGTTAGGAAGCTGAGATCCAATTGCAGAGGGAGGTACAGAGCCCCAGGTGCTCTAACTTATGAATCAGGCTTGTGGGAACAATGGTGTTCAACATTGAGCTATAGTCGATGAACAGCATCCTGACATAGGTGTTTGTATTGTCCAGGTGGTCTAAGGCCATGTGAAGAGCCGTTCAGATTAAACCTACTGTGGCGATAGGCAAATTACAGTGGGTCCAGGTCCTTGCTGAGGGAAGAGTTCAGCCTAGCCATGACCAACCTCTCAAAGCATTTCATCACCATAGATGTGAGCGCTACTGGGTGATAGTCATTAAGGCAGCTCACACCATCCTTAGGCACTGGTATGATTGTTGTCTTTTTGAAGAAGGTGGGAACTTCCGACCATAGCAGTGAGAGGTTGAAAATGTCCTTGAACACTCTTGCCAGTTGTTGGCACAAATTTTCAGAGGCTTACCAGGTACTCCATCCAGGCCTGTTGCCTTGTGAGAGTCCATGCTCTTTAAAGACAACCTAACATTAGCCTCCAAGGCAGAGATCACAGGATCACCGGGTGCAGCAGCGATCTTCACAGCTGTAATATTCTCCCTTTCAAAGTGGGCATAGCAGCATTGAGCTCATCTGGTAGTGAAGCATCGCTGCCATTCATGCTATGGGGTTTCGTTTTGTAGGAAGTAATGAACTGCAAACCCTGCCAGAGTTGACAAGCATCTGATGTCGTCTCCGACCTCGCTCAGAATTGTTTATTCGATCTCGAAATGGCCCACAGCAAGTCCTACCTGGTTTTCTTGTACAAAGAATCCGTGGAATTCTTTGCCACCTAGTCAAGTCATTGGGTATATTTAAGGTGGACGCTGATAGGTTCTTGATTAATCAGGGCATCAAAGGTTATCCTAAATCTGTGCTCTCCAATTTTTCCTACCCTAGGGAAAAGACTGTCACCAAGCACCTTAACTATGCCTCTCATAAGGTGACCCTTTCATTCTCTTATAATCCAAGGAATAAAGATCTAGCCTGGCCATAAAATAAATGCAATTTAGCCAATGAGACCCTCCTTGCTCCCTGTCCTGCCCCGCCGATCCTGCCAATTGGACTTCGAGGTTTATGCAGTATTAACTCTCATGTGCCTCTCCTTTCACCCTCAGCACTGCAGGAAAATGCCAGCCTAGATTAGGCCTTCAGGCTGGTTATCTTCTTTCCACCTGTGAAAGGTAAAATGCGAAATAAATCAAACAATTAAGGGTTGCATGTTTCATCATTCTATTTCCTTACAGAATGGAAGAAGGTCATTTAGCTCATCAAGTCTCCGCTGGCTTCCTAAGAGATCTGCAGGTTAAGATGGAGCTGGTGAAACACAGCGACGACTTGCTGTCAACTACCAACTATTAGTCACACCTTTTCTGGGAAATGATCACTGCAATGAATAGTCTGTAACTCCTCTTTCAGCGTGGAAGTTTTGAATCACCCGTACAACCAGACATTTTTGCAGTGTGACCTGAGGTCTCGAAGGTGCAGAACGGTTGTGCTCTGGCATGTATGAGCCGAATTGAGGTGATGGGGTCTGGGCCTGAGAGCTGGGAACAAGCCAATGTCTGGCCATTGCTGGAGCGGACTGGGAGATGATTTGAAGCGGCTGAACTAAAGCAAGTTGAGCACAGACAAGGCAGAGTTGAGGTGGCGGGGTGCCAGTCCGAAACTGAGGAACATGCCTAGTTTGGCCTATTTTAGTGCTGAGCCAGATTGGAATGGGTGCAATCGAGGCGGCGGGTCCTGAGAACGTATCGAAGGGGCAGGGCCCCGATCCTAGAGCGAAGAACGACCCGCTGTTTGACCGATTCAAGCAACAGGCCAGATCAAAAGGGTCAGGGTGTCAGGGCCAGAGGCAAGGGACAGGCTAGTGTTCAGCTTGCTGCTCACAAGGTTTACTTGTCTCTCCACTGAACTGAGCTTGTGTCCTGTAACTAAAGGGCATCTGGATCGGCTGTGACTGGCTTCATGGCTGCGGACACACTTTACTGAACTTCAGTTCTGAATGTTATTTGTTTACACAATTCAGTTTTTTTTTGCACATTGTGTGCTTGATGGCCTACTTTTTTAATGGGTTCAATTGGGTTTCTTTGTTTGCTGGTTGCCCGTTGGGAAGAGAATCTCAAAGCTGTATATAGCATTCATTCTTTGCTAATACATGTACACTGAACTTTGATTTATGTTGAATTTTAAAAACCAAACATCAAGATCTCACCAATCCCATTCCCTCAATAATTTCCTTTCAACCTGTTCTCTCACACATCTATCAACTCCTTCTAATCTCCTACTGGCCAATTATATCAGGGGCAACTTACAATTAACCTATCTACTAGCACATCTTTGGGAAGTGACTGGAAAACAGAGTGGCGCCGGCACCCATGTGGTTTCAGGGTTTTGGATAAAGTCAGTGTAAGTTATTATCAAAGTACCTATTGCTATCTTGAGATTCATTTTCTTGCAAACATTTACAGTAAAATAAAAAAACACAATAGAATTTATTTAAAAAACTGTACATAAATAAAGATGGACAACCAATCAATGCACGAAACAAGACAGATTGTGCATATAAAAAAAAATAATAAACTGAGAGAACGAGTTGGAGGGTCCTTGAAAGTGAGTTCATAGGTTGTGGAATCAGCTCAGTGTAGGGGCGAATGAAGTTATCCACATGGTTCAGAAGCCTGATGGTTTTCGGCTAATAACTGTCCCTGAACCTGATGGTGCAGAACCGAAGGCTCCTGTATTTTCTCCCTGATGGCAGAAGTGAGACAGTACCTCATAACTGCATTAAATCAGTGTCTCTGGGTTACCTGCTTTACCGCAGTGCTGTCCACGTGCAGTCAGCATGCCTGAACTTTGAGTAAAGTTTTAGCTGTTTGTGGTGTGTTACCTACAGAATCATATACCTTTCATTAGATTGATTCCATGTAGTTATAGGTATAGTCTCCACGAATTATGACTAACCGTCTGGCAGAGCAGGCTTGGAGACAAGAAGCAGCACAGCTGTGCCTCAACTCGAAACACAAGACCCCCAGTATGAGGGCTGGATTGACACGAATAAAGCCAGCATAGAAGCAGCTACATACGCCGTGCTCTTTGTATTTCTTCAGCAGGCGTTACCTCAAGCACCTCTGGAGCAGAACCAACCTTACACAAGTCAAGGCATGTTGGCAACTTGACATGAATGTGGAATGGCCAAGGTTTCAGATCTCAGATTAATAATTAATTTTTTTGAAAACTTTTTTTCTCGTGTTGATACTTGAGATCTGACGCCCAAACCCATCATGCATCATATGAGCCCTTTGATGTGCCTGGAGATTAATGATGTTCTTCGCTGTTTCCAGTGCACACATTAACTATGGAGTGATGTATTTCATCTCTTAACTACACAAAGGCTTAGCATACAACACATGACCCCCGTGTTAGTTCCCCTGCTGCGGCTAACAATAAAGGTTATTGGCACATACAGTCCATTGGTTTATCCATCTGATCTTTGAATTCCAAAAGGCCCCGCAACTCTCAAAGAAAGAAACACAACTATCTCTTCTTTCAGTTAGTCCTGACGAAGGGTCTCGGCCCGAAACGTTGACTGTACCTCTTCCTAGTGATGCTGCCTGGCCTGCTGCGTTCACCAGCATTTTTATGTGTGTTGTTTGAATTTCCAGCACCTGCAGATGTCCTCATGTTTGAGAATTTATTTATCTGTTTTTGTACGTAGCTGTAATTTAAAAGAACTGCATCCAATGAAATGATGCGGTGTGGCCCTGTCATCAGCCTGCTATAACATCCTGACAGGCAGCCCATTGTCAATTGTAGGGACATTTAATTAACATATCAAAGGCAAAGCCAATTTATTATTGAAGTATGTATATGCCACCATATGCTACCTTGAGATTCATTTACAGGAAAAGAAAGAAGTACAATAGAATTTACGAAGAATTATACAGAACCAAATGACAAACAATGTGCCGAAGAAGACAAATTGTGCAAATAAAACGAGTAAGTAAAGAATACTGAGAACATAAATTGTAGAGTCATATGGAGAGTTAGGACACTGAGCAGTGTGCAGCTTGTCCAAATCCAACCTACAGAGCCTCAAATGGTTTGGGGTTTATGAGGTCACTGGAGTTGCAACGGAGCCCTGAATTGTTGCCGGACAAAATCAGCTGCTGTTCAACAAGGTGGGAGCAGAACTGTCATCATTGAAAACACGTTTGAAAGGCTTAGCAGAGAAACTAAGTACGAACTTGAAGAGGTGCCTGTGCCTGGTGCTACATTTTGGGAAGACAGATCAGGGTAGGACATACACAGTGAAGAGTAGGGCCCTGGGAAGTGTTGTAGAACAGAGACGCCAAGGAAAGCAAGTACATGGCATCACAGGTAGATAGTTAGCACCTCCGATCCTATAGAGGGCAAGTAAATCATTCTCAGTCCCAAGGAATGATTAAGAAGGGAAAGGAGTACTTGAATGTAGCCAAATACATACAATGAATGTTCATCAATGCACAGTGTTAACTGTGTTTCTCTCACCACCATGACGGCTCTGCCAGATTTGACATCTTGGTCTTCAAACTTTCGTTTCTCATAGTCTCTGAACAGCATCTTCTGTTTTTATTTATATCTGGCTGTTAAGTTTGAAGCTTATGAGGGGCTCCAAGAAAAATGGCAGTATATGTAATATAACCTTCCACATAGTTCTGAAGATGTGGGGCGAGGATGACTGAAATGAAAGGCCATAAGAGGCATCTAACCAGTAGAAGCTTCTCCATCTAAAGAATATTTATACAAACATATTCATCCAGAGAACATATAATCTCTGTATCCAGGAGGAATAGCATCAACATGCCTAGGTTATTCTTCAAGTCTCTCACCACCCTGACTTGGAAACATATTGCCAGCCCTTTGTTACCTCTTGGCATAGTCCTGTAATCCCTTACTAAGATTCTAATGGGAGTACCTTCGCCAGAAGACCTGCAGTGCTTCAAGAAGGGAGAACTTTATGGTTTTCTCAAGGGCAGTTAGGGATGGGCGATAAATTCTGACCTTCCCAGCTAAACTCAGATTCTGAAAGATAAATTAATTAATCAATAGGCAACTGAACGGCGATCTCAGTCCACCCTTTATCCACTAACAGTAATATTTGGGAATTTTAAATGATCAGAAATGCAATTGAACCTAACAAAATGCACTTCAGCAACTCAACAAGGCTTTTTCAACAGTGCTTCCCAAATCTGATGTGCTCTTCTGCATAGGATTCAAATTCTCCCTCCAATCACACTGCAATTTCACTCGGAAATACATTGCTGTTCGTTTTTGTCATTGCTGGTTTAAAACCTTAGAGCATCTTACCTAACAGCACTGCTGTGGACTTCACTCATTTAATTCAAAGTCTCATCACCACTTTCTTAAATGCACTTAGATCTCAGCAATTTATACTGGTCTTACCAACAAGCCATTTAAGAGCAGACATATGAAAGAAGTCTTGTGCTGGGGTATAAATAGCAAGTGGATTGAATGACCTTGTTTCTTTGCTACAATTTCCTTGAAATTGTTATGGAATAAATGTGTAAGCTCTGCTGTCACCTTACAACGTTTTCTTTCTCATTTTGCCCAATGAAGTATGTCAAGTGGGAACATCGGCAATGAACCTGCTTCCAACCAAGTTAGTGTTCAATGCTAGTGACCCATTACTGCAATGTTAGTTCCCGCTTTCCACTAGTTACTGATTAAGCTCAAAGTTAGTTACAAATGGGAGGATCCTTTGAAGTCCAGACACAAAATTCTACATAAAATGTTATCAAAGTGCAAATAAATAATACCTAAAACAGATTTTCACAAGGTGGAGTTCCAACAAAGAATCTCACTTTTTTCTTACATGCAACCACTCCATTCTCAAAGGAGTTAACAGGAAAAGGATCAGGTAACTGGGCTACAAAGGCTCTCACAAGGACTATATTAAGAAAGGAAAGATGCTCTTCGTGCGATAGCTGATTCATATAGAAAGCAGCCGCAGCCAATTGACTGTAACTCATTCAACTTCCTGTTCTCTTCTCCCAGATGTCACCAACGGCCCTGTTGGTGATGCTTACTAGCAAACTGCTGACCCTGGTGTCAATGATGTGCATTCCCATCACCGAATCTTCCTCTCTGTCAAGAGGAACAACGGCCAAGTAGTGTCCTTCTTACCTTTGTAGTTCAGAGTTGGAGCTCTTTGCCAGAAGTTTCTTTCATATGAAGTTATTTATTAATACTGTATATTTAGACAGAGTAATCCATTTTCCTATGAGGCCAGTGGAGCATGAGCCCTTGTTGGCATTCCCACAAAATAAGCACAAAGGACAAAGAAAACGTTTACCAGAGCTGAACAATTAAAATGTGCATGGTAATAAATCCAACTCATTTTGACAAGCGCCGAGTTTTTACTTTTGCATTTATCCCTGGGTCACACTTCCCAGAAAGAGAGGAGGATTTACGGTTTACTTTTTTTTTCAAAATAAGAAGAGCGTGAGGATATTAAAAGATAACTTTAAGTCAGCAGGCATTGCGTTCCATAATAGAACAGATGAAAAAAAGGAAGGAAGACTTGCCAAAAAAAAATCTTCCAGCCCTATCTGCAGTTTGAATAATGGATGATGCAATCGAGAGACTGAATCTCACAGGTTCTGTTTTGCATGCCCACTGCCCGCTGGCTGGCATTCCTCTCCTCCCGCAGAAAGAATAAAGTTCAAGTTTTGCTGCGACTGCAACTAAGAACAGTTTTCTTCGGTTCAGACAAGACCCCTGCAAGGCCAGGAAGGGACAATCCTGCAGAGCTACAGTGGGACATTTTAATTTACTGTACAGTAAAGGATAAGTGGATAACTGTATTGTGCTGCTCACATACCACAATGACACTCATGGATGACACACAAACAAAGACTGGAGTTAAATACCTGCCAGCTATCACATGGCTAATCACGCAGTTGCTTATCTCATCATCTCTCCTAATCCCAATTCTCCATTGTGAACTTTGGTTGAACCCTGTATAACATAAGTGTGCAACTCAGCCGAAAGCAAGGCCAAAATTCTGAGAATAATCTGTCAGATGACAGCACGTCCCCTTCTACAGGACATGCTCCGGTTTCATAGGACGTGCTATCTATAGTCTGAAAAGGATAATTGACTCATGGGTTAAGACATTCGAGGATTCAGATTAAATTTGAGAACTGTGATGCAATCTCCTTTTTTTAATCTGGAATATTGCAGGAGGCAACTTTAAGAGTTCAGAACCACTGCATTCACTAGCCGTGGGTAAGTCCCTTCCTCCTAACACCAGTGAGGATGATCTGTGAATCAGGGATGCTTTGGTAAATCATGAAATTGTAACCAGTGTTGAACCAGTTTAGAAGGTCATGATATATTTTTATTAAAAGCAAATCACAAACAAGAAACGTAAACACGAGGAATTCTGCAGATGCTGGAAATTCAAGCAACACAACAAAGTTGCTGGTGAACGCAGCAGGCCAGGCAGCATCTCTGGGAAGAGGTACAGTCCTGACGAAGGGTCTCGGCCCGAAACGTCGACTGTACCTCTTCCTAGAGATGCTGCCTGGCCTGCTGTGTTCACCAGCAACTTTGTTGTGTTGCACAAACAAGAAATGTTGGCAGACCGAGAACTGCTTTGTCCCTTTGTCTTGGATGGACATTTTGGAGGTTAAAATCCACCTTGACAGCTGAGAGGCTAAGTCTTCAGTAAAATGCTAAAGGAGTGCTATTTGTCAGATGTGCTGTGTGTCCCTGCGTGTAGTTCATGAAAAGACACAACAGACTATGAAAGGTTAGGGCATCAAAGCATTTGGCAAGAAGGCAGGTGTATGGGTTGAGTGGGATCCAGGACCACCCATGGTGGAATGGCGGAGTAGACTTGATGGGCTGAATGGCCTAATTCTATTCCTATGTCTTATGGTCTTATGGCTACCCATGCAGGCAGAGCAAGTGCCTCACCTGTCCACAGACCTCCTCCCTCACTACCATTCAGGGCCCCAAACAACCCTTCCCCTGTGAGTCTTTTGGGGTCATCTACTTTATCCGATGCTCCCGGTGTGGCCTCCTGTATATCAGTGAGACCCGATGTAGATTGGGAGACCACTTCGCTGAGCACCTACGCTCCATCCGCCAGCAAAAACAGGATCTCTCAGTGGCCACCTACTCCAATTCTACTTCCCATTCCCATTCTGACATGTCAGTCCATGGCCTGCATTACTGCTGTGATGAGGCCACATGGGTTGGAAGAGCAACAGCTTGTATTCCATCTGGGTAGCCTCCAACCTGATGGTATGAACATCGATTTTTCAAACTTCCGGTAATTGTTCCCCCCGCCCCCCCACCATTCCCTATTCCTGTTTCTCTGTCTCACCCCATCTCCTTACCTGCTAAAGACCTCCCTTTCTTCCATGGTCTTCTACCCTCTCCTATCAGATTCCCCCATCTCCAGCCCTCTATCTCTTTCACCTGTTAGCTTCCAAGGTCTTTATTTCATTGCTCCCTCCGTCCTGGTTCCACCTACCACCTACCACCTTGTACTTCTCCCCCCCCCCCCCATCTTCTTGCTCTGACTTCTCATCTGTTTTTCCAGTCCTGATGAAGGGTCTCGGCCCGCAAGTTTGACTGATTATTCTTTTCTATTAGTGCTGCCCGGCCTGCTGAGTTCCTCCAGCATTCTGTGTGTGTTGCTTGGTTTTTTAGCATCTGCAGATTCTCTCGTCTTTGTGCTAAGTCTACGAAAGGGTAAGTTCTCCAGTAATGAATTATTTTGAACTGGGACATATGAATCAAAGATCAAGGTGCAAAATCTATGTCCATATCAAATTATCTGATTCACCTGTGGAGAGACAGAGATGATACTCTATGACCCCAGGTCTCACTTCAGTGACCTGTCTTGGGAAGGGCATGGGCAGACACCAGGTGAACGTTATATCATTCACAGTTTTGAGGGCCGTCCCTCCAACATGCAGAATTAACCAATGCTGACTCATTTCCCCACCTACTGACACCCAATACCCTGATCTCTCAGGAAGAATGACATTTTCAAAGGATCATACTTTGAGTGAATAATGACAGCATTCAATTTTCAAAGAAAGAACTAATATTTCTCCCCCTAGAGTAGGTGAGTTGTAGAATATGATGGAAGTTGATGGGAATGTGGAGAAAATAATATGGGTTAGGGCAAAAGATTAGAGTAAAATTGGCGCTTTTTGGTTGGCACCGATTTAGTGAGCTGAAGGGTCTTTTTCCATTCTGCATTTTCTCTATAGCTTCCTCTATAGCTCTATGATTCTTAAGTAGTATGTTTTATGCCCTACAGATGTTATAGAACATTTCATAAGCAAGCAGTTCCTTTTTAAAATCTCTCTTTGCACAGATATACCAACCTCTGCACAAAGCAAGATGCCACAAGCATTAGCAGCAGAAATAAATGGCACTGTCAGTCAAGGGTTAACTATCAGCCACAATCCAGGAAGAAACCCTTTCTCGTATTTGAAAAATTATATTGTACATTTCTATATACGACTCAAAAGGCTTTGTTTTGCAAATAAGCTTGCAAAGTTTTCATATTTGGATTATTTACAAAGCAGAACATTACACCTATGTTGTCTCTTAAGGTTCTGCTACAGACTGGATGCTTTGGTAATTGTTATTTTGTTATAAAACTGGTTATTCCATTCAAGAAGTGCTTGCAAACATAGGTTTTCAGAGTACAAGAAGTTGATGTATAGGGATCAATGTACTTCTGACAGACTGCCCTCTGACAGATGAGCAACTTTTTAGCAGATTCTCTGAATCTGAAACAGGTTTATTTTCACTGACATGTGTCATGAAATTTGTTGTTTTGTATCAGCAGTACAGTGCAATACAGAAAATATACTGTAAATTACAAGATATACAAATTACTAGATATACAAAAAGTAATCAGTGCTAAAATATTGAGGTAATGCTTATGGGTTTATTGTCTATTCAAAAATCTGATGGCAGAAGGGAAGAAGCTGTTCCTAAAACATTGTGTGTGCATGCCTTCAGGCTCTTGTACCTCTTCTCTGACGTAGTAATGAGAAGAGAGCATGGGGGTGGGAGTCCTTCATGATGGATGCCCGCCCTTTTGAGACATCACCTTTTGAAGATGTCCTCGATGGTGAGGAGGCTAGTGTCCATGATGGAGCTCGCTGAGTTCACAATGCTCGGCAGACTTTTCTCATCCTCTGCAGTGGCCCCTCTGTACCATGCAATGAAAGTTTTAGCTGAGACTCACACTCTCTGATGGGTAGTGTTTAATCTGCTAAATGCCCGGTCCCAACAAGAGGACAAAGAACTTGCATTCTGGTGCCATCACCTGCTTATGATTTACTTCCCTGCTTGAGTTTCAGTCTACCATCTTCCAACATTAACACAGAAAACCTTTCCAGAAGCATTGCGAGACTTCAACCAGGATTACGCAACATTCTAAAAGGGGCCAAGGGCATTTAGTTCTGGAAGATTTAAACACAGCCTGATGGTTGGCTCACTTGAACCTCTCCATTTATATAAAACAGAGCAATTTAAAACCACAGGAAATTTGCTACAGAAGCAATATACATTGAAAGTGACTATAAGATTAACTGAAGGAATTAATTTTTTTTTAATTTTATTTTTATTTGGATAAGGAATTCACAATTATGTACTTTTTTCACACATATAACCTTTCCCATTTTTTTATATGTATAAAACTACAATCTCTTGGGTACCCAGAATGTGCAGCCTCTTGCCTGAGACATGAAGTGTGGCTGTGTTGAGTTTCATTCTGATGTGTCACGGCGCATGCTCTAAAAGAGAGGCTCCGCAACAGCTCGTGTTCTAGCCCGCTGAGACAAGCAAAGGCCCCGCTGTCTCTGGGGCTGGGAAGATTACAGCAAATGCAGTAGTCGATGATTATATGATCGTACCAACGTAATCGCCATGGTGAGCGAAATGCTGTTGCAGCTCAGGGCATCCCAGTTCAGTGTTTAATTCCCGGCATCCTCTTTAAGAAAGTCTGTATGTTCTACCCTTGCACGCATAGGTTTCCTCACAGAGTCCAAAGACAGAACAGTTCGTAGGTTAATTAGTCATTGTAAATTGCTCTGTGATGAGGCTAGGGTTAAGTCCGTGGGTGTGCTGAATGGTGCAGCTAGTTGGGCCAGGAGAGCTTGTTCTACGCTGTAATCAAATTAATTAATTAGCAGACGTTTTACCTAAAATTTTACCTTCATTATTATTAATAATCCAAATTTATTATCTTTAACCTAAATACAAACAAAAACACTATTCTTCGTGTTAAAATCAATTTGTTCTCCTTTACACTTGTATACTGATGAATGACAATAAACAATAGTGAATGTTGGATCTTGAAAGCAAAGACTTTCTGTAAAGTTATGTTTGAGATCCAAAAAAAACATCAAAAATGTTTTGGTGATTCACACAATACCCTTCTTCTAAATGCATTTTTCTGTTCTCCACTGTGAATCTAATCTCAATGTACACTCAGTCGGCACTTTATTAGGTGTACCTGTATGCCTGAGTGTAAATGCAAATATCTAATCAGGCAAGCGTCTGGCAGTAACTCTCTGCATAAATGCATGCAGACATGGTCGAAAGGTTCAGTTGTTATTCAGACCAAACATCAGAATGGGGAAGAAACTTGATCTGACCGTGGAATAATTGTTGGTGCTGGAAACTGCTGATCTGGGATTTTTACGCACAACAGTTTCCAGAGTTTATGAGGAATGGTGTGAAAAATCAATAGCATTCAGTGAGCAGCAGTGCTGTAGGTGAAAATGCCTTGTTAATGAGGGAGATGAGAGGAAAATGACCAGACTGGTTCAAGCTGACAGGAAGGTGACGGCAATACAAATAACTGTGCATTATAACAGTGATGTGCAAAAGAACATCTCTGAATGCACTACACGTCGAATCGTGAAGTGGATGAGCTAAAGCAGCAGAAGGTGAACATTCATTCAGAGGCCACTTTATCAATACAGGAGGTCAGACAGACTGAAAGACAGGGTGTCAGTCAGAACAAGAGGCGATTTTGCTCATTCTCTGCGATGGTCATCTCCAAGGCGCTGAGGTTATGAAGACTGCCCCGGCTGCTGTGCTCCGTGCCTGCTAATATGATGAACTGATCAGCGAGGCTTTGGGCCTGCAGGCTGCTGTGTGATTCAGATCCGAGGATTCAATTTTGGCTCAGAATGCTGTTGTTGTTATTCGCTTCAGTGGTTTGCATGATTGGTCTTTGATTTTCATTCTTTCTTTCATTGGGTTCTTTTAGGTTTCTTGCTTTGTGGCTACCTGGGATCAAGCTAATCTCACGGTTGTATTATTTATACATTCTTTGATAATAAATGAATCTTAAAGAGGTGGCCACTGAGTGTCTATAGTTTTGTTATACACTTTGCCATTTCAATGGAGAAGTGTTTTACCCGGGCTGATCTGTATGAAAAGCATACATTAACGTCAGTGCTAGAGTTCAGTGCCCCAATGTTGAGGTGAATGTGTTTGGGTGTGGAACAATTTGTACTGATCTTTTTGCAGATTTCCCAATTTTATTTTTGTGTCTGCAGCTCCCTTCTCCAGAACTTCAGGTGGGAGGAGATTATTCCACTCTCCTGACTCTCTCTGTACTAAATATCATGTGAATTAAGTTCATGTGGCCAAACCTCAAAAACTTAGTGGTGAGAGGAGGAGGAGGAGGAGAGTTGCCTGAAAATAGTTTTAAATTCAAAGGTAATTAAGTGTCAGAGTCAATGTTTATGAAGCATCAATGCCACTCAACTCTTTTGAATAAATTTCTCTTCAGCTTCTCACTTCCAGAGCTTGAGCAATTCTAGCTCTGTACCTCCCCTGTTTAAAGGGGAGTGTTAAAAAAACCTGAAGGATAGAACTCAACAGTTGGTCAAGTTCATGGCACTGTTCAGTGTTTATGCTTCAAAACTGCACTCCTCGTGTGATTGGACTGGCCTAGTTGCAGTTCAAAAGTTTACATTTGAAAATGAAATGAGCCTCTTTTAGCCTGGCTGGATTTTACTCATGAATATCTTACAAAGGAGCTCAAATTTCATTGTGAACGCTATAGGGAATACCATCCTAAATCGCTTCAATGATGAACACACAATAAGTTAGGTATTAGTTGCAACTCAGAACTCTACCTCTGAACCAGCGGACAGTTGATTTAGTGTCCCCTTCATGAACAAATATCCAATGCAGTACTGAGAGAGCACATGTTTAAAGAAAATATCTCTGACTTCAGGATTGGCGGAATCAAATGGGAACTCAGTAGATTTTAATTAGCCACTCGCCCAAATATAATTTTAGTGATCAGATTGGGGGATGCATGGGTTAGATGATGCCACCACATCAAGAAGGCAACGTCTATCATCAGAGATCTCCACCATGTCATCCTCTCACAGCAGGAGGTACAGAAGCCTGAAGTCCCACACCACCTGGTTCAGGAACAGCTACTTCCCTTCAACCACTCAGTTCTTGAACCAACTGGCACAGCCCTCATCACTACAGGTTAGCAAACCTATGCCAACTGTGATCACGTTGCACCAATTATTTTTGTTCTTTCTTGTAGAAGTTGTGTATAACTTAAGTTTTCCTTGTCAATGCTGCTTATATGATGGTATATCCCTGTAATGCTACAGCATATAAATCTTTCATTGTGTGAAAATCAACATGTCCTTGTACATTTGACAATAAGCTTGGCTTTGGCATTGATTAGGATTGGCGGCGGGTGTTAGATCAGGTTGGCGATTGGTGAGAGCAGACTGGCGATGTAACTGGTTCTACCTAAAACCTAAATAAGTCACATGGGAAGGGGGTGAGGGAATCATCAGAGGATCAGATCTGTGAGGGAGCTGGAGGGTGGGAAACTCAGGAACTCAGATCATTGGTGGTCAGAGCCTTGGAGAAATCAGGGTGATGATAGAAATGCATACACATCTGATGATAGATACACAGATGGCAGATACGCTGAATGATTTGAAACGAACGGAGAAAGCTTATATCGCCATTCCACATCATTCAAAGTTTATCTTTAAATCACACATTCTTTTTTACAAAAAGGGTGTCAGAATTAAGATGGATTGTTTACAGGTCAGTTTGAGCTCTGTTGTAGAAAAAGTCGAGGAATATTCATTGTCTGGCGGAGGAGCGGAGTAATGATGGCGTTAAACGGTGACTTCTTTGCTTGCATCTTCAGAAACAGCTCTATTTCCATCGTTAATATCTTTATTTTGCCCTTTCAGGGTTCTTTTGAAGACCCTGACCCGGAGTTACATGCTGACTATGGTTCTTTGCGGGAACGGGACCTACTCTCTGGGTTTCATAACCGGCTGTTGTTGTTCAGCACGCCAAGGCCTAAGAGTCTGGCTCGGATTTGAAAACCTAGGATCTCGGGGCTCCGGAGACGGGTGAATTGAGGGTCGGTGTCACAGCAGGAGACCCCTGTGTTGTCGGGGGAGCCGGAATATCTACGGCTGTGTGCCCAGACCTTTAGGCACAGAGCTCAAAAAAACCGATGTAACAGACTTTTAACATCGCAAACCAGCGAGTTGTTTGTTATGTCTCCCCGCTTGCTGGGAAAACGGAGACACCGCTTTCTCCCTTATTAGATTAGATTAGATTAGACTCAACTTTATTGTCATTGTGCTGAGTACAGATACAGGTATTAGGGAGAGAGAGAACCTGTGGTATGTTGTATACCAGGTGAAATGCAAAGTCTTTGGGGTAACTGCAAGTCTGTGTCTTTGCTGTTGCTTTGTTCACGCTTGAGTGCTCGGTAGCGGGTGCCGATGCTGTTTTTTGCTGGTGGGGGGAGGGAGATTGTGGCTCGCTGCTGCTTACGCACGGGAGGGAGGGGAGCTAGGCGGGACTTTGGGGTTCTAACATTTGACTGTTGTTCATTCTTTGGGGCACTCCTGTTTTCATGGATGGTTGTGAAGAAAAAGCATTTCAGGATGTATATTGTATACATTTCTCTGACATTAAATTGGACCTTTAAAGATAAAATTATTAAACATCTACATAGGAATAAAATAGTTAAAAGCATCCAACGTAGAGGCAGAAGGAACAGTCCTGGTGCAAGGTTTTTTGACCTAAAGTGTTAACAATTCCTTTCTTCTCACAGATGTTGCTCAACCCACTGAATTCCTCAGGCAGATTGATTGTTGCATTTGATAAAGGACAATTATGCCTAACTAACATATAGGGGTTCTTTGAGAAAGTGTCAGGTAATGGTGGATGGAATTTATAGTGAATGTGGTGTACATACACTTTCAGAGCTTTCTTTATTAAGCATAATACAAGATATTGGGGATATTATGATGTGTATGGAAAACGAGGTTGAAGTTGTGAAATTGGATGAAATTGGAGGAGGGAGAGGATTGATGCTGCATGTGTGTGTGGGGCGGCAGGGGGTCTTGAGGTTTTCTGTCGTTCGTTCTTTGCAGCTTTTCTTCTGTTTCGAGGATATCTGTGGAGAGTAAGAATCCCAGGTTGTATACTGCACACATTCTCTGATATTAAATGGAACCATTGAACCATTGAATTTCTACTTCCCTGAGAGAATGAATTGGCCATTTGACCCTTATTTCTACTGCTCAATTCAATCAGATCACAGTTGGATTTTGTTCCTCAATTTTACTCCCTAGTTCAAAAACAAAATCTGCTTTGTGGGGAAAAAAAAGCAACTGCAGCTGAGGGAAATCTAAAATTAAAACAGAAAATGCTGGAAATAGCCAGCAGGTCAAGCTGCATCTGTAAGAAGAAAAACAAAGTTAATATTTCAGGTTGAAGACCCTTGCCAGAACTGATGAAGGAGGCAAAAGAAGCTGTTGAGCTCTGGGAGGGTGGAAAAGGGGATGAGTCTCATAGGGTAAAACCGGGTGATCATGATGAATAGCTGTAAACAGGCTTACCTGGTTCAGTAAGTGAATGGGAGAAGTCAGAGGGGGAGAATATGGACATAAGAATGTGGACAAAAGAATATCACAGCCGTGACGTGCAGAGCAGGAAGGAGTGCCCGGGAGGTCAAGCTAGGTAGGTTCTGCACTCGCTATGGAAATAAAAGGATGGCTATTTTACCTTCCATCTTGGCACACTATAGCTTTTTGAGCTTAATATTAAATTCTCCAACTTCGCCGAACTTGCTCTCTCTCTGCATCAATTGTCCGTTTGTGATTTTTGCTCAGCTTGTCTGTTGTTTCACTTCCCTTTTCTCCACAATTATTTTGCAGAAAACACTGGGCTACCTAGAAGTTGAGGAAAATTAAGAAAAATGAACATTAAGCAAGAGAGTAAGTTCAAAGTTTGCCAAAGCACGTGACAGATGTTGTGATGCAAGAAAGCTCCTGGGTGATCTGCATTAGCTTGCATGTTGATTCCTGTCTGAAGCCAGGGCTGAATGCAATGGTTAATTATTGGAGGCAAGGAACACAGCAACTAAATACTGCGAAGTTAATAATAGACTAAACACAATTTTAAATATATTTCTGGAAGTGTACATCTTGTTACAGTAATTATATTGTAATTCTAATTGTAAATACATTGGGGAAATGTCATGGGTTACATCTTCTGTCCAATCTCATGTGTGTACACAGCTGACTTTACAATTAGCTAATGGGTGACCACAGGAAAATGTGGGTGTCTGATTCCAGAAAACGTGGCAGGGTCAGCCTGGTCAGGACTTTAAAACCTCAGACTGGGAGAAATCAGAGGAAAACGCTTATCATGACAATTTAGTCCACCAAATGTATGTTGAACCCCCAGTGTAGTAACCCAACTTATCCCATTCTCCTTGTTTTTACCTCCCTACACCCCTGCAATCTACTCTGTCTCACATAATTTAACTTCAATTTTCCTATCATTAATTAAGAGGTAATTGATGCCTGAACTGAGGGGTAATTGACAATACCCAATTAATCTTCCAACATAGCTTTGAAAGGTGGGGGCTCTGGGTGGGGGGAGGGTGCTGAGAAAACAGAGCATCTGATCACAGGCAGAACATACAAACTCTACAGAGACAGCTCCAGAGATTGTGAGTAAGACTGGATCCCCTGAGTTACGAGGCAGCAACATTAGCAGTTGTATTCTGAGATGCCCTAACCTCTGGAATGCTCCTCAGTTAAAGCGCTCCAGGCAAAGTCTCCTATGACAGTATAACTGCACGTCACATTCTACCACCATGGGACTAGACCAAACCGACACAGGGTCTCACTTACCTACCAGTTTGTGCTCCTCCCCTTCCCCCTCCCCCCACTTTTATTCTGGTTTCTGCTCCCTGCCTGATGAAGGGTCTTGTCCATGACCTTGATTGTTTATTTCCCTCCATAGATGCGGTCTGTGCCCTTCCAGCATTTCGTGTGTGATGCTCCAGATTTCCAGCATCTGCAGAATCTCTTGTGGATTCTCCCAGGAACTCTTTGGATTACCGATCTTAGTGAAGCTTGGACCTCTTCAGAGACCGTTTTCCTGTTTTTTCTCATTCCTTTATATAAACTATTCTCAAAATTGTAATTTAATCTTCATTGTCTGATCTTTAACAAAAGGAGATGCAAAATGCACTTATTTAATACTCCTTTATAACTAATATCGCCTGTGTGTTTTCACATCACTTTACAGTGAGGAGGAGAGCAGCATCAAAAATTGTCCATGGCACAGCACCATTGCTGGACCATCAGTCATGGCTGCTTATAGGGGAAAAGATCTGAGTGGAGATCAGGTTTCTACGATTGACTGGACAGCCCAAAGCATACCCTTTCTCTGATTCGGTCTTGGGTAGGACCCACTATAATCACAATAAGAATGCTTTCGTTCAGCAGATGTAAAGGTGTGAGGCACATTATCAGGCAAATTAGTTTAAGGATTTGCCCAAAAGCTCCCCAAACCCATCTGCTGTGTTATTCTTGGGTCTCTGTCAGGAAGCAGCCACACACCCCCACCTCCTCCACTCTCGGCCACTGTGGTATGACCCTACCTGATCCTACTTCTGTTCAAACTACCCTCCTGCCCTTCGGGAAAGGAGGATTGAAATGACAAATACCTCACTCCCACTCACGTAACATCAATTCAATGACACTCAACTTGACTCCAGGCATGGAGGTTTGGAATAGTGAAAGCAAATGGCTGAATTCCTCTGTTAAAATATAATTTTTTAATTCAGTTTTTTAGGATCTGAATAACACTGGCAAGGCATCCCCATTCCTTATTCCCCTGGAACTGAGTGGCTTGTAGCCCATTTCAGAGACCGCTAATGACTTATCAACATTGGTAGGTCAGCTAGGTCCATAGTGTGTCAGACAGCATTTGGTACCAGAATCTGGTAGCTTTGTATTAAACACCAGCACGTTCTTCATCTCCAGTTAAGCTACCTGAAATTAAATCCAACACCTGGCATGAAAGAATTTCACCATACTATCTGGGTTGTTACCCAGAACTCAGGGTTACTTGTCTGCTAACATTACTGCAGTGTCACTAACAAACCCAGCGGTATGCTTTGGCGAATGAAAGCAACTGTGGTCCATTGCAAATTGCCCTTGTTTGTGGGTAAGTGGTAGAATCTGGAGAAAGTTGGTGAGAATATGGGGAGAATAAAATGAGATTGATGTAAATGAGTACTTGAGGGTTTACCATGAGTTCGATGGGCCGAAGGGCGTGGTTTTATGCTGCATAATTCACCGACGTTATTTGTTTTCACCTCAGCCTCAACTAATTTACATTTTCATCCATAAATTTGATTCCTCTGGACATGCCTGTTGAAACATTAGTTAGTTTTCCATCCATCTTCCCAACACCCACCCCCCACCACTAAAAATTTATTGGAACTGAAATGCAGCTTTGTATTTGAGTTCCCAGGGAAGTAGGGGAAGTGAGTCCCACAGGCTGTGTGGTCTTTTCAAGCGTTGCCTTGATTTCATGCCATTCTACTTGCTCATAGTCAATATTCTCTTGCAATGGGAGTCATGGTGCTCCAATTCCCATGATCCTGTTTAATGTCATTTTGTACACTGAACAATGCCAGGATGGGCACAGGATTGTAATTTCTTGTAACGTGTTGTAACAGGATTGTAACGTGTTGTAACAGGATTGTAACTTGTAACGTGTTGTAACAGGATTGTAACGTGTTGTAACATGTTGTTGTTACTGGGCAAAATAATTGCACAGCACAGGAGATTTGTGCACACTGGTCACTACAAATTAGAGGGAACATTGCATGCAGCATAATCTCAATTTCCTCTATATTTATGGCTGAGGGGCATCTTACCCTTACTTGGGACGTGGCCCTGAAGCAAAGGTGTTAGAACTTTTACCTGAGGGATAGGTTGGTACTCACCATGCATGGCAGTTCATATATCTTTATGATATTGAAGAAGGCCATATGGCCCCTCATATGTCAACACATTTGAGTAATCCCATTCCTCCACTAATTTTCACGGCAGTCTATTTTTTCCACGTTCCCATCAGCCCTTTACAAATTCTACCATATACAAAGTAGGGGCAATTTACAGTAATCATTCAACCTTCCAACATACACACCTTCTGGATGTGGGAAGAAACCAGGGATTCTGGGAAAAACTCATGCATTTGCAGAGAGAGTGTACAAACTTCATACTGATATCATGGGAGGCCAGGACTGGATGTCGATCATGGAAACTTTGAGGTAACAGCTCTATCATCTGTACTACTGTGTCCTCTACTTTCATAATAAATGATAAAGCTGTTGGGTTGTGTTAAAAGAATTACAGAGAACCCAGAGAGTAGTACAGCATAGAACAAATTATATTAAGACCATGAAACATAGAAGCAGAATTAGGCCATTCGGCTTATCATTTCTGCTTCATCATTTCATCACAGCTGACCCATTATCCTTCTCAACCCCGTTCTCTTGCCTTTTCTCCGCAACCTTCGATGTCCTTAAAAATCAAGAACCTATCAGACCCCGTTGTAAATATACCCAATGATTTGACTTCCACAGCCATCAATGGCAATGAATTCCACAGGTTCGCCACCCGCTGGCTAAAGAAATTCCTCCTCGTGTACTGTAATGGGACATCCTTGTATTCTGAGGCTGTGCCCTCTAGTCCTAGACTCTCCCACTATTGGAAACATCCTCTCCGCGTCAACTCTATCTAGGCATTCCAGTATTCAATTGGTTTCAATTCTTCGAATCTCCAGCAAGTACAGGCCCAGAGCCATCAAGCTCTCCTCGTACATTAACCCTTTCATTCCTGGGATCATTCCCATGAGCCTCCTCTGGACCCTCTGCAATGCCAGCTCTAAAACCCACGATATCTATACTGGCCATGAAACAAAATTAAAGTAAACCTATCGGTGATCCATATCCCTCCACTTCCTGCCTGTTCATGTTACCCCTTGGCACTGTTCTTGGAACTTAATATGGCCATTGAAGACTGCACCAGGGAAAATGCCGAAAGGTCACTGAGATTGCTTGAGCTCTGGGAAAACAACTGCCGTAAAAGAGTAATGGACTGTGCAGAAACACATTGTGGCTCGCACTTGGGATAGGCCCCTGGCATGGAAAGCTGACTTGTAGCCTTGCCCTGACCACTTTGTTGAAATTTAGGTTTAAATGAAAGCTTTCATCCCTTCAGCCAGCTACAGCAGGTCTTGTTGTGTCAGCCCTCTCCTAATCTTATCCTGCATATCTTTAAACATAGCAGCACGAACAGGGGCAAGCACGGGCAAGCAAGGCTCCATTGTGCAGGGATCTGGCCAGACTGGAAGCTGCTTGCCCTGTGTGACAGGTGAGAATGTGGCAGTCCCAATGGTGGTTGAGCCTTTTAAATTGCTGTCATCAGTGATCTCTCTGCAAACACTCCCTCAGGCAACCATTCGGGTAGAAGCACAGACAAATTATGCAGATGCAAATCAAATAAAACCGTAGGTGCTAGAATCTAAAATAGAAATAGAAAAATACTGGAGGCACTCAGTAAGACGGGCAGCTTTGTGAAGAACCTACATTCAGTTGCAGACTCTGAACTTTCTGTTTCCTGCCACTTTAATTCTCCATCTATCTCCACCCAAACCCCCTTTCTACAGTGTCAGAATCACGGGTGGCTGTAGGCCATTCAGCCCAGCTTGTCTGCCCTTCCATGTTAGCCCCATTGCCCAGCACTTTATCCATAGCCTTTTATCCCTAAGTGTTCTGGTCTTCTCTAACGCTCATGTCAATGATCCATCCCATCTGTCTAATAATCTATTTGACCCCTACCATCAGGTCAGAGGTAACATAACGTTAGGACAAGGACTGTTAGGATGCAAAACTGCTTCTTCTCCCCAGACTGCGGAGTCATCCGTTGCATCTGGTGCTGCCGATGTAGCCTCCTCTACATAGGTGAGAGCTGGTGTAAATTGGGAGACCGCATTGTCGGGCGCCTCCACACCATCTGTTACAAGCTGGACTTCCCGGTGGCCAAATATTTTAATTCCAATTCCCATTCCTATTCTGATGTGGTGACCTGTGGCCTCTTCTTGTGCTGAGGTGAGGCCACTCTCGGGGGGGGGGGGGGGAGGAGCAACACCTTATATTCCGTCTGGGTACCCTCCAACCTGACGGTATGAATATCGATTTCTCCTTCCGGTGAACAAATCCCAACCCCCTTCTCTAATCCCCATTCTGACCTTTTGCTTCTTTTCCTCTTCCTATTACTTACCACTAGATTCCCTCCTCCTTTAGTCCACTCTCCTCTCCTACCAGATTCTTTCTTCTCCAACCCTTGAACCTTTCCCACCCACCTGGTTTCACCTGTTACCTTCCAGCTAGCCTCTCTTCCCTCCCCCAGCTTTTAGTTCAGGCATTCCCCTCCACCTCCTGCACCGAGGTCTCGGCCCAAAACGTCTTTTCCATATACGCTGCCTGGCCTGCTGAGTTCCCCCAGCATTTTGTGTGTGTTGCTTTGGATTTCCAGCATCTGCAGATTTTCTCCTTTTGTGACATTGGATCAGCTTTTCTTCTTCCATTAGCACAGTCTGCCCAGGTATGTTCACTAGCCCTAATGTTTGTAATTTTGCATTTAACAATGCTTTGTTTGTATGAACATCTTTAGGTTCCACCATTAATTGGAGGATATCTGCAGCTTATCCCTATGGCAAACCTGACCTCACCAGGTGCAGTTGATTCCTTTGTCCGGTCATCCCTCTGCAACTCAAAACTAACTTGCTTTTCTCTATTTCACGATTCTGACAAAGAAACTTCCATTTGAAACATTAGCTCTGTTTCTCTTTGCGCAGATTGTACTCAATGTATGCAGAATAATGGATGATGTCATGATAACTGCACAGTCACCTCAGATAGAGAGCGGTCGGGTCTTGTGAATGAGTGAACTTGTTGAAGTGCTTTTCCTATAGTCCCTTCCCCCTGCTGCTCAATGCTCTATTCACCAACCAGCCTGAATATTAACAAATGTGAGGCCGTGAGACGACAACTGTGTGTGGTTTAAGCTGCACCTTGATGGAGACACTCACAAAGCTTGGAGAAAGCAGCTAAATTTGCTGTCACTGCTGGGCACAAACATCACTGGGAGCATTTCTAAGCCGCTGTTAAAAGCATGTCAACAAGGCCACAGGAGGAGGTTAGGAAAGAGCTGAGGAGATCAGAGCACTCTTCCCGTTTCCGGTACAACATTTGGTTTCATCTTATCGGAAGGACATGCCCTCTTCTAGTTGACGCCATCAAAGAGGAGGTGCAAGAGCCTGAAGATGCACACTCAATGTTTTAAAACAACTTCTTCCCCTCTGCCATCAGATTTCTGAATGGCGCATGAACACCACTTCACTGTTTTGTTCTCCTTTTGTACTATTATGTATTTTTAAAATATTTTATATTGTAACTTATAGCTTTTTTATGCATTGCACTCTCCTGCTGCTGTAAAACAACTAATTTCACAACATATGTCAGTGATAAAAAACCTGACTTTGATTCTGAGAACGCCACAAACTGCTCTACGAGTGCGACCTAACTAAAGTTTTATACAACGTAGGAGGCCAAGGAGAGATCAGGGTGGGGAAGGCTAACACCACCTCAAAGATAAAAAGGGAACTGTTGGGGGTAAACAAAGTTTTAAAAATATATTTCAAAGACAAATTGCTCCAATTATATATTCGTTGTTCACCAACTTCAGTACTTCCTCCTTGTCACTGGCACCTTGATCACTCTCCCAGACAATCTCAGTGCACTGTGCCATCCCCTGCCTTGCCTAAAACATATTGCATCTCAAAACGGAATCAGAAGAGGCTGCAGATGCTGGAACCTGGGGCAACACGCAATCCACTGGAGGAGCACAATGGGCCAGTTAATAGTATTAAGTGAACAGAAAAGAATTTTCATTTAAAAGAATGATAGAGCAGTATCAGCATCAAAGGAGGCTAAGCAGCCCACTGGGTTTATGTTGGTTCTGCTTAAAAGCAATCCAACTAGCCCCGCTCCCACACACTCTCCCCCCCAGGCATGCAAAATCTTTCCTTTCAGATACTTATCCGTCTCCCCTGTGAGTGCTGTGGTTGAATCTACCTCCACTACTACTCACGATAGCGCATGCCAGACTCTAAGCACTCATTGTTTAAACATTCTTTCCTCAGAAATAGATCCGAAATGGTGATGTTTATATAAAGCAATGTCTTGTACTCTGTCCAGAAACTCCTTGGCTTTAAAGTACCAACTGTATAATGTCGCTAATCTTAAATATGCAACTTTAATCATTCTGAGAGCCAAGTTTTGTTTCTCTGACAGTCTCCCCAGAAAGAAGAGGAGCTGGAATGGTGGCAGCTGAGTATAAATGAACCTGAGAGGAGGTGTAATGTAGCCTTGTGCGTGATGATGTTGGATACGACAGAAGAATTTGTTTCATGCTGGTAGGATGTAGGACAATAGCCGATGGAGTGAGGCAGTGATAGGAATGGGTTGTTCTGCGGTAGAGATACATGGCCTTAGTGCAGATATTTAGTTGAAAGCACATCTCAGTATCAAGTAAAAGAGCAAGGTTGAGGACAATTGCTTCACGTCAGAGAGTGGCCGGGAAAAGGAATAGGACTGAAAGGTGCAAACTTGCATTTGGGATGGGCAATAGTGCCTTCCATTGAAATGTCCTCAACAGAAGGAGATTTCTGTTCATCCAGTAGTGCATATTGAACAAGTTAGTAGTAAAATATAACTATACAGCAATGAAAGTTGAGCCGGATTTTGTTGCCATGCCATCAGTCTGCAAGTTGTTTCCAAAATAGCGCAAGAATAATAAATAATTTAATTGAATGAAAATGCTGATCATGCATACAGCTGAGAAAGCAAACTAAATTAACGTTTCTTTTTTGGCCAAAATGTTGTTAACTAGAGAAACAAAGTTTATTATTGAGGGATTTGATTTTTACTTACTTCTTGACCTGAGTGGTTAAAGAGTAGTAGAGTCTAATTCAAAGAGGAATTGTAAATATTTGAAAAGGAAATAAATGCAGCAGTAAGAAACAAGCAGGTTTGATGAATTCCAAAGAGTCATATGGACAATGGGGAAAATAGCCTCCTTCTGCATCACCCTGTGATAATGGGGAAAGTACACAGTTATTGGGAGGATTCCTCACAGTATTGATGTACAGCGGGGTCTTGGAGTGGCTGAACAAGTTGATGGGGTGATACAGAAGGCGTATAGCATGCTTGCATTTATTGGTTGAGGCACTGAGTTCAAAAGTCAGGAAGTTAAGTTGCAGCTTTATCAAACTCTGGTTAGGCTGCATCTGCAGTGGTGCATTCATTAATGGTCACCATATTTATAGGAAGGATGTGGAGACTGGAGACAGTGCAGAATAGGTTTACCAGGACATTGCCTGGATTAGAGGGCATGTGTAGAGAGTACAGACAAACTTGGGTTGTTTTCTCTGGAGTGCCAGAGACCAAGCGGAAATTCTGATAGAAGTTTATAAAATTATGAGAGGCATTCAAAAAGTAGACCAACAGTATCTTTCTCCTAGAGTCAAAAGGTTTAATATTGAGGACTTCCATTTAGATCAGAAGTGGTAAGTTCATAGGAGATGTGTTAGGCAGGCCTTTTACCCCAAAAGTGATGGGTGCATGGAATGCATAGTCGGGGTGATAGTGGAGTCAAAAATGATGGAGCTGTTTAAGAGACATTTAGATAAGCAAATGGATATACAATGAATGGAAGGATATGGACTTTGTGTAGACAGAAGGCCGTAGTCTAGTTAAATTAGTTCAGCTCAGCATTGTGGCTGAAGTGTCTACCTATGCTGTATTATGTTCTGTAAACCCAAAATATCAACATAAACTGTCATTTCTGGTTCTGAATCTCACTCGGGTTCACATCTGTCCACATGCTGCTTTCCCATTTGACCTCTGTTGGCGATTGGCACTTAATACTCTGGTGATTTCACGAAGAGTTAAATCTGAATCTTGGTGTGACCAAACCAGGAAGTTACTAGAATTACCGTTTAACTGATGTAGAAATATCAATGTTTGGGTTTTGCAACCCAACTGCTTTTTGACCACTGATCATTCCTATTCTGGTCTCAAACTTTAGGATGGTGAAGTCATAATCACTGGTCTCTAGGCTCTTTTATTTCCATGGATGTTGCCTAGGAAACTGAAATCTACTTTCAGAAAGATTGAGACTGCAAATTTAAGATTAACAACATAAAACAGTTGGCACTTTATAAGGAGGGAGTTTTTGGAAAGAATACAAGACATTGTTTTACACAAACATCAGCATATTTAATCTAGTGCTGAGAAGTGATCAAATTGGTACATTTGGGATCTTGCAAAATGTCCTTTATGGTGCCTCCACTATTTGTCTTCCTTGTTTCTTTTGATTTGCCTGAAATTGCTGAGCCACTTTCTGCTTCCATGTGTCATGAATTTATTTTCCTTTCACATTTTATGAATAAATTGTTAAAAGTTATGGTTTAGAGCCTGGAGCCAGCAAGAATCCTGGACTCTGTCCTAGTTTCATTAACAAAGAATTCACACCAGCAAGCACAATTATTCTCATTTCTGCATGACAGTACTAATCTTTGGAAATTAAATGTGCAAAATGGCCTTGGCATAATGAATATGGCACGATAAAACAAATACTGGTATTTCAGTTGTTTCAGATAACAGATGTTGCTGTAGAAATTATCTCTCTTTTCACCCAGTTTTCAGGATGGAAATACCTCTGGTCCCACTACAAAATGTGATGACTCCCATACTGCTTAAGATATTCCCAAGCAATCACTTAAGACGAATCTATTAGGACCCTTTTGGCAAGTGGGAGCTAAAATTCGAGGTATGATCATGCAAAGCATTCAGAAATGGGGTTCAAGATTTCTCTGAAGGCATGTCCCTGCTAATGGTTGTTAAAGACATTTTTTGAGTAATATTTTGGCTGTTTAGCAGAGTTGGAACGTCTTTCTTGCTGAACAGCTGTCGGAGATGTGACTTCTGGCAGCATTTGAAATCTGTCATCGCACCGGCTACAGGAGTGCTTGGAAGGTTGGGGCTGTTGCTGGTGTAAGCGACAATGCTACTGGGCAGTGACAAAAGCCCCGTGGAACTGAACAGACCGGTGTAGCTGACAGAAAGTGCAACTAGAGGCAAGGATACCAGACGCCCTGTGGGCTCTGGGAATTTAGCAACAGGAAGCCTCAACACTGACACCAAATTCAGGAACCACAGTGGAGAAGATGGTAGAACTGTTGCCTCGTGGCTCCAGTGACCCAAGTTCAATTTGCAACATCCTGTCTGGTGTTTACATTTTCTCCCCATGACTGTATTGTCACTAACTCATGTCACTCGCTGTAGGAGGACTTGAGCCATATTCTCAGGCCATAAGATGACTTTGAGAGTTATGGTCACTCTTAACTTTAAAATGTATACAAGCAGCTTGCACCCTCCAAGAGGACCACAACCTTGTCATTGGGTTTGGAGGCCTGTGTGCCTCAACGACCTGGAGAGCCATGTTGGCTGGAGTCAGGGCTTTACGCTTTGGCTCTTGGTAGGGTCACCCCATGTCAAACAGGTCAAAGGGTAGAGGCCAGGGTAAGAGTGGTCTACCAGTCCTCCAGGTTCGGGAGATCAGCCCTGGACTAGCAACCCTGACTGGAAACAGCAATGAAAGATCCTTCTACATCTGAGTACAACGGTATTCCTGAGTCTCCACCCCGGACTTGGATGTCAGGCAGTGGTGAAAACCAAGGGGAAGCTACTGACATGATGAAGGAAGCCCTGAACACCATCAGAGATGGAGGACCCTTCACTGCTGCCCTAAACGCCAGTGGCGTAACAGGCAATAAGCAAGTAAAACAACTTGCAGCAGCCACACGGCAGCGTGCTCTCCATATATCTATCAAACCAGTGACAGACAGCCTCTCGGCATCACTTTCTCGGAGTAAGTCACTGATCAGTGGGCTGCCGCCGGAGTCGTCTGCGTCACCGCTTTGCACAGGTGTTAGGTCTCAGTGACTGCATACATGTAACAGACCTGCTTGCAAAACATCTGTTGACAGTAGATTAATGGAGCCTATAATTAAGGATGCATACAGGTACTAGTCTGTAGTTGCCTGCTCCTGTTTGATCTCTGAAATTAAACAAACTTTGGTCTGGTGACGATTTGGATAGACCACCCAGGGTGTAATAGGTGAGGCGGGATTTGCCAGAGGAGGGAATGAGTATTGTTGGGTCATTCAGTGCAGAAGCTAACAGTGATACAAAGCTGTTGCATTTTCAATGTCTCCCTCACCCCTGTCCACCCCACTGTGTGCGGCTGCTTCTGGACTTTCTGAAAATTAAGTGTCTGAATGACGTTAGCATTTTCAGTTGAATCAAGGGAAGGGAGGCCATTGCCTGATGAACCTGAATGAAGTTACTAATTGAGTGGGCAGAGTGATATCAACAGGAACGCACACAAATTGCTGGAAGAACACAGCAGGTCAGGCTGCATCTGTGGAGAGAAATGAATAGTCGACATTTTAGGCCAAGACCCTCCATCAGGAAGGGTGCAGAAGCCAGAATAAGAAAGTGAAGGGAACCACTCCATTCTGTCCCCACCCCCCACCATTATTTTTGTTTTTTTCCAATTCTGCTGGCCCACTTCCCTTTTTCTGCCCTCATATCCTGCCCATCACCTCGTGCTCATTCCCCATCTCATTCCTTTTATTCTATAGGCCTGTGTCCTCTCCTGTCAGATTACTCCTTCCTCAGCACTTTACCTCTTCCAACCACCATCTCCCAGCTTCTCACATCACTCTCCTCTCCTCTGTGCCTCTTGAGTCTAACTGGTTCTCCACATGTGATCATGCCTGATCTTTTAACTCAGCATCACTTCCCTGAACTAACCCTACATCCATTGATTCTCTTTATATTGTTATATCTAAAAAACATGTATCTGCTCTGCAATGATTTGAGACCAAAGCTATTCAATAAATTCATAAATGTCTGAAATAAGAGGGTAGAAATCCACATATTCACATTTTCTGATGACACAAAGAGGCAGCTTTATCACATTTGATGGAAACATTGAATTACAAATTAATAGGAAGAAATACAGTGTAATGAACTCTTCAGGGAGCCAGAAAGTGTTGGTCTCCAATGTTTTTTTAGAGCACCTGAACTGGTTAATTGCTCTTTAATGAGAGTTGTTAATTGTTTAGAGGCCCTTGTGTTTTTTTCTCAGACTACGTCCACACTACGCCGGATAATTTTGAAAACGCCGGTTTTGAGTAAAAACGACAGGCCTCCACACTAAGCGTTTTTCAATATATCTCCGTCCACAATAGACGAATCTCCTCCTACTGGGCATGTGCGGGACACACAGAAAACAAGCGAAGAGGAAACGGTATACTTGGTGCGCATTTGTCCAGTTACGGAGTAGAAAAAGTTAAAAGGAATTGCTCTTGGCTCTCGGGCAGGAGGACTTAAAAATAAAAAAAAACAAATACTGGAGCGTATGGAGGCAACCGACAGGCAGTTCACGGACAGTATGACCCGCTGACGACAAACATTGAAAAACTGACTAACTCTGTTGCATTAATAAAGCATCTTGTTAGATGTATAAAAACATGTCTGCATCAGTGTTATCTTGTATTTCCATACAATGTTACATTAGGCTGTTACACATCTATTGTCAGAGAAGTACTTGCATAAATAGGTAAACCACCTTGGTTCTTGCTTCTTGATCCTCCAAAATATTCCACATGGAATTTAAACTGGAGGTGGTGGAGGGTGTTTTCTGTCCTTACCTTCATACAAGCAAGGACAGAAAACAGGGCAAAGTGAGTATACTTACTTATTCAGTAAGCTATGGGTCAAAGTATTTGGTGAGTACATTTCTAACTCTTCTGGCTTCAGTCTCGTTGCCGTCTGTTCTGAAATTGTTATATTATGTAGGGGGTTGCGTTCAAGAAAACAACGAACATCTGTTCCGGCACGTCATGACAGCATTTTTAAATAGTCAAAAAAGCTCACTTTACAATTTAACTCTCACGCCGTTCACACCGACTGCGCGTTATAACAGCCGTACGGCAGTGCTTGCGCAGTACCAGGCAGAAGCAGAAAAAGCATTGTTGCTGTGGTGTTGTCATGACAGCGTTTTAAAATCTCTCCATTTACCCCATATACACTACAACGGATATTAGGCATTTTGAGATTTATTCACTCTGGAGACCGTTTCTGAAAATCTCCGTTTTTGGGGGATGAAAACGTCGCCTTAGTGTGGACGGAGGGTCAAAACGAAGAGAAAAAGCTTCATTTTCAAAATTATCTGGCGTAGTGTGGACATAGCCTCAGACGACTCGCCCTTTGTTATGCGGTCTCCTGGTGCTTTCTGTTTAAACTTATCAAGTTTATTTTGATAGGATCGGGGATTTCATATTAGTTGTTTTACTTATGTGAACAGCTGATAAACGCTAATCGCGGAGCCCTAGTTTTGAAAATGTTACGTCCCATGGTGTCACTTGGCTGAGCCACCAATGTTCTGTTAGAGTCCCCGTGAATAAACTTTGGTCGCCATCTCTACATTGGTATCTGTCTTTCCTTTGCACTTGGGTTCCGACATTGCCAGCACACATAGTGGCAGGATGGGATAACCGTGTGAGTAGGAAGCACGAGACGGCATGAGGGCCGCCAGACCCCGTGTCTGGAACTCGGGGTCCTGTCATCAGCTGGTCTGGGGGTCAATACCAAAGATCGAAGCATGAAAGTTGATTGGAAATCTGGAAGCCCAAGCCTGTTGGCCAAAGCCTGGAGACTGGAGACTGGAGACTGGAGATTGGAGACTGGAGATTGGAGACTGGAGACTGGAGACTGGAGATTGGAGACTGGAGATTGGAGACTGGAGATTGGAGACTGGGGACTGGAGACTGGAGATTGGAGATTGGAGACTGGAGACTGGAGATTGGAGACTGGAGACTGGGGACTGGAGACTGGAGACTGGAGACTGGAGACTGGAGACTGGAGACTGGAGATTGGAGACTGGAGACTGGAGACTGGGGACTGGAGACTGGAGGTCTCTCCTGGAGTTGGAGGACTGTCCGTGTGTGTGGGCGGGAGGGAGAATGGGGAAGAGCAAAATGGATTATTTTGCTGTTATTGTTTTGTTGCTTGCTGTGTTCTGTGTTGTTCTGCTGAGAATTGTGGGTATGCTACAGTACTGTGCAAAAGTCTTAGGTACATATACATAGCTAGGGTGCCTAAGACTTTTGCACAGTACTGTAGTATTTTGATGTATTGCAGTGTATTGTTGCTGCTGCTGCAAAAAAACAAATTTCATGACATATGTGAGTGTGATAAACCTGATTCTGATATGGGTCTCTCTTGTGGACTGAAAGAGGGAAGGGAGCAGCGAGAGGGGAATCATGGTTGGGAAAAGGGAAGGGAAAACAGAGGGAGCGGGACACACCAGAGAGACATTCTTATCAATAAACCAGTTGCTTGGGATCATATGCCCTTGCCAGTGTCTCAGGGCTGGATGTGTCTGCACCTGCGCCAACTCTCATCCCTGGCACTCCTTCTCTGCCATATTTAAGACTTTTTGCACTGTGCTGTATGTTGGTGTTGGTATGTGTGTGGCGATGCTTGCGGTCTGCTTCCAGCACGCCCTTAGATGTGTTGGTTGTGATCAGAAACAGTCATTTTCACTGTTTTGATGTACATGTGATAAATAAATCTGCACCACAATCTGAAAATGAACAAAACTTTGTCAAGTAGTTCTCATTGCAGCCAAGCACAAGGTTTGGACTTGGAATAGATGGCGTCTTCTAAATGATGAAAATCTAGACACCAAGGAGAGGCAAGGATAGAGCAGGTACAGAGAGAGACCTGGAGGATTTACAAGGGAGAGGCTTTTATATCTAGAAGTCTAGAGTTAAAAATGGAGAAAGTTGTGTTGTAAGAATACAATTCCCTGACTAAACCACACCCTGGATGGTTATTTCTAATTCTGGGATAACATTTTAGGAGCGGTAGATTGTCCTTGGAGAGAGTACGAGATTTAGTAGAAGGTGACTAGATTAGTAGCAGGTTTAATGTCTTTAGTTGCTATATCTGGGTGGAACAGTGGTGCGGTATAGACGGTACATTCTACGCGTGACTGTGTGAGTTTCCTTTGGGTGTTCCCATTTCCTCCCACATCCCAAAGAAATGTGGGTTGGTAGCTTAATTGGCTGCTGCTACTGCCTCCAGTGTGTGGGCGAGCAGGAGAGTCCAAGGCAATGTGGAAGGAACAAAATGGGCTGAGTGCAAAGGGGCAGGTGGCGATTGGCAGAGAGTTTGAGGCCTGAGGGGCGTGTTTCCATTTTAGGAAGAAATATTTTCCTTTCTGGCTGGTCTCGCCTTCTAACTTAACTTCCTGCCCATCACATCTTTACCTCTAATGGCAATTCCATCAAGAGGATAACAGTTCCTCAAACTGCAAATTAAAAATTGTCAGCGTATTCTAAAGGTACCTTCTGTTTCACTTTGCCTGTACTAGGCCAGAGGGAGCTTATCCAAACCCTTGCTCTGCAGCCTTGTAGGTTGCAGCACACCTGATTCTCTTCCAGCTATGTCCTGAATGAGTCTTGATGAAGGGTCTCAGACCGAACTGGCGACTGTCTACTCCTCTCCATAGATGCTGCCTGACCTGCTGAGTTCCTCCAGCATTCTGTGTGTGTGTTGCTCAAAGTTTCCAGCATCTCCAGAATCTCTTGTGTTTATAACCTAACTCCTTCCATCTCCAAATCATTGGGTGATTTAAATTTTTTTTTTAATTTCCTCAAATCTTGTTGCATCTTTCCACCACTAGACCTAAATCTATATGCTCTGGTTATTGACTATTCTGCCAGGGCTACTAGATCCTTCCATTTCACCCTGTCTGGGCTTCTTGCAATCTTATATACAGTACATTAGATTAAATCTTCCCCATCACTTCCTTTGTTCTAAATTTAACACCAACAACTTCAAAACCATAGTTCCTCATTCCTGGCAACAAGCTCATTATTCTTCCACTGTAGAGTCATCATAGCTTTGTGGCGCAATGTGGCCAGCAGAACTTCATACAGTCCTCTAGCTGTGGTCTAAGTGGTGAATGATGCAGCTCTAACATTGTCTATTATACTGTAGTGCACAGGTAAATGGCAACAGAACCTGGGGGTGAATAAAAAGGAAAATGGTGTGTGATGATTGAAAATGGACTTTGTAATTAAGAAGCCAAACAGCATATTTGCTTTTTATTAGCAAATATGTATCAGCTAATAAAGTCAAGTATGCTATATGACTTTTTGATCACTTTATCTACTTGCTCTACTATTGTCAGGAATCTATGAACTGTGGCAGGCTCTTTAAGTTCCTACAGATACAGTATACTGCAGGGTAATGTAATTGGGAGAAATGCCCGTAATTCACAACCACCAACATTGGGGTTTCACTTTAAGAGGCTGGTCTGAAGTGATGACATTGTTACATAAAAATTTTTAGCGTGCTTTTGTGTTGAGATTTTGGAGTTCAATAAATGTATTATGGGCTTTCATTAAACATATAATGCCTCACTTCGTTTTATTTCCGAAAACCGACTTTGGTGATCCCGATGCCCTAGGAAGATTCCAGAGTTATTGAACATGTCGGCCAATGCAGTTGCTTTGAAACTGCTGGAGTTTTGGGAGCAAAATGCCGTCACTTGGTTTGTACAAGCTGAGGTCTAATTCATTCTGTGAGAAATCACCACCACTGACACCAATTTGCACTGTGTGGTAGCATCACACAGAAACTCCATGGCTGCAAGAGAGGTGAATCTACTTGAACAGCTGCCTGAATGTGATAAATACCAATCACTGAAAACTTACCTTTTACAGACTTTTGAACTATCAGAGTCTGAGCACACAAAACAGTTGCTCTCCTTTACCCAGTCTTGGCGATAGAAACATAGAAACATAGAAAATAGGTGCAGGAGTAGGCCATTCGGCCCTTCCAGCCTGCACCACCATGCAGTATGATCATGGCTGATCATCCAACTCAGAACCCTGTACCAGCCTTCCCTCCATACCCCCTGATCCCTTTAGCCACAAGGGCCATATCTAACTCCCCAAAGGCGATGTCAGGCCTTTGGAGCTAATGGACCACATGCTATCTCTCCTGGGAAATCAAACTCCTTGTTTTATTTTTAAAGAACTCTTCATGCAGCAAATGCCTGAGCGATGGCTTGATGATATTAATGTGAACCTCGCTGGTCCTCTTCCCCCATTGCCGTTTCATGTACCTCCTTACCATGGTGGACCAGACGACCAGGTGGCCAGAGGTTGTCCCTGTAGCATCGATGACGGCCGCGGATGTGGCTCGGGCATTCATCAGCACCTGGGTTGCTCGGTTTGGGGCCCCACCTGATGTTTCCTCTGACCACGGTCCCCAATTAATTTCAGACCTCTGGGCTGCAATGGCCCAGAACCTCGGCATTAGGCTACGTCACCCGTAGACCAATGGCCTATGCGAGTGGTTTCACCGCTCCTTAAAGGCTGCTCTGAGGGCTTCCCTGAACGATGAGTGCTGGCATGATCATCTCCCATGGGTCCTGCTGGGCCCCAGAACTACTCCAAAAGAGGACCTGCAGTCGTCAATGGCAGAGTTGTTATATGGGCAGCTGTCACGGCAACATCCCCTCAGGCCTCCTTATGACGGCCTGCTCTGTGTTTTGGAATGGGGAGAAAAGACTTTTATCATAGGAAAGTGGGGTAAACTTGAACATATTTGGGTTGAGTGCCTTAAACCGACCACGAGATTTGACGTATTCTACTGCCATGCCCCTGGCGTCACAATGCAACTGTGAGTGTGTTAATGCAGTGCTGGGTGAGACAGCTCCTCCGCCCACAGAGACCAGGCAGCTCATCCGAGATCCAAACAGGCTCACAATGCTGGCTTCAGAGAATTTTGGGGTGGGGTGGGGTGGGGTGGGAGGTGGTGGGAGCCTGCGTAGGGTAACTTAATTGGGAGAAATGTACATAATTCATAACCACCAACATTGATTTGGGGTTTCACTTTAAGAGCCTGGTCAGATGGCATTGTTACATAAAGAATTTTAGCGCACTTTTATGTTTAGGCTTTGGAGTTCAATAAAATGTGTTAGAGGCTTCATTAAACATAAAATGCCTCACTTTGTTTTATTTGCGAAAACCTCCAATACAACATGGAAACAGTTCCTTGATCCACCGAGTCCACTATGATCATCAGACGCCCATTTACACTAATCTCCCCACATTTGCACCAGTTCACTCTATCATCACTCAGCACACACCAGAGGCAATTTACAGTGGCCAGTTAACCTGCCGATTCAATTGGATGCGGGAGAAAACCAGAGAGCCTAGAAGAAGCCCGCATGATCAAGAGAGGGCATGCAAACTCCACACAGACAGTACTAGAGATCAGGACTGAATCTGGGGGTGTGAGGCAACAGTTCAGCTTACGTCAGCACTGGGTTGTCCTTCTCGACATTTTCTCCAGCAGTGTAGAACACGTGGCATCGGATGCCACAAAGCAGAGAAAGACTTATTTTAATTCTGAACCAGACATATTTAATAAATGACATGCCAATTTAGCTACTGAAGTTGTCTTGTCCCTCCTCTGTTGTTACTTTCCCAAATGCTATTTCCCCAGCTGACAGCCAAACCTGGAGTTAACATAAAATCATTTAAAGTGAAATGCTGGATGTTGCATGGAAGTCGATCTTCGATCCCAAGGGCTTATGGAAACAGCCTTCACAAGAATATCAAGCTTCAGCAGGGCATGCAAAAGGCTGATTAAAGTACAGTAGATCATTGGTAATTCTATCATTGAAGCCCATTCAAAAAGCTTATTGTTGTGAGCTGTGCATTGGTGAGATGATGCTTTATATATTTTCAAACTGAATGAATGGGCCATGAAGAATATTCTTTCTGTCCGAGGATGAGCTATAACAGAGCGATCCTTGTAATGGGAGAACTGTGGCAATGATACTGCAGGCAGCTGTTGGTTTGAAGCAAGTTTTATTTCAAAATGACTTGAACTCTTGTTCCACAAGTGTTACCGTGCCAGTCTCTGCGATTAATTGATGTGGACAACCAATGCATCATACAGAAAAAAACCAGGCACACGCCAGAGTACAACACATCATAAGCAAAAAACAGCACAGAACATAACATGATACACACTATAGCACAACATTACACATGGAGCTGCACAGCACACAGCACAACACAACGCAACAGAACAGTACAGCACAGTATAGGTCTTCCACTCATGATATCGTGCTGATCTTTTATCCTACTCCAAGGTTAATCTAACCCTCGCCTCCTACAAAAGAAATGATAATGGACCACAACACAACATTGCACAGCATGAAGCACCCCACAACATAACACCACAGAGCACAATGCACAACATGAATCACAGCACAGCACAATACAGGAGGTACAGGAGCCTTAGGTCCCACACCATCAGGTTCAGGAGCAGTGGTGGTGATTTCTCACAGAACGAATTAGACCTCAGCTTGTACAAACCAAGTGACGGCATTTTGCTCCCAAAACTCCAGCAGTTTCAAAGCAACTGCATTGGCCGACATGTTCAATAACTCTGGAATCTTCCTAGGGCATCGGGATCACCAAAGTCGGTTTTCGGAAATAAAACAAAGTGAGGCATTGTATGTTTAATGAAAGCCCATAACACATTTATTGGACTCCAAAATCTCAACACAAAAGCATGCTAAAAATTTGGATAGGTTGGGTACTGGCTGGAACATGGTAGTGAGTTCGTGGGCTGGAGTGTATCGATGCGACAGGAACCAGCCTGGATATCTTCACTCACCTTAACACTGAACTGATCCCATAACCTTCGGATTCACTTTCAGGTTCTCTACAGCTCATGTTCTCACTTGTTATTTACTTATTTCTTTTTTTCATCTGCACAATGTGTCTTCTTTTGCTCATTGGTTGTATGTCACTCTTCGCTTGTGTGTTACTTTCCCTGATGTTATTTCCTCAGCTGACGGTCCAGCCTGGAGTGTGAAAGGCCACTGGGGAGCGGGAGAAGTAGTTTGTTCAGAGATGTGCTCCTACCAATGTCTCTGTGTCCTCCTGATACATGAACCTTGAAATTCTCAGTACCCTTTCAAAAGCTGCCTCTCCACTTTGGTAGGACATCAGCGCTATTTTTTTCCCAGTGGCTTAAGGTTCCTGTTGAGTCTATGTGTCAGATGCATATAAGAGGGCAGGAGTCACTGCTGCGCAGTAGATGATAAGTTTTGTGCTAGGTGGGAGATTTAAATTGCCTAGATAAGTTGGCCCTTGTCCATGCTGGTGAATTGAATGAGAGAGTAAACTTAATCATTAGCATCTAACTCCCCCTGCCATGAGCTTCCAGCGCCGCAAACTTGCCGATGCAGCACCCTGGAAGCACCCGACCACAGCCGACTCTTGAGTCCATCCGAAAACATCGAGCCTCCCACACTGAGCACCGAGCACCATCTCTGCCGAGCACTTCAACCCCGGCCCCGGCAACAGGCAATAGGCAAAGCCAAGGATTTGGGGCCTTCCTCTCCAGAGATTCTCGATCGCACAGTAGCAGCGGCAGTGAAGCAGGCATTTCAGAAGTTTCTCCAGATGTTCCTCCGTGCTTCTTACATCTGCCTCCATCAAATCAGGATTGTACACGGCATCCTACTTACAAATACGATATCATTTCGGAGCAGCTGCGCGCGCTGCGTCGTGCCGCCACCCTCTCCTGCCTCCTATGGAGGCTATATCCAATACCTTTTGTAGGATTTTCCATTCAAAGTTCCATATCAGGCCATGATGCAACCAATCAATATACTTTCCACTGCACATCTGTAGAAGCTTGTCAAAGTTTTAGATGTCATGCCAAATCTTCGCAAACTTCTATGGAAGTAGAAGTGTTGCCGTGCTTTCTTCATAATTGCACTTACGTGCTGGGCACAGGACTGAACTTTTGAAATGGTAACACCAAGGAATATAAGATCGCTGATTATTTATGTTTTGTAACTCCAAAAACTAATCAAAAGAAAAAGACAGGAGTCGAGAGATGCATGTCTACTCTGTTTTACATGGTACTAAATTTACTGTATTGTAAATTTTATATTATCCTACTCAGGCTTAAAGATTTAATCACTGAGGAGGACTTCTTACTCTTGTGGGATAACATCTTGGCGGCTGAGACTTGTGGCTACAAAACAATCTGAGATTCTGGGGCCGCCTCTGTGGTGGCTGTAGGAGTTGACTCTGAGACTGCAGGAAGTGGTTCTGACTGCTCTGGGAACCCGACTTCTGGACGTGGTGGCATCCCAAACAGAGCATGGCAAGCTGCTCGATCTGCTGATCTATCCCAGGCCACCAGACAAAGCTCTGAGCCAACACTTTCATTTTGACCATGCCTAGATGACCAGCATGTACCGCCTCCAACACTTCTGCTCTCAGCTTAGAAGTTACAACAACTCTCAATCCCCACATAAGGCAACCCCCATCAAGGGTTAGTTCATCCCAGCACTGGTAAAAATGGGGGAACTGGAATTACCTCTGCACATTCCAGCCATGCTGGGTGGCCATGTAGACCTGAGAGAATGTGGGGTATTTTCTTGTTTCCCCTTGGAAACATCTCTGCTGTAATAGGGAGACTTTCGATTTGCATTAGGAAGAATACATCAAGAGGAGTGTCCTCTTTTGTAAACTTTTCAGGTATTTCCGTTCTCCAAGGCTAAAGATGCTTCCAGTTTAAAGTCGCGTTACTGAAGATGAGCGACAACTGGACCCCAAAACAAGAAATGCAAGTAAATTCTTTATTAATGAATCCACTTTTTACTGGGCATCTCTAGAGATGCAGCTTGTTAGACCCTCAATAACAACCTGCGGACGAAGCGGTGAGAAAACCTCCTTTCCCAGACTCAGTACGTCTAGGGTCGATATGACTTGGGTCCGGCCAAACCCGTGAAGTTGGAATGTCTCGCCCACCTGAACCCCGATCTGTGTGAACGCTGTGTAATTTACTGCTCCCATGCAATTGTCTGTCGGCAAGAAATAACAGACTGCACACTGCATACAATTATAAAGAAAGTATATTTATGAATGTTAACTTAACGAAACAGTTACTAAAGAAAAGAAAGAAAAAAAAAGGGCCCATCATAATTAAACAGTCAAATGTGCATACAAGTTTGAGCCTCTTGAAGTTGAACTCAGCACTGGACCTTGGTCTGCGTGAAAGCACACACCACCTTCCAAATACTGCTTGAAATCCATCTCGAACAAATGGGCTCCACCACAGGTCCTTCCTCCTTGAAGTCATTCATCTGCACAAAGACCTTGTGCAACAGGGATGGCATCCTCAGCCATCTTCCCTCCTGTCTTCTCCCAACTCCCACTAAAAAGACCTCGACCCACACCAGTGTCTGTCACAAAGATCTCTCTGCCCAGCACTCTCTAGAACCTTCTCCCAATTCCACCATCTTGACTGCCTGACACAACATTCCTAAGCTGAACAACAGAGCCCCTTATCTTACCTCAAACCCAAACAAGCTGAAAGCATAAAAGATGCTTCTTACAGAACTGCTAAAATGAAATACCTGCAGCATAGCAGTAAAAATCTTAATCAGGCCTCCAACTAATAACACTTTTTCTGTAAAGAATTATGGCAAATGATCACTGCTAACAATGAAGAGGCGAGCGAAGGTGAGACTGACTCGAGGGTTGAGGCCTGCAGCTGCAATACAAAGTCGGAGTGACGTCGAGGCACGTTTGAGGAGAAGTGGGCGGAACAGGGTTGAGACGTGGTTGAGACGAAGTCAGCGTGTGTGTAGCAAAGTAAAGCCAAAGCAAAAGAGCTTCAGAGCCTGTCCATGTAAACTGGAAGTGAGGTCTGATTGATCTGGGCCTATTTGGATAGGTTGGGTACTGGCTGGAACATGGTAGTGAGTTTGTGGGCTGGAGTGTATCGATGCGACAGGGTCCAGGTCTTAGAGCAATGATTGAGCGATTGATTGATTATTTATTTATTGGCATGTGCCTGCATGCATGCGAGTCTGTGCATCTGTGTATCTGTGCATGTGTCCATGATGATGGATTTTTCATGGCTTTTTCCAATGTGCAGAGCGAGAGAGAGAGACTGTGTGGTGCGCCACTCCCCACACAGACATTTTTGCAGCATTTTCCCTTTGTTTCATGAGGTTGAGTTGCGGTCTCAACACTCAACCCGGCACGGATGGAAAGCGTGCTCGGGGGCGGACCCGACTAGTTTCGAACCCGGGAACCTCCACTCCTGGGTCCGGCGTCGATGTTGTTGCGCCAGCAGTTTGAGTGATTTAAATGCCAGGCTAGGTGGATTGAAAAGGCAGGGTGTCGGGCTGGAGGCACGGGTCAGGCCTCTACTGCTTGCTACTCGGTGACACTTCGCTCTGCTTTTCACTGCACTAAAGGCTGAGTCTATGGGCCTGCTCCGGCTGCTCTATGGACTCATTTTCATTCTGAGTGCTGTTGCTTGCTTTTATTGTTTGCACAATTTGTGCATTTTTCTCTCTCTCTGCACATTGGGTGTTTGGTAGTCTTTTTTTTAATAGGGTGTTTCTTAACTTGTGGCTGCTTGTCACGAGACGGACCTCAAGGTCATATAATATATATCTACTTTGATAATAAATTAACTGTGGAACGCCACAATCCATCAGCAGTTCCATGATTAGTTGTCTCCTTGAATTTGATCTTGTGACCTCAAAGGAGCAGAACGCTTCTCCGCATTCATGCTGCTCCTGTTCATGAAGTGCCCTCTGTGGACTGAAAATGGACAGTAGTGGTTGATGATCGGTATTGAGGGTAAACTCTCTCCTATACAAGTACCGGTTGAAATGTTTTACACCCCAAACCAGACTCAAGGCCTCTCTGTCAATCCATGCATAATTTTTGTCTGCAGTGGTATGGGATGGTGATGCAAAGGCTATGCGGGTGTTCACTTCCATCACTCATAAAATGTGACAGGACTACACCTATTAATTGTTTGATTAGTCAAACAATATATTTACAATATTACTCAAATATGACTGGAGTATTAAATGCTTCTCCATCTCTGACCCCCTGAAGAGGACAGGTCCATGGTCCTCCTACTTCTTCCTCTTGAAGTCAATAATCAGCTCCTTAGTCCTGCTGACATTGAATGAGAGGTTGTTGTTGTGACACTCAGCCAGATTTTCAATCTCCTTCCTATATGCTGATTCATCACCACCTTGGCAAACTTCATAATGGCATTGGAACTGTGCTTAGCCTCACAGTCATAAGTACAATGTAAGTAGGGCAGTGGGCTAAGCACACAGCCTTGTGGTGTACCTGTGCTGAGTGAGATTGTGGAGGAGATGTTTTTCCCAGTCTGAACTCACTGGGGTCTGCAAGTGTGGAAATCAATGATCCAATACAAGGAGGTATTGAGGAACATGATCTGGAAGCTTATCGATTAGTTATGAGGGCATGATAGTATTGAATGCTGAGCTATGCTCAATAAAGAGCATCCTGATGTATGCATCTTTGCTGTCCAGATGTTCCAAGGTTGAGTGAAGAGATGATGAAATGGTATCTGCTGTGGACCTGCTGTTCCAGTAAGCAAATTGGAGTGGATCCAAGTCATTTCATCACCGACCTCTCAATGGACTTCATCACAGTGGATCTAAGTGCTACTGGAGTATAGTCGTTGAGTCATGTTACCACGTTCTTCTGAAGCACTGGTCCAATTGAAGCCTTCTTGAAGCAGCTGGGTACCTCAGACTGCCAAAGCAAGAGGTAAAAGATATCGGTGAACACTCCAGCCTGATGATCAGCACAGGTCTTTAGTACTCAGACAGGCACTTACTCTGGGCCAGATGCTTTCCATGGTTTCGCCTGAAGGATGCTCTCAGAGACTGAGATCATAGTGTTGCCGGGGGCTGTGGGAGTTTGTAAAGGTTCCTCCATGTTTTTGCAGTCAAAGTGAGCATAAAAGACATTGAGCTCATCTGTGAGTGAAGCCTTGTTGTCACCTATTTCAGTTGGTTTCACTTTGCAAGTGGTGATTGTATTCAACCACTGCCACAAAGACGTTAAAGTAGCAAATAAAAACTAATACAAGACTGAAGCACGTAAGGCCTGGCCTGCGTTAACTGACTGAACTAGTTTACTATTGGCCTGGGTCATGCTGTTCTTTGGACGATAGTTCTATAGATCAGGTTTGGGATGTCAAAGTTCCTGATTCCTGAACCTTTCTTCTGCAGTGTGGAACTATGGAGCTTGCCAGTGCTCCAGAGTCAACACCAGTTCCAGGAACCGAGCTCAGGTGTGTTAAGATAGGGATCCAGAAACATAGGGTATAGAACATACTTGATATCTGGCCCTTTGGATTTGCCTCAGCCATGCTGTCCAAAGCTTCGTCTGTTTCCAAGCGTCTCTGAGAAACAGGGACCTGTATCAGCATACTTAAATAATAATATTTGCCATTACTACCAAGATCTGCACCTGCAGCAACTCCATCTGGGTCTATGCATTAGGTTTCTGTGCTCACCACAGTGTCTCTGCTACTCATCGCAATGTAGCCCCCCCACGCCCCCGCAGGTGTTCCCTGCACTGCCAGCAACAGCCAGGTATGGGCCAACACCCCAGTGCCACCTTTTTCAGGGCTAGATGATTCAGCAGTATTTGAAGAGTATTAAATGTGTTTAGAACACTTTTAACTAATGAAAAATAACAGAACATTAAAAACTAATCCTGTGGATTGCTTCTATGAACCATGAAGCATGATGAATTGGATTCATGATCCAATCCCTGCCACATTGTTCTTATTGAAATGAATTATTATGCATTACATCACTTACTTTAGACACAAGCTAAATATTTAGTTTTAGACAGCATTTCCATGCGCACAGAATTTAAAGCAAATGAATCACCAGAGAGACTGCAGGGGAAATAAAATTCTGTTGAGCACAGCATCATCTTCGGAATATATTGCACGCCAGTTTACAGATCATGTGGGAGTGGTCTAGTAATTCTATTTGTTAATAGCTGCCCTTGTGCTTATGTGATCGAATATGTTTGCATAATATACTTTAAAAATCAAATGCAAAGATGATGTGATAGAACCAAATCACTTGTCTTTTCATGAAGGTAAATACTTATTTGGAGAGTAGTAGTAAATTAGGAGGTATTACTGCAAGTGGTCAGTATCGGAACTTTGCTCATTATAATTAATTATGTGAATTAATGTTGTCTGTTGCTCATGACTCCACTGTCATCGAAAAATCTGTTTGTCCCATGCTTGAAAATATTCATTAAGTCAGAACCCCACAGATCACTTGGATAGAGGAATCTAAAAAATTCAGTTTCTGAGAGAGGAAATTATTCATCATTATGTCTAATGGGCAACATTTTACTGAAGTAACACTCCTTACTTACCAATCCCCCCACAAGGGGAAACGTTCGCACAGTATCTACCTGTTAATTCTCTTTGGAATATTATGTTTCAATGTCACCTCTCATCTTACTTTTAAGATGATGCCAGCAAACAATGATTTCTCGAGCGACGTCTTTCAGATAGCCAATCTCCTCAATTATTTCACTTTCTCTATGTCTTCTGCTTGTTCTTTTTGTCTTGAGTGTATTATGGAACTTGTTGGCAAGCAGTTCGGAATTTAGATCGAATGATCTAGAGCTCTGCTGTATCTGGGGAACTGCCTCGTGGAGAAGATCAGAGACGGGGACCCGAAAAGGACTGAGAACATGAGCTGACTCATGGGAAAGACCAGAGTTGGGACGCGGGGTCACGAATGACTCCATTTTGAATCGACGAGGAAGAATGAAGCATCGCGGTGAATGCGGAGGAGGTCAATGGTCATTCTCAATGGAGCCCACGGGGTCTGTAGACGGGTTGGCGGCATTCACATTCGGGCCCAGTATGCCGGTCACTCTTTACAGAAGGACTGAGTCCGTGTGGCTGCTCTTCTCAAAAGCTGACGGAAGGATGTTTCTGATTTTCTGAGATTTATGTGATTATTGGACTGTACTTTCTATTGGTCACCAGTTTTTGGTGTTTTTCTTTCTTGTAGTCATTTGGCTGGTGGGCAATATGTTAATATTTATGTGAGGGAGAAGTTGGGGATTTGGAATCTGAGGTTTGTTGTTCTGTTCGTTTTTTTTCTGTGTGGGTGAATCGTTAGATTTTGTGTGTGAGAAAGGGGGGTTGGGGGTTTTGATGCTGTTGTCACTGTTCTTTTCTGCGAAGAGGGGGCTGGGGATTTGATGTTATTGCCGCTTTTTTTTGCAAGACGGGTTGCAAGAGAGGGGGTGCGGGGTTATGGGGTTTGCAAGGTTTTCTTTTTCATGTCAGGGACGAGTGATGGCTTTTCTTTTCAACAACTCCCATGGTTTTTCTGTATTTCATGGTTATCTGGAGAAGACAAATATCAGAGTTTTATTGTACATGCATACTTTGACAATGAAATGAAACTTTGAACCTTTGAAGTTCATTCAAAAAAATCCAACAAGTAAAAGTTAAGCAAAATTCAAGCTAAGAAAATTCTCTAAACAGCAACTAATGCAAATTTACCCCTAATTTAACAAGAAGACTAGATGTGGTCTCTATAATACATTGTACTGCTGTAGCAATGCTTTCCTACTCTTATACTCCATTACCCTCGGGTTAAAGGATACTTGCATTTTCTCTTTAATCCTCCAGGAAAAGATGTGCCTGTACAAACATTGCTTTTATCATTCTCATATTGTATGTCAAACTGCAAATTACAAAATTATGGCAGACATGCCCTGATATGGGAGCTTAGTAATATATAAATTACTACTTCCACGTCACATATTGTCTCAGTCCACTCGGATTTTTTTAAATCATCTTGTCAACTGTGGTGAAACTCTGTCATGTCCTGTTGTGTAAGCAGACCCCCTTTAGACTTTCCAAGTGAAGAAACGCTGATTAATTTTCAATACTCATCAAGTGATATCATATCTGCATTTCCTTCAGCTCACCATCACCTCTTAATTCCCTTATTCCTGCTCTGCATTTGGAATATCCAAAGGAAAACCCATCCTCAGTATTTTGCATGGTCTGATTCAGATACCAATAATGACCAAGGATAATGAGCCAAGTACTGGAAAGAAAAATAAAATAGGTAAAAATGATGCACCACACAGCAAAACCAATGAACCAAGTAGTTCCATCAACAGAAAAAAATGTGACTTGAAGAACTTCCTTAGAACGAGGTGATGTTGCCAAGTTGCAACAGAAGTGTCTCACCCACAACTTGCTTTCCGTTCTAATACTTGTAAATAACAACAAACTGCACAGTTGCTTCTTATTCCTGTTACTAGAATTCCGAAGTGGTACAGCTGCAGGTGAGCTGAGCGAGGGACAACAGCAAGACTTTGGAAAACTGGGGACGCCTTGTGTCCTGAAAGCAGCCTTTTTATTATTTAATGTAAAGGATGTGCCACTATAAGAAAATACATGTGATTTGACATCACATTGTACCTCATGATCTTGGCTGGCTGTGGGTGAGCTTAGTCACAGCACTTCTGTACAGAAAAAAAAACATAAATAAAAATCAGCCTATAAACCCTTTCACTTAATTGGATCTTCCACTCAGCATCTGTGCCTTGCTTAAACCCATTCTGCATCATGCTGCTCTTAAGACACACAACTGTCTGTAACTGTCTTAATCCCTTCCCAACGTTCTGAAACTGTCTTCTCTCTCAACACTTTAGCTTTAGTGCCCTGAGCAAATATGTACCCTTTCAACAGATTTTTTTTTAATCAAAATCATCCCTTTGGTAGTTTTAATGAGATCACACCCAACCCTACCGAAATCTCTTCAGGATACATGACAGTGCCTATCTCTTTTCATTCAAAATTGCTTAATTAGTTGTCTTTCAAATTGAAATTGCAGAGTATCACTTTGTATGCTGTCTGATAAAGAGGTCTGCTTTATTACAACACAATAATGATTTAAAGTTTAATAATGATTTATAAATTATACATCATACATTTTTATTTGGTTAAGATGTAACAATCTATAATAACTACAAAGTAAAAAAAATCCAAAGGCAAACTCAATCCCTTTAATTGTAAAGTATCCTGAAACGTACTGTACTTTGTTATTATATTTCTTTAACTCTGCTGCACTTGACCATTGTGTCCAAGGGTTGTCCCACCTGAACAAGGTGCCACATCGTTCTGATACAACTTACATTGAAATAGCTCACTGTTGTTTGCTCACCACCACAGATGTTAACAGAAAAACCTCCAATATTCTACTAAATTGAAGGGATGACTATCACTTCAAGACAAGTCAGTCTATTTCCTTTATTTTGTTTGAGCTCAGATGCCTCAGCTTCACAAAACCCATCCTCATTTTAATCAATTCCAAGCCCAGCCTCCCAGTTACTGACGTCACCTTCCTCCTCAGCTTCCTGCCCAGTACTGCCAGCCCTTATGTGCACCCAAAGATCCAAAAGCTGCATTTTCTTCCAGACCTATTGTTTCAGCCTATTCTTGTCTAGTACAACCTCGTTCCACCTATATTGAATCCATGGGAAAAGCAATACCTGCCCATTTTCCCGTTTTCCTTCTCACTGTCCAGGGATCCAAATGGTCTTTCCTGCAATTCATTTGGACTTCCAATGTATTGGATTACATTCAGTGTCTGTACCCTAGAGAACTCAAAAGCAGATTGGTTGACTGTATTGCAAGACACATCTGTTTAAGGGCATCACCGAGCTACAACAGCTGTGTCAACACCAATCACTACAGGCTTCTGCAGTTCTAGTCGCCATGGATCGGATGCTACAGGCAGCATTCAAAGTTGGAGATGGGTCAGCAATCAGCTACAGTAGAACTTTGATAACCCGGCATATGGATGTCCGGAAACACTGATAGTCTGGCATCTGCCTCACTCGTTAGTCCAGAATTTGAGCCGAGGCTCCAGAGTGTAAGCAAGTGTGTGGCTAGACCTAGGGCTTGGAGTGCAGCAAGGGCTGGAGTCCAGAAGGTGTGATAAGTGTACCGCTGGGACCACAGTCAGAGTCCAGATCACCAGAGGTTAACAATATGGTTTGGTTTGAGAATGGATACAGGGTGCTTTAATATTTCCTGCTCCCTTTAACCCACTGGGTTCATTGGAAGATATATATTAATGAGTAACAGGTTAAAAAGAAGTGAAATAAAATTGCAACAACAGAACAGATGGCAGATACTTGAATCTGGAATCAAAACAAATTGCTGGAGGAACAACACCTTCCCCCACCTCAATTACTGAGGCAGGTTATGCATTATACGTGGGGGTAAAGGAATAGTTTTTGGGTAATGAAAGTAGTAATAACCAAATAGTCCAAAAAAAAAATCCTTGCAGTTCCACGAGTGCTTGATTGTAGGAAATTTGCTGAATTTGTATATCTGGGCCCCTGTTCTCTTCATTGTCACATGGGTCTTGACAGGTTGGAGGCCCAGCTGAGACAATAAAGGATAGGCTGGCAGTTGGTACTGTGTGGAGCAGGGGCAGAGTAGCCCAGCTGTGTGATATACCCCTGTAGAGGGTGCAAATCAGCCGCACATTGTAGAGGTCAAATAGCCCCAGGGGTTCCCAATGGCTGCTTTGGGGACAATTTTGTTTAGTTGCACCTGCAGTGCTCCAAGGCAGATGTTGCATGAATAGTGATGTTGTCCTACATGTGCCCATTGCAGAAGTTACATCAGAACAGTTGGGGTAAGTCAGGGTTGAAAGTCCCTGAAAGAATTTTCAGAGTGATATGACTTAACTAGAAAATCATTGCAAAAGGGGAAAACAAAAAAAAAATCAGGAAAAAATGGAAGAAAGCACCCAAATTTCCCCCCTCTCTACTTGAATACTGTGGTTTTGTACTTTTGCAGTTCTGACAAAAGTCCTTGACCTGAAATGTGACTGCTTCTCTACCCACCAATGTTCCTTGATGCAGTGAGCATTTGAATTTCCAGTGCTTACGATTTTTGTTCTATATCTATGTTGATTACTCTTTTTTAAAGTAGAATGTTGAATTGATATGAAGAGGATCTTTAGTGGACTGACTTTGCAATCGGGAAATCTGACCATTTGGTGAAAGCATCCAACCAACAGAGGAAAATGGACCACTATATTGCCCTGTGCTAACATTGTGGTTATCACTTTACTGGTATGTGTGTGTGTATTGCTGATGGCTTGACATGGAAAAATGTCTTGTGGGATGATTTGGAAAGATGCAATTTATAGGAATAGGAGTCACTCCGTTCCATTCTGTCACCCAATTAAATCATGTCTGACAGGTATCTCATCTCCATACACAGACCAGAACACCACATCCTCTAGTGCATTTACCAGACAAAAATATTTTAATCCTTTCAGGTAGAGAGTTCCAGATTTCGACTGTCCCTTGGATGAAAAGTTATTTCTTGATCTCACCCTTTGTGTAGTCTCTGAAGAGTAACCATTGGACTGGATCATCTCTATATCTAATCCAATAAAATCCTTATTTGTATACATTTGATCTCTACTTAATCTTTTAAACTCAGAATGAACATGGCATGTTTTCTTCCCTCTTGTCCTCAATGTGTAACCTTTGTAGAATTTTGGCAATAGTTCTTGGGTTGAGACTAGTCCTGATGACTGTCCACACCACAGGTGCAGCCTGGCCTGGGGAGTTCCTCCATCTTTCAATCTCATAAGCAAGTTCCCTTCAGTCTTTGAGAAACGGAATTCAGCAAAGTGACTAGTGACATCAAGGTGTTTGAATACAGTGGCATGGAGTTATACTGCCCAGAGAGAGGCCCTTCAGTATTATGTCTGTGCTGACCATTGTACCCACCCTGATGGATGCAGGTGAGGGTTTGGGCCAGCAGAGGGGTGTGGAGGTTAGGGGTGCAGTTGAGGGAAAAGGTAAGAGGGGGCCCTGGCATAGAGAGAGAGGGGAGAGGTCTGGTGGAGCCAGGATTTGTGGGGTTGTGGGTCTCAGTTTGTGGCCCATCTATAGTATTCCCATTTACCAGTACAGCCTGCAGCTGTCTACACCTTGGTGACTCAAGAGTCTGTCTAAATAATTCTTAAAAATTTGCAATCATATCTGTCTCCACCACCACTTAGGCAGTGTGCTCCAGAGTCTAATCACATTATGAGTGGAAAAATATCTTCTTCACATTCTTAAACTTCTTTCCCATTATCCTAAATAATATGTTCTCTAATTTTAGATATCTGTTCAATATCTACCCTATTTGGGAGCCTCATCTTTTCGTATACTTCTCTCAGGTCCCCCTCTCAGGTACCTTTGCTCCAGGGATGCATCCTTGGTTGTATTGTATTTGTGCAGGAAGTGTGGCAACACTTGTGGACTACCCTCAGCACATCCTTAGGCTGTGCTAGTTGTTAAAGCATTTCAATGTTTCAACGTACATGTGATTAAATGAACCTGAACAATTTCATAACCAAACTGATTATTGGCCCAACATGAACGAGGGGCAAATATTTAGAATCGTTGTGCTAAACAAGGCAACAATAGGAAAAAGCATCCTTCTGCATGCAGTTAAATACTGCAGTACACCAGTCAATGTGTTAAAAATTTGGACTCCTTTCCACCTTCATCAAGATGGGCCATCCCAATGCATCTTGAGTCTATGGAGTCTATGAAATATGCAATCAGTTCATTGCTTCAATTTCAGACTCTGCTGAAAATAAGTGTACTTCTTTAATGCTAATTAAATGTTGTATGTAGAATTCATCTGGTATTTTATGTGTTGCTTTGCTTCCCTTTCATCCTTTGGGTTATGAGGTTGCTTGGTGACCCCAAAATGAAAGGTTCAGTGTCACAGCAGATAGCTGTGCAGTCACCGTAAATGATTCCAGCCAAAGACGCCACGGGCATGAATTATAAAAATATTCTTTTTTCTAATAAAAAGGATTAAATATAACCTGTGTGAATCGTGTAAATAGAATACATATTGAGAATGGCTGAAAATAAATTTCCTATGCCACAGGCCGCATTACTCAGTCATGCCAGTGGTTTCCATGAGTTACGCTGGAGATACCAACCAGAGCCTTATTTGCCATTGACAACAGAGTCCTTCTGAATATCTCATGCAAATGGTTAGGGAATCAGAACCAATTGAAATGGAGCAGCAGGCAATTCAGGCTAGGAATTTATTTTTAAATATTTGTTCTTGGGATGTGGGTAACACAGAAATTTATTGACCATTCCTGGTTGCCCTGAAAGTCCATGGGACCAAAGTCCACCAAGAATAGGCCAGGAAAGGAGTGGCTATTCTCCTTCCCCGAGAGAGGTTAGTGAGCCAGATCCGATGCCATGTAATTGCTGTAATTTATGAGCCAATAAATCAGTTTTCCTGAACTTAATTTCATCAATTCCCATTGTAGGATTTGAACTTACAACACAGGACGGAACACCAAGTGATGAGGATGTGGACTGTGGATTTCCGATGGGAGTCTGCCAATTCTAGGGATTCAGGAATACTGCCAAAACTGAAAGCATTAAGGAGCAAAAGCCCTTTGACAAGATGCAGCCTTAAAAAGATAAGTTCAGGAAGAGAATGATGCTATGATTCTCAGTCTTTCCACCATACAAACTCAGAGTGTTTATTATTGTTTCTTAGCATCAAATGTCACTTATATACATGATAGCTGGGAACTGATGGCATGGGATCGAAATAAGATTGACTGTTTATTTTAATTATTTAGAAATACGCCATGGTTACAGACTCCTCCTGCCCAGTGATCCTGTGCCGACCAATTACCCTCAAGTTGTTGAGTTCTACCTCACTAACAGACTGCAACCAGCTAACAGCAGTATGCAAGTCAATTGGAGCAACTGATGTCCAGCTCTGCTGGTGAAGTGAAAATGTCCAAAACTGAGATGGATGCAGTTTGCTGGATGTCGCGTTAAGAGGAAACCAGGGCCAAGAACCTATTGTCCGATGCTCATGAAAGATAGGAAAGGAGTGTCAGCAGAGAGGAGAGAAGTTACTATCAAGATGGCAAAAGTCCACAACACTCAAATGTTTCTGCCGTGCTTCTGGGTAGGATCCCAGATCCAATGAATGAATCAGACCTTACCTTTGTCAGATCAGGCCCTAAAGCATACAGGTTGAAAATTACAGATGGTACTGTTTGTCCAGCAGTGTACCAAATTCATCACTGCATTACTGAACAGAGGGGTTGAACTTTTTAAAATGAACAAGTTGGTTGTCTCAGGTTAAGAAATAAGAGGAGAGTGGATTCAATGTTCTTATGATAATATTGCCTTATAGAATCATAACTGCAATTAACGGACGGAAGGAAACAAAATAAAAATTCACACTCCTGAACTGCCTTATTTTGTTTTCATAAAATGTTCTGAACAAGGGCTACAATGTATTTGAGCTTCAATATACAGTCGATTTATGGCTTAAAACCCCCACATTCTCTTGCCTCCCATCTATATTTAAGCGGTATAAGATGGTGGTGAATGCACAAGGATATGTCTATGCAGTCCAACGCAAACACCAGCTGTCTGGGTCATAACCACAAAACTGGGAGTTGACAGGAAAACCTGAGCTCATAATTGGGATTGCTGTTGAAGTGAAAAGGATTGAAACTGGCTTTGGCATTCTGGTGAGGTGGCAGGACTTGAAAGCATTGAGTTTCAGCCCTCTCCACTGTACCGGTAACACTGCCAACGTTTTCATGCATGGTGATTAATACGATGTGGCAAACTCTGGCATATCCACACAGGCGCACAGAGCCAAGACCCCAGGATTCTTGGAAACACCTCAATCGGTATTAGTAAAAAAAATGGCCTTTCCAAATATTAATCAGAGATAGTTTCTACTGCTACAAAAATATCTGCTATTACCTTCACTCATTTGAAGCTAACTTCCTTTAACGTGTCATTTCACCTGTTTTGAGCCAACTCACAATATTGATTTAAATCCAATGAGATTTAAATGGATTTCAGGAAAACAGTATTCCATTGATGTAATTTTGCAGAAATCACATCTTGAGAGTAGGTTACTATCAACATTAGCATTACAGATGCGACGTAAAATGAACAACTGCACTCAATAATTAATTGTCCCATGTGCTACAGGAGGACAGTTGAATGTAATGATAGAATGAAATGTGGAAGTCTGATGTCATGGTAACACTTCTTCTGTTGATCATTTTTGATGACGGGACCTGAAGGAGGGTCTCGGACCAAAAAACCAACTATTTATTCCTTTCCAGCCTGACCTGATGAGTTCCCCCACCATTTTGTGAGTGTTACACTGGATTTCCAGAATCTGCAGAATCTCTGGTGTTTATGATCATTTTTCAAAGTCTTTGCATTGCACCAAAGGCATGGCCACTGTTTCATTTTACTGCTTTTTTTATTGCATCTGTTATCATTTTGATTTGTTCGCTGGCTCCATTATTTAATGCTCAGAGTACTTCATATATGTGAAGATGATGTGTTGGATATTTTCCAGAATCTGCATCATATTTTGTCTTGCAGGTGCCTGGGAAAAATCATCAATCTACATTGATCTGTTTTGCTTTCCTCCTGGACTCAAGTACAATAACTACATCTTTTTTTATGTTATATATACTGGCTTTTTCACAATGGCTATTTATATTCCTGAATTGGTGGGGCTGTCAAATTGTCATTACTTAGACTGCAACATAATAAAGAATGCAATGCTTTATCTATGTAGCCAAGATGGAAGTCACAAGGATGAAGGAAACAATGGGTTAGAAGTCAGGTTTAACCTCTTTTAGCTGCAATAAACATTTAGTTCTTATGCTTAGTTGTTTCCCATGAAAAAGAATCATGTCTTTAATCAAGACAAGGCTTGAAAGAGCACTGGTATTAGATATTAGATTAGATTCAACTTTATTGTCATAGTGGTGAGTTCTAATGTTCCCTCTAATTTTTAGTAGTCAGTGTGTGCAAAAATCTTACATTGTGCAATTTTTTTTCCTGTGACAAAAGTATGTGCGCACTGAATGCACACGTGACACAGTTTATGTAGGTTTACAAAATATTTGACGTAAAACTGCACAGAATAACAACAAAATAACATACATATTTAAGTCACTCAGTTATTTTATCTCTCTCCTGTCTTTGGCATTTACCCATTCTTCGTAAACTCTATCTAGACCAATGTACTTCCATACAATTGATAGCTTTTGATTCTCATTAACATATCCAAATGACTAACTAGTTAACAGAAACATTTAGCTAAAAGATTATTTTCAATAAGTATAATTATTAATTACTACATTATTTTAGGTAACTAACCTTCTGTGCGCACATTAATTTCCTTAGTGCACTGGTTGAAAAACGTGTGTGCGCACACATGCGCACAGCTTAGAGGGAACATAGCCGAGTACAGATACAAAGCCAATGAAATGCAGTTAGCATCTGACCAGAAATGCAAAGAATAGTGTTATCTACAAAATAACTGCGAATAAAAAGTAAGTGCTACAGCACACAAATATAAAAGTACTGAGACAGTACAATATGGGTGCAATACTGCTTAGCACTGTGATGTGAGGTTCAGCAGGGTCATAGCCTCAGTGAAGAAGCTTTTCCTGTGCCTGCTGGTGTGGGAGCGGAGGCTCCTGTAGCGCCTACTGGATGGGAGGAGAGTAAAAAGTCCATGGTTAGGGTGAGATGCATCCTTGATAATGCTTTTCGCCCTGCCCAGGCAGCGTTTACCACATACCGTGTAAGATGGGGTAAAGTAGCACCTACATGTTTCACCAGGAAATTCCAGAGACCTAGTGCAATTGCTGTCTTAAAGAGCACAGGTGTACGCATCACTAATGCCGGTAAAAGAGCAACCAATACAAACAAAAACCAGCAAATGGCCAAATAACGGAGTGCAAGGTTGCCGATAAAGTTCTCCAATTCCAGGAGCATCATTTTCATGTGACCTGGGCTATAATGTGACCAAGGAGCACCTCAGCGTAGGCCCACCAGCTGACATGATATCTCTGAGGCAGTCTGATGGTGAAATTGCCGGCAATGAAACACTTCTGCCTGCTTACCAGCCTTGCAGCTTCTGGCTAATAGGGAGACTGACGGGAAGTAGCCCATCCTGAAACTCTGCTGGACAAATACAAAAACTGTTCAAAAACTTACCCTGTACTTCCTCTTTCATGCTTGTATCACCATGGCTAACCAAACTTCAGTGGTTGAACTGCAGGATACAGATGACACTGGCATTTCAAGTCATCCTTAACTTATCCACTGAAGCATGTGGGTTAATAGGCCTTGTATAAAGAGCTGAATTGTGCAGGCAAGGCAAGAATGACTACCTTCAACGCAAGGCAGCATTATATACTGCGTGGAATCAAATTGCCATAAAAAATAGTCAATGGGTATCAAATGAAAATAGATTAAAGGCTGTTGTCATACCCCACACAAAGGAAGATGTGGAGGTCAGTCGTCCCAGCACCAGTATGTTATTGCAGGAGTTGTTGAAGGCGGTGTTTGAGACCCAAACAATCCCTGATGACTGGTCTTCCCATCATCAGCTCAGAAGTGAGATTGCTCACTGATGATTTCACAATGTCAATTCCTCTCATAACTCCTCAGTAAATAAGTCCATGTCTGCATACAGCAAGACGTAGACAATACTTGGCAAGTAATAGGTATGCCAGTAAGGGGCCAAGAAATCACTGTAACAGAAAAGAGACAATCTAAGCACTTACCCTCAACATTCAATGATATTACCCTTACTGAATCACCAACCATCAATATCTTAATGGTCACCACTAACCAGAAACTCAAGCAGACCAGACAGAAAAGATGCCATGGGTATCCCATGGTGCCAGTCTCAATCCTCGACCAGTCAAGGTCTTCCACCTTCTAATTGGTAGCTGGTTTATTTGTGTCACATGTATCAAGGTGCAGTTAATTATTAATTTTTGATGCTATCCCCACAAATCATTTCACAACATAAGTGCGGTGTGGTTGTGCAAGAGGAAGGTGATAACAGAATGCATCACCGGGTCTCTGTCCAAGACCACAAGAAACTTGCAGGCAAAGTGCAGTGCAGATAGACAATAAGGTGCAGGGCACAAAGAGGTGGATTGTAAGGTCAAGAATCCATACTTAACAGTCCTTGGGCCCACAGGAAATCTGCAGCGAGCAGAAGTCTAGCCATGTCAGCCAGGATGTAGTCCCATGTGCAAAGTCACCCACTGAAGCAAAGTGTCACTCGTCGTGCCCTGGAAGTTTGAATCCTGCTGTCTGTGGTGTCCTCCAACAAGGTTTCGGCACTCTTTGCCTTCTCATCAATAGGTCATGCTGACAGCACACACACTTCAGCACCCGTGTCTTACAGGGAGCATCGCCCATAATGATGACCCTGCCAGCTGGAGCTCATGCTGTTCACAGACCTCTGGTGTCCTGATGCCTTGCACTGTCAAAGTTGCAAGGCGGTCAGCGCTTACCAAAGCGAGCGTGGTGAAAACACAGGCCCGGCTTCGTCATGTTGGGAGCCTTGCTGACCAGGCTCATTGAGGTAGAGAAAGGAGGAGGAATGATGCACCACTGCCTAGCTGTGTGTGGACCATTAAGCTCCCTATAGTCCTTCATGGGCGCATCAGCAAGGGCTATGTGAACTTGATCAGTCATTTGCTGCATGAAGAGCTCTTTAAAAATAAAACAAGGATGGTGATTTCCCCAGGAGAGACAGCATGCGGTCCAGCAGATCCAATGGCTTAGCATCTCCAAGGCCGGGCAAGGAGAGCAACTGCTTGGCGTACTCAAGCTCTGATTGTCCAAAAGTCTGTAAAAGGTGAGTTTTCAGTGATTGGTATTTAGCATGTTCAGATGAGTGTCCTAGCAGGCTCACCACTCTCAGCCAGAAAGCTGCTGAACGACACAATCACCTAGAGATATTTGCTTTTGTCATTGGTGACTTCTCACAATGCCAATTGGGCCTCTGGCTGCACGAACCAATCAATGCATTTTGCTCCCAAAACTCCTGCAGTTTCAAAATGACTGCGTTAACCAACAAGTTCAATAACTCTGGAACCTCCTTCAGCATCGGCGTCTCCAGTGCAGGTTTCCACCAATAAAACGGCAGAGGCATTTCAGGTTTAAGAAAAAAAGTAGCAACTCATTTATTAAACACCACAAACTGAAAACAAAGCATTTATTTGCAAAGTTGGTCTCCTTTTGCACATTGGTTGTTTGTCAGTATTTGTGTGTAGTTTCTCATTAATTTTATTGCATTCTACTGTGAATGCTTACAAAAAAATGAATCTCAGGGTGGTATATATGATGACATACGTAATTTGATAGTAAATTTACTTTGAATTTTGATTTCAGACAAATCCCTCACTCGAGTTTGAGAAATTTTTGTCAAATGGAGAGCTTCTTCCGTCCTCAGCCGTGAGCACATGGAACATTAATGATCAGAATCCTCCTTTGGGAAGCTCTGTAGCTGTGCCAACAAGACAGAACTTTTGGCAACTAAAGACTTGTATTATTACATTCCAACCAAATCAAATGTCCCTCTTCTCCAAAAGTATGACCTTGTTGCAGACATGTGCATACCTTCAGTAAGAAACAGATCAGCCTCACTGATTATTTTTCATTAGCCATGTTCCCAAAAGGACTATTGCATTTAGTATATATAAACACTGTAAATACTAACTGACAATTGCAGGAACACTGTCAAATGACTGACCTTATCTCCTCTCCTGAAATTATTTCTTACTCCCTCTGATAATCACTTAACTCAGCAGAGCCTGAAAGTACTATGGGACTTTCCACTCAATGTGGTTTGAGTGGAACGGAAATTCATCTGCTATGTTACTTAAGTCTAAAGGGCATAAATGTCTTTACCAGGTCACAATTTACTTTAGAGCGAATATTAATACTGAATGTTAATCAGGGTATAATGGAAAACCTTAGTTTTACATGGCATGATTTGTGTCTGATCAATTTTATGTTTTTGAAATGCATTGATAACAGCTATATGAACTTTAATAATAAAGCCCCAAATGCGAGGCTAATCCAAAACGTTAGAGCCCAAGTTGGCAAAATAGATCCAGAACTGGCCTGATGAAGTCCTGCTGAAGGATCTTGGCCTGAAACGTTGACTGTACTCTTTTCCATAGATGTTGCCTGGCCTGCTGAGTTCCTCCAGCATTTTGTGTGTGTTGTCCAGGATTAGACTGTTAATAAGAGGAGAAGGATAAGGGTGGAAGGTTGTTTTTTTTGATAGAAAGCCTTAAATGAACGAGGTACCATGGGATCAGTGCAGCAACCATCACTGTTTGTGGATGTGGGAATAGGAGGTGAGATTAGTCAATTTGCACAATGATGAGTTGAGGAGGATTGTCACAGGCTGAATGATCATACTGATTAAGCGGTAAGATGGGCAGAGCAGTGGATGTAATTTCATCCTAATAAGGGTAAGGTGATATATTTTTCTGAGAACTAATTCTTAAGGCATCCGTTAGTCTTGCGAGACCAGGGATCTGCACCTGGAAAGTCTTCACTCTCCAAGGCGCAGGCCTGGGCAAGGTTGTATGGAAGACCAGCAGTTGCCCAGTCTCCCCTCTCCACAACACCGATGTTGTCCAAGGGAAGGGCAAGGGCCGATACAGCTTGGCACCAATGTCGTCGCAGAGCAATGCGTGGTTAAGTGCCTTGTTCAAGGACACAACACACTACCTCGGCTGGGGCTCAAACTCACGACCTTCAGATCGCTAGTCGAATGCCTTAACCACTTGGCCACGTGCCCACACTAATAATACCAGGACATACACATGGGAGGGCCCTAAGGAGTGTTCAGCAACAAATGGTCTTCAGTGGATAAGTCCAAGCATCCCTGAAAGAAGCTGCCAGATAGAAAGTTAAGAAAACATACATGATGTTTGCCATCATTAGTTAATACATATAAGAACAGGGAGGCTATGTTACAATTTTATAAAACATGATTTGACCACAGCTGGAGGATAATGTCCTGTTCTGGTTACCACACGATCGGAAGGACCAAGATGTGCTGGAGAAGGTGAAAAGGAGTGTCACCAGGATATCGTCTGCATCAGTTATAAGGAGAGATTGAATAGGTTGAGTAATTTTTCCAAGAGGATGAAAAGTACCTGGCAGGCATTTACAAAGTTAAGAGGGGCGTAGCAGATGTGTATGAAATCAGAGTGTTTAAATTTGAGGTGGGGGATAGGTTCCTTAAGAGTATCATAGTTGAGGGCTATAGTGGGATAAGCTGCCACTTTCTATTAAATGCTGCCAATGGCATGCATTTCAAATAGTCTCTGACAACTAAGTCCAGCTCCTGGCTGGATTCGGCTACTAAGCCAGCAGAACTCGTTCTACTGACAGGAAAAAGGGCAAAAGCAGGTTACTGGCACCTTAAAACCAACTGCTTCAGGCTGATGGGGCTCACCAGCCGTGGTCGGCAGTTCATCTAGGAGAAGGAAAACTCTGATCTCAAACCTCCGCTTCTTAGAGGCTGTAACCCCTCATGGAGAAGGCTTCTGGAGTAAACCCCAAGGAAAAATCCAGGGCTGGAGACCCCAAGGCAGTCCTATGTTGAGTTTAACGCTGACTGGCAACTCCTGCATTGCCACTGCGGTCAATCTGTACCTTTAGATTCTTCAGCTATGTTGAGAGGGGAGCCTGTTGCATAGACAACAACTTGCTCTCCATATCGTACTACTCTAGCTTGCATTCTGGTTTGCATATCATGTAGACAGCTAGGATGTTATATCCGTGGCTGAGCCCAGCCAACGGAGGGCCTCTCTGAGGGAGTAGGAGGTTCAGAGGGATCTTGAGGAAGACTTTTTCACCCAGAAAGCGGCTGGACTCTGGAAATCACTGCTGGCGGAGGTGCTGGAGGCAACATACTGTCACAACATTCAAGAAGTAAATAAACAAGCATTTGAATAGCAAAACTATTGAATGATAAGACTAATGCTGGAAAAATAGATTAGTATAGATATGTACTTGATCGCTGGCATGAATATGGTGGGCTAAAGGGACTGTTTCTCAGTTGTATGATTTCCTGCCCCTGTGAACGCAGAATATCTCAGAGCCAGTGAATCAATTTTAAAGTATTGCAACTTTATCTTTGGAGGAAACATAGCAGATGATCTGTGTAGAAGCTTTTACAAACACCAACAAGATAATAACTAGATAATCTGCTTCAATGACAATGATAGATGAATACATAAAAGACAGAGAACATACAGAGGATCTTTAGAAATGCTGCTAGTAAGCTGTTTTTGGGTTAGAGTCTAGCCTGAGAGCACCAGTGACAGCTTTCCATTCTCTAAATACAGCACAGAATCTCAATGTTCAAGACTAGTGTGAAAATTGAAACCACAACCATCTGATTCAATGCTGACAACAGAGCCACATCTGACCATGAAGCAGTACAAGGAATTGAGAGGTTTGAAGAGGCAGTTACAGAGTTCAAAGACCTGTCAGCTGACAACATAGTCACCGGTGGTGGAGTGATTAATTGCAGGGATGCATGAGAGGAGCAGTCACCTCGAAGAATTGTACAATTGGAAGAGACTTTATTAAGATAAGGATGCTGAATCATTGTGGGTCTTGAAAATAAAGATGTATATTTGAAAAGGGATCTAGTGCTTTTTCGGCATATATGATGAATAAACTTTTCTCGTGCTTCCAGCCAGGTATAAGTATTGATTATAACTGATGTTTCAATGACAGACTCTGCTATCTACTTCAGGAATGATGCCTTGACAGTCTAGTCTGGTGGTATTTATGCCCCTGTTGTCCATCCTTCCTGATTGGTTAGTCCTCATCCAATCAGGGATCTGCTATCCCCCTTTGTTTTACAATTGAATTCCAGTTCTTACTTAGAGCTAGACCTTCATCTTTGTTAAAATTCTTTTCCTCTGGTTTTATTTCAATGGCTTCTTTTACTAGGTGGTCCCAAAAGCCATTGGCGTGGCACATTAGTTTTGTGGCTGTTCTGCTGCTGCCGATTTCTCCAGGACACCCAAATGGATACAACTCCTGTGCTCCTTGATGAGGGTTTCCACCATGCGTCAAGATTCCACCAAGACAGTATTGTGGCATTTAACACTGTTCACATCACTCCAGGGACCTGAGTTCAATCTTGATTTCCAGTGCTGTTTATGTAGAATTTGCATGCTCTTCCAATGCATCCAGTAGTTTCTGCTGGGTGTCCTGGTTTCCTCCCATATCCATACCTGGTTAATTGGTCTAAAGTGTAGGTATGTAGCAAAAAGGAATCCAGTGAGTATGTATATCTTGCAGGGGTAGAGAGAAACAAAGGAGAGAATGGAACAAATAGATTTCCTCTACTTTAAACCTGCATGGACCCAATAGGCTGAACAGCCGCCTTCTATATTGTGTAAGGAACCAAACAAGCCACCCTGTAGAAAAGAGGAAATAAAATCTCTTGCTTTAACTTTTAGACACTGATGTGTCAGAAGAAGTGATCTCGTTGATAATGGCTAAGCTACTGAGGATGTGTGTTGGCTACAGGCAACAATTAAGACAGGCATTTTTCTGTAAACAGAAAATTCTAATTAATATAGAACTCCAATGTTTAGCAACAAATCTAGCCTTTAATTGGAAGGATTTGGGAGTGCTGTAACACAATGAATTGCTCCTTTCTGTCACCCTGCTGAGTCCATGCTGTTGCCTAACTGTGCTCACGCAGTCCAACATGTCTTCTTAGCTTTCCCAATGGGATCTTGAGAACTAAAGGCTCGGTGCATCCCAACCAACGCCGTTGTTAATTTTTGTCAGGATATCATAACCAAGCCCTATGCTAGTATTAAACTCTGTAATATTTTCTCCTGTCTACTCTGACTGGCAATCAAGTACATCTCCATGAAAAAGATGGCTTGTTATTGGCCACCTCCCTCCGGATGCTTACTGCTGCGTTAGTGGTGAACGTACCATCATTCAGAGAAATTGGAACAGTTGAAATCATTCAATAGAAAAAAAACAATTACAGTATGTACTGTCTATTAAAAACATGCAGAACTATAAATCATACAGTTAAGTTTATGTTTAAGTTTTGAAACACCCCCTGAAAATTGCTAGATATAATTGCTAATTGGATCTGCCCATGGCTGGTAACCTCCCAAAATATGGAAAAGTTTACTTTGGAACCACTATGCTGGATGTGAGATCTATTTATGGCAACTTTTTCAAAAAATGAAGAGTAGATTTGGTTTATTGACCACATGCACTTACATGGTGTTGGCGTTTGCGTGTACAGAACGTGAGAGGTGCTGACGTGCATGGAAAAACCCTGCTAACTGAGTAATGCTGGGACAAAAATGAATTTGTACAATGGACCACAGTGGCTTAAGAAATTTGCCTGATGACTGCTGCTTCACCCTACTCTTCTGCAATCCCTCTCTATGCTTTGTGGATCTGTTGCTGAAGCTCTCTTGCTCTATTTGCTTACTGGGAACTTTCCCAGCTGTGGACTTGTTTCAAAACCTAGAAACTTCTGCTTTTATTGGTTCACATATTGTGGGCATTGCTGTAAAGGCCAGCATGTATTCTCCAACCTTAACTGCCCTCAAGGCGGTGGCAGTGGGTTTATACAACTGTTGTTGCTTTGGTGGTGAAGATGGTCCTCTGACATTTTATCCTTGAGTACAGCTGCAGAAATGCAGAGGTGAAATATAGGTAATCTAAAGAGTTCAACAGATACCAAGCACTTTTCATATGTAAGAGATATTAAGCCTATTGCTCTAAAACTATCACAACACCTAAATCATGGATCAAGAGTACATTTGTCTCTGCTTCTAACCAAGAATGACCATCACCTTGGTTGGGGCATGGTCTGGGGATAATTTATGGAACAATGCTAAAGTTTTCAAAAAGCTGGTGCTGAAGAGATAGCTGCTGGCTTGACATCCGTGTATCATCATGGAAATGATTGTATATCTCTGGTAAGTCGCACGCCTTGCTGTTTGACTTCAGCTAGCAGGAACTGGAATTCTGCAAGAGGTGGGAGCTTTTAAAAGAGGTGGGTCACAAGACTTTCTGTTTAGTTTTAGTTAACAGGTGCCCAAAAGAGGCACATTTGAAAACTAAGTGAAAATTGATGGTTAATTGGTAGCAGCCAATAAAAAGAAGCTAGGATCAAGTGGCACAGTCATTGTGAGAGTTGAAGTTTTGACTCAAGAGGCTTCACCAAGGAGGAAGTCAGCAAAGGTTGAAGATGAGGTTCTGGAAGTTCTTTTTCATTGTTGTGTATTGTAGATGGTGACACTCCTGCATGTGGGCTGTACTTGTCCACCATGAAGATCTGGGGTTGCAAGTCTGGGTTGTACTGCTGGAGACTTTTCCAAATGTTATCTGTACCACTATGATGCATTGATTGTTGAGGGAATGAATGCTTATTGAGGTGAATGGCCGTTTTGTCCTGGAGGTATTGAGTACTGTTAGAGCTACACTCTTCCGCATAAGTGCTGAATACTCTATGCCATCTCTGACCATTGCCAGATAGATGGGAGTATGGTAAATGGGGTCAAAAGGAGAGTTACTTGCCACAGTTCTCAGCCTCTGGTCCTACACTGGCAGCCACTTTATTTACGTGGCTGGTGCTGAAGGAAGTAATTTGACAAATTAAGCAGCACTGTTGTTGCTAAGTTTGGTGATTAGAGATTATTGCCAATCATTTGTATGCCATGAATTTTAAATACCACATGTCAGTCCTGTTGCATGCAAGTCTGAACAACAAAGGATAGTACATCACAGTATAGGCCCTCCAGCCCACAATGTTGTGCCAACCCTCAAACCCTGCCTCCCATATTACCCCCCACATTAAATTCCTCCATACACCTGTCTAGTAGTCTCTTAAATTTCACTAGTGTATCTGCCTCCACCACTGACTCAGGCAGTGCATTCCATGCACCAACCACTCTTTGAGTAAAAAAACCTTCCTCTAATATCCCCCTTGAACTTCCCACCTGTTACCTTAAAGCTATGTCCTCTTGTGCTGAGCAGTGGTACCCTGGGGAAGAGGTGCTGGCTGTCCACTCTATCTATTCCTCTTAATATCTTGTATACCTCTATCATGTCTCCTCTCATCCTCCTTCTCTCCAAAGAGTAAAGCCCTAGCACCCTTAATCTCTGATCATAATCCATACTCTCTAAACCAGGCAGCATCCTGGCAAATCTCCTCTGTACCCTTTCCAATGCTTCCACATCCTTCCTATAGTGAGGCGACCAGAACTGGACACAGTACTCCAAGTGTGGCCTAACCAGAGTTTTGTAGAGCTGCATCATTACCTTGCGACTCTTAAACTCTGTCCCTCAACTTATGAAAGCTAACACCCCATAAACTTTCTTAGCTACCCTATCTACCAGTGAGGCAACTTTCAGGGATCTGTGGACATATTGCCCCAGATCCCTCTGCTCCTCCACACTACCAAGTATCCTGCCATTTACTTTGTACTCTGCCTTGGAGTTTGTCCTTCCAAAGTGTACCACCTCACACTTCTCCGGGTTGAACTCCATCTGCCACTTCTCAGCCCACTTCTGCATCCTATCAATGTCTCTCTGCAATCTTTGACAATCCTTTACATTATCCACAACACCACCAACCTTTGTGTCGTCTGCAAACTTGCCAACCCACCCTTCTACCCATACATCCAGGTCGTCAATAAAAATCACAAAAAGTAGAGGTCCCAGAACCAATCCTTGTGGGACACCACTAGTTACAACCCTTCAGTCCAAATGTACTCCCTCCACCACGACCCTCTGCTTTCTGCAGACAAGCCAATTCTGAATCCACCTGGCCAAACTTCCCTGGATCCCATGCCTTCTGACTTCCTGAATAAGCCTACCGTGTGGAACCTTGTCAAATGCCTTACTAAAATCCATGTAGATCACATCCACTGCACTACCCTCATCTATATGCCTGGTCACCACCTCAAAGAACTCTTTCAGGTTTGTTAGACACGATCTGCCCTTCACAAAGCCATGCTGACTGTCCCTGATCAGACCATGATTCTCTAATTGCCCATAGATCCTATCTCTAAGAATCTTTTCCAACAGCTTTCCCACTACAGACGTAAGGCTCACTGGTCTATAATTACCAGACTATCTCTACTACCTTTTTTGAACAAGGGGACAACATTCACCTCCCTCCAATCCTGAGGAGTACTTCTGTGGATTTTGGTATAAGTTGGCCTTTGTTCACCAGCTATCATGCAGTATGGATGGAGTGTAGTCTTAGTCAATAGTAAGACTGCCCATAGAATGGGGCATTTGGGGTGAAGGGAGACATCAAGAAGGATGGAAGAGGAGGCTAAGGGAAAAGGATGAATGAAGGGGTAGGGACTGTGTGTGACAGTAGGACAGGGCTTGCAGACCAAGGAGGGGAGATTTAAGTGGGCACTGGGGTGTTCAGAACGGAGTGGCAAGAGGTTGACACAGACAGTGCAGGTGTGTAAACCTGTCGCTATTCTGGAAGTGAGTGTTCTGTCTCTAATAGAGCCTGATTCCGATTCACCTTGGACCTTGGAATCACTGCTCGTGCAACTTTTCCACAATTGCTGTGCGCGTGAATACTGTTAGTTCTGCTGTGATAACACTCACACTAGTCGAGCTAAAACTTATAGGAGATGGAAGCTGCTGAGTGAATAAGTAGCAGATGTCCTAACCATGCAACATTAGCAGTAATGTGTACAGCACCTGCCCTGTACCAGTTGTGGTGAGATTGTCAAAATAGCTCTAGCAAAAGTCATGCATCACTACTTCACAGAACACTTAACTGACACAAAGAACAAAATAAACTGAGGCTGGCTCATGACCTATTGATTGACATCTGATCAAAATAGCTGCGGTGTTTTATCTGATCTTGTTCAGTAGGAGTGGTAAGAAAGGGTAGAGTAGGGCACATGGCGTCAGCAAAATAATATCTTCACTTTCAAAGTTTTAGTCCTTCTTGCTATGACATGGTATCAACTGGTTATTAGCTCTTAAACTAATGGAGGCAACTTGTTTCACACCATTTGATGTACAACTAGTGTTTTTCCTTTTGACTTCAGTTTCAAAGTTCTTTGGCACCATACTTAGTCAAATGTTACCTTGATGACAAGGGCTGCCATTCTCTAGTTGCTTTCCAAAATGAAACGAGCTTTATTAGAAAGTGTTATTTGTCAGATGTACATTGAAACACATGATGAAATGTGTCACTGCGTCAGCAACCAACACAATCTGATGCAAGTCATTAGTCATCCACTATTACTCAATTAGCAGATTTCCATCACAGTAATGCCTGTCGTTTCTTCAGAAGATGCCCAAAGCCTGGTCAATATCATTAATTTAGTCTCTGTCAATGACTCCACTCCTCTTGGAAGCTTACAGATTTAAAGGAGGGCCACTGTTGAATCTCAGCTATTTTGAGAGAATAGTTGCTTTTCCCTGAGAAGGCAAATGCAATGTTGGCATTCGTTTCAAGGAAATTGCAATATAAATGCAAGAATGTAATGCAAGGGTGTTAAAAGGCATTGATCAGACTATATTTGGAGTACTGTGAGCAAGTTTGGGCCTATATCTTAAAAACAAAAGATGTATAGACATTGGGGAGGGTCCAGAGGTGGTCTATAAAAAATATCTTGGGAATGAAAGAGCTGTGTATGAGGAGCATTTGGTGGTTCTGGATCTCTATCAATTAGAGTTTAGAAGAAAAAGGGGAATCTCATTGAAACCTATCGAAGCTTGGACAGAGTGGACATGGAGAGGATATCTATTATAATAGGTGAGTTAAGGGAAAGAAAGCACCTTCTCAGAACAGAAGGGCATCCCCTTATACTTCCTTTGGCCAGAGGTGGAGAATCTGGAATTCATTGCTATGGACAGGTATGGAAGCCAAGTCATTGGATATATTTAAAGTGAAGGTTGATAAACTCTTGATTAGTATGGGCATCAATGCTTACCAGCAGAAGGAAGGAGAATGTGATAGAAAATAAATCAGCCATAATTGGCAGAACAGATTCAGTGGGCCAAATGGTATAATTCTGTTCCTATGTCTTGTGTTTTGATGATTTTTGAGGATGCCTCTGGGAGACTGCTGTGTGTAGAAAAACAAAGATGTTCAGAAAATTTTCACCTGCATTCGGAGAGGCAGAACCCCAGCCCCTCAGTTGGATCCATTCTCTTTCCTTGCATTACTTGGTGGGGTTCATTTCATGCTGTGGGCTTGGTAGTGCCTAAAAGCTCCCCTCCAACTCGGACCAAAATTACCTTGTGGGGGAAGGGGTGGCAGATGCTTGTTACAGTGCTAAATCTTGGAATTTACTGCCTGGCAGAACTGAGGGGTACCTTCAAGGCGCGCAGCGTGCGGCTGCTCCAGGAAGATATTGCATTTGTTAAATAGGGGCACAATCCTGATTTGATGGAGACAGCCATGAGAAGCATGGAGGAACATCTGGAGACACTTCTGAAATGCTCGCTTCGCTGCCGTTGCTACTGTGCGATTGAGAATCTTTGGAGGGTAAGGCCCTAAATCCTCGGCTTTGCCTATTGCCTGTTGCTGGGGCTGGGGTCAAAGCACTCGGCAGAAATGGCGCTCTGTGTCGGAGGGCTGGTCGGAGGCTCGAAGTTTTCGGACGGACTCAAGAGTCGGCTGTGGTTGGGTGCTTCCAGAGTGCTACATCGACAAGTTTGCGAGGCTGGAAGCTCATGGGGGGTAGTTTCTCCCTTCTACCGTCTGCGTGATATGATGGGACTTTTGAGAGACTTTGGGACTTTTTTTACCGTGCCTATGGTCTGTTCTTCATCAAATTATGGTATTGTTTTGCACTGTTGTAACTATATGTTATAATTATGTGGTTTTTGTCAGTTTTTTTTTAGTCTTGGTTTGTCTTGTGTCTGGAGGAACATTGTATCATTCCTTAATGCATGCATTACTAAATGACAATAAGAGAGCACTGTGTGTCCTTATAATCTAAACTTCAGCAGTACAAAAAGACCATTTAAAACAAAGGGAAGTTAGAGTGGGCAGTAAGTGATGGCTTGCCAATATCCAGATCTCCAAATGAATATTAATGTAATGCATTTTTATATGGTTGCCAAATTATTAGCTATACCTGCTTGTTAATGCAAAATCCAATCTGCCAATCATGTCAGCAGCTCAATGCATAAAAGCGTGCAGATGTGTTCAAGAGGTTCAGTTGCTATTCGGACCTAACATCAGAATAGGGAGGAAATACGATCTAAGTAACTTTGTGGATTAAGTGTTGGTGGCAGACAGGGTGGTTTGAATATCTCAAACAGCTGATCTCCTAGGATTTTCACACAAACAGTCTCTAAAGTTTATACAGGAAAAAAAAAGCGGCAGTTCTGTGGGCAAGAAAGCCGTGTTAATGCGAGGTCAGAGGAGAATGGCCAGACGGGTTCAAACTGACAGGAAGGTGACAGTAACTCAACCACACATTACACCAGTGGTGTGCAGAAGAGCAACTCTAAATGCACAACACATGGGCTACAGCTGGAGAAGACCACGAACATACAGGAGGTAGCTATTAGAATGGCCACTGAGTGCAGTTTGATTGTTCCTGATTTTTTGGTAGCCTCCCCAACTCCTGAGTAGTCTTCCAATATGCTCAGTTGCATTAGATGCCCATGTTATTCAGTTGACAATCAATGGGGGAGAGAGCTACCTCCGGTCATTGGAGATGAACTTAAGCAGTCAGTTAAACTTGGGAAGTGAATTCAACTGTGTCTCGTATTCTTGCACCTGTTTAGCTGCCGTGACCAAAGATGAATTACTTCCCATTGTGTTTTCATGTGCATGAAATAAAAATTAATCAGAAGCAGACATTTGGCACATGTTTGCTTTACCCAATGTTCTCATGTGCCTTGCACTCATAATAGACACAAGACTCGTCTTTGCAGGATTAGATTCACTATCGATCCTTTGGTTTCAGTCATACCAGTAAAGATAAAAACAGGAAATGCACATGATCAATTGACATCTAGCAAAGGTAAAAGACTGCCATTTTATCTGGGTTTTTCATGCTTTTCACTTTTCTTTTTTGTCTGAAAGGTGACTTCAGTTCATAGTGGATTGAAAGCCTTTGAGGCTTTTTAGCAATGAGATCACCATACTCCAGTGGTAGTTTGAATATTTCTCATGTTGACAGTACTGAATTTCAGTTTCAAAATTATAATTAAATGGAGTTTACGCAGAGATCACAATGATCATTCTATGCAACACCTGCAGAAATAGTGCAAACAATTTTTCGTGCTATTTCTCCAAGGATTCCTTTAATCAATGTTACCCCACAAGGCTAAAGAACCCTGAAATTTTCAGAGCCAAATTCTGAAATGTTAAACACAGCTTTTTCTGTTTCAACAGTGAGGTGTGTGTCTGAAACCAGAGCAGTTGCTATAGTGATCTCAATATTAATTAGGTCCTCGAAGGGAGAAAATCATTGGCCAAGGTATTTGCAAAGTGCTGTGAAGGGAGTGGAGGAGGCTGAAATTGGCTTAGGATCCTGGCAAGGCTGAACTTGAAAGTAGGAGCACCTCAGCACTTTTTTGTTTTCCAGCTGGCACTTGATGAAACTATCTGCAGAGGGCTAGCACAACAGCAAGACCACCATGCCGAATGTCCTCAACAATTGTAAAATCTTACAAATAAGACAGTAGAGGGAGGCCACTGTTGGAGAGAAGAGAGATTGTGGTGAGAGATGTCCCAGGTGGAGGAGGTAGGGAGATGTGATTATGGGGGGGTGGGGTAGGTAGTTGTGATTAGGAGAGGAGCAGGGGCAGATGCCACGAAGGACTGAATAAGCTATGATTGCATGGGGAGTGGTTGCAGGAGAGGCTAATGGTACAACCATAAGCATTTCATGGATTCCTCACAACACCTAGAAAATGTTCCTTTTTAATATCTTCTATGTTAAGTCTTAGCTTTCACTTCAAAAGGTGGGGGAGGGGTGGTCATCCAGGGTAGATTTTTTAAATTGGCAATTCAGTGGCCTAAACCTTTAAGTTTAGAGTAAATTTATTATCCAAGTACATAGTCACCATACACCATCTTGAGATTGATTTCTTCCAAGCATACTCAGTAAATCCAAGAAACAGAATCAATGAGACCACAAATGACCAATGTGCAAAAGACGACAAACTGTGCAAATGTAAAAGAAAAACTAAACAAAAGAAAATCTGCAGATGCTGGAAATCCAAAGCACCACCCACAAAATGCTGGAGGAATTCAGCAAGTCAGGCAGCATCTATGGAAAAGAGTAAACAGTCGATGGAGAGATCGCTGCCTGAAACATGGACTGTTTGCTCTTTTCCATTGATGCTACCTGACCTGCTGAGAAATAATAAATACCTAACACGAGATGAAGTCCTTGAGAGTGAGTCCATGGTTTGTGGGAACAGTTCAGTGATGGGGCAATTGAAGTTGAATGAAGATTGGTTCAAGAGTCTGATAGCTGAGGGGCAATGACTGTCCCTGAACCTGGTGGTGTGGGTCCTGAGTCTCCGCTATGACATTCCTGATGGCAGCAGTGGGAAAAAAAGGCATGGCCTAGGTGGTGGGAGTCTTGATGATAGATGCTGCTTTCCTGCAACAGCAGCAAACCCAGTGAAAGTGACGAGGAGAGCTGTTCTATGCTCAACGTGAGTCTATTTTATTTGGCCACTACAATAGGTAGAGTGAAATTTAAAAAAGCTTAACGTTGAAAGCCAAAGTTGGAACAATTGCCACTGTTTTGAGATTTACTAAATTTTCACTTCATGCCAATCATTGGGTTATGATTTACCTTGGCATCTTGAGCGACGCAGTAGTACAGCAGTTAGCATAATGCTATTACAGCACCAGTGATTACTGATTGGCGTTCAATTCTCACAACTACCTGGTAGGAGATTGTACGTTCTCCCCGTGGCTGTGAGTTTTCTCAAGGAGTCCTCTTTCCTCCCACGTTCCAAAGGCGGGGTTAGTTGGCATAGCGACACTTCTGGGCTGTCCAGCACAATCATTGCTGATTTGATGTGAATGATGCAGTTCACAATGTTTTGATGTACATGTGACACTAACCCAATCTTGTCCAATCTTGTGATTTGTATGTGGAGCAAGAGGCTTCAGTCATAAACTATTATTTAATTATATACTTCATATTTTCATAAAATCCTCACTGGCCAAGTTATTTGATGAATCACACTTTAATTTCTTTCTAACTGGTAAGGAGTCATGAAGAAGGGTTCTCAACTCAAAAAAAAATTAACTCTCAGTATCTCTTCATAAATGCTACCTGACCCTTTGATTTCCTCCAGTATTTTGTATGTTGCTCCAGATTTCCAGCATCTGCAGCCTTTCTTGTCTCCAGGGAATGAGTAAAACTTCCTTTAAACTACGTGAGCTTGCCTTCCATATGTCTGGAAAATATAAATGCACAAAATGAATCTAATGAGTGAGTCCTTTGGAGAACCTCTGTGTTTTATTTGTGGGACTGCATACGTGTTCCAGCTTGTAATGAATGAAATGTTAATTTGACTTCAGGTCATGCCACATCCATGCTTAATATACTAGGCAGAACATCAGATTGAAGGAGAGTCGGAGAGAATAAATTTGGGAATTAAAATGCATCCCAGGCGGCCAATATATTAAAACTTATCTATGAACATGCATGTGCTTAACTTTGTGATAACTTGTAAGCGTACTTTGTTTCAATAATTTAATAGCCTCAAAAGATGTTCACTGAATTGGGTTTCTATGGTAACAGTGTGGACTTTCAAATAGGCTATCAATCATAAGCATGAGATTCTGCAGACTCGAAATCAGAGCAGTGCGCACAAAATGCTGGAGGAACTCAGCAGGTCAGGCAGCATTTATGGAATGAATAAACGGTTGATATTTTGGGCTGAGACCCTTCATCAGTACTCAATCATAGATGGGCTTTCAAATTTTCATTTGGTAGAATATAGTGATGGTTTGAGCTTTCCTTTTGCACTTTGATCCATTGGATGCAATTCAGATTTTTAGCAGACCAAGATCTGTGAAGAAAGTATTTCTGGTCATTAGAATTTAAGACTTGTAATTAACCTGAATGGTTTACTGTTTCTTTGTACAGTTTTCCTGAATCTGCTGTATGCTTCCACATTTTCTAGTTTTATTACAGAATCTGCAGCTTTTAGCTTTGCAATTATGATTTTGTTTAGTTGAGTGTCCAAACTGATTTAATACTTGGATAGTAAATTTACTTTGAATGTATGTCAACATGTCTGCCCTGATATTCATTTTCTTGCAGGCATTCACAAAGAAATATGATAGAATTCAATGAAAAACTATACACAAAGACTGACAACCAACCAATGTGAAAAATGTTGTTCAAAATGCCTAAGTAAATAATACTGAGAACATTAGTTTGAGCCCTTGAAAATGAGTCCATAGGTTGTGGAACCAGTTCAGTGAGGTGAGTCAAGTTATCCACGCAGGTTCAGGAGCCGGATGGTTGAAGGGTAATAACCTGGTGGGTCCTGAACCTGATGGTGTAGGACTTCAGGCTCCTGCAGCTTGCTGACGGCAGCAGCAAGAACAGAGCACAGCATAGATGCTGGTGTCCTCGATGGTGAATCTTGTCGTGGCACTTGCCACATTTCACAGCTGTCTCTATTTCCTGAGGAGACTGAGGTCCTTTAACATCTGCCAGACGATGCTGAGGATGTTCTACGAGTCTGTGGTGGCCAGTGCGATCATGTTTGCTGTTGTGTGCTGGGGCAGCAGGCTGAGGGTAGCAGACACCAACAGAATCAACAAACTCATTCGTAAGGCCAGTGATGTTGTGGGGATGGAACTGGACTCTCTCACGGTGGTGTCTGAAAAGAGGATGCTGTCTAAGTTGCATGCCATCTTGGACAATGTCTCCCATCCACTACATAATGTACTGGGTGGGCACAGGAGTACATTCAGCCAGAGACTCATTCCACCGAGATGCAACACAGAGCGTCATAGGAAGTCACTCCTGCCTGTGGCCATCAAACTTTACAACTCCTCCCTTGGAGGGTCAGACACCCTGAGCCAATAGGCTGGTCCTGGACTTATTTCATAATTTACTGGCATAACTTGCATATTACTATTTAACTATTTATGGTTCTATTACTATTTATTATTTATGGTGCAACTGTAACGAAAACCAATTTCCCTCGGGATCAATAAAGTATGACTATTTCCATTCTGAGCACCTTGGCAGGCTGTACACTGAAGAAAGTGTGCATTCTAACACATTTCAAGCCTAGAAAAAAACAAAGCTAGCAAGTTTTATAAGCTATCTTTCCCATTCTCTAAAGATAAAGGGAAGTGGCACCACGCTACAGGCTGTACAATTCTGACACAACACAATGTAGGGTTTGCATTATGGAGAAGAAAATGCTAGAATAGAGGAATTCGTGTGAAGTAGCATCACTAAAAGTTTCGTGAAGAAATATAACTGGTATTTTCAAAACAAAAGGACTTGTACCTGCATTTCAGATTTAAACTGGTTAAAATTGGGTAGAAAAGCCTGCAGAAGTCTTAAAAAAATCATAAAAATGAGAAAGAGACCATGCTGCGTCATTTGTTCCCTTGTGCCCACTCTACTAGTCAAGAAGATTACAGCTTGTGTGTACTGGCGTGCAGTCCTCCAAACCTCCATCAGCTGCAAACCTCATCAATATCATCCATATCATCTGTATTCTTTGAAACAGCCGAATCCCCAGCTGTAAACCCAGTGACACCTCACTAGTTACTGTCCTCCAAACCAAAAAATGACCTATTGGTTCCCATTTCCTCCTTTCTGTACATTAACCATTCCTCAATCCCAGCCACTCCCCTCCTCCCCCAGTGCCCTAATTGTGTTTATTAATCTCCCGTATAGCATCTTGTCAAAGGCTTTGTGAAGGTTTAAAGTCAATTTATTCTCAAAGTGCATGTCTCCATATACAACCCTGAGATTCACTTCCTTGCGGACATACTCATTAAATCTGTAATACAATCAATGAAAGACTGCTCCAGCTTGAGTACTCAACCAGTGTGCAAAATATGACAAACTGCAAATACACAAATAATAATTAAATGTCAAGAACATGAATGGTGAGCCCCTGAAAGTGGGTCCATAGGCTGTGGGAATATTTTAATGATGGGGTGTGTGAAGTTATCCCCTTTGGTTCAAGACCTTAATGGTCGAGAAGTAATAACTGTTCCTGAAGATGGTGGTGAGTCCCGAGGCTCCTGTACAAACTTCCTCATAGCAGCAGCAAGATGAGAGCATGACCTTGGTGAGGACTTTACCTGTGATGGAGTGGTGTATATTCATTACTTTTTGTAGAACTTTCCGTTCAATGTCATTGGTGTTTCCATACCAGGTTGTGATGCAGCCGATCAATATACTTCTCACCACACATGTATAGAAACATAGAAACATAGAAAATAGGTGCTGGAGTAGGCCATTCGGCTCTTCGAGCCTGCACCGCCATTTATTATGATCATGGCTGATCATCCAACTCAGAACCCCGGCCCAGTCTTCCCTCCATACCCCCTGACCCCTGTAGCCACAAGGGCCATATCTAACTCCCTCTTAAACATAGCCAATGAACTGGCCTCAACAGTTTGCTGTGGCAGAGAATTCCACAGATTCACCACTCTCTGTGTGAAGAAGTTTTTCCTAATCTCGGTCCTAAAAGGCTTCCCCTCTATCCTCAAACTGTGACCCCTCGTTCTGGACTTCCCCAACATCGGGAACAATCTTCCTGCATCTAGCCTGTCCAATCCCTTTAGGATCTTATACGTTTCAATCAGATCCCCCCTCAATCTTCTAAATTCCAACGAGTACAAGCCCAGTTCATCCAGTCTTTCTTCATATGAAAGTCCTGCCATCCCAGGAATCAATCTGGTGAACCTTCTTTGTACTCCCTCTATGGCAAAGATGTCTTTCCTCAGATTAGGGGACCAAAACTGCACACAATACTCCAGGTGTGGTCTCACCAAGGCCTTGTACAACTGCAGTAGTACCTCCCTGCTCCTGTACTCAAATCCTCTCGCTATAAATGCCAGCATACCATTCGCCTTTTTCACCGCCTGCTATACCTGTATGCCCACTTTCAATGACTGGTGTATATAATGACACCCAGGTCTCGTTGCACCTCCCCTTTTCCTAATCGGCCACCATTCAGATAATAATCTGTTTTCCTATTTTTGCCACCAAAGTGGATAACTTCACATTTATCCACATTAAATTGCATCTGCCATGAGTTTGCCCACTCACCCAACCTATCCAAGTCACCCTGCATCCTCTTAGCATTCTCCTCACTGCTAACACTGCCGCCCAGCTTCGTGTCATCCGCAAACTTGGAGATGCTGCATTTAATTCCCTCATCCAAGTCATTAATATATATTGTAAACAACTGGGGTCCCAGCACTGAGCCTTGCGGTACCCCACTAGTCACCGCCTGCCATTCTGAAAAGGTCCCGTTTATTCCCACTCTTTGCTTCCTGTCTGCTAACCAATTCTCCACCCACACCAATACCTTACCCCCAATACCGTGTGCTTTAAGTTTGCACACTAATCTCCTGTGTGGGACCTTGTCAAAAGCCTTTTGAAAATCCAAATATACCACATCCACTGGTTCTCCCCTATCCACTCTACTAGTTACATCCTCAAAAAATTCTATGAGATTCGTCAGACATGATTTTCCTTTCACAAATCCATGCTGACTTTGTCCGATCATTTCACCGCTTTCCAAATGTGCTGTTATCACATCCTTGATCACTGACTCCAGCAGTTACCCCACCACCGACGTTAGGCTAACCGGTCTATAATTCCCCGGTTTCTCTCTCCCTCCTTTTTTAAGTAGTTTAAACTATAGTAGTTTGTCCTGTAGGTTTTTGCAAGCAAGATGATTTGAGGTGTTTTATGTTTAAGAAAAACTAACAACTCACTTAATTGCACTCCAAAATACTGAACAAAGTGCAGTGAAAGTCCTTCACGTAATTACATCACATCAGGCCAGCTTCTTAGTGAACCCCAATTCCATGTCAGTGATTGTGAATTGTGTACATTTCCACCAATTGCATTACTCTACAAAGAATTCACTAAAACTGGCATTTTGAGCCTGGCCGGAGAGTTCGGATGAGCTGCCCAGCTTGGGTCCTGTGTTCCATGGGGGGAGGAAGAGAAGGTGCCTCTGGCTTGTTCAGAGGTGTGTTGACAAGCTGGTGATCGTGTCGTGGTGACAATAGCATGGTAGCAGACTCCTCCAAATCTTGGTGTGCTGGTTTAAGGCAATCTACTGAAATGCATTTAGGTCTACCCCTCCTGTGATAAGCTCTTTCTCTCCATTCCAAAACACAACTGGCCATTGTAAAGGGCACCTAAGGAGATGTTGGTGTGCATCATGGTGGACGAAAACAAACTAGGTAGAAAGTAAGTCAACAGGAACCCAAGAGTGCTGTACACCATGATGTGAGGTAGGAATAGGTGCAAAGGAATTGAATTTGCTGAGGGTAAAGTGCTGTTGAGGGGCTGACTAGGCAGTCATGGCATCAGGAATAAAAGCATGTGGCACTCATAATGGCTAACTGTATAACAACTCAGCCACAGATGACTGTATGTCCTTTTTGGAGCTGTTCTGAGTCCCAACAGGACCCACGGGAGACAATCATGCCAACACTCATCTGTCAGAAGCCTTCAGAGCAGCCTTTAAGGAGTGGTGAAACCTCTCACATAGGTCATTGGACTGCAGGTGATATGCTGTGGTGCGACGTAGCCTAACACCGAAGTTCCAAGCCATCGAGGGCCGGCAGTCTGACATGAATTGGGGTCCGCGGTCAGAGGAAATATCAGATGGAATGCCAAACTGAGCAACCCAGTGCTGATGAGCACCCAAACTAGTCTGTGACTGTCCTCGATGCAAGAGGGACAAGCACTGACCACCTAGTGGGCCAGTACACTAGGGTAAGGAGGTGCATGATACTGAGAGAAGAGGACCAAAATGGTCAAACCTCAAAAGGTGCCAGTTGTGCCCAGACATGATGGTTAACTTTTGCCTGCTGGCACTCCCCACAGGCCGCAGTCCAACTGTGCACGTTCTTTCTAAGACTGTGCTATCACAAACTTTAGCGCAACCAGTTTCTATGAGGCCTTCAGGCCCGGATACAAGAGACCATGTATAGAGTTCAAAAACAGTCCGCCTCCAGTACAGGGTAATGGTGACCGGTTAAAACCATCACTCATGAGAGAAACCCCAGCTTTCCCCGAAGTTAATGTCAGCCAACCGCAGGCCTGTGACCGCTGTTCAGTAAGCCTGGACCTCTAGGTTGGTAGTTTGCTTGGCTGCAATGCCAGCATAGTCAACCCCTATGTACCTGGCCTCAACAACTGGCCATGAGAGGTAATCAGCCATGGAATTATTTTCCCCTCGATATGTTGTATTTCATTTGTGAACTCTGTCGGCCAGGTGGCATTGTTGCTTGCAGACCAAGGGTCAGCTATTCTGCCCATCACATACACAAGGGGTTTGAAGTCAATGAACATTGTGAAATGGTGACCCTCTAGAAGAGAGTGAAAATGGCAGACAGCCAGATAGACCGAGGAGCTCACAGTCAAAAGTGCTGAAGAAGGTGAGTGTCTGCCACGCACCTCTGACCAACTGTTCACGCACAGCCCCCACAGCACAGTCCGAAGCATCAGTAGTAATGGCTATAGATGCATTGGGGACTGGGTGCACCGGGAGGATCATGTTGGGAAAGAGCTCGCTTGGTATCATCAAATATCTGCTGACTGGCCAGCACGTGATTCGAGGTGTTGCCTTTAAATGCACTATACAGTTAAGTAGCAAGCGGAATGAAGCAGTGATAGGAATTCACTATGCCTAAAATCGCCAGTAGTTTTTTTAGTAGCATGGTGTGGTGGAAATCCATAATAGTGGCTACTTCTGATGAGTCGGTTTTCTCAGCTTCGGCAGAGGTGCAATGGCCCAGAAAGTCAATGGTTGACAACCCAAACTGGCACCTGGGGCTAATAATCAACCCATATGGGCTTTAGCACTCAGTGTGCGGAGAGGAGATGTGTTCAGATTTAGTTGCAATGGTGACAAGTATGTCATCTGGGTAAAGAAAATCTAAGTCTTTTAATACGGAGTCCATCAGCTGCTGCAAGGTCTGTACTGCATTTTTCACCCAAATGGCGTATGTGGAGACTCAGTGGGGTTATCACAGCCAATTTTGGGAATATCCTCTGAGCTCACAGGAAACTGGTGGTAGCCCCGAACTAGATCAACTTTGGGGTGCAAAAAATTAGCTTTCCAGCTATTCATGCCGAAAAGTCTTGGATGTGCGGGACCAGGTAACAATCAGGGCTGGTGGCCTCTTTAGGACATTGGCAATCACCACATGGGAGGCAACTAGCATCTGACTCGGGGACAATATGGAGGGGGAGGTGAAGCCCAGGGGCTATTCGACAGGCATGCAATGTCAAGTCTTTTCGTGTTGGCAAACTCAGTCTTCACGGTTGCCAGCTTTTCTCGGTCCAGTCTACGCACCCGGGCATGGACTAGCAGGCCAGTTGAAGAAATGTGACTGTAGTGGTGAATGTAGGCTTGGTAAGGTTTGGGAATTGGCCCAGCAGTTGAGTAAACTCACGGTGGTGCATGCACTTGCCAGTCGTTGGGAACTTACTGGAGAAACAGAGTAATGACCCAAAGTCCTTGACATCCACAAACTGGCAGTTTTTAAGATTGACTAATAGTCCTTGGGCACACAGGAAATCTGCACCACTTTAGCCAGGACGAAGTCCCATGCGTAACGTCACCTGTCATATCCCATAAGACTGGATCCTGCTGCCTTTGGCGGCCTGCAGTGAGGTTTCATTGCTCTTTGCCTTCTCATCAATAGGCGATGCTGGCAGCAGACTCTCTTGAGCATCCATGTCACACAGGAAGTTATTCAACTCAAACCATACGCAAAGCGCTATTAGAAGTCCTTTACTAATTGCATCATCAGGTCAGACCAGCCTCTTGAAGCAAAACCCCAACTCAATGTTGGTGGTTGTGAATTGTGTACATTTCTGCCAATTACATTACTCTACGGTCGGTTTTAGATGTCATGCCAAATCTCCACAAACGCCATAGGAAGTAGAGGCACTACTGTGCTTTCTTCGTAATTGCACTTGCATGCAAGGCCCAGGACAGGTCCTCCGAAATGATAGCTCCGAGGAATTAAGTTACTGATCCTCTTGCTGTCTCCTCCAGCAGTCAATAATCAGCTTCTTGGGTTGTGCTGACATTGAGCTGTGTTGGCACCACTCAGCAAGATTTTCAATCTCCCTCCTATACGTTGATTCATCACTCCCTTTGATCTGGCCAAAGACAGTGGTACTATTAGCAAACTTGACTATAACATTGGAGCTGCGCTTAGCCACAGTCAAGTATAAAGTGACTAGAGCAGGGGACTAAGCACTGACTTGTGGTGCACCTATGCTGATGGAGATTGTGGAGATGTTGTTGTGATTCTGAACTGACCGGGGACTAAAAACAAGGAAATCGATGATCCAATGGCACAAGGAGGTATTAAGATTAGGGTCTTGAAGCTTATCATTTAGGTTTGAGGGGATGATGGTATTGAATGCCAAGCTGTAGTTCATAAGAGCATTCTCATGGTTGCATCTTTGCTGTCCAGATGTTCTAGGGTTGAGTGAAGAGTCAATGAGATGGCGTCCACTGTTTAGCTGTTGCACCTGTAGGCAACTTGGACTGGATCCAATTTGCTTCTTGGGCAGGAGTTGATATGTTTCCTCACCAATCTCTCAAAGCACTTCATTACTGTAAATGTAAATGAGACTGGACTGTATTCACTGAGGTGGGCTATCATGTTCTCAGTCACTGGTATAAGTGAAGTCTCCTTGAAGCAGGTGGGTACCTCAGACTGCCAAAGCGAAAGGTTAAATACCTTTGAACACTCAGCCACTTGATCAGCACAGGTGTTTAGTCAGGTACCTCACCTGGGACGAACACTTTTCATGAGTGTGCACTCCTGGAGGCTGTTCACAAGTCTGCTTCATCCTGAAAATGACAGGATCATCAGGTGCTGTGGGAGTTTGAGAAGGTTCCTCCATGTTTTGACAGTCAAAATGAGCATAGACAGCATTGAGTTCATCTGGAAGCAAAGCCCTGTTGTCTATGTATCTTGGTTTATCTTTATGGTAATGCCCCCTTCACCATTCTCCATTCCCTTTTCTCTCTCACCTTATCCCCTTACCTACCCATCACCTCCTGGTTCTCCTCCCCCCTTTATTTCTTCCATGGCCTTCTGTCATCTCCTATCAGAATCCCCACTTCTCCAGCCTTTTGCAGCAATACATAGAGGTACCAACTAGAGAAGGGGCCATGTTGGATCTCCTGTTAGGGACTGAGATAGGGCAGGTGACGGAGGTATGTGTTGGGGAGCACTTCCGGTCCAGTGATCACAATACCATCAGTTTCAATATAATTATGGAGAAGGATAGGACTGGACCCAGGGTTGAGACTTTTGATTACAGAAAGGATAACTTTGAGGAGATGTGAAAGGATTTGGAAGGAGTGGATTGGGACAATTTGTTTTATGGGAAGGATGTAATTGAGAAATGGAGGTCATTTAAAGGTGAAATTTTGAGGGTACAGAATCTTTATGTTCCTGTTAGGTTGAAAGGAAAGGTTAAAAGTTTGAGAGAGCCATGGTTTTCAAGGGATATTGGAAACTTGGTTCGGAAAAAGAGAGGGATCTACAATAAATATAGGCAGCTTGGAGTAAATGGAGTGCTTGAGGAATATAAAGAATATAAAAAGAATCTTAAGAAAGAAATTAGAAAAGCTAAAAGAAGATATGAGGTTGCTTTGGCAAGTAAGGTGAAAATAAATCCAAAGGGTTTCTACAGTTATATTAATAGCAAAAGGATAGTGAGGGATAAAATTGGTCCCTTAGACAATCAGAGTGGACGGCTATGTGCGGAGCCAAAAGTCATGGGGGAGATTTTGAACAATTTCTTTTCTTTGGTATTCACTAAGATGGATATTGAATTGTGTAAGGTAAGGGAAACAAGAAGGATATTTATCAAAGTATCAAAGTATGATGATGAAAGAAGAGGAAGTACTGGCGCTTTTAAGGAATATAAAGGTGGGTAAGTCTCCGGGTCCAGACAGGATATTCCCTAGGACCTTGAGGGAAGTTAGTGTGGAAATAGCAGGGGCTCTGACAGAAATATTTCAAATGTCATTAGAAACGGGGATGGTGCCGGAGGATTGGCATATTGCTCATGTAGTTCCATTGTTTAAAAAGGGTTCTAAGAGTAAACCTAGCAATTATCGGCCTGTGAGTTTGATGTCAGTGGTGGATAAATTGATGGAAAGTATTCTTAGAGATGATATATATAATTATCTGGATAGACAGGGTCTGATTAGGAACAGTCAACATGGATTTGTGCGTGGAAGGTCATGTTTGACAAATCTTATTGAATTTTTTGATGAGGTTACTCGGAAAGTTGACAAGGGTAAAGCAGTGGATGTTGTCTATATGGACTTCAGTAAAGCCTTTGACAAGATTCCACATGGAAGGTTAATTAGGAAGGTTCAATTGTTAGGTATTAATATTGAAGTAGTAAAATGGATTCAGCAGTGTCTGGATGGGAGATGCCAGAGAGGAGTGGTGGATAACTGTGTGTCAGATTGGAGGATGGTGTCCAGTTGTGTGCCTCAGGGATCTGTACTGGGTCCAATGTTGTTTGTCATATATATTAATGATCTGGATGATGGGGTGGTAAATTGGATTAGTAAGTAAGATAGGTGGCGTTGTGGATAATGAAATAGGTTTTCAAAGCTTGCAGAGAAATTTAGGCCAGTTAGAAGAGTGGGCTGAAAGATGGTAGATGGAGTTTAATGCTTATAAATGTGAGGTGCTACATTTTGGTAGGACTAATCAAAATAGGACATACATGGTAAATGGTAGGGCATTGAAGAATGCAGTAGAACAGAGGGATCTAGGAATACTGGTGCATAATTCCCTAAAGGTGGAACCTCATGTGGATAGGGTGGTGAAGAAAGCTTTTGGTATGCTGGCCTTTATAAATCAGAGCATTGAGTATAGGAGTTGGGATGTAATGTTGAAATTGTATAAGGCATTGGTAAGGCCAAATTTGAAGTATTGTGTACAGTTCTGGTCACCGAATTATAGGAAAGATGTCAATAAAATTGAGAGAGTACAGAGGAGATTTACTAGAATGTTGCCTGGGATTCATCTCCTAAGTTACAGAGAAAGGTTGAACAAGTTGGGTCTTTATTCTTTGGAGTGTAGAAGGTTGAAGGGGGACTCGATAGAGGTATTTAAAATTATGAGGGGGATGGATAGAGTTGAAGTGGATAGGCTTTTTCCATTGAGAGTGGGGGAGATTCAAACAAGAGGACATGAGTTGAGAGTTAAAGGGCAAAAGTTTAGGGGTAACATGAGGGGGAACTTCTTTACTCAGAGATTGGTAGCTGTGTGGAACGAGCTTCCAGCAGAAGTGGTTGAGGCAGGTTTGATGTTGTCGTTTAAAGTTAATTGGATAGATATATGGACAGGAAAGGAATGGAGGGTTATGGGCTGAGTGCAGGTCGGTGGGACTAGGTGAGAGTAAGAGTTCGGCACGGACTAGAAGGGCCAAGGTGGCCTGTTTCCGTGCTGTAATTGTTATATGGTTATATGTTATATTGTGTCTCTTTCACCAATCAACTTCCCAACTCCTTACTTCACCTCCTCCCAGTTTCACCTATCACCTTGTGTTTCTCCTGCCCCTCCTCCATCTTCTAACTCTGACTCTTTCTTTCTTTCTTCAGTACTGATGAAGGGTCTCGGCCCGAAACGTCAACTGTACTCTTTTTCATAGAGACTGCCGGGCCTACTGATTTCTTCCAGCATTGTGTGTGTATTGCACAATAGACCAATTGTTTCACATTTATCTTTTCTATTTACAGCATCAAGATTTGGTAAACATGCTGTAAATTTCCTTTCATAAAATGGAATTCTTGCCTCCTTAGCCTCTGTTTTAATTTTTTAAATGCACTTTTATATCTTTAATAATAGATTCATGCCACTTGTCAAGCTGAGCCATCGAAAAATCCAAATTTTTTTCTTTTAACTGGTTCAAGATGGCTTCTTGTTTAAAAATTCCCCACAGGATGAACTATTAGTAAACAGAAGCAGAGTGAGTATTGGAGACAGAGCCAGACACAACTGAGACGTCATCACCAAAGGGTGCATGTGTCTAGTCTCAGCGTTTCGTGCTTGTCTGATTGGCAGAAGGCTGCAACAGAATGACCAAGTGAGGTTTAATGTGTTCTGTCAACATATCAGATAGCACATCATAAGTAAGCAGTCAGTTGATGGTATCCTTGCCATTCTTTTTGTCATCGTCTTAACAAATGTGAAGTAATGTAATGAAAATTGCACAGAGAAGACACAATACAGGAAATCTGTTTAATTGTTTATTAATTTCTTAAGGAAGCAGGTTTTTAAACTGAAGATGCATGGCCAGGATTGATAATATTTTACTGTGTAACAACTTGGCTTAAGTGGCTTGTCAATGCTCCCCATGGAGAAAAGGTGTAGTCACAATGATGTTGCTGTTTACGTGCTGTTTTGAAGTCTAGTTAGTGCTGCGGCAAACCTGCTAAGCAATTTCAAATTCCCATACATTAACAAATAGGACATAGAACAGTACAGCACAGGAACAGACCTTGCTGCCCACATTATTGTGCCAAACTAATTAAACGCCTATCTAAACTAATCACTTTTGCCTACAAAATATTCCTACCCCACCGTGCTCTGCACACTCGTGCCATTTTTAAGAGCCTCTTAAATGTTTCTATTGTATTTTCCTCCACCAACACTCCCGGCAGTGCTTTCCAGCATCTTCCTCATTTAAAGAAAAACAACTTGCCCCTTCACCTTAAACGCATGCCCTCAATTTAATGGTTAGCTCTGATAACTCTGGAGGGAGGGGATTAAATACTAGAAGTACCCTAGTTCACATGATGTTGCAAGATCATCCCTAAATGCTTCAGTTTATGGTGAAAGCCTCATTTTAATATTTCTCCTTAAAGGACACATTGCTGTCAGATAAGGAATATTTAACTCTCGAAGTACCCTGAAACTATGGGTTCAGAAGCAAACTGACCCATAGGTAATCATACCATAACATTCTTAATATGAAAGGTTTCTCTATTCTTCATTTATGACTCTTGAACTGAGTGGAGGCTTTAGAAGTTCATTGCTGTTTTATGTATGAATGGAAGCTTGCTTCATAAAGCATACATTTCAGAAAAGATACCACCTATATATAAAAATCCCAGAACTTTCAAGCTAGCCAGCGTCAATACGATCTGGAACAGCAGTAAATCCATGCCATTCATTTGGAGGATACGCCTACCCACATTCTGTGCCCATTTGGGAAATGGAAAGTAATAGTAACATGATTACTGCCCACATCAAATGCTTAACTTGCTCCAGACCTTACTAGACTTATTCATTGAAATGTATTCACATTTCAGAATGATTTATTACTTTCAACATTCTTTTAAACGTGAAAGCTTTGATCTCAATTCAGACATCACAGGAAAACAGCTGAAAGTGAGTAAAATTTGGCTGAAATTGTCCACAGTCCTACAAGAGAAAATGTTAGCAAAACAGCTGAGTGTGCATTAAATTTATATTTAATTTGCCATCAGTTTTGTAGAAACCCAATCCCACTCAGCTGGGAATGTTTCACTTCTTGATGTGAAGAAAGCTACATGCAAAGGAGTTCAATTAGCTTTCAGTGTCTGGAATAACGTGCACCTTACTTGAGATTCAAAATGGCAACACATTGGATTTGCCTACACAACAGTTGAGCTGTTAGTTGAAATAAATGGTTGATTACATCCATTTCTTTGCCTTTTGCACTTTTTTTTGTTAATTCCTGTCCTCATCAGAACAAGAAATGAGATCTGCCCAGCATTTTGCAAGACTTTCCCTTTCCTCAATTTGATCCAAGGATCTCCATCTCTGACGCTGATGTGCGAGCTGCTTTCAGGAGAGAATCCATGGAAAACGTCCGGACCTGATTTTTTTTTTGGGGGGGGGTTCTCTGGTGAAGTACCAAAGATCGAGAATTTAGAGGGAAGCTGGTAAAAAAAAAAGGGGGGAAGAGAGATGGGTAAGAGATGGGCAAGAGATGGGCCAGTAGGTGATAGGCCAGGTGGGGGAGGGAAGGGGAGTGGGAGATGGAAGTTGGAAGGTGATAGAGGAACAAGATGAAGAGGGATGGAGTACAGATGGAACCAGATGGGGGAGAGTAACAAATCTAGGTGATCAGTGTATGGGGTTGTGTGGATGGACAAGGCAAACAAAGGAAAAGAACCTAGGTGGACTGGTAGGAGTGAGAAATGGGCAAAGCTGGGGGTCATGTTTACTTGAAACTAGAATATTGAATGTTAATGATAGCATGGGTTTCCAGGCCACCACAACTGGAATATGAGGTGGTGGTGTTCTGGTTTGTGTTGGCTACACCGTGAGTGGAGAAGATGAAGGACAGGCAGCTCTGTGAATGGGAAGGGGATTTGAAATAACATGCAAATAGAAATTTAAGATGACCATTGTGGACAGACCTCAACAAAAAGGTTGTCTAGTATATGCTTGGTCTCCTCAATGTAGAAGAGGCAACATTGAAGAGCACTACGGAAGTATTGTTGCTGTTTTGTAGAAGAATGTACAGCTAAATTCTGAACGGTGAGTGAGTAACAAATAGTCAGAGAAACTCAGTGGGTCAGGCAGGGAAATGGACAGGATGATTCAAGTTGTGATGAAGGGTCTCAACTCGATTCATCAAGTGTCCATTTTTCTCTACTAATTCTGCTGAGGTCAAAATCAAGTTTCTCCAGCATTTTGTTCATTGCTCCTGATTACAGCATCAGTACTCTGAAGTCTCCAATGATGAATGAATAGTTTGTCTACTTTTGGCAAGTCAGCTGAAAGATGAATGTAACCCAGGGATGTTGTGATATTTCTTAATTGTATCATATTACTTTTTAAAAAATTGCCTGATGAAGACTGTTTAATGTCTCATTGGAAAGATGGTTTCTTTGAGTATTGCAGAAAGAATTTCTAGAGCTTTGTGTGATCAGGACATCCTAAAGACAGTAGGCATGATTTGTTTTTGTCATCTCAAAGCATCAAAACATACAGTTAATGTATTGTTTGTATCAATGACCAACAGAGTCCAAAACCTACTGGGCACAGCCTGGAAGTCTCACCATGCTTCTGACACCAACATGGCATGCCTACAAGTCACTAACCCTAATTTCCACATCTATGGAATGTGGGAGGGGGCCAACACGGTTACAGGGAGAATGAACAAACTCTGGTTATTACCTTTAACCATTAGGCTCCTGAAATGGTGTGGATAAATTCACTCACCCCAACACTGATTTGATTATTGGACACAACCTATGGACTCCCTTTCAAGGATCCCTACAGCCCATGTTCTCAGTTTTGTGCATTTGTTTTTATTTCTCAGCTCAAGCTGGTAAAACTTGAGGTGCGGGCATAGCCAAGCATATCTTTCAATTACTAGGAACTTTCAGACTATTCTAGTGGTGATCAGTATTGTGGGTTTCTGAAAATTTAAATAATGCTGTCTAGGCCTTATTGTTTAATGCTATTGTGTAGTTACTTTGGGGTGATACCAGGTATACAATGCACTGTAAAACTGTTCAGCCCCCAATGCTTTGTTCACAAATTATCTATTTAGTGTGGCCTTGTATGCACCAAGCTTTTGTATTAGTGTATCTATAAATTCTACAATGCTTTTAAGTTGATTATGTCCTGAATAGACCTAATATTTCTTAAGTATTTCCTTAGCTTTTCTCTTTCTTGCTTGGGTTATCCATTTTTAAGGATGTATTCCATCTAGGTGGGTTATTTCTGCTGTAAGGTTTCAATTTTGTTTCTTGATCTTCTGCAATTTCAGTGTTCTCATTTTATTACTGTTTTAGGTTTCTATTAACGAATGCCTCTATTTTGGAGCCTTTACACTGCACTGTCGATGCTGCATGGTATGTTATGTGTAGTTCTTCAAATGTTTCAAGTTTTCCTAAATGTGCTAATATTGAAGATTATTAACAATTTTTGCAAATTTTGATTGATTTTGTTTTTTCATGTAGGGTCTTGTTGTTGGGTCAGTGTCCATGTATTCTGTTACTATGATAAATGTTTACAGTGGCATGCAAAAGTTTGGGCACCCCGGTCAAAATTTCTGTTACTGTGAATAGTTAAGTGAGTAGAGGATGAACTGATCTCCAAAAATCATAAAGTTAAAGATGAAACTTTCTTCAACATTTTAAGCAAGATTAGTGAATTAGTTTTGCTTTGTACAATTTTAGAGTGGGGAAAAAAGGGAAAGGAAAACTATGCAAAAGTTTGGGCACCCCAAGAGATTTGAGCTCTCATAACTTTTACCAAGGTCTCAGACTTTAAATAGCTTGTTAGGGCTATGGCTTGTATATAATCGTTGTTAGGAAAGGCCAGGTGATGCAAATTTCAAAACTTTATAAATACCCTGACTCCTCAGACCTTGTCCCAACAATCAGCAGCCATGGGCTCCTCTAAGCAGCTGCCTAGCACTCTGAAAATTAAAATAAATGATGCCCACAAAGCAGGATAAGGCTATAAGGAGATAGCAAAGCGTTTTCAAGGTAGCCGTTTCCTCAGTTCGTGATGTAATTAAGAAATGGCAGTTGTCAGGAACGGTGGAGGTCAAGCTGAGGTCTGGAAGACCAAGAAAACTTTCCAAGAGAACTGCTCGTAGGATTGCTAGAAAAGCAAATCAAAACCCCTCTTTGACTGCAAAAGACCTTCAGGAAGACTTAGCAGACTCTGGAGTGGTGGTGAACTGTTCTACTGTGCAGCGACACCTGCACAAATATGACCTTCATGGAAGAGTCATCAGAAGAAAACCTTTCCTGCATCCTCATCACAAAATTCAGCATCAGAAGTTTGCAAAGGAACATCTAAACAAGCCTAAACAACAGGAATTCTGCAGATGCTGGAAATTCAAGCAACACACATCAAAGTTGCTGGTGAATGCAGCAGGCCAGGCAGCATCTGTAGGAAGAGGTGCAGTCGACGTTTCAGGCCGAGACCCTTCATCAGGACTAACTGAAGGAAGAGTGAGTAAGGGATTTGAAAGTTGGAGGGGGAGGGGGAGATCCAAAATGATAGGAGAAGACAGGAGGGGGAGGGATAGAGCCAAGAGCTGGACAGGTGATAGGCAAAAGGGGATACGAGAGGATCATGGGACAGGAGGTCCGGGAAGAAAGACGGGGGGGGGATGGGCAAGAGGTATATTCAGAGGGACAGAGGGAGAAAAAGGAGAGTGAGGGAAAGAATGTGTGCATAAAAATAAGTAACAGATAAGGTACGAGGGGGAGGTGGGGCCTTAGCGGAAGTTAGAGAAGTCGATGTTCATGCCATCAGGTTGGAGGCTACCCAGACGGAATATAAGGTGTTGTTCCTCCAACCTGAGTGTGGCTTCATTCCTACAGTAGAGGAGGCCGTGGATAGACATGTCAGAATGGGAATGGGATGTGGAACCAAAATGTGTGGCCACTGGGAGATCCTGCTTTCTCTGGCGAACAAGCCTGATACATTTTGGAAACAAGTCCTGTGGACTGATGAAGTTGAAATAGAACTTTTAGGCCACAACGAGCAAAGGTATGTTTGGAGAAAAAAGGGCTAAGCACAGGGATGGATCGGTCATGCTTTGGGCTTGTGTTGCAGCCAGTGGCACAGGGAACATTTCATTGGTAGAGGGAAGAATTAATTCAATTTAATACCAGCAAATTCTGGAAGCAAACATCACACTGTCTGTAAAAAAGCTGAAGATGAAAAGAGGATAGCTTCTACAACAGAATAATGATCCTAAACGCACCTCAAAATCCACAATGGACTACCTCGAGGGGCAAGCTGAAGGTTTTGCCATGGCCTTCACAGTCCCCCGACCTAAACATCATCGAAAATCCGTGGATAGACCTCAAAAGAGCAGTGCATGCAAGATGGCCCAAGAATCTCACAGAACTAGAAGCCTTTTGCAAGGAAGAATGAGCGAAAATCCCCCAAACAAGAATTAAAAGACTCTTAGCTGACTACAGAAAGCGTTTACAAGCTGTAATACTTGCCAAAGGGGGTGTTACTAAGTTACTAAGTACTGACCATGCAGGGTGCCCAAACTTTTGCTTCGGGCCCTTTTCCTTTTTTGTTATTTTGAAACTGTAAAATTTGGAAATAAAAAAGTAATCTTGCTTAAAATATTAAAGAAGTCTGTCATCTTTAACTTTCTGCCTTTTGGAAATCAGTTTATCATTTACTTAGCTATTCACAGTAACAGAAATTTTGACCAGGGGTGCCCAAACTTTCGCATGTAACTGTAGCTAATTTTGTCTGTAAGCTCAGCTTTAGCATTCTGTGAAGGCTCTACATCAGTGAATCAACATCAGGTTATGGAGAAGTTGAAGTAATTCTATTTTCATCAGCGTTTCAGTGGGTGGCAGCTTTAGTTTCTTGTATAGCATTGGGTTCTTTGATTTCTTTCCGGCTCTTGAGCTACATGTTTTATTTGGTTTAACATGTCTAGAAGGATTAAGTTGTATTTTATTAACACTCTGTTGATCTGTCATTTGATGCACATTTGCATGTAGGAATATTGTGCTATTATTTTTTCTGTCAGCTCAAGCTGGTAAAACCTGAGGTACAGGCATAGCCAAGCATACTCATTTCTCAATTGCTAGGAACCTTTGGGCTATTTTGGTGTTTAGTATTGTGGCTTTCTGCAGATTTACATAAATAATGCTGTGTACCTCTAATTGTTTAGTGCCTTTAGGATGACGCCATTTGTTGATATTACTATCGAGACGATGTATACTTTGTTCATGTTCCCAAGTCTTTCAATTGCCTCTTAATTTGGCTTATTTCTGCTGTTTTTCACTAATAGATTTCTGTAAGTTGCGTGTGTGGAATGGCTATGTCTATTAAATAAGTTCCTATTTATCCTGTATTTTGACCAAATGCTTATGGATTGCTCTATCTATAATAACTGATCATAATATAATTTGTGGTATTGTGACACTCAAACTGGATCAGGCTTAGTGTCTGTGTAAGAAATCAGATTGTGTGAAACCGCTACAGGATCCTATAATGTTTGGATTGTTTTTTTCTTGTTATTTTCTACATTTATCACATTGAGTTTGTTGGTCTTTTATTAGGTATTTTTAATGATTTTTTGTTAACCACCTGATCCTGTATTGTACAAGGAATCCTGATTCTAGGAAGAGGTCTCCAACTCTGAGCCAGGCATTCAATGCTTCCTTGTTGACATCTAGTCTGTTCAGATCATGGGGATGTCTTCCATGGAGGGTCATGCTCTTCCATTGGTTCACTTTTTCTCAAAAGTGTTAAGTCTTCATTTTTCTGGGTTGTGTTCTCATTTAAGTTTATACTTATCAGAATAAATGTATACTTATCAGAATTGCATATGATTGCTTGGAGTACTGATTCCTGTTTTAGTTGATGACAGTATATCCTAAGAAGTTTTAACTGACAGTAAACTTTTGATATCTGTTATTCCTCTGCCCCTTCTCTCCTAGGTAGTGTTAATCTAAGTGCATATGAATTTGCATAAGTATTCTGAAATTTGTAATTTCAGTCCTTTATTTTATTATTTATATAATTTTTTAAAAAATTGTTCGCAATTTCTTTTGCGCATTGGTTGCTTGTCACTCTTTGTATGTAGTTTCTGGCAATTCTTTTGTATTTCTACTGTGAATGCCTGCAAGAAAATGAAGCTCAGGGTAGTATACAGTGACGTATACGTACTTTGATAAAATTACTTTGAGCTTTGATCAGCAATCTGTGGCCTAATTCTGAAGGTGGACTTGAGCCTACAGTAACACTTGCATCTCGGAGGAAGGATGGTACTGTTCAAAAACACACTGAAACTTGTGATCCGGAAACCTGGCTTGGAAACCACAAAGAATTGCTCATCACCACACCACTGGTTTGTTGCTGAAAATCACCATGCTTAATCCTGAAGATTTAAATGTGCATCTAGTGAAAATGGAGTTTACAGAAATGTCTAGCAAACATGTTACTACCTCATATAACCATATAACCATATAACAATTACAGCATGGAAACAGGCCAACTCAGACCTTCTGGTCCGTGCCGAACTCTTACCCTCGCCTCATCCCACCGACCTGCACTCAGCCCATAACCCTCCATTCCTTTCCTGCCCATATATCTATCCAATTTAACTTTAAATGACAACATCGAACCTGCCTCAACCACTTCTGCTGGAAGCTCGTTCCACACAGCTATCACTCTCTGAGTAAAGAAGTTCCCCTCATGTTACCCCTAAACTTTTCCTCTTTAACTCTCAACTCATGTCCTCTTGTTCGAATCTCCTCCACTCTCAATGGAAAAGGCCTATCCATGTCAACTCTATCTATCCCCCTCATAATTTTAAATACCTCATTTGATACTTGCAGCTAAATTGTCTTCCTCTTCCTTGTAGATGAATTTTACATCCTTCCCAATTAGCTTTCCTCCATTTCAATTTGATATATTTTAGGATTACACGTGACCAGACATGTGAGCTGTTAAAATTCTCAAGTTCCATGCTGTACCTTAGAATAACCCATCCAAATACATTAAGATTTTGCACTGTGGGCCTTCCTGTAAACCTCTGAGCAGAAACCTAGTTCTTCAATGGACTTTGAAGTTAGAGCTAGGTATTCTCAGTAGGATTACTGTCAACATAGAAATTCACCAAAATGACATTTTCCTCTAATGGTAATCTTTTGTTTCAATTGAGCCATTAGCTATATCTGAAATAAAGAATGCTCATACTACAAGATTTTGAACTAATAATCCAGAAACGTCCTCTAACAGGGCTACAACCTTGTCATTGGGTTTGAGGCTTGCATGCGTGAATGACATAGAGAACTATGTTGGCTGAAGTCAGGGCTTTGTGCTTTTGCTCTTGGTAGGGTCACCCCATGCCACACAGGTCAACGGTAGAGGCCAGACTAAGTGTGGTTCACCATTCCTCCAATTCCAGGGCTTCACCTAAGGGCTAATAACCCTGACTGGTAAAACAAAACTGTTACAGAAACAGCAATGAAGAATCCTTCTGCATCTGAGTGTGATGTTATTCCTGAATCTCTGCCAAAGTCTTGTGTGATTGACAGTGGTGAAAACCGAGGAAGCTACTGACATGATGAAAACCCTGAACACTGCCAGAGGTCGAAGACCTTAATAATCAATAGAGCACAAATAAAAATCTAACCATGATACTTTACTAATTTGAGTTTAGTTTGTTTAAAGGTTAAACTAGTACCATAAAGTGTAAATTTGAAGCTGTCATTTATTTTGAAAATGGAACTAATTGACCAAATTCACTGAAGAGAGAAACTTTGTTCTGCAGTCATCTCATACAAGGTTGCTTAACTCGTAATTCCCCTCCTTAGTACCTGTGAGCTTCTCAATGACTAAGTGATCATTGGGTTATTGCTGATCTGTATTAGGAGAGTCTCCATTGTCAGTTACTTTAGATTATTTCTACAAACTTAAGTGTTAAAAAAAAACTTGAATTTGTGTAGCAACTTTGTTTGTCCTATGATATTTCACATATAAATTCCTTTCAAAGTGTACTCACTGTTAATTTGCAACTGTAGATACAAATCCTGCACCAGAGCAAATTGGTGAGGTTAGCTGGGGTGCAGTTGGTGACATGAGTTTTGGGAAATCACCCAGCTCTTTGTAAGGTGCCGGGCTTTTTTAATTTTCACCAACACAGAACAAGCTCCATTGCCTTCTTTCCAAAAGAATTCCCAGATCCATTTCACAAACTAGTTTTCATCTGTAAATTACAAAAATTGCTTGACTGTGGTTTATGGGAAAACTTAAAAGGAAATAACTGATTATAATCACAAGCTAATTATAGGTTGACTTTAAATGACCTAGATATTAAAGGAATTAAATTTTTTTTTACAGACTGAAGTATTTTCACTGGAAAGGTGGGAGGGTCCTTTAACACAGAACTTTGAGATTACAAAATACTGCATTTGGCAGTATGCTCACTCAGGTCTTTGCAGAACTCTCTTTCTGATCAGATAGTGCAATGTTATAATACTGGATAATGATTATTAACATAAAGTAAAAACAGCATGTTAAATCATTACTAAACTGCAAATCTTAACTTTATTGACTCTAGAATTCCCATTTTTTTTATGAAGGCAATAAGTCACACTTGATCTACCAGTGCTCTCCATATGCTTGGATGAATGCAGCTCCAACATGTGAGAAATTCAACATCATCCAGGTCAGAGCAACCAGCTTAATGAGAACATGATCCACCTGATATTTGTATTCTCCAGCAACAATGCACTGTGAATAGTTTGTGCTATCTATAAAATGCAGAGCAATTATTTGCCAAGACTTTAACAATTCTCAACCTGCAAATCTGTTTCTGTCCAAAGATTGGGGTCAGGGGTGGAGTTCATCTCATTACTCTGCAAGTTGGCATAAACATTACAACATGTGCTGAGATTTAGTGGCAAGCTTTTTGTCTGCATGCCATCCAAACCATTCATTTCATACACAATGCAGTCTATATACCATTTCAGTTATAGAACATGAAATGCAAGTAGTGTGACAAATTAGATAGATAGTTAATTTTTATCATATTCAAGTCTGTTCAAGTGGGATAGATGTCCTTGGGCCAGGTGGCATGTGTTCTAGCCTTAGTACCCTCAGTGGGGGGGGGGGGTGAAGAGAATGAATGACCAGGGTGGGGGGAATCTTTGATTATGTTGACTGCTTGGCCAAGGCAGTGGGAAGTGTAGAAAGAGCCAATGGAAGGGAGGCTGGTTTTCATGAGGGACTGAGCTGTGTCCACAACTTTGAAATTTCCTGCCGTCTTGGTAGAGTAGTTGCAATCCCAAGAGGTGATGCATCTGAATAAGATGAATCACAATTTGGTCCGAATGGTTAAAAATGTGGTGAGATGAATTACTTTCTTCTATTTTGTAAGAGAATAATATTAAAATATGAAATGAGTATGCAAGTCTCACTAGCCTACAGAACAGTGCGCTTAGTGTCAGTACTAAGGAAGACAGCAAGAAGAGATGCAACCTTCTCCAGTTCATGCAAAGTAAACAGTCTTTTTCCACAGTCTACCTTTTGAACAAATATCTAACAATCACTTGCTATGATACTGACAGGACTATATACCCGAAACAGAAAGTTTAGCAGGGCAGGCAGCATCTGTGGAGAGAAACAACAATGTTTCAGTTTGACCTTTCATTAGAACTGGGGAAAGTTTAGAAATTGCTACAATTGGCACAAGTTGTGTACAGCATTCTATACCAGGCTCGCCAGTGAATAAGATAATTAACAAGGAGTTAACTGAATGTGTATGTAAAAATGAAACAGTGGTGCAAGTGTTCACTGAATTTTAAAAAAAATGGCTTTATTTGTCACATGTACATTGTGTCAATGAAATGCATTTTCTGCATCCAATCAAATCAGCAAGGATTGTGCCGGGCAGCCCACAAGTATTACTGTGCTTCCAGTGCCACCAGACATGTGAACAACTCATCAACCCTAACTGTACACGAGAGGAAACTGGAGTACCCAGAAGAAACCCACGCAGTCACGGGCAAAACGTACAAATATCTAACGGACAGTAGTGGGAGTTGAAGCCCAGTCGGTGATGGGCTCTGTAATAGGGTTGCACTAACAGCTAAGCTACTCTGTTGCCTATATTGTTGTTAATATATCATTAGACAGTCAAAATTAATCTAGATCATTTCAACACATTAAAATTTTTTTTAACTTAATTTATAGATCTTTTTTTTCTTTTAAATGAGTACATTTAAACTTGCAGAGAAGGGGGTGGGATATGAAGTGCAGAGTGGAGACTTAGTGAAGATGAATGACATAGACCGTTGACTCAAAGGGTACTATTGACAGTTACTCTACGGGAAATGTGTAAACAGAGGGTTGTGTTCTTTATATTAATACCGTGGGTTAACAGTAAAGAATCATATTCTTCCAGAATATGAACTTTTATTTACAGCAACAAAACAAAACCACGTTTTTACCAAGCCATGTTCCAGATCATTCTATCATTTCTGCGCATGCTCAGAACTCTTTCCAATCACGTTCTTACAAGTGATACCACCATATCTTCCCTTCCTTAAAAATAAAAACAATTAGCAACATTGACCATAACAAATACATAATTTAACATGTCTCTATCAGTCTCTCTGGGGGTTTACGAACACGAGGAGACCCTCTCAGTGGTTCACACAGTTCTTGTGTTTCGTTGTTATTTCCATGTTCTGTCTGGTCTCCATCAGTTAACTGAAACTCTGAAGTTGGCTCTTTCTTAAGGTCTTTGCGATTTCTTCTTAACACTGCTCCTTCAATTCAATTGGATCCTGATTCTTGTCACTCTTTGGCTTCAGATCAGTATTATACTGTTCTGGCAAGTTTGGCCTCTGTCCTCCTGCAGAGGTGAGACTGTGATGGAATGCATGGCCCATTGATGCACGTGAGTTACTTTCAGAGGTCAAAATTGCAACTGCTAGTTTTGGTGGCAATGCTTTGTCAGATGCTGGTAACAAAGGGATGGGTCTGGGAGCTTTCTTTATGATTTCATACTCTTTCATCAAGTCACTGTATTCTGACTCTGTGTCACTATCCAGAACTAAAACTCTTTTCACCAAATTTAGTCTCTCACAGGCAGATAGACCCAGTATTGACTGTACATTCTTTGGCACCACCACAAATGAAAGTGTGTGCACCATATTTTTGTGTCATAATTTTGCTACACATGTTCCTTTAACTGGAATGTTTGCACCTGAATACCCAGTCACTTTTATATTTGTCTTATGTAACTTTGGTCTTGGCTTCAACGCATTAAGCTCAGATTCTGCAAAGCATCAAAGCTTTTTCCACGTCAAAATCTTGTTCTCTTTAACAGTCTTTCTCTCAGACCATTATCCCGAATGCCACAAACATTTCATCTTTAATGAAAGAGTCTGTCAATTCTGCAAACTCACATGTTTTACTCCGGTGCCTCAACTCCGTAACATATTGATCAATTGTTTTAGCAGCTCTCCGCGTACATTTGAAAAATTTATACCGCTCATACGTCACATTACGCTTTGGTATACAAAATGCTTCAAATTTGTCCATTATCGACTTCAAATTTAAATTATCTCCATCTTCAAAGATGAAGTGATTATATACCTCAACTGCATCGTCACCTAATACGTGGAGTAGAAGCGCAGCTTTCATTTTTTTCCCCTTTTTTTCATCTGCTCCGATCGCTGATAAATATATTTCAAAATGCTGCTTGAATTTTCTCCAGATCTCAGCTGCGTTCCCAGTCAGCTGAAGTGTTGGTGGAGGTTGCAAACCTTCCATTTTTAAAACTGTTAGCAAACACCAAAACAGTTCAAACTTTTTTTTCTTCGATTACCTTCGCTTCTCCTGTGTTAGCGAATGTATTATTCTTCCATCATTCCATGTTGTCTTCCAGACCAACTTCTGACACCATGTTGTGTTCTTTATATTAATATGTACCATGGGTTAACAATAAAGAATCATATTCTTCCAGAATATGAGCTTTTACTTACAGCAACAAAACCAAACCACGTTTTTACCAAGCCATGTTCCAGATCATTCTATCATTTTTGCACATGCTCAGAACTCTTTCCAATCACTTTCTTAGACGTGATATCACCATATCCCCTTTAAAATTCCTCCTCACAAACCTGTGCCCTATTCATTTTGATACATTCTACCACAGGGAAAAACATACTTTATACTTTATTGTCGCCAAACAATTGATACTAGAGCGTACAATCATCACAGCGATATTTGATTCTGCACTACGTGCTTTCTGGAGTACAAATCAATAGTAAATATTAAAAAGTTAAATTATAAATCATAAATAGAAAATAAAAAAGGGAAAGTAAGGTAGTGCAAAAAAACCAAGAGGCAGGTCCGGATATTTGGAGGGTACGGCCCAGATCCGGGTCAGGATCCTTTCAGCAGTCTTGTCACAGTTGGAAAGATGCTGTTTCCAAATCTGGCCATATGAGTCTTCAAGCTCCTGAGCCTTCTCCCGGAGGGAAGAGGGATGAAAAGTGTGTTGGCTGGGTGGGTCGTGTCCTTGATTATCCTGGCAGCACTGCTCCAACAGCGTGCGGTGTAAAGTGAGTCCGAGGACGGAAGATTAGTTTCTGTGATGTGCTGGGCTGTGTTCACAATCCTCTGCAGCTTCTTCCGGTCTTGGACAGGACAACTTCCATACCAGGTTGTGATGCACCCTCGAAGAATGCTTTCTACGGTGCATTTATAAAAATCAGTGAGGGTTTTAGGGGACAGGCCAAATTTCTTTACTTTTCTCAGGAAGTAAAGGTGCTGGTGGGCCTTCTTGGCAGTGGACTCTGCTTGGTTGGACCAAGTCAGGTCATTTGTGATATTGACCCCAAGGAACCTAAAGCTTTTGACCTGTTCCACTTGCGCACCACCGATGTAAATGGGGTCGTGCGGTCCGCTACTACTTCTGAAGTCAACAACCAATTCCTTCGTCTTGCTGACGTTGAGGGATAGGTTATTGTCTTCGCACCATGCCAGCAGGTTCTTAATTTCCTCTCTGTACTCAAACTCATCATTACCCGAGATACGGTCTACAATTGTGGTGTCATCAGCAAACTTATATATTGAGTTTGATGGAAACTTGGCTACACAATCATGGGTGTACAGTGAGTACAGCAGGGGGCTGAGTACACAGCCTTGTGGGGCACCGGTGCTCAGAGTGATTGTAGAGGAGAGCTTGTCCCCTATTTTTACAGCCTGGGTCCTGTCTGTGAGGAAGTTGAAGATCCAGCTGCAGATCTGAGTGCTAAGGCCCAGGTTCCAGAGCTTAGGAATCGGTTTATTTGGAATGATGGTATTAAAGGCAGAGCTATAGTCAATGAAAAGGAGCCTTACATTTTGACTATATATCCTCTATGTCTCAATCATTTTTCTTTTTCTCTATCAATTACTTTCTAGTATCAATCATGGAGCTCGACAGCACAGAAACGGGCTCTTCAACCCATTCAGACCATGCGGAAATTTTCATCTGCCTAGTCCCATTGACGTGCACATGGATCATATCCTACTATACCCCTCTCATCCCTGTCCTATCCAAGTCGCATAAATGTTGAAATTGAACCTGTATCCGCCAGTTTTACTGGCAACTCATTCCACACTCATCACCCTGAGTGAAGATCCCCCTCACGTTCTCCTTAAACATTTCACCTTATACCCTTAACCCATGGCCTCTAGTTCTAGTCTCTCTCAACCTCAGTATAAAAGCCTGCTTGCATTTACCCTTTCTATACCCCTCATAATTTTGTATACTTCCATCAAATCTCACCTCAATTTTCTACCTTGTAGGGAATAAAGTCATAACTTATTCAACCCTTCCCTATAACTCAGGTCTTCAAGTCCCGTCAACGTCCTTACAAATATTCTCTGCACTTATTCAATCTTACTTGCATCTTTCTTGTAGGTAGATGACCAAAACTTCACACGATTCTCCAGATTAGGCTCATCAATACAATTTCCACATAACATTCCATCTCCTGTACTCAATACGTTGATTTATGGAGACCAATGTGCCAAAAGCTTTCATTATTACCCTATCTACTTGTGGTGCCACTTGCAAGGAATTGTGGATCTGTATTCCCTGATCTGTCCTATCGCACTCATTGCCCTGCTGCTTATTGTGCAAGTCCTGCCCTGATGTCATCCCAAAATGCAACACCTCGCGCTTGGCAGATGGAATTTAATGCAGACATTTTTTTCAGCTGCTCCAGATCCCACTGCAAACTTTGATAGTCTTGCTCTGTCCACTACATCACATATATTGGTGTCATTCACACATTGTTGATCCAGGTTACCACAATTTCATCCAGAACATTGATATAGATGACAGACAGCAATGGGCCCAGCACTCGTTCTTGCAGTACACCACTAGTCACAGACCTCCAATCCAAGAGGCAACCATCTACTACCACTCTCTGGCTTTTCCCATAAAGCCAATGTCTAATCCAATTTGCTACCTCAGCTTGAATGCCAAGTGACTGAGCCTTCTTGATCAACCTCCCATGTGAGACCTTGTCAAAGGCATTGCCAAGGTCCATGTAGGTAACATCTACTGCCTTGCCTCCGACTTTCCTGATAAAATATTGGTTAGACAACCAACCACACAAATCAATATTGATTCTCTAATCACTGTCTATCTAAATACTTCTCCCTTACAATACCTACCAACAACTGGCCCACTACTGATGTAAGGCTAACTGGCATACAATTTCCTGGCTTATTCTTGGAGTCGTTCTTAACTAACAAACAACATTAGCTATCCTCCAGTCCTCTAGCACCTCACCTGTGACTAAGGACATCTTAGCTATCTCTGCTAGAGCCCCTGCAGTTTCTGCACTCTACTCCCACAGGATCCAAGGGAACATCTTGTCAGCCATTAGGAATTTGTCTACCTCATTTGTCTCAAGACAGCAAACACCTCCTCTGTAATCTGTATATGGTCCACGACCTCAGTGCTGCTTTGCCTCACTACTATGAACTGTTCATTGCCCCAGTAATACAGTTGTAAAAAAAAATTCATTTAAGATCTTCCCTATCTCTTTCAGCTCCATCCATAGATAACACCTCTCATTTTTCAGAGGCCCAATGTTGTCTTTTATTCTTTTGCTCTTAATATATCTGTAGAGGCTCTGGGATTCTCCTTCACATTGTTTGCCAAAGCAATCTCATGTCTTTTGGCTCTCCAGATTTCAAGTGTTCTCTTGCATTTCTTGCACTGAAGTACCTCATTTGTTCCTTCTGCCTATGGCTGCTACGCACATTGATTTTCTTAAGCAGGACCTCAATATCTCAAACAAAGGTTCGCTAAACCTACCCTTTACTCGAAAGATGACCAGCACATCCTATCCAGTCTCTGGTGAGCCTCGACTGCACTCTCTCCAGCACAGCTTTGCAACAACCACAAATGCATTCAAACCAATAACTTGTAAAGTTGCAACATAATATCCCAACTTGTGTTCTATCCCTGACCTGAAGGCATTCTATATGCCTTCCTGGGTTTGCATTTTCAAGGAGCTTGGACTTGAATCCTAAGGTCTTGTTGTACTTTAAATTCCCTTTAGCACCCTGTCATTCATTGCATTTGTCTTAACTCTGTTTGACATCCATAAATGTATCACATCTGAGGATGTTCATGCAGCCTCAATGCTGCCATGTAATCTGTTTGGCTCCACATGTCAAAATTCAAAGTTGCTTGCACTGTCACAGTAGCCCAACATGTTTTCCTCCATGGTTTCTGGAGCACTGCCCCAGATGAGAATCACAGATCCATGAGAGGAACAGCATTTGTGATCCCACCTCTGGAATTCTGCAGCTCGTACCAGCACAGAAACTGGCCCCTCGACTCATCTGGTCCATACTGATCAAGGTAACCCATCTAGCTAGTCCCATGACCTTCCAAACCTTTTTAATTCATGTATTTGTATAACTTTAAGTTGTTATACTTTTCCTCAGCCATTTCCTCTGACAGCTGATTCCACATACATAACACCCTCTTTCTATATAAAAAGAAAATTGTACCTCAAGCTCCTCCCAAGTCTCTTCCCTCTCTCCTTAAATTTCTACTACTTGCTACACCAGTCCTGGTGGTGGGCGGGGGGGCACGGGAGGGAGCTGACTGCATTTATCAAATCTGTGCTCTTAATGGTTTTATACACCTAAGCTCACTGCCTAGTCTCCTACAGAATAAAATCTGATCCTGTCCAACCTTTCCCTATAACTCTGACCGTCAAGTCCTAGCAATATCATGGTAAATATTTTATGAACTCTTTCTGGTCTAATAACATTTTTCCTATAGCAGGGCAATGAAAACAGAACATAACACTGAAGTGTGGCCTCACTATCATCCTGTACAATTGTACCATGTCCTCAAACTTTATACGCGGTGCCCCGACTTACATAGGCTTGTGTACCAAAAGCTGCCTTCACCACACTGTTTCTCTGTGACTCGGCTTTCAGTGAACCATGTATTTCCAGGTCCCTCTGCTTTGACAAACAGGGCATCAGTTGGAGCACAGATGATTGTTCTGGTGTCCAAATCGTATTGCAGGTTGATTGACATAATTCCATACCTGACTGGTAGGTTTCCAAAGCACATTAGCCTCAATGGAATCTCAAACATGGCTTTTGAAATGCACTGACAAATCTGTCTGATATCACTCCATTCCGGTAGTCCAGCTGAACACAGGATGCCAAAGTGCAGTTCCCAGGGACTGGATCACCAGCTGACCTTAACCCGGGACACACATGATGTTGAGCACTGATGCGGTACGGGTCATGAGAAGTGGAAATGAAATAATGCAATAGGGGATGGTTTCCAAGGTTTACAATAAGGCAAGCTTTCAGATTTTGCAATCTTCCCTGTTTTTGGTCCGCATAGGTCCAATCTAATGAGTGTTACACTTGGTGCCAATAGAGGAAATGTATTCCATTCTCCACCCCTGATGTCAATTATCTCAACAGTACAAAATTTCATCAGATGTAAGACACAATGAGATTGATTCTGGAAAACGAAACAACCTTCAGCCATTCACAAGATCAGAAAAGGAAGTGTATCAGATTGTCAAAGCACATTATATTGAGACACATTTCTAGATCAGTTATCAAAGCTTGAAGGCAAACAATAATAAAATAAATGTCTTTATTATGGACGAATGTTGGGGCTGAAACTTCTTGCTGTGATAATGTAAATGGCAGAGAGATTACATATCATTGCAATGGTTTGAATGTGAGAGGTATTAGTTTGGCTTTTCTCATTATGACTTTCTTCTGTGTTCCTGACCAACCCAACTTATTTTTGTCCATAGCTGAACTCAAAGCCAGGTTGCTGATATTACTGACTACGGGCGGATGAAGCTGTGCAGAGGGTACTTTGAAATTAGCACCTGTGATAACACCCCACCACACTCTCATCTCTGACAGCTTACTTTGCATAAATTCGATTGCAAGATGCAGCTGTCAAATGTCTCAGACTTCTAGTGTGGCAATTTGGAAATTGGGGAACCACAGGTCTGACATCAGAAGCGGAAATACTGAAACTTATTTTTAGAGTCAGAGTCATAAAGAGATACAGTACAGGAACAGGCTCTTTGGCCTACCAACCAACCACCTATTCAAACCACCAAGTTCATGGCAGCCATCAACTATCTATTATTTACCTCAAATTCTGCATTAATCCCAACAACCACCTCAACCACAGACCCCCAACTAGACCAGAAGACCGAAAAACATTGGAGCAGAATTAGGCCACCTGGCCCATCAAGTCTGCTCTGCCATTTGATCTTGGCTGATCCATTTCCCTCTCAACCCCATTCTGCAGTCATCTCCCCATAACTTCTCACACCCTGACTTGTACAGAATCTATTAACCTCCACCTTAAATGCACTCAATGACCTTGCCTCCACATCTGCCTGTAGCAATGAATTCCAGAGATTTGCCACCCTTTGTCTAAAGAGATTCCACCTAATTTCTGTTCTAAATGGATGTCCCTCTATCCTGAGGTTGCGCCCTTTGGTCCTAGACTCCCCCACTATAAGAAGCATCCTCTCCCCATCCACTCACCACTGACTCAACCTGCGAGTTACCCTTTAGGGTAACCTGCACAAGGATTCATAAGTTCCTTTGCACCTTGGATTTTTGAATTCTACCCCCTCCCACTACATCTAGAAAATAGTTTTTTAGGATTTCTTCTAAAGTGTATGATCATACATTTCCTGACACTGTGTTCCATCTGCCACTTCTTTGCCCATTCTTCTAATCCAAGTCCTTCTTCAGCCTTCCTGCCTTAATGAGAATTGTACAGTGGTGTTCACATCTATGGTGATGAAGCACTTTGAGAGGTTAGAAACATAGAACATAGAAAACCTACAGCACAATGCAGGCCCTTTGGTCCACAATACTGTGCTGAACATGTACATTAGAAATTACCTTGTGTTATCCATAGCCCTCTATTTTTCTAAGCTCCATGTACCTATTTAGGAGTCTCTTAAAAGACCCTATCGTATCCGCCTCCACCACTGTCGCCGGCAGCCCATTCCACGCACTCACCACTCTCTGCGTAAAAAAAACCTACCCCTGACATCTCCTCTATACTTACTTCCAAGCACCTTAAAACTGTGCCCTCTCATGTTAGCAATTTCAGCCCTGGGAAAAAGCCTCTGACTATCCACATGATCAATACCCCTCATCATCTTATACACTTCTATCAGGTCACCTCTCACCCTCTGTCGCTCCAAGGTGAAAAAGTCAAGTTTACTCAACCTATTCTCACAAAGTATGCTCCCCAATCCAGGTAATATCCTTGTAAGTCTCTTCTGCACCCTTTCTATAGTTTCCACATCCTTACTGTAGTGAGGTGTTTAGATCTGAGCACAGTACTCCAGGTGGGGTCTGACCAGGGTCCTATATAGATGTAACATTACCTCTCGGCTCTTGAACTCAATCCCATGGTTGATGAAGGCCAATGCACCGTATGCCTTCTTAACCACACAGTCAACCTGCACAGCAGCTTTGAGTATCCTATGGACTCGGATCCCAAGATCTGTCTGATCCTCTACACTACCAAGAGTCTTACCATTAATACTAAATTCTGCCATTGTATTTGACCTACCAAAATGAACCATCTCACACCTATCTGGGTTGAACTCCATCTGCCACTTCTCAGCCCAGTTTTGCATCCTATTGATGTCCTGATGTAACCTCAGACAGCCCTCCACATTATCCACAACACCCCCTACCTTTGGGTCATCAGCAAATTTACTAACCCATCCCTCCACTTCCTCATCCAAATAATTTATAAAAATCACAAAGAGAAGGGGTCCCAGAACAGATCGCTGAGGCACACCACTGGTCACCAACCTCCAAGCAGAATATGACTTGTCTACAACCACTCTTTGCCTTCTCTGGGCAAGCCAGTTCTGGATCCACAAAGCAATGTCCCCTTGGATCCCATGCCTCCTTACTTTCTCAATAGGCCTTGCATATAGGTACCTTATCAAATGTCTTGCTGAAATCCATATACACTACATCTACTGCTCTACCTTCATCAATCTGTTTAGTCACATCCTCAAAAAATTCAGTCAGGCTTGTAAGGCTCGACCTGCCATTCACAAAGCTATGCTGACTATTCCTAATCATATTATGCCTCTCCAAATGTTCATAAATCCTGCCTCTCAGGATCTACTCCATCAACTTACCAACCATTGAAGTAAGACTCACTGGTCTATAATTTCCTGGGCTATCTCTACTCCCTTCCTTGAATAAGGGAACAACATCTGAGCCTCTCCCGTCCCCACTGATGATGCAAAGATCATTGTCAGAGGCTCAACAATCTCCTCCCTTGCCTCCCACAGTAGCCTAGGGTATATCTCATCCAGTCCCAGTGACTTGTCCAACTTGATACTTTCCAAAATCTCCAGCACATCCTCTTTCTTAATGTCTATATGCTCAAGCTTTTCAGTCAATTGTAAGTCATTCCCGTAATGAATACTTTGCTTCAGTATTCACTAAGTACCTCCACTACCTCCTCTGGTTCCATACACACTTTTCCACTGTCACACTTGGTTGGTCCTATTCTCTCATGTCTTATCCTCTTGCTCTTCACATACTTGTAGAATGTCTTGGGGTTTTACTTAATCCTGCTCTCCTAATTTCATTCTTAACCTCCTTCCTGCTAGCCTTATAGTTTTCTAGATCTCTATCAGTACCTAGGTTTTTGAACCTTTCATAAGCTTTTCTTTTCTTGACTGGATTTTCAACAGCCTTTGTAGACCATGGTTCCTGTACCCTCCCATCCTTTCCCTGTCTTATTGGAATGTACCTAGGCGGAATGCCACACAAATATCCCCTGAACATTTGCCACATTTCTGCCATACATTTCCCTGAGAACATCTGTGCCCAATTTATGCTTCCAAGTTCCTGCCTGATAGCTTCCTATTTCCTCTACTCAGTACCTCGCTCTGCAATGTGAACCCTCAGCGTCCTAACTGGAGGACCACAATCTGTGTGGATTGGAAATAATATCTCCACCTCACTGACAATCAACACTGGTGCACCTCAGGAGTGTGTGCCTAGCCCACTGCTTTGCTCTCCTACACCCTGACTTTGAGGCTATGTACAGCTCAAATGCCAGCTATAAATTTGCTGATGATATAACCATTGTTGGCAGAATCTCAGATGGTGATGAGGGGCGTACAGGAGCAAGATATATCAGCTAGTTGAGTGACAACCTTGCACTCAGTGTCTGTAAGACCAAAGAGCTGATTGTGGACTTCAGAAAAGGTAAGACGAGGGAACACGCACAGAGGGCTCAGAAGTGGAGTGAGTGAACAATTTCAAGTTCCAGAATGTTAATATCTCCTGAGGACATAGCCTGGTCTCAACATATCAATGCAGCTATAAAAAAGGGCAAGACAGTGGCTATATTTAGTTGGGAGTTTGAGGAGATTTGGTATGTCACCTAAAACAGTAGCAAATTTCTACAGGTGTACTTTGTGGAGCATTCTAACTGACTGATATTGGGGTGGAGGGCAATCACACAGGATTGAAGCAAGCTGTAGAGTTGTACAATTAGTCAGCTCCATCATGGCCACTAGCCTCCATAGGATCCAAGACATCTTCAAGGAGCGATGCCTCAAGGATGGCATCCATCATTAGGGAGTCCCATCACCCAGGATATGCCCTCTTCTCATTGCTGCCATCAGAAAGGAGGTACAGAAGCCTGAAGGCACACACTCAAATGAATCAGCAACAGCTTCTTCACATCTGCCATCTGATTTCTGAATGGACATTCAACGCATGAACATTACCTCGTACTTTTTATTTATTTTTTTAAGTATTTAACTATTTAATATACTTTAATTTGGGGTTTCCCCCCTATATTACCATGTATTGCATTATACAGCTGCTGCAAAGTTAACAAATTTTTCAATATATACCGGTGATATTAAACCTGACTCTGATCAGAAAAGGCTTCCTTTATTCCCACTCTTCCTGTCAATCAGTCAATGCTGTATTCATGCTAGTATCTTTCCTGTAATACCCTGGGCTCTATCTTGCTAAACAGCCTCATGTGTAGCACCTTGTCAAGGCCTTTTGAAAATCCAAATACACAACATTCACTGATTCTCCTGCTTGGTACCTCCTCACAGATTTCCAGCAGATTTGTCAGGCAAGATTTTCCCTTAAGCAAATCTTTCTGACTCTGGCCAATTTTATTGTTTGCTTCTAAGTGCCCCAAAACCTCATCCTTAACAAACAACTCCAACATCTTCCCGACCACTGAGGCCAGGCTAACTGGCCTATAATTTCCTCTCTTCTGCCTCTTTCCCGTAAAATGTGAAGATAGAAATTACAGGCCCTTCGGCCCACAATGTTGTGCTGACCATGTACCTACTCTAGAGACTGCCCAAGTTTCCCTAGTGCATAGCCCACTGTTTTTCTAAGCTCTATGTACCTATCTAAGAGGCTCTTAAAAGACCCTATTATATCCACTATGTGGAGTGATGCTTTCAATTTTTCAGTCCTCCAGAACCATTCCAGACTCTAGCAATTCTTGAACGACCACTACTAATGCCCCCACAATCTCTTTGGCTAATTCTTTCAAAACCCTGGGTTTTATTCCATCTGCTCCAGGTGACTTATCTACCTTCAGACCTTCCAAATTCCAAAACACCTTCTCCCTGGAAATAGAGACTGCATTCATTTCTGCCCCGTAACACTCAATCACCTGGCACACCGCTAGTCTCCTCCACAGTGAAGACAAACGCAAAATACTGATTCAGCTTTTCCAACTTTTCCTTGTCCCCCATTACTACCCCTCCAGCATAATTTTCTAGAGATTTGATATATACTCTTGCCCCACTTTTATTCTTTGTGTGGTGGGGGGGAGAAAAAGTTCTTGGTATTCTCTTTGATATTATTGGCTAGTTCACCTTCATATTTCATCTTTTCGCTGCTTATAACTTTTTAGTTGCCTTCTGTTTTTAAAAGCTTTCATGTTCTCTAAATTCCTACTAATTGTTGCACAATGTGCCCTCTTTTGCTTTCTGTGTTTGCTTCCGTTGTCAGCCACTGGTTGTCATCCGGCATTTACAGTACTGCTGCTTTGGGATGTATCTATCCTGTGCCTTCTGAATTGCTGCCAGAAACTACAGCCGTAGCTGCTCTGCCATTATCCCTACTACAGACCGCATCTAATCAACTTCAGCCAGCTCCTCTCTTGTGTCTCTGATTCCCTTTACTCCACTGGAATACTGATGCATCTGACTTGAGCTTCTCCCTCTCAAATCGCAGGGTGAGTTCTATCATATAATGACCACGCTCTCAAAAGTTTGGTACCTTAAGCTCCCTAATCAAAACCAGTTCATTACACAACGCCCAGTCCGGACCAGCTGATCCCCTGCTGGGCTCAGCTACAAGTTGCCCTAAAAACCCATCTCGTAGACATCCAACAAATTCTATCTTTTGGCACTCAAAGTCAGCACCAACCTGATTTTCCCAATCTAGGTGTATATTGAAATTTCCCATGACTTTTATAACATTGCCCTTTTGACATGCATTTCCTATATCCTAGCTACTGTTTTTTTTTAACCAACAGAGCCGCACCACCCTCTGCCTGCTTGCCTGTCCTTTTGATACAATGTTATGATCCCAACTACAATTTTCTTTCAGTGACAACTCAGTGATGCCTGCAGTGTCACACGTGCCCATCTGTGACTGCGCTAAAAGATCACCTACCTTATTCCATAAACTGCGTACATACAAATGTTACACCTTCAGTCCTGTATTCATCACCCTTTTCAGTTTTGTCCCCATTACACTGCAGCTCATTCCACCAATTGCAATTTTGTTCTATGACCTGCCTGTCCTTCCTGACACTCTCACTATACTCTGCGTCTGCATGTAAACCATCTGCCTCCTTCCTCAGCCCTGTCACTGTTTCCCATCCCCTTGCCAAGTTAGTTTAAACCCTCCCCAACAGTTCCAGCAAGCCTGTCCACAAGGTTATTGATACCCCTTTGGGTTCAGGTGTAACATGTCCCTTTTGTACAGCTCATGCTTTCCTCAGAAGGGATCTCAGTGATCGAGAAATCTGAAACTTTGCTCCCTGCACCAGTTCCTCAGCCATGGATTCATTTGCCAGATCATCCTATCCTTGCCCTCACTGCACATGGCACAGGCAGTGATACAGAGATCGCTACACTGGGGGCCCTGCTGTTCAGCTTTCTATCTAGCTCCCTAAATTCTCCCTTCAGGACCTTCTCCCTTTACTACCTGTGTCACTGGTGCCAACGTGTACCGAGAATTGCTGCTCACCCTCCTCCTTTAGAATGCTGTGGACCCAATCTGAGACAGCACTGGCACGGGGAGGCAACATATCATCCAGGTGTCTCTATCATGTCCACAGAATCTTGTCCACTCCTAACTATGGGATCTTCTATCACTACTGCAGTCCTCTTCTCTTCTCTTCTTCCCCTGCTCCACGCTTCTGAGCCACCTCAGACTCAGTGCCAGAGACCCGATCGCTATGGCTTCCCCCGATAGGTAGCTTCTTCTCTCCCACCCCTCCAAAAAAAAACAGTATCCAAAGTGAGAACAGGCGATACCTGAGATCAGATCTGGCTGTCTGGTGGTCTCCACTATACCTCCTGCCTCCTCAGCAGGATTCTAGCTTCTGTCTCCTTTCTTTTCAGTCCTGATGAAAAGTCTTGGCTTGAAAGATCAACTGTTTATTCCCCTCCGTAGATGTTGTCTGACCTACTGAGTTATGCCAGCGTTTTTGTGTTGCTCAAGATGTGCAGCATCTGCAGAATCTCATGTCCACCATGCCTGCATCTGGTACCTGTAACTGTAGAAGTGCTGCTGGGCCTGCGTGCACCTCTAAGCCAGGGAGCATCTGAGGAAAGAAAATGGAATTAATCACTCAGATTGAAAACAGTTTTTGTCAGAGCTTGGACACGTACTATTTGTGGAACACTGACTATATTAAGCTATCTTCCTTTTCTGTCAGAGGTGACGAATGATTAGCAAAGTTCAAAGTCGGTTCCAATTAACTCTCTATTTTAAGACGTTAAATCAAGCATATTTAATTCCCTTATTATAAGCACATCTGCAAGCTATGAACTTATTGGCAAAGTCTAATTTAATATCCTGAGATGAATAATAACTTCAAATGTAATTACACTTTTACTTAACTTCACACACCAAACACTAACAAAGGGGGTTATTCTCCCTTCTCTTGCCATTGACAGGAAGTCCAATCACTTCTAAAAATCAGGTTCCAAGTTGAATCATTTGATCCATTTTCACAAAACTAAAATGATTGCTTTTCCCAACTCCTGAATTTAAAAATATTTTGTTTAAGTGCTTTTGGAGCAAACTTTGGCATGATTCTGACGGAGCTTTTGCACAACGCTGACCTGAGGCCTGACTTCTAAGCTTGAGGCTGACTGCTTACTCCTGAGATTCACCAGATAATTCAGGCTGAGATTCAACCAAACAAATTTGATCCGCTCCTATGACTATTCTAAATTTTAGTCTTTGGGGCAGTGCTGAGATGGGAACAGACCATATTGAGTGTTATTATCACAGGAAATAAGTAACAATTGTGTTTGATCTGCTTGAAGTCTGCCACTTGCAAATTTTCCATTCACTTAAGCAGCCTTGTGAGTTGCACTGTGATCTCACACAACTTCCCTTTATTTACCCAGACCCTGCTCAATTCAAAGTCCCTTATAATTGTTGTATACAGTCATTCAATGTTCTTTTCACAAAGGATATGTGCAGCCTTAAATTGAAGATCCCTAGCCTATCATTTTGACACCTGCCTGATCTCTTTCAAGTTTTAATTGTCCAGCTCAAAATACCTTGCTATTTGTATGCCATTTATTCTAAGTCTAATTATGTATTGAGCAGACATTGTAAAAATTCTAATATCCTCCATATTTCTGTCCTGGAAATGTAGTTGATGTAAGGATATCAGCCTTGAGGTTATTGTAACCATGAGTGGTAGTGGGGACAAGCTCCCACTACCTATAGTAGACTATGGCAGGGTCTAAATGAGATCACTGGGCGCAAAGAAAAGGCTGGGAATATCAATAACTGTGGCGCTTCTCTTTCTGACGAACTTAATGTGTTCTACGCAAGATTCGAACAGAAGAGGAACGTCCCGCTCCCTCCGAATGAACCGGACCTGGTGACATCGAGATTCTTTGTCACCGAGGAGGACGTTAGAAGGGCCTTCCTGAAGATAAATCCAAGGAAGGCAATGGGCCCAGATGGCGTCCTGGGACGGGTTCTCCGGGCCTGTGCAAGCGAGCTAGCTGGAGTGTTTGCTGACATCTCCAACTGCTCCTTGCTTCAGTCTAAGATCCCCTCGTGTTTTAAGAAGGCAACGATAATCCCAGTGCCGAAGAAGAGCAAGGTAGCATGTCTGAATGACTATCGACCTGTGGCTCTGACATCAATTGCTATGAAGTGCTTCGAGAGATTGGTTATAGCACACATCAACCACAGCCTACCGGTCAACCTCGACGCTTTGCAATTCACCTACCAGAGCAACAGGTCACCGGCAGATGCCATCTCTCTGGCCCTACATTCCTCCTTAGAACACCTGGAGAATAAAGACACATACGTAAGGCTCCTTTTCATTGACTACAGCTTTGCCTTTAATACCATCATTCCAAATAAACTGACTCCTAAGCTGCGGAACTTGGGCCTTAGCACTCAGATCTGCAGCTGGATCTTCAACTTCCTCACAGACAGGACCCAGGCTGTGAAAATAGGGGACAAGCTCTCCCCTACAATCACTCTGAGCACCGGTGCCCCACAAGGCTGTGTACTCAGCCCCCTGCTGTACTCACTGTACACCCATGATTGTGTAGCCAAGTTTCCATCAAACTCAATATATAAGTTTGCTGATGACACCTCAATTGTAGGCCGTATCTCGGGTAATGATGAGTTTGAGTACAGAGAGGAAATTAACAACCTGGTGGCATGGTGTGAAGACAACAACCTATCCCTCAACATCAGCAAGACAAAGGAATTGGTTGTTGACTTCAGAAGGAGTAGCGGACCGCACAATCCAATTTACATCGGTGGTGCGCAAGTGAAACAGGTCAAAAGCTTTAAGTTCCTTGGGGTCAATATAACAAATGACCTGACTTGGTCCAACCAAGCAGAGTTCACTGCCAAGAAGGCCCACCAGCACCTTTACTTCCTGAGAAAGCTAAGGAAATTTAGCCTGTCCTCTAAAACCCTCACCAATTTTTATAGATGCACCGTAGAAAGCATTCTTCTAGGGTGCATCACAACCTGGTATGGAAGTTGTCCTGTCCAAGACCGAAAGAAACTGCAGAAGATCGTGAACACAGCACAGCATATCACACAAACCAATCTTCCATCCTTGGACTCACTTTACACCGCACGCTGTTGGAGCAGTGCTGCCAGGATAATCAAGGACACGACCCACCCAGCCTACACACTTTTCGTCCCTCTTCCCTCCGAGAGAAGGTTCAGGAGCTTGAAGACCCGTACAGCTAGATTTGGGAACAGCTTCTTTCCAACTGTGATAAGACTGCTGAATGGATCCAGACCTGGATCTGGGCTGTACCCTCCAAATATCCAGACCAGCCTCTCGTTTTTTTTTTGCACTGCCTTACTTTCCATTTTTCTATTTTCTATTGATGATTTATAATTTAAATTTTTAATATTTACTGATTTTTACTATTTTTAATATTTTTAATATTTAATATTTGTAATCCAGGGAGTGGGAAGCGCAGAATCAAATATCGCTGTGATGATTGTACGTTCTAGTATCAATTGTTTGGCGACAATAAAGTATAAAGTATAAATGGTCCCACTGGTTTGCAACTCAAATAGCCTCTAGTCCAACTCCTGGTCTTCACGTGACGCTTGCCTTCTAAGCCTGGGCTGAACTGTTTCTACTGACAGAAGGGGCAAAGGTGGGCTACTGGTACCTTTAAAAACCAGTCGTTTCAGGCAGATGAGGCTCATCAGCCAAAGTTGGCAGCTCATCTAGGAGAAGGAAAACTCTGATCTCAAATCTCGACTGTCTTGTGACTATACCTAATCCTGGCGAAGGCTTTGGGAGTGTATATGTACATATGCAGCTTGGAATAGGAGAGGCAGTGTTACGCTTAGCCCTCAGTGTTCACTCACCACAGCCTCTATTCAGGTGATGAGCATTAACCTCTTTATTTACCTTTGCTGTTTTCTCTATTTGAGAAAGGGAGGATGTAACTCTTCATTTTGATACAAGAAGCATTCTGCAACTGGCACATGGCAAAACAAGGACAGGAATTTGTTTCAGGGAGTTCCAGAGAATGAGGGGTGAATTTGTCACCTAACCATCAAACCTCCACACATGAATCTAGATACTGAATCCATAATGTCTAGTACACTACTTAGTCTCACTTCCACTGGCACACCTCTTAGAGTGTTGCTTCTTTGCTGAAGCTTCAGTGTTAAGATGTAACGTGGCTTGGAGTTTGCTTCCCTTTCAAGGCACAAGTGAAGATGTTGCAAGACGTGTCATTGTCTTCCATAGTCTCCGATGTTAAGTGTTTTGCAGCCAAAGAAAAGTTTTTGAAGTTTCTTTGAAGTGTAATCACTATTTGTTTGCAGGAAACACTCCTCTAATCAGTGGCACCAAGCATAGACTCTGCAACCAGTTTGCAGATTACCTGTGCTATGCCATCCGGAGCTCCTGGCTGCATCCATTTTATCTCCCCTTCCTATTCCCACAGCCATCTGTCCAGCCTTGGTCTGCTCCACGTTCAGAGTGAGGTACAATGGAAAACTGAAGAAGCACACTTCATGTTCTGTCTACCTTATCTAAATCCCAATGGCATGAACATTGGATTCTCCAACTTCAGCTAATCCTTCTTTTAAACAGTTTTGGGCCATTTATCTAAGAAAAGATGTGCTGATATTGAAGGGGCTCAAAGGAAATTCACAAAAATGATTCCAGGATTGAAAGGCTTGTCATATGAGGAGCATTTGAAGGCTCTGGGCCTCTACTCACTAGAATTCAGAAGAATGAGGGGTGACTTCATTGAAACCTATCGAATGTTGAAAGGCCTCGACAGAGTGGATGTGGACAGGATGGTACCGATGGTGGTAGAGTCTAAGATCAGAGGACACAGCCTCAGAATAGAGGGGTGTCCTCTTAGAACAGAGATGAAGAGAAATTTCTTTAGCCAGAATTTGTCTGTCATTGGGTATATTTAAGGCCTGAAGAATACACAACGTATTAGGAAGGACTAGCAAAAAAAACCAAACAAACTGCTGGAGGAACTCGGTAGGCCAGGCAGCATTTATGAAGGGAAGTGAGTGTGAGAATCTGGATGGAACCAGTACAAAGGAGAAGTGGGAGAGGTGAGGAAGGGGCTCCAGATGACAGGTAGACAGCTGAAGTAGGGATAATGGGCAGATAGGCCCTTTGGTGAGGTGGGGGGAAGGTATGGAGATGGGAGACAGAGCTGAGGGCTTGATATTTGGAAATAGACAAGAAAAGAAGTAGAGGGACCCATGTGGGGTTAGGGGAGGTTGATATTCTTGATTAGTCAGGGCATGAAGGGATATGGGGAGAAGGCAAGAGACTGGGGTTGAGTGCCGAAAATGGATCAGCCATGATGAAATGATGGAGCAGACGCTGGGCCAAATGGCCGAAATCTGCTCCTTTATCTTACGATCATGTGGTCTTTGCCAACAAGGTCTTCTATCCTGTTCTCCCACCTTCTCAGCTGGCCATCATCTCTCTCTTCTCCCTTATCCAGATCCACATCATTGTCCTTGCTCAAAGAGTCCAGCACTTGTACCTCTATGCCTCTGTGTCTGCATTCTCCCTCCCCTAACCCCGCATGGTTCCCTCTGCTTCTTTTTCCAACTATCAAGCCCTAAGCTCTGTCTCCCATCTCCATACCTTCCCCCCCCCCCCACCGCCTCACCAAAGGGCTTATCTGCCCATTATCCCACTTCAGCTGTCTACCTGTCATCTGGAGCCCCTGCCTCACCTCTCCCGCTTCTCCTTTGTACTGGCTCCATCCAGATTCTCACACTCACTTCCCTTCATAAATGCTGCCTGGCCTACTGAGTTCCTCCAGCAGTTTGTTTGTTTTTGCTAGTCCTTCCTAATACATTGCGTATTCTTCAGGCCCAACTAGATGAGCATCTGCACTGCTTACAGTACAAATTATATTGAGTCCCAGGTTCTGCAGTGGCACAACTAATATAATTGCTGCCCCACAGCACTGGAAAACCAAGTTCAATTCAAAGTCAAGTTTGTTATATGCGCAGGGACACGTACATACAGGTGTACTGAAAAACTTGCAGCAGTGTCACAGATACATAGCATTATATAAACAGCATTCATAAGAAAAACTAAGCATCAATTGTACGTAATTTTTACTGACGTTTAACGCATTCTATTGCAAGGTGGCCAAAATGATCGTAGTGTTGCTAATCTGTAGTGATTAGCATTTTGCCATTTGACGCAAGGACCAAATGGTTGAGGGAAAGAGCATTTCTTGAACCTGGTGGTAAGGGATTTTAGGCGTCTGTACCTCCTGACCTCGGGTGCCATCTGTGTGGAGTTCCCCCATGGCTGAACGAGTTCCTTTCGTTTTCTCAGGTTTTCTCCCATGGGTTATTTAACCCTAGTAAATGCCCCTAGTACATGTGGTAACTGAGTGGTAGAGTCTGGGAGGAGTCGAGAATGTGGGAAGAATGAATGGGATTAGTGTCAATGTTTGGTACAGATTTGGTGGCTGAAGGTCCTGTTTCTGTTCTCTCTGGCACTGACTCCGCAATATAACTAACATATAGGAGCAGGAAAGGGCCATATTCAATAAGATCTTGGGCTCATTTCCCTGCCTACTTGCCATAACTCTTGGCTCCTCTATAGCTGAAAAATCCACCTGTCTAGACTTTGAATCTAGTTAATGGCTGTACTTACACACTCCGGAAAGGAGAACACCAAAGCCAAGAAGAAATTATTTGTTTCTTAAATGTGTGACCCCCCCCCCCCCATTCTGAAACTATATCCCCTATTCTAGACCACCGAAGAGGGGAAAGTAAATCTCAGCATTTTCCCTGTCCAATCTGCTCGGAATCTTAAATAAAAGCAGAAAATGCTAGGAACTCCCAGTGGGTCTTACCTGATGCTAGATGTTTTAGTTCAAAAAACTCTTATCGGAGCTGGGAAAGTCAGAAAACAAATCAGTCTGATATTTTGCAGAGTAGTAGAACAGGATAAATTAAATTTCTGAAAGTGTCAGATTCTTAGACTTTTCATTCCTCAGAACTTGGACTGGAAAGTGTTCAGAAAGGATTTGAGTATGCCACCAGAAATAGAGGACCTGAGTTGTGGAGAGATTAGCCAAACTAGTCTTTCCTCTTTGAAACATAAGAGAATGAGGGGCGGCCTTGTAGAAATGTTTAAAATTGTGAGGCACAGATAAGATGTATAGTAACATCCCCCCTCCCCGCTACCCTAGAGTAGAGAAATCCAGAATTAGAGGGCACAGAATTAAGTGAGATGGGAAAAATTTTAAAGGGAACTGATTCAACTTTTTCCAGACAAAGGGTGTAGGTATACGGAATGAGCTGTCAGAAGTGGTTGAGACAGGTAGAATTGTATAATTTAAGAACACTTCGATAGGTACATGGAGGGATGGGATGTAGAGGGATATGAGCTGAATGCAGGAAATTGGGACCAGCTGGGTGGGCATGGACTCGTTGGGCTGAAGGACCTGAATCTATGTTGTATTGCTCTAAGTCTAGGACTCTGCATTCAATTCGTAAAGGCCCAGCTAACTGAACCTTCATAAGACAACCCCTCTTGCCCCGGAGTCAATCCAGTTAACCTTTGCTGAACAGTCTCCATTGCAAATAAAGGCACAACAAATAACTGTTGAAGGACCTCAGCGGGTCTGGCAGCATCTGTGGAGCCAAAGGGATAGTCGATGCAGGGTCTTGACCCAAAATATCAACTATCCACTGCTTCTACGGTTGCTGCCTGGCCCATTCATTTCCTCCAGCAGTTTGCTTTGTTGCTCCAGATTCCAGCATCTGCAGTCTCCTGTGTGTCCATTGCAAATATATCTGTCCTTAAATAAGGAGATCAGTACTACATACTGACATGTGGATATGGTCTCATTAATGCCCTGTAAATATAACAAAACTTGTGTTTTTATCCCCTTGTAATAAAGGGCCTAAAGTGCCAAAGGATAATTTCCCATATTCTTCAACACCACTGGCGATGCCCATAATGGAAATTGCTTCTCTTCCGTTTGTAATCAGCAAACAATGAAACCATGGTTATGCTAAATAAATGAATGAAACATTCTCCCACTGTTGCCAAAAAATGGTACTCCAGTTAATTGATTTACTATTGTCACATGTACTGTGAAAATATTTGTTTGGCATGTCATCTGTTCAGATCATTTCATTATAATGGTGCATTAAGGTACAGTAGTACAAGGGAAAGCAATAACAAGATGCAGAATGGTGTTAGCTACAGGAGGAGTGTAGTGCAGGCAGACAATATGGTGCAAAACCTTATTGAAGTAGATTTTGAGATCAAGAGCCCATTTTATCATATTAGTGGTCTTGTAGTTTCTCACAGTCGCAGGCAGAGCAGTTGCTGTTGTGTCTATGCACAACTACATATCAATTAAATAAAAGGACGCACAAGGGAAATGGCTTTAAATGGTGCATTCACATTGTAGTGAGACAGAGACAATGCACATGTTTAGGCACAGACAACAGATCAATATGTAGTGCTAAGGAGGGTGGGGGGGTGTAATTGCTCTAAACGAAATAGATCCATACCTTACACTTTCTATACCAAGTTGTGATGCATCTGGATAGATGGTGCATCAATTAAAAAATTGGTGAGGTTCAATGGAGACATGCCAATTTTCTTTAGCCTCCTGAGGATGTAACGGTGCTGGTGAGCTTCCATGCCAATACATTAAGAAGACACTTCTGCCATTTGGCACGCGATGCAGACTAGAGACAGACAGGTTTGTTAAAGACTGAGCAACTGTTCCTGTTTTTATGTTGGTGTTTATAGTCAATGGATTAATGTGTCTATCTGTGTACCCATAAGTAGAATTTAGGTATCAGTCTATTGATGTTGATCAGAAAATTAAATCGGCACAATGTATTATGGCCACTTCACAACACTGTACAAATCAAGTCCTGAAAGGTTAAAAACTGAAATCAAGTAGACTTCTATTCCAGAGTCCTGTTTCCGTATTGTGAATTCAATTCTTTTAATGAGGAATATTGCTAAACTTTTATGTAATTGTGGTCCAGCTCATTGAAAATATTACTCAGGCCTATCATAAGATAACAATGTGAATCAGAATTGTACTTTGAAATCTGTTTACATTAGAAGCAAACCTGTGGCTTGTGGAACATTTCAAAGTAAAGCAATACATCTGAATACAATTATTTTTTTCCCATTTCCAGTCACCTGGATGGAAGACACACTTTAAGTGTTTACTACTATTCAATAAGAAAGCAATATAATACATGAATGAACATTTCTTCCTACTCATTGATTTTTTATAATGTTTATTCCTGAAAATATTCTGAGAATACTTTATACTTTATTGTCGCCAAACAATTGATACTAGAACGTGCAATCATCACAGCGATATTTGATTCTGCGCTTTGTGCCCCCTGGAGTACAATTCAATAGTAAATATTAAGAATTTAAATTATAAATCATAAATAGAAAATAGAAAAGGGAAAGTAAGGCAGTGCAAAAAAAACCGAGAGGCAGGTCTGGATATTTGGAGGGTACGGCCCAGATCCGGGTCAGGATCTGTTCAGCAGTCTTGTCACAGTTGGAAAGAAGCTGTTCCCAAATCTGGCCGTGCGACTCTTCAAGCTCCTGAGCCTTCTCCCGGAGGGAAGAGGGATGAAAAGTGTGTTGGCTGGGTGGGTCGTGTCCTTGATTATCCTGGCAGCACTGCTCTGACAGCGTGTGGTGTAAAGTGAGTCCAAGGATGGAAGATTGGTTTGTGTGATGTGCTGTGCCGTGTTCACAATCTTCTGCAGCTTCCTCCGGTCTTGGACAGGACAACTTCCATACCAGGTTGTGATGCACCCTAGAAGAATGCTTTCTACAGTGCATCTATAAAAATTAGTGAGGGTTTTAGGGGATAGGCCAAATTTCTTTAGCTTTCTCAGGAAGTAAAGGCGCTGGTGGGCCTTCTTGGCAGTGAACTCTGCTTGGTTGGACCAAGTCAGGTCATTTGTGATATTGACCCCAAGGAACTTAAAGCTTTTGACCTGTTCCATTTGCGCGCCACTGATGTAAATGGGGTTGTGAGGTCCGCTAATCCTTCTGAAGTCAACAACCTATTCCTTCGTCTTGCTGACATTGAGGGATAGGTTATTGTCCTCGCACCATGCCACGAATAGAGGGAAATGTTGCTGGGAACCACTTCTTACCCAGCTCCATATGTTTGTCTTTTCATAAGTGATTTGCTAACACAAATTATTCAGCATTGCAACTCAATCACAAAGCCTAGCATCAAAGCTTTATGAAGGTCCAAGCAGGTATAATTGGGTGATGGAGCCTTTGTGAATCAAAGAAATCTAATCCCTTCAATATTTTCCCAATTGTCTCACAAATGGCCACATTTATCGCAAGTGGATTGCTTCACTAGTGATAGCCAATTATACACTGGCCTCTTACACTGTTTCTCGCTCTTTTTTACCTTGTTTTGTTTCTAGTTCCTGCTTGCCTGGCTTATGCTGTTGTTAATGACAGATTTTATTCTCCTTTGTAATTATAGCACATAGGGCAGTGCAGCATAGGAACATGCACCTCAGCCGATGATGTTGTGCTGAACTAATTAAATGCCAAACTACGCCAATTCCCCTGCAGATGCATCCCTCCATTCTCTGCCTACCTGACAGCCTTTTAAATGCCTCTGTCGTATTCGCTTCCATTACCACCCCATGCATTCACCAGTCTGTGTGTATGTCTAAAAAGAACTTGCCCAGCACACCTCCTTTGAAATTACCCACTCTCATTTTATGCATCCCATTTAATATTGGATATTTCGACCCTGGGAGAAAGTTATTTGCTATCCATCCTATATATGCTTCTCATAATCTTAAACGTTTCACAGGTCTCCTCTCAGTCTCTGCTGTTTCAAAGAAAATCACTTTCATAACTTGCCATTGTGGGAATTCAACATATGATATCTACTTCAGCATTTTGCATATTGCTTTTCCATGATACTCAAATAATTTTTCATTTCTCCTTGTCACATTCAATTAATAGGGGCTTAGAAACTACTATGTTGCACAATGTTTAGCTGTGCTGTGCTGTTGAAATTTATTGGAAAACTATTTACTTACCCTCTCTCTCTCTCCTCTCTGGCTATCCATCCCATAGGATGATGATGGTTTCTTTCAGTCAGTTAGTGGAGTTTATACCCCACTCCTCAGAAAGGAACAGCGTGTGTGTGAGTGGATTTTAGGTGAGTAAGGGGTTGCACAGGTCCAGACCCACCCTCTTGACATCCCCTCCCGGATCCAGTGGTATGGTGGGGCCCAAGACGGCTGGGGGAAGTTCTGTTGCAGAGAATGGCCAGACCAAGCTTCAACGCAAGGGATGCCCTTTCCACGCTTCACCGCACGTGTTTGCTGGATGGCCGTTGACCCTACGAGAGGGTTCATCCGCCCTTTGACAGGTCTTGTTTTTCGTCCTGCAGGGTGTCTAGCCACCCTCCTCACCAGGCAAGCCTGGTGGGGGAGCTGGTTTAGTCACCGACCACCCGACCAAGCGACAGGTAGTACTGGGTTACATGCTACCAGTAGCACTCAGACGAGTGACCTGACCAACTATTTACTTACCAGTCCAACTATGACAGTAGAAATAACAGAGATTGTAACAGTATTTACGAACATTATGGAATAAGTTACACTTTATATTTTCCTTTACAGAAATCAGTAACTTGCTGTCCAAGTTGCCCTGCATTTGGAACAAAGATCGTGTTGTATACTTGGCCCATCAATAATTTTCACCAGCTCCTTATCTGACACAACTTGCCTTCCATATTTGTTACAGATAGTGGCCATTCTAGCCCATACCAGCTCACAGTGTAAACTCCATTTCACTACGTGTTCCATGTTACCTATTCTCCCTATATTCTTATCAACTCACCAAAGCACTGGAGACAATTTTCAGAGGTTGATTAACCTTCCACCCATACATTTGGCATGTAGAAGGAAGCAAGAAATTCCAGGAGATATGAGAATGGAGAGAAAATTGGGTGATGGGCAAAAGGCAGAGTGGGAAAGGGTCAGGTCAGGTTACGTTAAGAAAACAGAGCCTGCAGAAGGACTTGGACAGATTAAGGGAATGCGCAAAGAATTGGCAGTTGGATTACGGTGCCGGGAATTGTATGGCCATGCACATTGATAGAAGGAATATAAGTGTACAATATTTTCTAAATGGGGAGCTAACTCAGAATCTGGAGGTGCAGAGAGACTTGGGAGCTCTAGTGCACAATTCTTGAAAGATTACTTCTCAGGCTGAGTCAGTAATAAGGAAGGCAAATGCAGTGCCAGCATTTATTTATGAAACGCTGTCTCATTCTGCCCTGCAGAGATGATGTACGGTTAGAATGACAATAAAGTTTTTTGAATCTTTGAATCTTTTTTTGAATCTTATTTTGAGGGCTAGAATATAAAAGCAAGGATGTAAGGCTGAGTCTTTAAGGCATTAGTCGACCAGATTTGGAGTATACTGAGAAGTTCTGAACCCCAAAAAGGATGTGCTGGCATTGGAAAGGGTCCAGAGGAGAATGATCCCGGGAATGAAAGGGTTGATGTATGGGGAGCATTTGATGAGGACCTGTACTTGCTGGAGTGTAGAAGAATGAGGGGATCTCATTTAAAGCTACCACATATTGAAAGGCCTAGGTAAACTGAATGTGGAGAAGATGTTTCCAACAAGAGTCTCCAACCAGAGGGCACAGCCATAAAATACAAAATATCCTTTTAGAACAAAGATGAGGAGAAATTTCTTCAGCCAGAGGGTTGTGAATCTGAAATTAATTGCCACAGAAGTCGTTGGGTATATTCAACAGGGGTTAATAGGTACTCAATTTATAAGTGCATCAAAGATTATGGGGACAAAGTAGGAGAATGGGGTTAAGAGGAAAAACGAATTGGCTATGATCCAACGATGCAGCAGACTCTGATCGAATGCCCTAATTCTGCTCCTATGTTTTATGGGAAACCTACAGTCACAGGAAGAGCAAGTTCTGAATAGACAGTACTGTCTGACTGGGACTGAACTTTAGTCACTGTAAGTGTGACTACTGTGCAAGCCTTCAGTTATTCTTTTTTCTTTCTTTTTTTTAAACGGCAACTAAATTGCCCCTCCCATTCCACATTTCCTTAAGCCCAACAAATTCAGCTCCTGTAACTCTCTCATCAGATCCATCTGGATTATTTTTCTATTTATGATAAATGCTATCTTTCCAAAGCACAGAGACCAAAATTACACTTAGTACTCCAAGGCCCTGTGCAGTTACGGTAAGATATCCTTTCTCTTGTACTGCAAATAAAATATTTTGATAGAAGTTCACATTTAAAGTAAATTTATCACCAAAGTACATATGTCACCATATACAACCCTGAGATTCATTTTCTTGTGGGCATTCACAGTAAATGCAAATAAACACTAGAACCAATGAGAGCCCACACACACAGATGGACAAACAACCAATGTCCAAGAGACAGCAAACTATGGATATAGAAAGAAAAAAACAAAATAATAAGTAAATAAGCAATAAATATCAAGAATGAGAAGAGTCATTGAAAAGGTGTCCATAGGTTGTGGGGAACAGTTCAATGATGGGGTTGAGTGAAGTTGTTATTTCCTTGCTTCAAAGAGCCTGATGGTTGACGAGTAATAACTGTTTCTGAACCTGGTGTTGAGCCCTGAGGCTCCTGTACCACCATCCTGATGACAGCAGCGGGAAGAGAGCATGGCCTTGGATGGTGACGGTCCTTGATGATGGATGCTGCTTTCCTGTGACAGCGCTCCGTGTGGATGTGCTCGATGGTGGGGAGGGCTTTACCCGTGATGAACTGGGCTGTATCCACCTCTTTTTGTAAGCTTTTCTGTTCAAGAGCATTTGTGCAAGCACCAATATATTCATCACTGCGTTATCTATAGAAGTTTGTCAATGTTTTAAATGACATGCTGAATCTTCACAAACTTCTAAGGAAGTAGAGGCGCTGTGATGCTTTCTTTGTAATGGCACCAGGACAGATCCTCTAGAATAATAACACCGACGAATTAAAAGTTGCTGACCCTCTCCACCTCTGATCTGGTGAAAACTGACTCGTGGATCTCTGGTTTCCTCCTGTAGACAATTATCAGCTGCTTAGGCTGGATGACATTGGGTGTTGTTGTTGTGGCACCACTCAGCTAGATTTTCACTTTCCCTCACACGGATTCACCACTGCCTTCGATTCGGCCGGTGCCAGTGGTGTCGTCAGCAAACTTTAATGTGGCATTGGAGTTGTGCTTGGCCTCAGTCATAAGTATAAAGCAAGCAGAGCCGAGGGCTAAGTTCACAGCCTTGTGGTGCACCGGTGCTGACGGTGATTGTGGTGGAGATGTTGTTGCCAATCCGAACTGACTGGGATCTTCAAGTGAGGAAACTGAGGCTCTATTTTCACAAGGAGGTTTTGAGGCCAAGGCCTTGGAGGTCATTTTCGTTTTGAGGGGATGATGGTATTGAAATCCATTCTCTGTAATGCATGGATAAGAAACAAGAGATCATTGATGATATTTTTTAAAAAATCATGGATCACAGATCTAGAAAGGAGACATCTTTTTCCAGTAAGAAATCTGAACATAATGCCTGAAAAGATGGTACTGTAGCGATGTGCTACACACAGCGCTAGAATAACCACACGGAGTCGGTGAGTTAGAGTTGCGATGAAAGAGATTTATTCAAACTTCGCGGCCCGCTTTAAAGCCTTCCCGTTCCCGCCCTCCCTAGGCGGGATTACTGTGGGGAATGCATATTCCCAGACCCTTTCCGCGCGGGATTTTCCCCCTGCTGGTGAAAATGGCCTGGCACCCTTTTTGCTGCCAGCCCTCTGCCTGCGCGCGCTGTTTCGTGAGCCGGTTCGTGGGTGCCAGAAAGTGGGTCGCCACATAACCCCCCCCCAGAACCGGCGATACCTCCCCCAATGTCCACAGTCTGGATCGGCCTCTGTTTGGGAGGTCTGCCCCTGCGCCGCAGTGCCTGAGCCTGGACCGGTTGCGCCAAGTCCACATGGGCCAGTTTGAGTTGGTCCGCCGTGAAAACCTCCTCTCTCCCCCCAATGTCCAGCACGAACGTGGACCCGTTGTTCCTGATCACCTTAAACGGCCGCTGTAGCGGTGCCCGGTGTCCGCCCCGTCGTACAAAAAGAAACTTACAGTTCTGCAGGTCTTTGGGTATGCAGGTTGGGCTCTGTCCGTGCTGTGAAGTGGGTATGGGGGCCAGGTTACCGAGCCTCTCCCGTAGTCTGTCCAGGACTGCTGTGGGTTCTTCCTCTTGCCCCCTTGGGGCTGGTTTGAACTCTCCTGGGACGACCAGGGGCGCGCCGTACACCAACTCGGCCGACGAGGTGTGTAGATCCTCTTTGGGCACCATGCGGATTCCGAGCAGGACCCAGGGAAGTTCGTCCACCCAGTTAGGCCCCTCCAGGCGGGCCATGAGAGCCGACTTCAGGTGACGGTGGAAGCGCTCCACTAGTCCGTTCGACTGTGGGTGGTAGGCAGTTGTGTGGTGTAGCTGTGTTCCTAAAAGTCTGGCCATAGCCGACCACAGGCTGGAGGTGAACTGGGCGCCCCTGTCGGAGGTAATGTGGGCCGGTACCCCAAAGCGTGCTACCCAGGTTGCGATCAGTGCTCGGGCACAGGATTCGGAGGTGGTGTCGGTGAGCGGGACTGCCTCTGGCCATCTGGTGAACCGGTCTATCATAGTTAGGAGGTACCACGCTCCTCGTGACACTGCCAGGGGCCCCACGATATCCACATGGATGTGGTCGAACCTCCGGCGGGTGGGTTCGAACCGCTGCGGTGAAGCCTTGGTGTGCCGCTGCACCTTGGCCGTTTGGCACTGCATACACGTTTTGGCCCATTCACTGACCTGTTTACGAAGTCCATGCCACACGAACCTGTTGGAGACCAGCCGGATGGTTGTCCTGATGGAGGGGTGCGCTAAGTTGTGAATGGATTCGAACACCCGCCGGTGCCAGGCTGCTGGGACGACAGGGCGGGGTTGGCCGGTAGTTACGTCACACAGTAGGGTCCTCTCACCTGGGCCTACGGGGAGGTCTTGGAGCTGCAAACCGGAGACTGCAGTCCTGTAACTGGGGATCTCAGCGTCTGCCTGCTGTGCCTCTGCCAGCGCTGCATAGTCCACCCCCTGGGACAGGGCCTGTATGGTAGGTCTGGAAAGTGCGTCTGCCATGACATTGTTCTTTCCAGAGACATGCCGGATGTCCGTCGTGTACTCGGAGATGTAGGACAGATGTCGCTGCTGGCGGGATGACCAGGGCTCGGACACCTTAGTGAACGCAAAGGTAAGCGGTTTGTGGTCTGTGAATGCGGTGAAGGGCCTACCTTCTAAGAAGTACCTGAAATGCCGGATTGCCAGGTATAGTGCCAATAGCTCCCAGTCGAAAGCACTGTATTTGAGTTCGGGTGGTCGTAGGTGTTTGCTGAAGAACGCCAGGGGTTGCCAGCAACCCTCGATGAGTTGTTCCTGCACTCCACCGACTGCTGTGTTGGATGCGTCCACCGTGAGGGCAGTAGGAACGTCCGTTCTGGAGTGCACTAGCATTGCAGCGTTTGCTAAGGCTTCTTTGGTTTTAACGAAAGCCGTTGCGGCCTCTTCGTTCCAGGTAATGTCCTTGCCCTTACCCGACATTAGAGTGAACAAGGGGCGCATGGTTCAGGCTGCTGAGGGGAGGAAACGGTGGTAGAAATTCACCATACCCACGAATTCCTGCAAGCCTTTGATTGTGTTGGGTCGGGGGAAGTGGCAGACCGCGTCTACCTTGGCGGGCAGCGGGGTTGCCCCGTCTTTAGTAATCCTGTGGCCCAGGAAGTCGATGGTGTCGAGTCCGAACTGGCATTTGGCTGGATTGATTGTAAGGCCGAATTCACTCAGGCGGGAGTAGAGCTGGCGGAGGTGGGACAGATGCTCCTGCCGACTACTGCTGGCTATGAGGATGTCGTCCAAATAGATGAATGCAAAGTCCAGGTCGCGTCCCACCGCGTCCATTAGCCGCTGGAAAGTCTGTGCGGCATTCTTCAGACCAAACGGCATTCGGAGGAATTCGAAAAGTCCGAACAGGGTGATAAGTGCTGTTTTGGGGATGTCGTCCGGATGTACAGGGATTTGATGGTATCCCCAGACGAGGTCTACCTTGGAAAAGATCCTTGCGCCGTGTAGGTTTGCTGCGAAGTCTTGAATGTGCGGCACAAGGTAGCGGTCTGGCGTTGTAGCCTCGTTCAGTCTGCGGTAGTCACCGCATGGTCTCCAGCCCCCCGTTGCCTTGGGCACCATGTGAAGGGGGGAGGCCCATGGGCTGTCGGACCGTCGTATGATCCCTAATTCCTCCATCTTCTTGAACTCCTCCTTCGCCAGTCGGAGCTTGTCCGGGGGAAGCCTTCGAGCACGGGTGTGGAGGGGTGGTCCCTGGGTCGGGATGTGGTGCTGTACTCCGTGTCTGGGCGTGGCTGCCGTGAACTGCGGTGTCAGTACTGATGGGAAATCCGCCAGGACCCTGGTGAATTCATCGTCGGACAGCGTGATGGAGTCCAGGTGTGGGGCTGGCAACTGTGCTTCACCCAGGGAGAACGTTTGAAAAGTCTTGGCGTGGACTAATCGCGTCCCTTGCAGGTCGACCAGCAGGCTGTGGGCTCGTAGAAAATCTGCCCCCAGCAGTGGTTGGGCCACGGCGGCCAGTGTGAAGTCCCACGTGAACCGGCTGGAGCTGAACTGTAGCCGCACCGTGCGGGTGCCATAGGTTCGTATTGTGCTGCCATTAGCGGCCCTCAGGGTGGGTCCCGGTTCTCTGTTGCGGGTGTCGTAACTCGTTGGAGGTAAGACGCTGATCTCCGCTCCGGTGTCGACCAAAAAGCGGCGTCCCGGCTGCTTGTCCCAGACGTACAGGAGGCTGTCCTGATGGCCAGCCGCCGTAGCCATCAGCGGCGGTCGGCCCTGGCGTTTCCCGGGAATTTGCAGGGCGGTCTGCAGCAGCGGGCCTCCGTGCCCCACCGCTGGTGGTAGAAACACCATTGTTCGTTGGGCTCCTCACTCCCGTCGCCGGGTTTTGTAGGCTCTGCTGCCGGGCCTGGTCTGGTCTGTCGCTGGGCACGCGGCTTGGTGATCTGTGCGACGGATGCCCCTCTCTCTTTCCTGGCATTCCACAGCACATCTGCTCGGGCCGCCACCTCCCGGGGGTTGCTGAAATCTGCGTCGGACAGCAGCAGGCATATGTCCTCGGGCAGTTGCTCTAGGAACGCCTGCTCAAACATGAGGCAGGGTTTGTGTCCTTCAGCCAGGGCCAGCATCTCGTTCATTAATGCTGACGGCGGCCTGTCTCCCAAACCATCCAGGTGCATTAAGCGGCGTGCTCGTTCGCGCCGTGAGAGTCCGAAAGTCCTTATGAGCAGGGCTTTGAATGCTGTGTATTTGCCGTCCTCCGGGGGCGACTGTATAAACTCCTCAACTTGTGCAGCAGTCTCCTGGTCGAGGGAGCTCTGCACGTAGTAGTAGCGAGTGGACTCCGAGGTTATCTGCCGAATGTGGAATTGTGCTTCTGCTTGTTCGAACCATAAATGGGATCGCAGCGTCCAGAAGCTTGGCAGTTTTAACGAAACTGCGTGAACAGATGCAGCGTCGGTCATCTCTGGTCCAAATATCGTTTGGGCCATCGGGGTCACCAATTGTAGCAATGTGCTACACACAGCGCTAGAATAACCACACAGAGTCGGTGAGTTAGAGTTGTGATGAAAGAGATTTATTCAAACTTCGCGGCCCGCTTTAAAGCCTTCCCATTCCCGCCCTCCCTGGGCGGGACTACTGTGGGGAATGCATATTCCCAGACCCTTTCTGCGAGCGGGATTTTCCCCCTGCTGGTGAAAATGGCCTGGCGCCCTTTTTGCTGTCGGTCCTCTGCCTGCGCGCGCTGTTTCGTGAGCCGGTTCGTGGGTGCCAGAAAGTGGGTCGCCACAGTACAGCTTGACAACATAATGCAGAAGCTGAGAAAAGGGAGCTTACAAGTTTGTAGACCACATTGAGCAGGAGGTAACTAAGGACATAAATAATATCTCTTTCAATGAACCAGCAAAGCACAGATGTAGTGGGTTGAAGGCTGAATTTTAGTCTGAAAAGTACAATAACTTTTGGATTCCGTGACTGGCGGAAATGTTAATAATCCATTGTAAAGAAGTGATTAGTGCTGCAGTTTTCTGATTCTGACTTGCTGTTCTCTCCTTTTGTATTTGCATCACATGGGTTACTGAGAACACTTGGAGACCTCACTGAACATCTAAGTACATGAGCCAGTGGTTAGAATAAGGTAACTATCATTATTAGCACCTTAAGGTGAATACTATCAGGGCCAACAGCTCAGTCTGTGTACACAGGCCAAACACAAGGATCTGTAGACTTGTTTTCCAACTCAGCACAGCACAAAACAGGGCTTGGGCTTTTAGCCAAGAGATGCAAGGAAAATGACTGTAATCTTGGGCTCTTATGCATGGTAATTACTAGAATTGCTGTAACCTAATTGAGTGAAGCATGCAGAAACTGGCATAATTGTGTATATAATCAAAGTTGACTCTCAGCAGCATTCTTGTTATATTTTGTGAAGTCATGGAGTGAAACGACACAAAACAGGCCATTCAACCCAACTTGTCAAAGCTGGCCTAGGCTATACCTCTTCCTATCCTGTTGCTTGTAAAAACACCAGCCCCTTCTCTCAATTCCTGTCTCTGCCACATCTGCTCTCAGGATGAGGCTTTTCATTTCAGAACGAAGGAGATGTCCTTCTCCTTCAAAGAATGGGTGACCCTTCCTCCACCATCAACACTGCCCTCATCTGCATCTCTTCCATTTCACATGTCTGTTCTTACCCCATCCTCCCGCCACCACACCAGGGATTGGGTTCCTCTTGTTCTCAACTACTACCCGACCAGCCCCCACGTCCAGCACATAGTTCTCTGAAACTTCCACCACCTCCAACGGGATCCCACCAACAAGCACATCTTTCCCTCCCCGCCCTTCCCCCTGCTTCTGCTTTCCACAGGGATCACTCCCTACACAATTCCCTTGTCCATTCGTTCCTCTCCACTGATCTCCCTCCTGGCACTTATCCTTGCAAGCGGAACAAGTGATACACCTCCCCCTACACCTCCTCCCTCACTACTATTCAGGTCCCTAAACTGTCCTTCCAGGTGAGGTGATCTTTCCATGTATGCGTGTGGAAAAACCTGCTGAATTGCCCTTTCAATCTTTCCCATCGCACCATTACCTACGGCTTCTAGCTTTAGACTCCCCTACCCTAGGAAAAAGACTGCCCCTTTTGACTTTATAAATGTCTATAAGGTCACTTCTCAGCCTCCTTTGCTCCAGGGAAAACAGCCCTAGCCTATGTAAAATTGAACCCTCCAGTCCCAGCAACATCCTTGTGAATCTTTTCTGCACCCTCTCTAGCTTAATCACGTTGTTCCTGTAGTGTGGCAACAAGAAACGTGCACAGTATACCAAGAACGTTCGCACCAACATCCCATACAACTGTAACATGGCACCTCAACTTAATGCCTCATCCAATGAAGGCAGGCACGTCAAAAACTTCACTACCTTGACCACCTGGGTCACCACTTTCAGGGAAAAATGTAGTTGTACTCTAGGCCTCTCTGTTCTGCAACACTCACCAGACCCCTACTGTTCTTCCTGTAAGTCCTACCCAGCTTTAACATCCCAATTTGCATCATTTTACATTTATCAGAGTTAATTCCACCTGCCATTCCTCTGTTTACTTGCCTAATTGATCTAGGTCCTTGTTGTAGTTCAGAGTTCATGCCCAGTATCCCCTAAAAGAAGTTCGTATGTCCTTCCTGTGAGCTGGTGGATTTACTCTGGGTGCACGTTTCCTCCCACAGGTCAAAGACGTACTGGTTGGCAGTTAATTGGCAATTGTAAATTGTCCTGTGAATAGGCTAGGGTTGCTGGCAGTGTGATTAGTTAGGCCAAAGGGCCTATTCTGTATTGTATCCCTAAATAAATTAACTTTCCCACCACTGACGTTCAACTCACTGGCCTGTAGTTCCTGTCTTGTCCTTGCAGCCCTGCTTTAAAAAAAAGCACAACATTAACCACATTTTTACTACTGTGCCATAGGTATTTCATTTTAGCAATTCTGTGAGAGCAGTCTGTTCTGCTTTCAGTCTGCTAGTAACTTACCCATGCCTAAGGAAGATACAAAAATCTCTGCAAGGGCCCCAGCAGTTTCTTCGCTACTTTTCCTATAATGTCCAGAATACACTCGAGCAGGCCCCGGTGACTTATCCAACCCTGTGCCTCATTCCGGTGTTTCCTAGCTCCCAGACCATCTGCTGGGAAATAGAGAAGTATTCTTTTAAGAATACCTGTCCAGCTCCCTACGAAGAGAATCTATTTCTTATTGAGTGTGGAAACGCATGATCATTACTGTGCCAATATCATTTGTGTGGGGCTTCATGAATATAAAATTTGCCCCTATTTTAGCATAACTTTGTTTGATTTCGTGGTTAATTAACTTCATTTTCTTACTATACAGAGTCATAGTATGTCCTTGTGCTGGGGAGGCTCGTGCCCATGATGCAGCTGGCTGAGTTTACAACCCTCAACAGCTTTTTCCGATCTTGTTCATTGGTGCCTCTGTTCCTGATAATGATGCAACCAGTCAAAATGCTCTCCAAAGTACATCCGTAGAAATTTGCTAAAATTTGCTAAAATTTCTACAGATTTCCTCAAACCTCCAAACCTCCTCAAACTCCTAATGAAATATGCTTGCTTTCTTTGTAATTGCATCAATACGTTGGACCCAGGATAGATCTTCAGAGATGTTGACATCCATCCAAATCATTTATATAAATAACAAGGGTCTTTACAGCTCACCATTAGTCACTGGCCCCCATTCCAACAACCTTCAACCACCAACCTCTGCTTCCTAGCTCTGCGCCAATTTTAAATCCACTTAACTGGCTCTCCCTTAGATTCCAGGACCTTAACTTTCCAGACCGACCCACCATGTGGGACTTTGTCAAAGTGCTTACTAAAGTCTAAGTGGGCAACATCCACTGTTCTACCCTCATCTACCTTTTTGCTTACCTCTTCAAAAAAACTCTTAAAAATTTTGTCAAGCACAACTTTCCACACATACAGCCATGTGGACCCCTGCTAATTAGCCTCTGTCTAACCAAATGCTGGTAGATCCTATCCCTCAGAATTCCCTCCAGTGAAGCTCTCACTAGTGAAGTCAAGATGTCTAACCTGTAGTTCCCTGGCTTGTCCTTGCCAATGTTCCTAAACAATTGAAGCCACCTGGTTCACATTTTTACTACTGTGCCATAGCTATTTCATTTTAACAGTTCTGTGGGAGCAGTCTGTTCTGCTTTCAGCCTGTTTGGTTTACCATTAAAGATAAAGGATGTTTAGGAATGTGAGTCATCCAATCAGGATGGTGGAACTGAGAGAAGGTTCTAGAGAACGGGGGGGGGAGAGGCTTTATGAGGGACACTAAGGTGGGTTGAGGTCTTTAGGGGGGAGATGACGAGCGAAGAAGCTGGAGAGAACCAGCCATAGGATTTGATCCAGTGGGAATGCACAATTCGATGGAGCCCAAAGTGCGGAGTTCTACCGAGTTTCGTTAAATATGGTTTTTGTAAGATTTGAGCTCCAACTTGTGCACATTTGACTGTTTAATTGTATTAGGCCCTTTTTCTTTCTTTTCTTTTCTTTACTAACTCTTTGGTTAAGTTAATGTTCATAAATATACTTTCTTTATAATTGTGTACAATTTGTTATTTCATGTCCACAGGCAATTGCATGGGGCAGTTAATCAAGCCATGGTTTGAGTGGGTGAGACATCACAATCTCCTGAGTTTGGCAGGTCAAATTCGTAGGCACCCTAAATGTATGGAGCTTGAGGAAGGTAATTTTCTCACCGCAGAGCCCAGTGGCTGTTAGCGAGTTAGAGATTCCCAGTAAAAAAGGGATTTCACAACAAACATTCGCGAACTTCCAGTCTTCAGGAACTTCACCAGTAGTTAATGAAGCAAAAATGGCTATAAGAGACTCCACAATTCCTTCTCTTGCCTTCCAAAGTGCCTGAGGTTGCACTTGGTCTGGCCGTGGGGAATTTTCCATCTTATTTCACTGTAAGGTTGCAAATATTTCCTCCATGGTAATATGAATTTCCTCCAAAACATCTCCACTATTTTCCCTTATCTCTTGAACAACTATTACTTTCTGCTCAGTAAAAACCAAAGAGCAATATTCAATAAAAATTCCACCCATCTATTGTCACTCAAGACATTGGTGGCTCCGCTGTCTTCATATAGCTATTGAAACTCCAGGATTTGCTCAGCTCGTACCTTCTCTTTGGCCTCTGATTTTCTTCTTAAAAGTAGTTTTAATCTTTTTCTAGTAATCAAAGGATTCACTTAATCCCAGCCTCCTAAACCCAAGGTATGCTTCCTTCTTTTTTAAACCAGATCCTCAAGATCCTTTGTCAGCCATGGTTCTCTAAATGCCAGGTTTATCCTTCACCGTAAAAAGAGCATGCTGTTCCCAGACATTTGATAGCACACTTAAAAACCTCTCACTTGCTACTCATTCCTTTCCTTTCCTTTCAAACAGGCTCACTCAACCGACCTCTGCTCGATCATGCCTAGTTCCCCCAAACTTAGACCCTACTCTAGTTTAATACCCTAACCTACGGACCTTTGCTATCACTCTCTTAAAAGTAAGTGAATAATGGAATTATAATAGTGCTAAGTGCACCCTGAATACCATTTCTGTTACTTGCCCTACATTGTTCCCGAAGAAAAGGTCCAGCGATGTACTCTCCCGACTCAGGAAACTTTTCTGGACACATTTCACAAATTCCACCCTGTTCTGACCCTTAACACTTTGGGTGGACCTTTCACTCCCAGGGAAATTAAAATCTCCCACTAATATAATCCTATTATTCTTACAACCATGAGCAATTGTTTTTCTACACGCCTCCTCCTCAAGTTCCTACTGACGAATGGGGGAGGGGTCTATAATACAGACCCACCAAAGTAATCCTCCATTTTTTTGTTTCCAAGTTGTTCCCATGTGATCACGCTGGAAATCCCCTGAGAATGTTGTCCTTACATGATTCAATTATGTCCTCCCAATCATAAAGAGAAATCCCCTCTTTGCTTACCCATACCTCTGTCATGCCTGAAACGCATCTGTATCCCATAACAATAGAATCAGAATCAGGTTTAATATCACACAGATACAACACAGAATTGGCTTTTCCAGCCCTCTGAGCTGCGCTACCCAGCTATCCCCAGATTTAATCCTAACCTAATCATGGGACAGTTTACAATGACCAATTAACCTAGCAACCGGTAAGTCTTTGGACTGTGTGAAGGGTAAACCTGGCAAGTTTGGGGAAGCTTGACTGACAAGGGATATTGTGGTTGAGATATTAAGCTGCCCTTCTCTCAGCCATGTTTCTGTCATAGCTATAACTCCCCAAGCCTCACAACAAATTGATGCTGTCAATCCATTCACCTTACCTGTTAATGTAGGTTAACAGGGTATTCCTTTCACTGTCTTTACTGTGCCCCTGGCTATCCTGGTTACTAAACTTGCTCTTTGCTTTATCCCATGACCTGCTCCTGCTCAGATTCCCATCCCTGCCAATCTAGTTTCAACCCTCCTGGGTACACTATCAAATTTATCTGCCAGGATATTGGTCCCTCTCCAGTTCAAGTGCATCCTATCCGTCCTGTAAAGGTCACCTCTGCCATAGAAGAGATCCCAATGGTCCAAGAATAAGAATTCCTGACCCTGCACCAGCTCTTCAGCTTATGATGCCTTAATGTCAAAATGCTCTAGTGGATGTGAAGTGACCATTGTTATATTGGCAGAAACTGGAGGGCTAGTAAAAGATCAAAATTATTTTCATCTGAATAAACTGAAACCATATTATATCTCTGTGACTCATCTTCTTCCAAGCTGTAGTACTTTTCACATACAACTGCAGATAGCATTAAAGGTGTTCCAGGTCCCTCTCGGACGAGGCAAAAAATATTGTTATTGGTCTCTGCAATAAGCATTTAGGTTTAAATTGCAATAATGCAAAATTTATTAATCTTGCTTGGAACTAGAACTATTAGGTGTACACACATGAATGTTTAGTGCCTGCACACTGTCTGAGTGTGTCTGCAGAATGTCACTGCGTGCTGTTTTATATGATAACGTTGGGATTTTAATTTGTTGCCGCTCTGTCTGAGAAGTTAATATTAGAGGAACAAATATAAATATCGGCAGTGACAATAACCACTGCCTCCTAGGTTCTGTTGTCAGAAAAATGTTCGTGCTCAGTGGGCCTCAGTTGAGAGCCGCCAGCTCTACATGTGGCCTGTCTGAATAAGCGATTGGTCGGCATTCCACCAATCCAGGGTTGGAGGCTGCTTTCTCAGCGTTAGGCATGCATCGACAGTGCTGGCCAGCTTCTGACAAGACCTGCTGCTCCTCCCACTCAGACATCTGCTCAGCAACAGGCAAACGCTGGTGCCAGTGTCCCTGAAGGTAGATTTATCAGAACTTCATCATACAAATCCAACATCACTTTAGTGCCAAGCCGAAAAATGACTCCTTCTTTATCAGAGTATAGAAATTAAAGAAAACAGGCTTAAAAATATCTTGCTCTAAAGATTGTACTGTTATTATGTGACTTAGTTAAGCCAAACCCAGCAAGTAGAATCAGCAAGCCTAGAACATTCAAATATTTGTGCACATTTTTGCATTTGGGGTACTTTGACTAGGAATTATCAGTGGAGTTTCTGCACATAGGCTGGCTTTGATAAATCCAACAGCAGAATCCTGCAGGAAAAGGAAAATCTGATGAGATTTTGGAAGATAAGCTACACTTAGACATGCAGAGTGTCTGGGTCTGCTCTGAAAGAGGGGTAAAGAATAAAGAAGTGTGTCAAAGGTCTGATTACATATTTCTTCCCTTGAAGCATAAAAATATATTTTTTTTACCAAAAATGTTTTACCTTTGGGCGGCAATATTTACTGAAAAGTTTGAGAAGATACTCTCACTTAAAGATTCAGTTCTCCACTTCACTTACAAACGAAGGGCATAAAGAGCTAGTATTGTTGCTTACTGGATGGGCACAAGCTCATGGATGGGGTAGTTGATGGGTTACTGCTTCATCTAGGATTATATTGCCCAGCATTTTGGATGGGTTCCCTTATTTAAAATATTTGCTGGAACAAATTATAAAATTTATTATGATACTTAAATGAGGTTACTGTATTTGTTTCAGAATTCCTTTATAGTGTGAGGCTACAACAGCACCTGACTTGCCAACAGAACAATGTGCCAACATACTGCTAAGGTGTGATATAAAGAGCTTATTCATGCCAGACAATTCAATTGCTAACTTGTCAGATTACAGCACTACTTAAACCCTGGGCCTCTTCTCGGCTGCCATCTCCATCCCATAAGAGCGCTCGTGTTTCCAGACTTAACTCAGTGTCAGTGCCAAGCTCCAAACTCTTGCAGACTGCCGAGTTTAGATTCTGCTGGTGGGTCCGCCTCGGCGACTGGATGTCAGGTGGCAGCAGGGAAGGAGAGAGAGAGGGAGGGGGGAAGGGGAAGAGCAATCAATTTTCACTCTGCACTCCCTTTATTTCACTGCTTTCTCCAGCAGCACGACTGCCTTGGAGGCTGGGCGCCACCTCATGCGTTGCTCAGAATCAGAATCAGGGTCAGGTTCATTATCACTGGCATGTGTCGTGAAATTTGTTAAATTAGCCGCAACAGCGGTTCAGTACAATGCATAATATAGAAGAAGAAAAATAAATAAATAAATTACAGTATATGTATATTAACTAGATTAAAATTCATGCAATAACAGAAATAATATATATTTAAAAAGCCGGGTAGTGCTCACGGGTTCAATGTCCATTTAGGAATCGGATGGCAGAGGGGAAGAATCTATTCCTGAATCACTCAGTGTGTGCCTTCAGGGTTCTGTACCTCCTACCTGGTGGTAACAGTGAGAAAAGGGCATGCCCTGGGTGCTGGAGGTCCTTAATAATGGACGCTGCCTTTCTGAGACATCACCCCTTGAAGATGTCCTGGGTATTTTGTAGACTACTACCCAAGATGGGACCGACTAAATTTACGCTGCCTGTGAACAGTTCTGCCCCTTCTGAATGGAAGGGAACCGTGCTGCCTAAAGGTGCACCTTGTTTCTGACCCCAGGCTGTGCATTATGTGGGTGTGCTTCAACAGGTATCACTCAATCAGCCTCTGCCTGTCCTCCATGTGTCCTGTATACCAACCAGTCCGTCCGTCACTCTGAGGTCACCTAGCAGAACAGCACACACACCTCTCCTGACCCTCAAAGACCCTCAGCCTCTGCCCAAAGATCCTAGAGCTTTCTGCATGCTCCCCCCACCATCCCTCCACCGCTCCCCTCAGAGCACTTTTCTCCACTCCCTTCTATTCAGTTCCTCCGGCTTTGTTCCCTCGAAACCTGTTCGTCTGGTGACGTTTATCTTCCTGCTTTTTTGAGCTCCCATTTGAGGGAGTAGTAACTCTAACCAGTCTGATCCGATTCAGAGAGATGGCAAGTTGAGCAAGCTGTCACGACATCCAGCCTCAGCAGTAGAAAAGAAAGCAGCTGTGAACCAAAAGTATTCGTTACAGTTTTTATAGAACTTTTTTTCAGACTTCTCAATAACCATCACTTTCCCAGTGGCGAGCTTTAGAAAGTCTGTGAAATCCTTGGATGCATTGTTAAATGTAAATGACTTTTACAAAGTTGCACCAATTAACCAATTATCTCATGCTTATTAAACAGCCTGCAGCTCCCGTGAAGGGCTGTATGCATTCAGCCTGATATACATGTAAGGTTGGAGCCAGAGACCATCACATTTCTGCCAACATTAATTAACGCTGCCCTGGCTTCTAAGTCCTAATTTTACTATATTTTAACAATCCCCACTGGTTTACAACAGAACAGCATGGGAACAAGTCCTTCAATCCTTCATATCTCTGGTGACTATATTGCCATCCTAAGCTAATCCATTCTGCCTGCATGTGGACCATCTCTCTTCAGGGAATGCCTGTTCAGATATGTCTGTCCACATGCCTCTGATATATTGCAATTCTAGACACCTCCATTCCTCTGCCAGCAGTCTGTTCCATACACCTACCACGCTGTGTAAAAGACAAACCTGCCACACTAATTTCCTTTAAACTTTCCTCCTCTGACCTTCTGGTATTTAACATTTCCACCCTGAGATCTATCCTACCAATACCGCTCATAACTTTATAGATTTCAGTCAGGTCTTGCATCCCTGAGCCTCAAAACTCCACAGAAAACCATTTCTCAGCATAGCTAATAGTCTCTGTCCCAGACAACATCCTGGTGGATCTGCGTCCCTTTCCAAGGTCTCCAAATCTTTCCTATCGTTTGTACACAATGCTCCAAATGTGACCCAATCAACATTTTATACTTCTGCAAGATGACTTGCCCACTTTCATATTCAGTGCCCTGATGATGAAAGTAAGCATAGTGTACCCTTTTTTAACCACTCTTGCGTTGCACTTGTTTTGAGTTATGGACTTGGACCCCAAGATCCCTCTGTATATCAATATTCTAAGTGTCCTGGCACTTGCTATCTCCTTTTTTTTTAACATTTGATCTCCCAAAATGCATCACTTCTTTCCTCCTGCATTTGACCTCACACTTTCTAGGCCTTCGACTTACACTGTCAGTGTATAAAATCTGCTAGCTTCTCTAAATAGTTAAGATCCAAAGCATGCTGTTGCAATATCAGTGGAAAAATGTTTGCTTCATTCTTAATTTATTCCTTCATCAGCAATTTTAGGCAGGTTGGTACATAACTATCACAGGGAAAATACCATTTATATCACCAAGATTTTTTTTTATATGTTTAAATTGTCCAGAATGTTCCTCTGCATTGATGCATGCTTCAAGTAGTGGTAACACTATGTTCTGTGATGAGATATTGTCAAGGTAGATTAACTTCTTTTGCCTTGTTGGCACCGAGGCAAAGTTATTTTCAAAGCATTTGCTTGCTGTGAAACAAGACAGATATTCACCATCTCAAGTTTGGACAGTGACCAGTTGTGATATGCATAATAGATGTTGGTTATTGGTTTCTCACCTCAAATAAAGCTTATTTAATCAAAGACATTTTGCCTGTGAAAGGGACAGGAGTTATTTAGATCCTCATTTATTCCATTTTTGGAGAGTGACTGATTTCAAAATGTCTCAAGATGTTTGCAGGCTCATTCTTCTAGAATAGCTTTAATTATTTAATACCCACTTGATTATATTTCAATTGATTATTCAACCAATTTGAAATCAGTTTACAAACGATAAGTAGCTGCTGAAATGAACCTTTTATTTTTAATTGGAGTTAATGGTTTACCAGATGTTTTATTTAACTGTAGTGCAATTCTCTTGATACATCAGATACCTTTTGAATGGCTTTCCCAAAATCTCCCATTGACTTTCCATTCATTCCTCTGTGATCTCACATCACCTTCAATGAGTTGAAGATCCCCAACACTAATATGGATAATACACGGCAATAATGAGTTCACTAGAAATATTATATACAACTTTGGACTCCAATAACTAGGAAATGATACAGTTGTGACAGAGAATTCCACCGCACTCTGGATGAAAACATTTCTAAGCACCTCAGTTTTAAATGTGTTTTTTTAGAGACACAGCAGAGCAAACAGGCCCCCATGGTTCAAAGAGCCCTTTCTGTCCAATTACACCCATGTGACCAATTAACCAACTAACCCATCTGTCTTTGGGATGTGGGAGGGAAATGGAGCAGCTGAGGGAAACCCACATGGTCACGGAGAGATGGGTCAGACTCCTTACAGACAGCAGCAGGAATCGAACTCTGGGTCAGTGGCACTGTAATCGTGTTGCACTCACCACCACACCACTGTGCCAGGATGACCAGGTTTTTATCGTGTGCTCATGTTATCTTTCCTATGAAGGAAAGTAGAGCTGTGGTGAAAGACCAACATTATCTTATTGAATGGTGGAGCAGGCAAGAGGAGCCTTCTCCTATTTCTTATGTACCTTCTCTGAATCTTTCACAGGAGTTGTGTACTTCATTATTGGGTTACCCAGTTTACCTTGTATGATATGTCAAGCAGCACTCTACTAGACAAGTACAGATCAGGCAATCAACTGAGTGCTAGAATAAATCGGATCCTAACAAAAGATACCAATGAATATAAGGGTGAGATTTCTAAGCTAAGAAAGAAATAATAAATGATGAGGTCCCATTTAGTGTACTTTCTGTGCACTTCCATAACTTCTGGTACATCTTTAACTTCAAATAAGTTTCCAGTTGATAATATCCCAAGAGCTGAAAAATGAAATGGGCACGCATCAAGCAAGTAAGGTCTATAATATGTTTTCAGCAAGCTCCCCTTCAATAAAGTTTAATCCATTTTATTTATTAGTCATTGTTCTGTCATTCAATAGCTCACTAGAATTAAACCAGAGCATACAGCAATTTTCTTTACATCACAAACCCAAAATTAGATTACTTCTAAAGATACAATTATTTATAATTTTTAAATACCTATTGACTTTGACAATTAATCAATTCTTATAATTAATAATCGTCTATGCGCATTTCTTAGCAAAATGACAGGAACTGGGATGATAATAGCATTTGTACTGATTTGTGGGATGGAAAGGCTTCCAATGCTGCATGTTTTGGTTAAGGGAATTCTGTCCATATCCTCTTGCAAGCTGGTGATGATTAGGAACAATTAGGAATATGACTCCATTCATAATTTAATTTATGCAATTATCCGTCAATGAACCCCAACAAAAGAAATAATCTGGTCACTAACTTCATATGTTTGTTAAACTTCTCTGTAGGTAAACAGATTATCACATGTCCCCACTTGTCACCCTATTTTCCATCATACATCTAGAAATGGAGATTGCACAATGCTAAATTGAGTTCACAACTTTTCAGAAAATGAAGCAGGCCAACTCCCACAAGCATCAAAATGACAGTGTTCATGCATGGGTTAGTAAGTGACAAGTAACATAAATGCTACATTAATGCCAGACAGTGGCCAACTCGAACAACAACAATAACATTACAGTATTAACCAGGACCACTGTCACTAAAGCTCCCACAACATGAGCTTCACCATTGATCAAATGGGTAATCTGATCTGATACGCAGTTACTATGGATAAAGGAATACGTCAAAAACTAGATATTCTGACTCGTCTCCCAGTCCGCAAAGTCATATTGCCTTCTCTAAGGCACATAGTAGTTGCCTGGATCTGTGCAACTCCAACAACATACAAGAAGCTGGGCACTACCTAAAACAAAGACCGTCACCCTTTCTACTTCCAACCCACTAAAACTGCAATGTACATTTTCTATAAAATTTGCTCTAGTTGTTAGTTAATAGCTCTTCAAAGGTACCTCCCAAACCCACAAGCTATACCACTGAGGATAAGGATTTCAGATGCAGACTTCACCTCCTGAAGGTTCCACTCCAAGTCACTCACTATCCTGACTTGGAAATGGATCACTATTTCTTCTTCATTGCTAGGCCTAAATCCTGGAACGCCTCTCCATTAGCACTGTTGGAACATGTTTACCCAAAAAAACTACGGGGCATCAAGAAAAGAAGAGCAATAAGTGGCCTTGCAACTTGATACGTTTTGTAACTTCAAAACATTAAACTAACTCAAAGGATGACACCAGAGTCCGAAATGGAAGTCTAATTTCGTGTTTACTTTAAGCGAGGCGTGCACGTATCACATAGTCATGTGATGATCTATACAATTTACATCTTTTTACATATAATTATAATGAATTACTTAAATGAACAATGTTTAATTAAACAATATTTAGAAGATTACTGCAATATTATTGAAATAATAAATACGCAACACAATTGGCATCCCAGATACGACTTTTTTTAAAATGTCACTACACTTCAAGCTATTTTATTGGATTTCAAATACTTTGGAGTATTGGAAGATCGGTGAAATCACTATATGAATACAATTTTCTTCCTTTTGCATGCATGTGTGGATAACTAAGAATTATGCACCAAGAAGCCATATTTAAAACATATCTGTGGATTAATTATACTATCATAAACTGGACACATGTGACCATTTCTGGCAGTAGAACAGAAAATGACTGGGAATTTGTCTGTAGTACCAAATGGGGAAAAATGTAAGGAAATCAATCTGACCCACTTTACATACATTGATAGCTAAACAGTAAAAAAAATTACCTTCTCTCTATCAAAATCTTTCAGACTCATGGTATAAAATGTTCCTGTTCCACCCCTCCCAAACCTTCAACTGTCATTCTTTCATTAATTTATGCATACAAGGAAATAGAGCAGGGTTGACTGACAATGCTGGAAAACTGAGCCCGGCTGATACAGAATCTGGTATTGTGGTCAGGAATAAATCGCTCCAAGGACATTAAGTACATTCCTCAAGTGAGTGTATTTGTGCAGTGTGTAGACAGTGAGATAATTGCTTAACTTGTTAACAAGAATCATGAAATTAGCCTTGAACTGTAATCCTAACCCAAGCAAAGTATAATGTTACAGAGTGAGTTTCATACTACACCTTCTCTTCTGGTCTTGTTTTTGGAGCCATCCCTAGTCTACTGGTAATAAATCTGTTCACATTTTGGTCAGCTTGTTATTTTTTAACCACGGTTTGTGTAGCCAGTCTTATTGATATAACGGAGTCAGGCTCCTCAAAGTCGTCAGACTGCTGTTGATGATCAGGAATTGCAATAACACAAATTAGTTCTTGCCTTTGAAATCAAGACCATCTCTTCACAACACCAGACATAACTTCATATGAACTGCAGCATAAAACAACATACTCATCATATGATTGTCAGCAACATATTTAGTATGGTTTTACGTTTCAAAATGGAGAAGAGAACAGAAGGAGTGTAATTCAATCACTTACAACATTTCTCCTACATCTGAATTATGTGATGTAGAAGGGAGGAAGTTCACATAAAGCTAAAAACTTGGTGTGCATGGACTTTTTTATTCTGTGCAAAGAGTTCTATGTAAATCAAACCAATCTATGGGAATACAAAATGAAGGCTGACTACAAATTAAACATGTGAATTCTGTAACATTTCTTAAATCGATGAAAATGTTCTGGTGCTGTCCCTATCTGAATTTACACTAGCACTACAAGTATCACCTAGCAATAGAGATACATTTAAAAAATAGATTGCTTACTAAATTCTGGCTAATCTGGCAGCATACATATACTCAGTGGCAACTATATTAGGTATCTTCAGTAGATAACAAAGTGACAATTGAGTATATGTTCATGGTCTTCTGCTGCTGTAACCCATCCACTTCAAGATTCGACGTGTTGTGCATTCAGAGATGCTCTTCTGCACACCACTGTTGTGATTTATGGTTATTTGGGTTACTGGCCCGTTTCTGTCAGCTTGAACCAGTCTGGCCATTCTCCTTTGACCTCTGTCATCAACAAGGAATTTTTGCCCACAAACCTGTCGCTCACTGAATGCTTTATGTTTTGTGTGCCATTCTCTGAAAACTCTAGAGATTGTTGTGTGTGATAATCCCAGATCAGCAGTTTCTGAGACACTAAAAACCATCCCATCAGGCACCAGCAATTATTCCATGGTCAAGGTCACTTAGATCACATGGCTACCCCATTCTGATGTTTTGTCTGAACAACAACTGAACCTCTTGACCACGTCTGCATGCTTTTATACATTGAGTTGCTGCCACATGATTGGCTGATTAGATGTTTGCATTAAAAGAGGAAGTGTACCTAATCAAGTATATTCTGGCTAATCTGGCAGCCATATATAAAGAGAGACTAAACGTCCTTGAACCACAAAACAAAGAGAAAGGTGGACCTGGTTAAATAATTCCAGTACCAGGGAATAAGCCAGAATATCGGATTCCTGTTTAACAACAGCATAATATGTTTTTTCCACATATTTATCTCAGTACTCCATTCAAGTGTTCTGTCATCTAAGTTTACTTCCTAGTAGCAATGTACAATCTATTAAAAATACACATTGGAATAATTATAAACTAGCTGCTGGCACACTTAAGAGCATATCAAATTATATTACCATCAATAAGTATATAATTCAAAGGTAAATGTCAATGGGTACAGAATGGTTCCTTGGATGTTGATTATCTAAACTTTACATTTTTTAAGCAATGTGCCAAGTTATTAGCTGTGGTTGACTCTATAGTAATTGAAGCTCTAATTAAGTTTGCCACTAATCGATAGATGGCACTGCCATAGGATGTTCATTACACATGGTGCCACTGACCACAGCTGAAAATCCACATTACTTCCAGTCAGCTGGCACTTGCTTGGTCACACAGATGATACCTTCCTGAGGCACCACCCTCTCAAAGGTGTCCTTGGTGGTGGGGAGTCTTGTGCCTTTTATCGCTGCAGCCTAGTAAAGCAGGGGGCCGGTAGCTGGAAAATAATACCTATTGTGTAAGCAACAAAGAAATAATTAGGGGAACAGTAACCACAGTATTTAAACCGCTCTGCCTTTCTAAGCTGCTGGAAAGCCTCAATATAAATGGACCACTGCATTCAGTAAATGCACTAAATTCTTCTCAGTTAACCCAATAATTCATTACAATGAGCACTATGTCAGAGATCAAGATAAGTGTAAGATTCTTATGTAAGAGTCTGTTCTAGTAATTACTTCCCTGCAGTACTCAATATTTTTTATTAAGCTAAAAGACTAAATTAAATCTATGAATTCAACTTCATGAAGATCAAAATCTCACTGATTTTTTTTGTGCTCTGTAATGAATCTTCTCCAAAGATGATCAAGTCTTCAATGCAGATGGCACATTTAAATATAGAGCCTCCAAAGCATTTGCAGCATTGAATAGTTGTAAATTAGCTCAAGTGAAGTCCCTGAATTCAGTACGCCACTCACACTATTATGGGTCTTAAATGGAGGGTTGAAATCATCCTTGTTACCTTTTTGAAGGTAGGTTATCCTTTAAGAACTTTCTTTGGCATTCTTCTGCTCTCCAAATGCCCCTTGGAGATCCAACTCAGAAAAGAGAGCAGTCACTATATCACCATTACCTCATCAACATCAAACACTCCTCAGACCCAGATATGATTTCCAAACATCTTCCATCCACCTGCTGAGATATCCATCACCTATGCTCCTTCTCTGATGCCCCAACCCAGTGGTCCTGACACCATGTAGCACTCTCTCCTACCCTGGACTCCGAGTCCAGTGCTCCCCACCCCCTCTCTCCACCTGACAAAGAATGCAAGGTATATTCTCTACTTCATAACTGGATGCAAATATAGGCTCAGGATATTAAAATCGGGAGAAAATTCATCACCTGCCGTAGAAACCCTTCCTAGAACAGAATGGAATTTAATTAAAACCCAGTGCTCCAACCCCTTCAAAACAAAATCCTGGTGAAAGGAAATGAGATTCAGATGCTCAAGAGAAAGAAGCCTAACTCCAAAAGCATGTTGCTTTGATGAGGCTCTGAAATTACCAAATCAGAAGATGCTGACATTTTTACTGTATCAGTTCAAAAATAGTAAGTAAAAATATGACAATGCGGTCTAATTCTGCATTGTAATTAAACTCCCAGGAAATGATCATTCCAGGAAACACTAAATCACAGATAATGTAATACAAACATAATTCAAATAATGTAGATGACTGTTAACAATTAATGGCATTTATAACAATAATGGGAAAGGTTCCTTTGAGAATAATTATTTACCTTTGTGGAAAAGTTAATTGAAAACAAATCTAACAAATGGCTTACTAATGGAAGTACAAAATTCCAGATGTGAGTATTACTTTCCAGTGAAGGAGATCCCCATTGGTATTGATAGCTCAGTAAACAATCAAATTATAATATTATCTTACAATAAACAGCTCACTCTAAAACACTTTGCAACATATCAAAAACACAGTAACAGGTCAGCTACATTCCGCTTGAAAGAGCAGGAGACAAGTCATAGGAAACAATAGCTAATAGAAACATAGAAAACATAGAAAACCTACAGCACAATACAGGCCCTTTGGCCCACAAAGTTGTGCCGAACATGTCCCTACCTTAGAAATTACTAGACCTCCCAATAGCCCTATATTTTTCTAAGCTTCAGGTACCTATCTAAAAGTCTCTTAAAAGACCCTATTGTATCTGCCTCCACCACTGTTGCCGGCAGCCCATTCCATGCACTCACCACTCTCTAAGTAAAAAACTTACCCCTGACATCTCCTCTGTACCTACTCCCCAGCACCTTAAACCTGTGTCCTCTTGTGGCAACCATTTCAGCCCTGGGAAAAAGCTTCTGACTATCCACACGATCAATGCCTTTCATCATCTTATACACATCTATCAGGTCACCTCTCATCCTCCGTCGCTCCAAGGAGAAAAGGCTGAGTTCACTCAACCCATTCTCATAAGGTATGCTCCCCAATCCAGGCAACATCCTTGTAAATCTCCTCTGCACACTTTCTATGGCTTCCACATCCTTCCTGTAGTGAGGCGACCAGAACTGAGCACAGTACTCCAAGTGGGGTCAGATATATAGCTGCAACATTACCTCTCGGCTCCTAAATTCAATTCCACGATTTATGAAGGTCAATACACTGTATGCCTTCTTAACCACAGCGTCAAACTGCGCAGCTGCTTTGAGCATCCTATGGACTTGGATCCCTCTGATCCTCCACACTGCCAAGAGTCTTACCATTAATGCTATATTCTGCCATCATATTTGACCTGCCAAAATGAACCACCTCACACTTATCTGGGTTGAATTCCATCTGCCACTTCTCAGCCCAGTTTTGTATCCTATCAATGTCCAGCTGTAAACTCTGACAGCCCTCCACACTATCCACAACACCTCCAACCTTTGTGTCATCAGCAAACTTACTAACCCATCCCTCCACTTCCTCATCCAGGTCATTTATAAAAATCATAAAGAGTAAAGGTCCCAGAACAGATCCCTGAGGCACACCACTGGTCACCGACCTCCGTGCAGATTATGACCCGTCTACAACCACTCTTTGCCTTCTCTAGGCAAGCCAGTTCTGGATCCACAAAGCAATGTCTCCTTGGATCCCATGCCTCCTTACTTTCTCAATAAGCCTGGCATGGGGTACCTTGTCAAATGCCTTGCTGAAATCCATATACACTACATCTACTGCTCTTCCTTCATCAATGTGTTTAGTCACATCCTCAAAAAATTCAATCAGGCTCGTAAGGCATGACCTGCCCTTGAGAAAGCCATGCTGACTATTCCTAATCATATTATACCTCTCCAAATGTTCATAAATCCTGCCTCTCAGGATCTTCTCCATCAACTTACCTACAATTTAAGTAAGACCTATGATTTTCTGGGCTATCTCTGCTCCCTTTCTTGAATAAAGGAACAACATCCGCAACCCTCCAATCCTCCAGAACCTCTCCTGTCCCATTGATGATGCAAAGATCATCGCCAGAGGCTCGGCAATCTCCTGCTTTGCGTCCCACAGTAGCCTGGGGTACACCTCATCCTCCTGTTCCATACACCCTTTCCCACTGTCACACTTGATAGGTCCTATTTTTTCATGTCTTATCCTCTTGCTCTTCGCATACTTGTGGAATCCCTTGGGGTTTTCCTTAATCCTGCCTGCCAAGGCCTTCGCATGGCCCCTTCTGCCTCTCCTAATTTCCTTTTTAAGCTCCTTCCTGTTAGCCTTATAATCTTCTAGATCCCTAACATTACCTAACTCTCTGAAACTTTTGTAAGCTTTTCTTTTCTTCTTGACTAGATTTATTACAGCCTTTGTACACCACAGTTCCTGTACCCTACCATAACTTCCCTGTCTCATAGGAATGTACCAATGCAGAACTCCACACAAATATCCCCTGAACATTTGCCACATTTCTTCCACACTTTTCCCTGAGAACATCTGTTCCCAATTTAAGCTTCCAATTTCCTGCCTGATAGCCTCATAATTCCCCTTACTCCAATTAAACACTTTTCTATCTTGTCTGTTCCTGTCTCTTTCCAATGCTATTGTAAAGGAGATAGAATTATGATCACTATCTCCAAAATGCTCAATGCTCTCCCACTGAGAGATCTGGCACCTGACCAGGTTCATTTCCCAATACCAAATCAAGTACAGTCTCTCCTCTTGTAGGCTTATCTACATATTGTGTAAAGAAACCTTCCTGAACACACCTAACAAACTCCACCCCATCTAAACCCCTTGCTCTAGGGAGATGCCAGTCGATATTTGGGAAATTAAAATCTCCCATCACAACAACTCTCTTATTATTACACCTTTCCAGGATCTGTTTCCCTATCTGCTCCTCGATATCCCTGTTACTATCAGGCAGACTATAAAAAACACCCAGTAGAGTTATTGACCCCTTCCTGTTCCTAACCTCCACCCACAGAGACTCCGTAGACAATCCCTCCATGACGTCCACCTTTTCTGCAGCTGTGACACTATCTCTGATCAACGGTGCACGTCCCAACCTCTTTTGCCTCCCTCCCTGTCCTTTCTGAAACATCTAAAACCCGGCACTTGAAGTAACCGTTCCTGTCTGCGAGCCACCCAAGTCTCTGTAATGGCCACCACATCATAGCTCCAAGTACTGATCCATGCTCTAAGCTCATCTGCTTTGTTCACAATGCTCCTTGCGTTAAAATAAACACATCTCAAACCATCCATCTAAGCACATCCCTTCCCTATCACCTGCCTATCCGCCCTCACACAGTGTCTCCAAGCTTACTCTATTTGTGAGCCAACCGCTTCTTCCCCAGTCTCTTCAGTTCGGTTCCCACCCCCCAACAATTCTAGTTTAAACTCTCCCCAGTAGCCTTAGCAAACCTCCCCGCCAGGATATTGGTTCCCCTGGGATTCAAGTGCAACCTGTCCTTTTTGTGCAGGTCACACCTGCCCCAAAAGAGGTCCCAATGATACAGAAATCTGAATCCCTGCCCCCTGCTCCAATCCCTCAGCCACGCATTTATCCTCCACCTCATTCTATTCCTATACACAATGTTGCGTGGCACAGACAGTAATCTCGCGATTACTACCTTTTCAGTCCTGCTTCTCAACTTCCTTCCTAACTCCCTGTAGTCTGTCTTTTTTCAGGACCTCTTCCCTTTTCCTACCTATATCATTGGTACCAATATGTACCATGACCTCTGGCTGTTCTCCCTCCCACTGCAGGTTATCTTGGACACAATCTGAAACATCCCGGACCCTGGCACCTGGGAGGCAAACTACCATTCAAGTCTTTTTCTTGCATCCACAGAATCGCCTGTCTGACCCCCTAACTATCGAGTCCCCTATCACCACTGCCTTCCTCCTCCTTTCCCTACCCTTCTGAGCCACAGAGCCACACTCTGTGCCAGAGGCACGGCCACTGTTGCTTCCCCCAGGTAGGCTGTCTCCCCCGACAGTACTCAAACAGCAGTACTTATTGTCAAGGGGTACAGCCACAGGGGTACTCTCTAGTAACTGATTCTTCCCCTTTCCTCTCCTGACTGTGACCCACCTGTCTGTCTCCCATGGCCCCGGTGTGACCACCTGCCTATAACTCCTTTCTATCACCTCCTCGCTCTCCCTGACCAGACGAAGGTCATTGAGCTGCATCTCCAGTTCCCTAACCTGGTCCCTTAGGAGCTGCAGCTCGACACACCAGGTGCAGATATGGCTGTCCAGGAGGCTGGGAGACTCCAGGACCTCCCACATCTGACACCGAGCACAGAAAACCAGCCTCACACGCATACTACTTACTTTCCGCAATTAACACAGGTAGACCTACCTCACCTCATTGCCACCTAAGCCTGTTGAGCCAAAGCCCTATCACTCTGCCACCTCTCACTCTGCTGCCCGCTGGATATGGCGGTCTCCCTTTTAAACTTTTCCCGCTCTGCTGGCTGACGTCACAGTAAGTATTACCTTATGATGATAACTCTTTGTTGAAAAGGTTGTGTTTTTCTCTATAGGTAATATTTTTCTAATAGCTTCAATGTCCCTCACATTAAGTCTTCACTTCATTTGGCAGTTGTACTACTTAACAAACAAATGGTTTGTGCTGTCTAGGTGGTAGAGTGAACACAGCAATTAGTAAAAATAGTTGTCAATAGAAACAGCTGTACTCAGGAAAGCCTCTAATTCTTATTCCATGTAATCTAAGCAATGTCCTTGTCTATTTTCAATGCTTTGATAAGGAAAGAAGCTTGCAGGATATAGGAAGATCTCTGGGCAGAGCTCCCTCTCTCCTGTACAGAAAAAGACCAATTTGAGACCCTGGAACCGATGACGAAGGGAGCTACTACATCACAGATGGAAACATGGCCAAAGAACAGGAAACAGACAGTAGCAGTGAAAGGTTGGAAGGAACACTGCACTCCCTCAGGAGATAATGGTGAGACCACTGCTTCTCTTAAAGAATATTAATGATTCCAACGTGTGCAAAGACGTAATTTCTAAATCTGGAGATGGCACAAAATTTAAAAGCAGTGAGCTCTGAGGAGGGAGGTAATAGACATCAAAGAGATTATGAATAGTCAGAGTGTCATACCGATTGGAATCAGGTGTTTTGACCCACTGATTCCATGCTTACCATCAGGAACCAATCTATGCTATTTATCTTTCTCACAATCCCTACAGCTCAGCCCTACACACTAGTGGAATTTACTGTAGCCATTAATCTAGCAAGCTGCAGGCTTTGAGTCATGGAAGGAACAAACCCCATCACCCCCAGCACGTTGTCATTCACTCTGTCTTATGCAGGGTACAGGGAACTTAGTCTGTCCTGACCTTTGTAGTAGCTTGCTACATTGACCACACAGAAAAGAAATCCTTCATTTCATTTATACTTTATACTTTATTGTCGCCGAACAATTGGAACCAGAATGTACAATCATCACAGCGATATTTGATTCTGCGCTTCCCACTCCCTGGATTACAAATATTAAATATTAAAATTAGTAAAAATTAGTAAATATTAAAAATTTAAATTATAAATCATAAATAGAAAATAGAAAAATGGAAAGTAAGGTAGTGCATAAAAACTGAGAGGCAGGTCCGGATATTTGAAGGGTACGGCCCAGCTCCGGGTCAGGATCCGTTCAGCAGTCTTATCACAGTTGGAAAGAAGCTGTTCCCAAATCTGGCCGTACAAGTCTTCAGGCTCCTGAGCCTTCTCCCGAGGGAAGAGGGACGAAAAGTGTGTTGACTGGGTGGGTCGTGTCCTTGATTATCCTGGCAGCACTGCTCCGACAGCGTGCGGTGTAAAGTGAGTCCAAGGATGGAAGATTGGTTTGCGTGATGTGCTGCGCTGTGTTCACGATCTTCTGCAGCTTCTTTCGGTCTAGTACAGGACAACTTCCATACCAGGTTGTGATGCACCCGAGAAGAATGCTTTCTATGGTGCATCTATAAAAATTGGTGAGGGTTTTAGGGGACAGGCCAAATTTCTTTAGTTTTCTCAGGAAGTAAAGATGCTGGTGGGCCTTCTTGACAGTGAACTCTGCTTGGTTGGACCAAGTCAGGTCATTTGTGATATTGACCCCGAGGAACTTAAAGCTTTTAACCTGTTCCACCTGCGCACCACCGATGTAAATTGGGTCGTGCGGTCGGCTACTCCTTCTGAAGTCAACAACCAATTCCTTCATCTTGCTGATGTTGCGGGATAGGTTATTGTCTTCACACCATGCCACCGGGTTCTTAATTTCCTCTCTGTACTCCAACTCATCATTACCCGAAATACGGCCTACAATTGTTGTGTCATCAGCAAACTTATATATTGAGTTTGATGGAAACTTGGCTACACAATCATGGGTGTAATCTTGCACTGCATCATTTCAACATTATTTGTTTCATAGGTCACAATGAAATTCTGGGCCGCTGCCTCTATGAACTTTCTATGTGTTGCCATAGAAACAGAATAGTGCCTGCTTGGAAATCCACATTGCAGGCATCTCTACACAAGAAGAGTTGGAAATGCTGCTGATAATCTTATCACATCTATCTTTATTATCTCACTTACTCACCTCTACACTGAACTTCAGCTCCCTGCTCCAGGAGATTTATTCATCTCTGCATTGAACTGAGGCTGTGGCCTGCATCAAATGGGCTTCTGAACCGGCTGCACTGATAGCTCACTCTCATGACCTTCGGTTCTGACTGCTGTTTGCTTACTTTTATTGTCTGCGCGTTTTGTTTGTCTTCTCTCTGCATGTCGGGTGTTTGACAGTCTCCTTTTGTTTTAATGGGTTCTGTTGGGTTTCTTGTTTTGTGGCTGCCTGTAAAGAGACGAATCTCAAGGTTGTCTTTAGTATACACACTTCGATATAAATGGGCTTTGTGCTTTGAACTACTTTATCCAAAGTATTAACCCCTCTGCTAAAACAACAGTGGAGTGAGTGGGATTTACTGCAGTTCACTAAGCATTTGTGTGATAACACTCCCAGCAGTAAATCGTCACCTGACAAGACTCAACAATGAGAAATCAGGAACATTGCCAGTTTATAATTCAGACAGTTGGTCCGTAACACCATACTGAAACAAGACAAATGATTCCAGTCATTACCGCAACTTGCTCCATTGAAATGTTACAAAAGATAGAATAGAAATCTCTTAAAAAGTATCACAGCAACATAAGAAAGCATAAAGCTTATAGTGTAGGATCTGGGCAATACAGCAGTTAGTTCAGCTGATTATAGATTGATAGTTATTTAAAATTTATTTAATAACAAAGAAAAGTCGGGTGATTTACCCATAATCCTTTGGCATGCACCACACTGACCTGCCCTCATTAGATTAGGAATGCTGGGCAGGGTACAGCTGTGTATAAACTCTTATTGAGTGCAATGAGATAAAAAGCAGGGCCGAAACAGGAAAGATAGCAGCTAAATACATTTATCTGACTGAAAAACATTTTTGAACATCATGAAATACACACAAGAAGATGTTCTCTGTCTCAATGCTTTTATCTGTCAGTGTGGGTGGAGCATTGTATGCCATATCTCTCAACACAGTAAGAACTAAATTACAACCCAATTAATTGCACAATTGTGAGTGTATTGTGTAACAAACATTTCAGTAGTTTTGCACTGAGGTGCTTTCCCTGCATCCTTTTGCATTCGCTTAAAACTAACAAAGCTGCATGTGACATTTGTAGTTCATTCATTTGTATTTATGTTTTCAATTTTAACGACATCATGACAACCCTATTATCAGTTCTAACTGGGGATTAGAACTTGTTTCAGTGTCTGCTGGTAATAAATCCAACTTTTATTAGGTACACCTGCTTGTTAATGCAAACACTCAATCAGCCAATCACGTGGTGGCAACTCAATGCATGAAAGCATGAAGACATGATCAAGAGGTTCAGTTGTTCAGACCAAGCATGAGAATGGGAGAAAGAAATGCAATCTAAGTGACCTTGACCGTGGAATGATTGTTGGTGCCAGACGGGGTGATATGAGTATCTCAGAAACTGCTGATCTTCTGGGATTCTCACACACAACAATCTTGAGAGTTTACAGAGAAGGCAACAGTAAGTCAAACAACCACATGTTACAACAGTGATGTGGAGATGAGTATCTTTGAATGCACAACACATCGAACCTTGAAATTAAAGATTCAGTAGCAGAAGACCACAAACATGCACTCAGTATAAACCAAAGTGAATGCTTGGTGTACTGTGCTTCAACTCTGCACCTCTCTCTCTAACTCTAATAACAACTTGTTGCACCAGAGTGACAAATCTGTTTTCAGTTCTGTCTCTGTCCTGCAGACAGTTAATTTGCAATAAGGGCTGATTTTGCACATTAATTGGATTGAAAGAGGTTCAAATCCTGCCACTTGCAAGGCTTGAAGATAGGCCCAGATGTTCATATTGTATGGCAGACCATTTAACCTAGTAACCCATTTAAAATCAATGGGCCTCTGTTAGCTTAACAATTAGAACATGTGGTCCCCGTCAGACAAGGTTTCAGAGGTAAAAGAGTGCCATTGTAATCTATTAAAGAATCTAGTTCCATTATAATTTGTACTTTTGTATTCTTATTGCTAAGTAGAGCTGTAAAGAGTGTAATAGTTGAGTGAGTATTGGATTACCTAAAGACCAAAATTCTACTTTTCCCAAAAATCAATAAATTGGTAAAAATTATAGAACTGCTTCTTTCAAACTTGTAATTTATAGAAAATGCAATTTAATGGTTACGATGAGAAGTCAAAGCTAATCACCGTGCGCCCACAAGACGGATTCAATATTTCTCAACAGCTGCCAACCAAATACAGTCGGTGCAAATTACGTTAAGCTGCCTGTGGAATGCCAGCAGTGAATAATTTACTTTCTTGAGAAGATTTTGCTAATGATGCAATGTCAGCACATTTTAGGTGGTGTGGGATAACCCCAGCATTTTTAAGAAGTCTGGAGGCAGGGCAGTATGCAAAAGTCAATGTCAAAGCATTCTTTGTGACTTGGAAGACCCAATAGGAAGCCCTAGAAAGAGGAACACAAAGCAAAATTATGACTATTACTGTAACGCTGCAAACTAGGAGCACAGGACATGCACAAACTTGAAATAAGTAGCTATGCAGTTGCAAAAGGTTAGCCCATTGTATTAAGTATTTTAGAACCTGTCAGGGCTGAAGTTCTATCATGAAGGATATTTTCCTCTAAGAATGCTCAATTTACATGGATGCCCTGGTTACCCGCTGGTGATTATGGTAAGCTGAGCAAGGGACCTAAAAAGTGTCGATTGAAACTATAGAAGGTGTGAGGAGCAGTTAACCCTTCATTGGACACCTGCTCACCCACCTCTCTCCAAAAAAAAGATAATTTTATTGATGTATATATGATAAATAAATCTGAAATTTGAATCTAAACTCTGAAATCTATCAGAGCACTTTCAAAAGAAGTGTGATTCTATAATTTTGTAACTTTGTAAAAAGTCCTACATTTTCTGATTTTCAACAAAAGGAATAACATTTGCTTTTAGGTAACTTGGTACCAGTCATCCTGATATTTAAATTGCTCTTTGATTCTGACTTTAAATCTGAAGTAAAAGCAAGTGATTTTGGAAACCTTAATAAGGAGAGGTCGAATCTGTACCTGTTAGAGGTGGATCTCTAATCCAAGCACATGCTGATGAACCTTTTCTGCACTCTCTCCAAAGCCTCCACAGCTTTCCTGACCAGACCTGCACAAAATACTCCAAATGTAGCCTGTCTAAAGATTTACACAGCTGCAATATGTCTTCCCCACTTTTACATTTAACATCCCGACCAATGAAGGCAAGTAGTGTATATTCTGTGCATTTGTTACCACCCTATCTGCTTGTGTTGCCAACCTTTAGGAAGCTGTAGACGTGTCTCCCAAGATGTGTACAGTATAGCAATGTTTTTAAGATTCTGCCATTAATTGTATACTTTCTTCTTAACTTTGACCTTCCAAAGTGCAACAGCTTACATTTATCTGGATGAAATTCCATCCACCAGTTCTCCGCCCACATTTCAACTGGTCTATATACTGTTGATTCCTTTGCCAGCCTTTCTCACTTCCCTTGCCCTCTTTCTCATTGTTACCATCAGGAAGGAGGTACAGAAGCTTGAAGGCACACACTCTGCGAGAAAGGAGCAGTTTCTTTTCCTCTGCCATCCGATTTCTGAGTGGACATTGAACTCACGACACGCCCTCACTACTTCGTTTTGTTTGGTTTTTTTTGCACTGCTTATTTTAACTTTACAGTTTAATAGACACATATATAATTTTTTTTCTGTATTGTATCACATTTTTCATTGTACTGCTGCCATAAAATTAATGCATTTCACAACATATGCCGGTGATAGTAAATCTGATTCTAACCATAATTTATCCAATTCTCATGTCATCTTCAAGCTTATTAATCAGCACAACTACATTTTCATTCAAAACATTTACATGGTGTATAGACTCAGTGCCACCTCCCGTACCTAATAAAGTCCCCACTGAGTGTCTGCTCATGATCTGCTGGTGCTGGAGCACATCCACTTCAAGGTCTGATGTGTGTTCAGAGATGATCTTTTGCACACCATTGTAAAACGTGGTTCCTGTCGGCTTGAACTAGTCTGGCCATTCCACTCTGACCTTCCTCTTTAACAAAGTGTTTTCTTCCACAGAACTGCCACTCACAGGATACTTTTCTTCTGATTCTCACACCATGCTCTATCAACTCGAGAGAATGTTTTGTGTGAAAACCCCAGGAGAGCAGTGGTTTCTGAGATACTTAAGCCACCATGTCTGGTACCAACAATTATTCTGTGATCAAAGTCACTTGCATCACAGTTCTTCCCCATTCTGATATTAGGCCTGAACAGCAACTGGAGCTCTTGTCTACAACTGGATGCTTTCATGCATTGAGTTGCTGCCGGATGATTGACTGATTAGATATTTACATTAACGAGCAGGTGTGCAGATGTACCTATAAAATGGCCACTGTGAAGATATTGAGGTCCCAGAAGTGATCACAGGTCACAGGCCTCCAGTCAGAATTGCACCTCTCCATCACTACCATCCGTCGTTTATGGCTAAGCCAATCTAGCAAATATCCATAGATCATATGTGTCTTAATCTGCTGGATCAGCCTACCATAGCTGTGTAATTCTATACGGGTTTCTTCAATCCTCTTTTCTAACATGTTAAAAAGTTGTATCATTCAATTTTGTCCCATTTTGTTGACTCCTTTTGAGCGACCAAAATGTTGAAGGTAACACTAAACATGGAATGATGATCAGCCAGCCAAATATCGATTTGTTAAGTTGCTATGTCAAGATTATTTTTTTTTGTTCTCCTGCTGTAATTAGCATGTATTTCACAAGCATACGGTTTGTCATTGTGAGAAATGGCTGCAGTGTAAAGCTGAGAGAATGGAAGTCTCATCAATCCGTCCTGGAGCTTGCAGAGGCACTGATCAGCAAATGGAGAAACTGCACTTTATCACCAAAAGCAAACAGATTGCCAATAGCTAGTCTGCGTGCCCTGCAGTGCTGTAATGTGGGTGCGCAGAGGTAAAAAAGTCAAGTTCCAGCAATAATTCACAGCAATTTTTTAGAGAAAGGTCCATCTTAAAGTGCTAATAGATAGCTAGACAGCTACTTTATTGATCCCAAAGGAAATTACAAAGTAACAGTAGCATTACAAGTTCACAGATATACAATATTAGAAGAGAGCAGGAAGAATAATAAAAATAAGATATCTTAAACAGTATAACAGGAGGACGTTATCACTTTCCTGGCTATAGGTTGGCTCATTACAGAACTTATGCCTAAATAATACACAATAGACAATAGGTGCAGGAGTAGGCTATTCGGCCCTTCGAGCCAGCACCGCCATTCACTGTGATCATGGCCGATCACCCACAATCAGTACCCAGTTCCTGCCTTATCCCCATAACCTTTGATTCTGCTATCTTTAAGAGCTCTATCCATCTGTTTCTTGAAAGCATCCAGTGACTTGGCCTCCACAGCCTTCTGGGGCAGAGCATTCCACATATCCACCACTCTCTGGGTGAAAAAGTTTTTCCTCAACTCCGTTCTAAATGGCCTACCCCTTATTCTTAAACTGTGGCCTCTGGCTCTGGACTCACCCATCAGCGGGAACATACTTCCTGCCTCCAGCGTGTCCGATCCCTTAATAATCTTATATGTTTCAATAAGATCCCCTCTCAGCCTTCTAAATTCCAGTGTATACAAGCCCAGTCGCTTCAAATTTTCAATATATGATAGTCCCGCCATCCCGGGAATTAACCTTGTGAACCTACGCTGCACTCCCTCAATAGCAAGAATGTCCTTCCTCAAATTTGGAGACCAAAACTGCACACAGTACTCCAGGTGTGGTCTCACCAGGGCCCTGTACAGCTGCAAAAGGACCTCTTTGCTCCTATACTCAATTCCCCTTGTTATGAAGGCCAGCATGCCATTAGCTTTCTTCACTGCCTGCTGTACCTGCATGCTTGCTTTCAGTGACTGATGTACAAGAACACCTAGATCTCGTTGTGCTTCCCCTTTTCCTAACTTGAGTCCATTCAGATACTAATCTGCCTTCCTGTTCTTACCACCAAAGTGGATAACCTCACATTTATCCACATTAAACTGCAACTGCCATGCATCCGCCCACTCACCCAGCCTGTCCAAGTCACCCTGCATTCTCATAACATCCTCCTCACATTTCACACTGCCACCCAGCTTTGCGTCATCTGCAAATTTGTTAATGTTACTTTTAATCCCTTCATCTAAATCATTAATGTATATTGTAAACAGCTGCGGTCCCAGCACTAAACCCTGCGGTACCCCACTGGTCACCACCTGCTACTCTTTGTTTCCTGTCAACCAGCCAATTTTCAATCCATGTCAGTACTCTGCCCCCAATACTATGTGCCCTAATTTTGCCCACTAATCTCCTAAGTGGGACTTTATCAAAGGCTTTCTGAAAGTCCAGGTACACTACATCCACTGGCTCTCCCTTGTCCATTTTCATAGTTACATCCTCAAAAATTTTCAGAAGTCAAGCATGATTTCCTCTTCGTAAATCCAATCTGACTCAGACCTATCCTGTTACTGCCATCCAAATGTGTCGTAATTTCAGCTTTTATTATTGACTCCAGCATTTTTCCCACCACTGACGTCAGGCTAACCGGTCTATAATTTCCTGTTTTCTCTCTCCCTCCTTTCTTGAAAAGTGGGACAACATTAGTCCCCCTCCAATCCACAGGAACTGATCCTGAATCTATAGAACATTGGAAAATGATTACCAATGCGTCCATGATTTCTAAAGCCACCTCCTTAAGTACCCTGGGATGCAGACCGTCAGGCCCCGGGGACTTATCATCCTTCAGACCCAACAGTCTATCCAACACCATTTCCTGCCTAATATAAATTTCCTTCAATTTATCCATTACCCTAGGTCCTTTGGCCACTATTATATCTGGGAGATTGTTTGTGTTTTCCCCAGTGAAGACAGATCCAAAGTACCTGTTCAACTCGTCCGCCATTTCCTTGTTCCCCATAATAAATTCACCCGCTTCTGTCTTCAAGGGCCCAATTTTGGTCCTAACTACTTTTTTTCCTTTTCACATACCTAAAGAAGCTTTTACTATCCTCCTTTATATTCTTGGCTAGTTTACCTTCGTACCTCATTTTTTCTCTGCGTATTGCCTTTTTAGTTACCTTCTGTTGCTCTTTAAAAGTTTTTCAGTCCTCTGGCTTCCCACTCATCTTTGCTATGTTGTATTTCTTCTCTTTTATCTTTATACTGTCCTTTACTTCCCTTGTCAGCCATGGCCTCCCCTTACTCCCCTTAGGATCTTTCTTCCTCTTTGGAATGAACTGATCCTGCACCTTCTGCATTATTCCCAGAAATACCTGCCATTGCTGTTCCACTTTCATCCCTGCTAGGGTATTGTTCCATTGAACTCTGGCCAGCACCTCCCTCATAGCACCATAGTTCCCTTTGTTCAACTGTAATACTGACACTTGTGATTTTCCCTTCTCCCTCTCAATTTGTAGATTAAAACTTATCATATTATGGTCACTACCTCCTAATGGCTCCTTTACCTCAAGATTCCTGATCAAATCTGGTTCATTGCACAACACTAAATCTAGAATTGCATTCTCTCTGGTAGGTTCCAGTACAAGCTGTTCTAAGAACCAATCTCGGAGTCACTCCACAAACTCCCTTTCTTGGGGTCCGGTACCAACCTGATTCTTCCAGTCTACCTGCATATTGAAGTCCCCCATAACAACTGTAGCATTACCTTTGCAACATGCCAATTTTAACTCCTGATTCAACTTACACCCTACATCCAGACTACTGTTCGGGGGCCTGTAGATAACTCCCATTAGGGTCTTTCTACCCTTAGAATTTCTCCGTTCTATCCATACTGACTCTACGTCTCCTGATTCTATGTCCCCCTTGCAAGGGACTGTATATCATTACTCACCAACAGAGCCACCCCACTCCCTCCGCCCATCAGTCTGTCCTTTCGATAGGACGTATACCCTTGAATATTCATTTCCCAGGCCCTGTCCACTTGAAGCCATGTCTCTGTTATTCCCACAACATCACACTTACCAATTTCCAACTGTGCCTCAAGCTCATCCACTTTATTTCTTATACTCCGTGCATTCATATGTAATACTTTTAATTCATTACTCCCCTCACCTCCCATATCAATTCCTATTTCACTTGGCCATACTGTACGATCCCTTCTTGAGCTTTCTACTCTGTTGATTCTGTTGTCTTTCTTAATTTTTCTTATTCTCACTTTCCCTATTCTCACTTTCCCTTTAACTCCATCCTTATATTTCCAGTTCGTTCCCTCCCCCCCACTACTTAGTTTAAACACACCCGTGTTGCAGTGGCAAATCTGCCTGCCAGAATGCTGGTGCCCCGCCCATTAAGGTGCAACCCGTCCCTTTTGTACAATTCATCCTTACCACAAAACATACCCCAGTGGTCCAAGAATGTAAATCCTTGCTTCCTGCACCAGTTCCTCAGCCACACATTCAGATCCATTATCTCCCTGTTCCTGCCCTCTTCAGCACGAGGAAATGGAAGCAAACCGGAGATAACCACCCTGGAAGTCCTGCTTTTCAGCCTTCTTCCGAGTTCTCTAAAGTCACGCTGTAGAATGTCTTTCCTCTTCTTCCCCACGTCATTTGTGCCGACATGCACCACCACTTCCGGATGTTCACCTTCACCCTTGGGGATTCCCTGCATCCGGTCCGTGACATCCTGGATGCTGGCACCAGGGAGGCAACACACCATCCTTAAATCTCGCCTGTTGCCACAGAAACCCCTTTCTGTACCTCTCACTATGGAGTCCCCTACTACCACGGCTCTGCCTGATGTCTGTCTCCTCGGCTTTGCTTCAGAGCCAATTTTCAACTTGCAGACCTGACCGCCTCTCAGGCTAGCAGTGTCTTCTGTCCCGACAGCTTCCAAGAGGGTGAACCTGTTTACGAGAGGTACATCCCCCGGGGTCTCCGGTACTCCAAGCATCCATCCCTTCCTCAGCGTCGCCCCCCCCCCTCTCTCTTCCAGCATCCTCGGTGTATTGACCTCACTGTAGGTCCTGTCCAGAAAACTCACGTTTTCCCGGATGAACCTGAGGTCATCCAGTTGCTTCTCCAGTGCTGCAACATGGTCCTTCAGAAGCTGAATCTGGACACAATTTCCACAATTGTAGGGGCCAGAGGCACCATCAGTGTCCCTGACCTCCCACATCATGCACGCAGCACACTGAATCAGCCTAGCGGTCATTTCCTCACCACTTCTCCCCCTCTCCAACTGTGGCGTAGTCTCCTTCCTCAGCCTCCCCGCCGAAGACTCCTGAGCCAAAGACTTGCACTTCCCTCGACAAGGCCGCTCCCCGACAGATCATAAATTATCGTGAGAATCATACCCTTATTTTCTACTGTACCATGTACTTTGTTACCATTCAAGTACTTAAATAAATGACTAACTTTATTTCCATAAGATGTCTTCCCTCCTCAGCCACCAGCCCCATAGTCTCCCAGACACACACAACACCTTTCTATTACCTCACCAGGAAACGTTTCCATATGCTGGAATTTCCTGGTATACTCGCTGTTTCATTCTCTTCCTGGCTCGTAGAAGTTATTTCTTCTTAGGTTGACTCTATTCTTTCTCTCCTGGTCCAGTCCCTTTGCACTTACGTCTCAGAACTCTCGAATGTTATCCATCACTTTAGCAGCTTTCTGATCCAAACATCTCATATTTACCATGGACTTCCAACCTCTCTATACCTCCCATCTCACACCAGGATGATCTGAGGACTCTCCACTAATTCCCCTCCTCACCACAGTCAACCACCTGGTTCTGATGAAGATACTGAATAAAGACCATTAATATGAAGCATTGACCCTGTTTTTGCTCTCTCTGAGATGCTGCCTGACTTTGTGTGTGTTTGAGCGCTTCTGGTTTGCTTTTAGTCATTACTTACTTTAAGCATTCAACTGGCCATCGGAAAGAAGTGAATTATAAACATGAGAAATTCTGCAGGTGCTGGAAATCCAGAATAACACATGCAAAATGTCGCAGGAACTCACCAGGCCAGGCAGCATCTAAGGAAATAAATAAACAATCGACATTTCGGGCTGAGACCCTTCCTCAGGACTGGGAAGGAAGGGGGAAGATGCCAGAATGAAAAGGTGAGAATGAGGGAGGTGAGTAGCTAGAAGGTGATAGGTAAAGCAAGGTGGCTAGAGAGGATGGAATCTAATGGAAGAGGAGAGAGAGTGGCCATAGCAGAAAGGGATGAAGGAGGGGACCCAGGGGGTAGGTGATAGGCAGATGAGAAGAGGTAAGAGGCCAGAGTGAGGAACATAAGAGTGGAGCAGGAGGGAATTTTTTTTCACTGGAAGGAGAAATCGATAACCATGCCATCAGGTTGGAAGCTACCTCAGGGCAGAGGAGCAACACCTTATAGTCTGTCTAGGTAGCCTCCAACCTGAGACCACAAGTATTGATTTCTCCTCCCCTCTTCTTCTATTTCCTACTCTGGTCTCTCTCTTCTCCTATCACTTTCCTTCCTCTCTAGCACTTCACCTTTCCTACCCACTTGGCTTCACCTATCACCTTCTAGCTAGACCTCCTTCCCTCCCCTCCCATCTTTTATTCTAGTGTCTTTCCCTTCATTTCTGGTCCTGAAAATAAGTTCTCAGCCTGAAATGTTGACTGTTTATTCATTTCCATAAATACTACCTGACCTGCTGAGTTCCTCCAGCATTTTGTGTGCGTTGCATCAGAAAGAAGAATGCCGTAAAAAGGTGTTTTGTTTTTGAAAACTTAACAATCAGAATAAGAATTAGGTTTATTCTCTCTGACATATGTCACTAAATTTGTTGTTTTGTGGCAGCAGCGCAGTGGAAGACATTTAGAAATTACTATAAGTTATTACCAACAAACAAACAGTAAATAAATGAATATGAATAAAAAACATATAAATATATAATTGGATGAGTGGATGAACACAACCAACAAACAAACAAAATAGTGCAAAAGAAAAATAGGGAGGTACAGTATCGCTTATCGACCTTCCAGAAATCTGATGGCAGAAGGGAAGAAGCTGTTCCTAAAATGTTAAGTGTACGTCTTCTAGCTCCCATACCTTATCCTTAGAACCATAGAACCATAGAATAGTACAGCACAGTACAGGCCCTTCAGCCCACAGGGTTGTGCCGACCCTCAAACCCTGCCTCCCATATAAGCCCCCACCTTAAATTCCTCCATATACCTGTCTAGAAGTCTCATAAACTTCACTAGTGTATCTGCCTCCACCACTGACTCAGGCAGTGCATTCCACGCACTAACCACTCTCTGAGTAAAAAACCTTCCTCTAATATCCCCTTTGAACTTCCCACCCCTTACCTTAAAGCCATGTCCTCTTGTATTGAGCAGTGGTGCCCTGGGGAAGAGACGCTGGCTATCCACTCTATCTATTCCTCTTATTATCTTGTACACATCTATCATGTCTCCTCTTATCCTCCTTCTCTCCAAAGAGTAAAGCCCTAGCTCCCTTAATCTCTGATCATAATCCATACTCTCTAAACCAGGCAGCATCCTGGTAAATCCTTGATGGTGGTAATGACGAACAGGCATGTCCTGGATGTGTATCCTTAATGACGGATGTGGCTGCCTTGAGCCAGGTGCCTTTTGAAGATGTTCCAGGCAGTGGGGAGGGTTGTACCTATGATAAAGCTGACTGAGCCCACAATCTTCTAAATCCTCTGTGCATTAGAGCCTCCATATCAGGTTCTGATGCAACCAGTCAGAATCTTCTCCATGGTACATCTATGGAAGTCTACAGTGATATACCAAATCTCCTCAACTTCTAATGAAGTACAGCCTTCTTCGTGATTGCATCAATATGTTGAGCCTGGGATTGATCTGAGCTGTTCATTCCCAGGAATTTGAAGTACCATAATGAAGGAGGATTCGGAAAATTTCCTTTCTTAAATAGAAATGTCATTGCAGGAAATATTTGTTTGTGCCACTTAAACATCGTGACAGAACGATCGTGATGGAACAGGGGGCTCTCCCGGTCTGTTTGTAGATTTGTAAAAGGAACTATTTGGACCCTCTACCACGCCCTTCCCATCCTCTTTGTGAAACTTAGATTCGATACCAGTATTCAGTGAATCAGAGAAAAGCTGTATAAAATTTCTAAGAGAGATAAGTAAGAGTCTACAAGATCATCCTGAATTTATACCAATATTATCCTGACCTCATCAGCTGTGTTCTATAGATGATATTTTCATACATATATTTATAGGGAAAGAAACTGATCTAGACTGCTGGAGATTTGTTAATATTATAGCCGTTATCGGTAAAATGCACTCTTTCACAGTCTAAGTTAAATAGATTGGTATGCTCACATTATTTATTTCTCTCAGAATTTTAATGATCTGGTTCAGCTATGGAGTAGGCAGTATTCCAGATTTGCTGTTCAGAAATTACAATGTATTGGCATAAAAAATAAGTTCTGATTCATATAAAGCCCTCAACAAAAAGGATATTTGGCATTGAAAATGAAAGAAACACATGCATTTGTATATCAAATTTCATGATTTCAGGATGTCCCAGAGCGCTTTGCTACTAATGAAATAGTTCAAAGTGTAGTCACTGGTGTAGCATAGGAAACGCAGCAGCCAAAATTGCAAACATCAATCTGCCATGAAAAACAATTAAATAGATTATGACAAATCATTCGTGCTAGAGTAGGGATAAATGATGCCCAGGTCTTTAAGGAATTACCTTACTTTCTTTGAATTTTGCCATATTGCCTGCTATGGCCATCTGAGAGGGAAGCTGGTTTTCTTCAAAGCGAATGCAATTGTTGGTTGTTGCTTTTACATTCATGATGGATGTCCTCCCCTCAATCTTTCCTTCCTCTTGAATGAAACTTGTGTGCAGTCAACCAAAGGGTGGGGATCGTTGCAGTCAATCTTTATACGCCTGCATGACCTAAAGGAATAAACCAGGGATAAACTTGCTCTTCTAATAAGATTAAAGTGTAGAAATCAAGAAATAGTAGTACTGTTGGGAATAGGCAGGTCAAAAATCACATAGAATTTGATCAACCTACATCGTGGAACTGAATTTCAGAGCCAAGCAGATCGGCAATCCACAAATGCTAGCTGTAGCAGAGTTGAGTGAAGATTTGCACCGTAAAATCTTAAGGATGACCCCCATTACAGCTAAACCTTTGGGAGCATGTGTAGCCTCAGTATAATCAAAATGTTTTCCTGCATTCATCAAGTGAAGCTCTGCAGTGTAAGGTGCTTCCCATCAATTACATGCTCATTTCCATGCTTATCAGAGTCTCTCCAATGCAAAGGGGACCGAGGAAGCTGACATATTTTTGAAAAAACTTATGGACTACATTCTGACACTCACTCATGGATTCTGCTTGCCATGAATCCAACATTGAAGGAGATATTGGCAACCTCTCTGGCAACCATTTTTCCTTCATTCCATACCCAATTAGTTTTTTGTTCTTTCTTTGAAGTGAAGGTCAGGGGAAAAGCCTTTGGACAATGGAAAATAAGACAAGTAACATGCCGATGTGAAGTTTGTGACATAACTAAAGATCTTCTTGCAAATACCCTACCCTGCATGTTCACTCCATTACACTTGCTGGTATTCTGAAGGCAAATTCTGGGCTATAATGCCTGATTGGTATAATAACCCACTGTTATCTTATTCTGAGCCAATTGCAGCTTTTGGCAATGACTTGCAAATGAGCGAAAAAATGGCTGGGTTTCTTATTCATTAGTTGTTTGCCAATAAGCTCCTTATTTGCTCAGTATGATTGCTTGCTGACTAGTTAATAGGTGTAAGCAAATCTAGTGCAAGTATGATGTGTATTATCCATACCTTAAACTTCGAAGTGATATAAACTCAGTATTTACTAGGTACCTCCTGCAGCGAATATGTGGCCACTGAGTGTATGTTTGTGGCCTTCTGCTGCGGTAGCTCATTCAGTTCAAGATTTGACATGTTGTGCATTCAGAACTGCTCTTCAGCATACCACTGTTGTAATGCGTAACTGCCTCCAGCCAGCCAGCTTTGACTAGTCTGACCATTCTCCTCTGTCCTCTCTCTTACACCCACAGGACTGTCACTCACTGTTTGCTTTCTGTTTTTGATGCCACTCTTGTAAACTCTAGAGACTGTGTGTGTGAAAATCCCAGGAAATCAGCAGTTTCAGAGATCCTCAGACCAACCCAACTCGCTATAACCATCATTCCACCATCAGGATCACTTAGATCACACTTCTTCTTCATCTGAGGTTTGGTCTGAACAACAGCTGAACCTCTTGACCACGTCTGCATGTTTTTATGCATTGTGTTGCTGCTACATGATTGGCTAATTAGATATTTCCATTGGGAAAAAGTAAACAGTTGATGTTTTGAGCCGAGACCCCACCCCAGAATCTTCCATTCTGCCATCACTTCAATGAAGAAAAGAATGGGTTCCAGAACTTTTCACAGCTAATGGCTTAAAACCATGGTTGTAGTTTGTTCATTTATTACGTGTCATGTTGCATAATGTGGGCAATCATGGTCTATGACCATAATTGTTCTTGGTAAATTTTGCTACAGAAGTGGTTTGTCATTGCCTTCTTCTGGGCAGTGTCTTTACAAGACGGGTGACCCCAGCCATTATTAATACTCTTCAGCGATTGCCTACCTGGCGTCAGTGGTCACATAACCAGGACTTGTGATATGCACCAGCTGCTCATATGATCATCCATCACCTGCTCCCCTGGCTTCATGTGACTCTGATTGGGGGGGGGGGGGAATGGGGGGTGCTAAGCTCATGCTGCACCTTGCCCAAGGGTGACCTGCAGGCTAGCAGAGGGAAGGAGTGCCTTACACCTCCTTCGGTAGAGACGTATCTCCACCCCGCCACCCGATAGTTGTAGTGAAATGTATAGAATCTTGGATAGTGGGGTTAGTTACTTTTTGTTGGTTTGTTAGTTCTGTGGTCAGCGACAATGATTTCATGACTCCCCAATGATGTTTAGTTCTTGCTCTAGGACAGTCTTGGACAGTAATAAATCTACGCATCTAAGAGGCTTCTTTGTGGTTTTCTTGACATCTACACATCTGTTCAACATGTTAAACCACCCTAGCTGATACTCAGATTGAAGCAAATGAGAGTTCTGTTTTTCTCTAGAAAGCATCAGTTTGTATATTGCTTGTACAGTATATCTTGTGAAAAATCTTATCTTCTACTCTGCCATCATTTCAGTGAAGGAAAGAAAGAGCTTCAATGTATAATGGCTTCACAGTCTTGGGTAATCCAGAACTCATTAAAGCTAATGGTTTAAATGCATGGTTGTAGTTCGTTTGTTCATTATGTGCCGTATCATATGGCAAGGCGATCATGTGCTATGACCATGATTGTTCTTGGCAAATTTTGCTGCAGAAGTGGTTTACCATTGCTTTCTTCTGGGCAGTGTCTTTACAGTGTCTTCTGGGCAGGGTTCACAGCCCAAAACGTCAACTGTTTACTCTTTTCCATAGATGCTGGCTGGCCTGCTGAGTTTCTCCAGAGTTTTGAGTGTCTTGTTTGGATTTCCAGCATCTGCAGATTTTCTCTCGTTTGTCGATATTTCCATTACTGAATAGGTGTACCTAATAAAATGGCCACTGAGTGTGTATGTGTAAGGCAACTAGCTTTCTAGTTCTCATGGTCCAGTAAAGAAAGATATATTAATGTGCTTTAGTATTTTGGTAAATATCTAATTTCAGTGCATCTTCATTCATCCATTAAGGGCCTTTTCTGTGTTCAAATATTTTAGACATAATTAAACATTTTCAACAGAGCACATGAAGTACTTTGAGGTTTGTGGCTAGAACCAGTGTATACTTACGAACAGAGTCAACAAAAGGAAAAGCAATATAAAAATAGAAACCGAGTGTGACTGTGCATTCATTTACAGTGTCGCCAGAATCAAGGCAAAACAAAACACAAGAGTACTCTGTTAACTACCAAAGAGAAAGCACTGAATAAACTTTCAAACACTTGGGCAAATATTTGTTGTAAAGAGATCTCGCTGGGATCAAATCATTGGCAAGTCTTTTTCTCTACAGCTAGAGAAATAAAGATCATCTGATCCAAACTCAAATAAATGAGAGGCTATTGGTTTTGCTCCAAATTAAACATTAAAAGTACACTCACCCTTAATAACAGTACATCCTGTAACTCTGGATGGCATCTGATGCGTAACAGTTATGAGGATTGGTATATCAATGCAGTAGTACCCTGATGATCTTTCACACCAGTAATGGCTTCTAGTAATCTGTTACCAAGTTAACGGTTCTTTGTGAGATATTGAGAGACTGTGGTGTGCAAAAGAAAAGCAATGGAAAATGACTCAGTGGCAATGATGGATGCCAATATATTTCCCTACCAGGACAGTGCGTGACTTGGAGGAAAACTCGTGAGCAGAAGCATTTGGATGTTCCCACAGCACTTCAGCCCACCTTCCCAGATGTGAACTGCTTGCAAACAGAATGCATGCCAGCAGTCTAATCAATTCACACGAGGCCAGATCACCAACATTGTTCTGGCCTCAGGGTTAATGTTCAGATGAGTTTGACAGTAAGTTTCACATCCGTTCATCCAAATTGCATAACACATCAGATCTACCTCTAACTTCTCCAACATCTACTTCTCAGCTGTCTAAGCTCTCTCCCACACAATGTTCTAAACCACTTTGCCTTTGCTTCTAGGATTTTTTTGCACATCCTGCATAGCCGTCCTTCAATATAGTGTAGTAAACTTCTGATGCTTGTTTATAAATTAGATTAGATTAGATTATGAGGACACTCAGTCCTCATTTATTGTCATTTAGAAATGCATGCATTAAAAAATGATACAATGTTCCTCCAGAAAGATATCACAGAGACATAGGACAAACCAAGACTAAAACTGACAAAACCACATAATTATAACATGTAGTTACAACAGTGCAAAGCAATACTGTAATTTGATAAAGAGCAGACCACGGGCACGGTAAAAAAAAGTCTCAAGTCCCAGTAGCCCCATCATCTCACACAGACAGTAGAAGGGAGAAACTCTCCCTGCCGTGAACCCCCAAGCGTCGCAAACTTGTCGATGCATTGGAAGCACCCAACCGCAGCCGACTCTGAGTCCGTCCGAAAACTTCGAGCCTCCAACACCGAGCACCGAGCACCATCTCTGCCGAGTGCTTCGACCCCACCCCGGCCACCAAGCAACAAGCAAAGCCGAGGACTCAGGGCCTTCCCCTCCAGAGATTCTGGATCACACAGTAGCAGCGGCAGCGAAACAGTCATTTCAGAAGTTTCACCAGATGTTCCTCTGTGCTCTCACATCTGTCTCCATCAAATCAAGATTGTGCATGGCACCCTACTTGACAGATAACAGATATCATTCACCGGAGTGGCCGCTGCGAGCTGCGTCGCGTCGTCATCTTCGCCTCCTCCTCCTGGAATCCCTTCACAACTTAAAGCACCCCAGTAAATGAAAAAAAAATTTTAAAACGCAGGTGCTGGAAATCTGAAATAAGAACAGAAAATACTAGAAACACCCTTTGACCTGAAATGTTAACTCTGCTTCCCTTTCCACAGATGCAGACTGCCCAGCTGAGTGTTTCTAACACTTTTTTTTGTTTTTTTACTTTGGATTTCTGTAGTTTTATTTTTTACATATCTGTTTCTTCCCCACTTCCAGTAAACCTTCAAAACAATTTGTCACTAATCACCTCAGGTTTGTCCATAAATCCACAAAAATCGTCTTGTCAGCCATCCTTTCAGACAACTCTCTGCAAAGTTCAGTGTTAATATATCCTCGGAATATCTTCAGAATAACTGATAGCATGAATTCCAAGCTTTCCTTGTTAATAAAGATGAAATGGGAGAATACTGCACACAATAGTATTTTATACATTAAATCATAAGAAGCTTAGGGAAGCTTCCAAATTTGCATAAGCTGATATGGTCTGATATGTATTAGACAACAACAACATATAAACATCAAGCAGTCACCTTACAAAATATTTTACTTTGTTAACAAGATAACACTGATTTGCATGCCAGTGGAGTTTTATACAAAAATCATTTACAAGAACATAGAAGAATTCTCAATGAGTCTGGTGACATTAGGACAAGAACTGTTGAGCACCATACAGCCCTTTTGTCTCATGATGTAGTGCTGACCTTTTAATCCACTCCAACTTCAATCTAATGCTTTCCTCCCTCATTGCTTCCCATTTATCTTTCATCCATGTGCCTATCTAAGAGTCTCTTAAATGTCCGTAACGTATCTACCTCTACCACTTTTTATGTTTAAAAAACACATCCTCTGACTTGCCCCCTATACTTTCCTCCAATCACCTTAAAAGTATGCCCTCTCATATTACACATTGTTGCTCTAGGAGAAAGGCTGTCCGCTCCATCTATGCCTCCTATTGTCTTATAAAGTCACCTCTTCACTCCAAAGAGAAAAGCCCTAGCTCATTTAACCTTTCCTCATAGGACATACTTTCTAATCCGGGGGAGGGGAGGAGAAGATGGCGACGCGACACAGTGCACGTGGCTGCTCCGAAATGATATCGTATTTGTTAAGTAGGGGCCGTGCACAATCCTGATTTGATGGAGACAGACGTGAGAAGCACGGAGGAGTATCTGGAGAAACTTCTGAAATGCCCGCTTTGCTGCCGCTGCTACTGTGCGATTGAGAGTCGCCGGAGGGGAAGGCCCCAAATCCTCCGCTTTGTCTATTGCCTGTTGCCAGGGCCAGGGTCGAAGTGCTCGGCAGAGGTGGTGCATGGTGCTCGGTGTCGGAGGGCTGGTCGGGGGCTCGGAGTTTTCGGACAGACTCAAGAGTCGGCTGTGGTCGGGTGCTTCCAGGGTGCTGCATTGGCAAGTTTGCGGCACTGGAGGTGCATGGCAGGGAGAGTTGTTTTCTTCCTTCTACTGTCTGCGTGAGATGATGGGACTTTCGAGAGACTTTGAGACTTTTTTTTTACCGTGCCCATGGTCTGTTCTTTATCAAATTATGGTATTGCTTTGCACTGTTGTAACTATATGTTATAATTATGTGGTTTTTGTCAGTTTTTTAGTCTTGGTTTGTCTTGTGTTTCTGTGATATCATACCAGAGAAACATTGTATCATTTCTTAATGCATTCATTACTAAATGACAATAAAAGAGGACTGCGTGTCCTCATAATCTAAACCTAATCCAGGTAAATCTCCTCTGCACCGTCTCTAAATTTTACACACCCTATAATAAGGCGGCAGGTGACAAGAGTACAGCAGATTGCAAGATGCAGTTAAAGTGGTGTTCTAGCTCTTTGGCAGAGGGGTTATGGGAAGTGCATAAAAGCTCAGCCCATGTCCTTGAACTGTATTTGTTGTGATCATCTTTCCCACAGCAACCTAACTGTGGAAATGAAAGACTGTAGATACTGGAAAGCAGAAATAGAAGTAGTAATCGTTACTCAGCAAGTTAGGAACAACCTCTGGAGAGAGAAATGGTTAATGTTGCCGGCCCAGCATCCTTAACAACACTCCCTTTTCGTAGGGGATTGTGTACAATAGTTGGAAAAGTCTCTTTTGCTACAAGACATACTCATGAGGAAGATAATCAATTTTCCTCAGATGCTGGATATCTGAAACAATAATAGAAAATGCCGGAAACAGAGAAACAGAGTTGAAGTAATTTATTGGAGATTATAACATATTTGTGTGACGCAGGTAGGAGTTAAGCCCAGATGTAGGCCTGTACCTATTCTCTGCTCAAAGGCCAAGTTGCGACTCTGTCACAATGATGGCAATTATATTGCCAGGGTGAACGTTTGCTGTGCACAAGAACACTTCAGCAGCTCCTGCCCCAAATTGCCAGTTAGGGAGTTGATAAAAGCAAACTCCTCTCCGAAAGATGACCAGAGAGAGTTGGTTAATCACATCAGTAACCTCATGATGATAAGTTCTGTGCTTTTCACTGTCAATAACCAATCCAGATTCCTTCTGAAAACCTACACAGAGTCAATAACTACTGTATCTCCTAAGCCAGTGAGATAATCAAGGGGCTCACTATTCTCAAAGAAGAATGTATTAACTAATATTTTATTTCATACCTTGTTTAGTCTCTTCTTATCAAGTTCAATTGCATGATTCCTGATCAATCTGCTATTATCGAAAGGCATGAAATATAATCCCTTATATACTTCATAGTCCTCTGTCTGGTGATTTAAAGTAAATAGTCCTGACTCTTTCTTATTTGAGTATTTCCACATTTCTGTTGCTGTCCTTCAATTTTGCAGAACGCATTGGTAAGTAAGCTCTTACACAGGAGTATAATATATCAGGACTCATCCAGGTTGAGTGTAGGGTCAAAGCAACAAAATGTTCCCTGAAACGTCTATGTAGTTCCAAACAACAGTGGTGCCATATGCAAACCTGAGGGCATGTCACAAGGTGCATCAAATATGAGGGGAATATCAAAGTTGGAGGTAACCTGGTCATCAAAATAGACGTGGGGATGCTCCAAATGCCAGCCTTTTCTGAAGTTTTAATGTACTTGTGTCCTCTTAAGCACACAAACATCACAGCTCGACAGCAGAATTATTATTTCCTCACCACAATAGAAAGAATAAATTTCAGTAGTATGAGAATGAGCACTATCTATTTTGTTTCTGTATACAATTTTGCAAGGTTTCAGCAGAATTGCTTCCTTATCATTTACTTCACTGTAATTCACTATACGTTTGATGCATTTCACTGTATGTTTCAATGGATATGCGACGAATAACACTAATCTCTAAGCTATTCTTAATAGGTTTCTTTCAGCTATTAATGCAGAAATATTTTTTGCTCTGCACTAGCAAGCCTATATAGTTTCTATACACATGCGTTAGTCTCGTGAGACCATGGATTTGCGCCTTGCAAGGTTTCCAGGGCGCAGGCCTGGGCAAGATTGTATGGAAGACCAGCAGTTGCCCATGCTGCAAGTCTCCCCTCTCCACGCCACCGATGTTGTCCAAGGGAAAGGCATTAGGACCCATACAGCTTGGCACCGGGGTCGTCGCAGATCAATGTGTGGTTAAGTGCCTTGCTCAAGGACACACACGCTGCCTCAGCTAAGGCTCAAACTAGCGACCTTCAGATCACTAGACGAATGCCTTAACCACTTGGCCATGCGTCAACATGCACCAGCAAGCCTACCTTATTAATATTAATATGCTGCTCTCCCCTCCCAGTGCCATGACCTCACTACCCTAAGTATCCTATGTAACACAGTCCTGAGGCTTGACACTGAAAAATAATTTCAGGTTGTTCCCAGATTATGGCAGGGTTCCATTCCTGTGGCTGAAGGATGGTTGTAGTTAGGAGCTGTATTACACATTGTATCGGAGGAATAGGAAGATAGGCAGAGGGGGTGGTGTGGCTCTGCTGGTAAAGAATGGCATCAAATCAGTGGAAAGATGTGATATAGGATCAGAAGATGTTGAATCCTTGTGGGTCGAGTTAAGAAGCTACAAGGGTAAAAGGACCCTGATGACAGTTATATACAGGCCTCCCAACAGTATCTGGGAGGTGGACCACAGATTACAATAGGAAATAGGAAAGGTGTGTCAAAAGGGCAATGTTATGATAGTCATGAGAGATTTTGACACGCAGGTCGATTGGGAAAATCAGGTTGGTAATGGATCTTAAGAGCATGAGTTTGTTGAATGCCTATGAGATGGCTTTTTAGAGCAGTTTGTTGAGCGTACTAGGTAATCAGCTATTCTGAATTGGGTGTTATGTAATGAACCAGAGGTGATTAGGGAGCTTAAGATGAAAGAACCCTTAGGAGACAGTGATCACAATCTGAATGAGTTCAACTTCAAATTTGATAGGGCGAAAGTAAAATCTGACATAGCAGTATTTAAATGGAGTAAAGGAAATTACAGAGGAATGAGAGAGGAATTGGCCAAAGTAAATCGGAAGGAGATGGTGTGACTTTCTGGGAAAAATGAGGAAGGTGCAGGGTAGATGTATTCCAAAACAAAGAAACACTCAAATGGCAAAATAATACAACAGTGGCTGACAAGGGAAGTCAAAGCTAATGTAAAAGCAAAAGAGAGGGCATACAACAAAGCAAAAATTAGTGGGAAGACAGATAACAACTAAAAGAATCATTACGAGGGGAAAGATGAAATATGAAAGTTAACTAGCAAACAAAATTGTAGTGAATAGTAAAAGCTTTTTCAAGTATGTAAAAAATAAAAGAATGGATGTAGAACCACTAGAAAATGAGGCAGGAGAAATAATAACAGGAGACAAGGAGATGGCAGATGAACTAAATGAATATTTTGCATCAGTCTTCACTGTGGAAGATACTAGCATTGTGCCAGGTGTTGAAGGGTGTGAGGGTGAGGGAAGTGAAGTGGGTGCAGTTAGTGTTACAAGGGAGAAGGTGCTCAAGAAGCTGAAAGACCTAAGGGTACAGAAGCCACCTAGACCACATGAACTGCACCATAGGGTTCTGAAAGAGGTAGCAGTAGAGATTGGGGAGACATTAGTAATGACCTTCCAAAAAGCGGTGCTAGAGGACCAGAAAATTGCAAATGTCACTCTACTTTTTAAGAATGGAGAAAGGCAGAAGAAAGGAAATTATAGACCAGTTAGCCTGATCTCAGTGGTTGGGAGGATGTTGGACTCAATTGTTAAGACTGAGGTTATGGAGTACTTGGAGACACAGGACAAGATAGGACAAAGTCAGCATGGTTTCCTTAAGGGAAGATCCTGCCTGATGAACCTGTTGGAATTCTTTGAGGAGATTACAAGTAGGATAGATAAAGGGGATGCAGAGGATGTTGTATATTTGGATTTCAGAGGCCTTTGACAAGGTTCCATACATGAGGCTATTTACCAAGTGACGAACCCATGGTATCACAGGGAAGTTACTAACATGGTTAGAGCATTAGCTGATTCGTAGGAGGCAGTGAGTGGATCCTTTTCTGGTTCCTGCCAGTGACTAGTGGTGTTCCACAGGTGTCGGTGTTGGGACCTCTTTTTTTATGCTGTATTTAAATGATTTAGATGATGGAATAGATGGCTTTGTTGCCAAGTTTGCAGATGATACAAAGGTTGGTGGAGGGGCATGTAGTGCTGAGGAAACAGGTAGGCTGCAGAAGGACTTAGATAGATTAGGAGAATGGCCAAAAAAGTGGCAAATGAAATACAGTGATGGAAAATGCATGGTCATGAACTTCGGAAGTAGATGTAAATGTGAGGACTATTTTCTAACTGGGGAGGAAATCCAGGAATCTGAGATGCAGAGGGAATTGGGAGTTCTTGTACAGAACAACCTAAAGGTTAACTTGCAGGTAGAGTCAGTGGTGAGGAAGGCAAATGTAATATTAGCATTCATTTCAAGAGGTCTAGAATACAAGAGCAGGGATGTGATGCTGAGACTTTATAAGGTGGGGAGTCTAGGACAAGAGGGCACAACCTCAGGATAGAGTGCGTCCATTTAAAACAAAGATGCAGAGAAATTTCTTTAGCCAGAGGGTGGTGAACTTGTGGGATCTATTATCACAGGCAGCCATGTAAGCCAGGTCATTGGGTGTATTTAAGGCAGAGCTTGATAGTTTCTTGATTGGACACGGCATCAAAGGTTACAGGGAGAAGGCTGGGGAGTGGGGCTGAGGAGAGGAAAAAAGGATCAGCCATGATTGAATGGTGGAGCAGACTCAATGTCTTCTGGTCTTCTGGTCTGCAAACTATTTGCAGCCCAAGCAGATTTCAAGTTGGAAATGTGGCTGTGAATCAAGTTCCCACATGGCAGAACAGTCAGCAAGTCCATCCTGTTCATTTGTTCGCATGCCGTATATAATTTGCTCATTGGTAGCTGGGAAGACCAATGTGCAAGACTAACAACAGGAATTCTGCAGATGCTGGAAATTCAAGCAACACACATCAAAGTTGCTGGTGAACGCAGCAGGCCAGGCAGGACGAAGGGTCTCGGCCTGAAACGTCGACTGCGCCTCTTCCTATAGATGCTGCCTGGCCTGCTGCGTTCACCAGCAACTTTGATGTGTGGTGCAAGACTAACAGTCATTTCTCAAAATAAAAACAGAAATGCTGGATTCACTCAGTGAATTAGACACCAACTGTAGAAAGAGAAACAGAATGACTGTTTCAGGCTGAAGACCATTCATCAGAATTTCAGCGTATAGTTTTGCAATGTACTGTATGTACTTCACCGCAAAACTACCAGATTTCCAGTATCTGCAGTTTTCAAGTGACTTGATTGTCACTTTCTGTAACTTGATTGTTGGAAGTGCAGAGTTCTGCAAATGCTGGTGATCTGAAGCAGAAGAAAGGTTGATTCTCCCTGATCAACAGAGCTCTTTCAGTATTTTCTGTTTTTAGCTCAGTTGCTGGGTTCTTACTGACAATGAAACTGAAAGAAGTTCTTGGATGTGAGCTTCCAATAGCAATAGGTTTCTTCTTTTCTTCTAAGCTGGTCTCTCATAATGGGAATGACTTGATTTCACTCTGTCTCTGAGGGTCCCAAGGTGGCTAATGAAGCCAGTATGGATGGAAGCTGAAGACTTTTGCATAGATGGGGCAAAAAGAGCTTGATAAGGTCAGCCCCTGACTTCCTAAATGCTCCTTCTCTACTGTGGGTCAAGGCTTTCTAAGAGGCTTGGCAAACTTCCTGGGATATATTTCACGCTGCACCTGATAAACCTCTTGAAGTGATGGATTAGCGTATCTTGTATCTGCTCCCATTAGTGTAATTAATTCCTCAGTGCTCCAGATATTGGCCTAGGAAAGGAGACTGTCATTTGGCTGAGTTGTGCTGTTGCCTGCGTTGGAGATGCTTGTGGTGGTTGTCTAGGCATTATTTTGTGGTGCTTTAAGGTACCCATTGTATGCAGGTAGTTGATTTCTCAGGACCATAAGTAAAGACAAGAATCAATGCTACCAAGTGAGTTTCATCACATATGATATCTTGATCTACAAGCAACTTTTTCCTCATCAGTACAAATCCTCTGCTGACATACTGAATGTATGCTGACTTTATTCGTTACTGCCTGCCCACCACAGCTTCCAGCCCACACAGTGCTTGAGAATGCATATGTTTAGTGGCCGGGCTCCAAGACGTCATTGAGAGAAAATGGGCCTGAGAGAATTTGCCCGCAGCAACATTCACAAAACAAAGATCCTCAACTAAACAAACCCTCAACACTGCCATTTGACAGTAAAGATTCAGGAGGAGATTCTGGAAAAAGCGGACTGCTTCATACCTTCGCAAGCGAGCCTCAGTGAAGGCAAACTTTGACAATGAAATGGTATTTAAAATGAATGGCTGAAGGCCAAAGAAAACAGTTGTAATGCCAGTGAATCCAAGTTGTTGAAAAACCTGTACCCGCAGTCAAAGGAGCTTCACTATCAGGAATGCCTCCGATGTTACTCGAGAAGAACTGGCCCACAGCAGCAGTCTGCCATTTTGCAATTGTACAGCAACAGAGCACAGTAAAAAGCTGGAAATTTGTGGCTGCTTTAATATGAATACAATAGCTGCAGAAATTACTCCATGGTAGCTATAAGGTAGTAGCTACAATAACAAGAGCACTAAGTAAAAGCATCTTAGGGAATGGTTCAGCAATATAAATTGAGTTTAATTATATACTTCCCATTAGATGCATTGAGCCTGTAGAAAGTGGGTTTACATACGGAACCTATAAAAAGTATTTACCCTGCACCCTCCCCCCCCCGAAGTTTTCATGTTTTATTGTTTTACAACATTGAATCACAGGAGAATGAATTTGGCTTTTTCTGACACTAATCAACAGAAAAAGACTCTTTTGTGTCGAAGTAAAAACAGATCTCTACAAAGTGATCTAACTTAATTACAAATATTAAATACAAAATAATTGATGGCATAAATATTCACCCCCTTTAATATGATACATCAAACCATCACTGGTGCAGCCAATTGATTTCAGAAGTCACATCATTAGTTAAATGGAATTCACCTGTGTGCAGTCAAGGTGTTTCAATTGATTGTAGTAAAATACACCTGTATCTGGAAGGTCCAACTGCAGGTGAGTCAGTATCCTGGCAAAAACTACACCATGAAGACAAAAGGACACTCCAAGCAACTCCATGAAAAGCTTATTAAAAGCACAAATTCAGGAGATGGATACAAGCACATTTCCAAGTCACTGTATACCCCTTGGAGTACAGTTAAGTCAATCATCATGTTTAATGTAAGCTAAACACTGCACATCATCAAAAACACACCATCCCTACCATGAAGCATGGTGGTGACTGCATCATGCTGTGGGGATGCTTCAGTGCAGCAGGCCCTGAAGGGCTTGTGAAGGTTGTGGGTAAAATGAATGCAGCAAAATATGGGGAAGTCTTGGAGGAAGACCTGATGCAGTCTCCAAGAGAACTGCAACTAGGTTGATTTGTTTTCCAGCAAGACAATGATCCCAAGCATAAAGCCAAAGCTACACAGAAATGGCTTACAAGCAAAGTTAATATCCTGGAATGGCCATGTCAGAGTACAGATCTCAATCCAATTGAGAATTTGTGGCCGGACTTGAAAGGGCTGTTTACTCATGATCCCCACGCAATCTGACAGAGCTAGAGCAGTTTTGTAAAGAACAATGGGGTAAAATTGCAGTGTCCAGATGTGCAAAGCTGATAGAGACCTATCCACACAGACTCAAGGCTATAATTGCTGCCAAAGGTGAATCTACTAAATACTGACTTGAAAGGGGTAAGTAATAATGCAAGCAATTATTTTGTGTTTAATAATTGCGGTAAATTTAGACCAATTTGTAGAAATTTGTTTTCACTTTGACATGAAGGAGTCTTTTCTGTTTATGTGTCAAAAAGTCAAATTAATTCACTGTGATTCAATATTGTAAAACAATAAAATATGAAAATTTCCAAGAGGAGTGAATACTTTTTATAGGCACCTCAGCTGAAGTGTATAATGCATCGGGCTCCAAAAACCATACAACTAATTGAAAAATGGTTTGTGTTTTGATCTAGCAATGAAGTCAAAACACTCAGTAATCCTTCTGGCAACCTAAGGAACTTTAGGACTACTGCACATGACATCTTTGGAAATTTCAAAATTGCACTCAGAGTAGCCTTTAAGGCTGTGATTTTGTATCTCATCTGGTGCAGACCAGTGGAAGTCAAATTTCAATTGGGATTTACAATGTGGGATTGCTATAAACTGCAAAAAGGCATTTCATTTATTTTATTTGTTAATTATTTCTAGTTCTATATTATTCATACATGTAAGCTTCTATCTTTGCTTAGCACACTACATAACATTTAATTCAAACCATCCCTTGGACCAAACAAATTCTGTTTTTGCTAATATCCAAAAATTGATTTTGTTCGTATATAACATAGAATATTATAGCCAACCTTTTAACCTACTCTAAGATCAATCTAACCTTTCCCTCTGACATAGCTCTCCATTTTTCTGTCACCCATGTGCCTATCAAGATTCTTTTAAATGCCCATACTTTACTTTACTTTATTGTCACCAAACAATTGATACTAGAGTGCACGATCATCGCAGCGATATTTGATTCTGCGCTTCATGCTCCCTGGAGTACAAATCGATAGTAAATAGTAAAAATTTAAATTATACATCATAAATAGAAACTAGAAAAGGGAAAGTAAGGTACTGCAAAAAAACCGAGAGGCAGGTCCGGATATCTGGAGGGTACGGCCCAGATCTGGGTCAGGATCCGTTCAGCAGTCTTATCACAGTTGGAAAGAAGCTGTTCCCAAATCTGGCCGTACGAGTCTTCAAGCTCCTGAGCCTTCTCCCGGAGGGAAGAAGAATGAAAAGTGTGTTGCTGGGTGGGTCATGTCCTTGATTATCCTGGCAGCAATGCTCCGACAGCATGCGGAGTAAAGTGAGTCCAAGGACAGAAGATTGGTTTGTGTGACGTGCTGAGCTGTGTTCATGATCTTCTGCAGCTTCTTCCAGTCTTGAACAGGACAACTTCCATACCAGGTTGTGATGCACCCTAGAAGAATGCTTTCTACAGTGCATCTATAAAAATTAGTGAGGGTTTTAGGGGATAGGCCAAATTTCTTTAGCTTTCTCAGGAAGTAAAGGTGCTAGTTGGCATTCTTGGCAGTGGACTCTGCTTGGTTGGACCAAGTCAGGTCATTTGTGATATTGACCCCGAGGAACTTAAAGCTTTTGACCTGTTCCACTTGTGCACCACCGATGTAAATGGGGTCGTGCGATCTGCTACTCCTTCTGAAGTCAATAACCAATTCCTTCATCTTGCTGACGTTGAGGGATAGGTTATTGTCTTCGCACCATGCCACCAGGTTCTTAATTTCCTCTCTGTACTCAAACTCATCATTACCCGAGATACAGCCAACAATTGTGGTATCATCAGCAAACTTATATATTGAGTTTGATGGAAACTTGGCTACACAATCATGGGTGTACAGTGAGTACAGCAGGGGGCTGAGTACACAGCCTTGTGGGGCACCGGTGCTCAGAGTGATTGTAGAGGAGAGCTTGTCCCCTATTTTTACAGCCCGGGTCCTGTCTGTGAGGAACATGTACCCGCTTCTACCAACACCTCTTACGCGCATTCCACGCACACGTCACTCCCTGTGTATAAAACTTATCTCTGACATCTCCCCTATACTTGACTCCAATCACCTTAAAATTATGCCCCTGCTCATATTAGCCATTTCTGTTCTGGGAAATGTCTCTGGCTGTCCACTTGATCTATGCTTCTTGTCATCTTGTAATCTGTCGAGTTACCTCTCCTCCTCCTCCTTTGCTCCAAAGAAAAAAGTCCAAAACACTCTACCAAGTGAACATAGAGCATAGAACATAGAATAGTACAGCACATTACAAGCCATTCGGCCCACAATGTTGTGCCGACCCTCAAACCCTGCCTCCCATATAAGCCCCCACCTTAAATTCTTCCATATACCTGTCTAGTAGTCTCTTAAACTTCACTAGTGTATCTGCCTCCACCACTGACTCAGGCAGTGCATTCCACGGCCCAACCACTCTGAGTAAAAAACCTTCCTCTTCCCCCTTGAACTTCCCACCCCTTACCTTAAAGCCATGTCCTCTGTATCTATTCCTCTTATTATCTTGTACACCTCTATCATGTCTCCTCTCATCCTCCTCCTCTCCAAAGAGTAAAGCCCTAGCTCCCTTAATCTCTGATCATAGTGCATACTCTCTAAACCAGGCAGCATCCTGGTATATCTCCTCTGTACCCTTTCCAATGCTTCCACATCCATCCTTCCTATAGTGAGGCGACCAGAACTGGACACAGTACCCCGTGTGGCCTAACCAGAGTTTTATAGAGCTGCATCATTACCCCGTGACTCTTAAACTTTATTCCTCGACTTATGAAAGCTAATACCCCATAAGCTTTCTTAACTACCCTGTCCACCTGTGAGGCAACTTTCAGGGATCTGTGGACATGTACCCCCAGATCCCTCTGCTCCTCCACACTACCAAGTATCCTGCCATTTACTTTGTACTCTGCCTTGGAGTTTGTCCTTCCAAAGTGTACCACCTCACACTTCTCCGGGTTGAACTCCATCTGCCACTTCTCAGCCCACTTCTGCATCCTATCAAGAAGCTTTAAGGTCTTCCTGTTGGGGGATGGAAGTGTATGGGGACTAGATATACATAGTACAAATAAGGCGAAAGCTCATCTAAAAGTAAGTAGAAAATAACTCTCCCCTCTTCACTGATCTCCGTCCTGGTGCCCAATGTTGGAAAATACACAAGATCACTCAGTAAAGTAACCACACCTCCACTAACTGTAATGAAAGGCATCAAAAGCACATAGGAATGATGGAAAAGAACATTAGGTGCGTGGAGAGAGAGGGAAAAAACTAGTTCTGTCACTCATAGGAACAAATGCATGTACGTACAGTGTTGCCAGAAAGTTTGTGAATTCTGAGAATTTTCTCTATTTCTGCATAAATATGACCTAAAATGCGATCAGATCTTCACCTGTCCTAAAGCTAGATAAAGAGAACCCAATTAAATAAATAACACAAAAAAACCTTTATACTTGTTCATTTATTCAATCTTACATGTATTTGTTGGAAAAATTATGTGAACCTTTGCTTTCAGTAACTGGTGTGACCCCTTGTACAGCAATAACTTCAACTAAACATTTCTAATAACTGTTGATCAATCCTGCACATCAGCTTGGGGGAATTTTAGGCCATTCCTCTTTACAAAACTGCCTCAACCCTAGGGTGTTGGTGGGTTTCCTTGCATGAACTGCTTGCTTCAGGTCCTTCCACAACATTTCTATAGGATTAAGGTCAGGACTTTGATTTGGCCATTCCAAAACAAGAATTCTTAAATCATTCTGTTGTTGATTTACTCTTGTCTTTCAGATCATTGTCTTGTTGCATTATTCAACTTCTGTTAAGCTTCAGGCGATGGACTGTTACCCTGACATTCTCCTGTAAAATGTCTTGATACAATTTTGAAACCATTGTCAGCTGTCCCGACCCTGAGGCAGCAAAACAGCCCCAAAGCATGATGCTCTTTCCACCATGCTTCCACAGTCGGGGTGAGGTTTTGGTGTTGGTGTGCAGTGCCTTTTTTCCTCCAGATATAGCAATGTGTATTTCTGCCAAAAAATTCAACTTTTGTCTCATCTGTCCACAGAACATTGTCCCAGGAGTGTTGTAGAACATCCAGGTGGTCTTTTGCAAACTTGAGACATGCAGCAATGTTTTTTTTTGGAGAGCATGGGTTTCCTCTGTGGTGTCCTTCAACACCATATTTGTTCAGTCTTTTTGTTATAGAGGACACATAAATAGGGACTTTACAAGTTCTAGAGATTTCTGCAAGTTTTTTGCTGTTACCCTTGAGTTCGTTTTCATCTCTTTCAGCATTGCACGTTGTGCCTTCTCTAGGTGTGAGCTCCTGTGAAGATCACACCTAGAGCAAGGCAGGGGCTTGAACGCTAATGGGCTGAATGCGGACAACTGGGACCAGCAGAGAGGATGCTGTGGTCAGCATGGACCAGTTGTGACAAAAGTCCTGTTTCCATGCTCTATTACTCTATGATTCTGCTACAGAATTCAATGGTACATTTTGCAGTAAAACTCTTCGGGAGATCCTCTGGAGAAGTAAAGATGCCAAAACCTGCAAATCTTTCTATTTTTAGTAGGAGAAACATCAAGCTCCATTTTGTTATTCCTTATTATTGCGAAATATTTTGCCTGTTTAGATTTGCTTTTCTGAAAAATACATCCTTTTCTAATGTATTGCCTTCTCTCCTTTCACTCTCTCCTCACCCTTAACTAGTGCCAACAAAAAAAGCACCTTCAGCTCCAGTTAAGTACATAAAAGGCCCTGGCCAGTGGTCGAATGCTTTTCACCCACATCAAGGCCAATACTAGAATGATCCTTACCCACAAAGAGTGCCTTGGAAAAGTATTCAGTCCCCAACCCTTTGATCACAGAAATGAGTAGTACAATGAGGGATTTTGATCATTTTAACTGAGAGTTTTTATTTGTGAATCACATGCTCCTTTTTTTCCCCATAATACAGCCCAAAAACAGGGAAAATTGTAAAGCATGAAAAACTAAAATTTCAAAACCTGAAATGCCAGCAGTTCAAAAGTATTCATCCCCCTTTGCTCAGTACATAGTTGAAACACCTCTCACAGCAATTACATCCAGTGGTCTCTTTAGATAAGTTACTATTAGATGCCCACAACTTCATAGAGCAAGATTTGCCCATTCCTCCTTGCAAAATTGCTCAAGCTGTGCTAGGTTAGTTAGGGAGCAGTGGTGGGCAGCAATCTTGAGGTCTTGCCAGATATGTTCCATCGGGTTAAGGTCAGGACCTTGACTGGGCCACTCAAGGGCATCAATTTTCTTCATTTGAAGCCCCTCCATGGTTGCTCAAGCGGTGTGCTTTGTCATTGTCCTGCTGAAAGTTGAACTTCCTCCCCGGTTTAAGCTTTCTGGCCAAGGCTAGCACGTTGTTATCCAGGATCTCTCTGAATTTAGCAGCATTCGTCTTCCCATCAATTCTGACCAGATTTCCAGTTCCTGCTGCTGAAAAGCATCCCCATAGCATGGTGCTACCTTCACCATACTTCACAGTTGGGATGCTGTTACCTGGCTGATGTGTAGTATTAGATTTACACCACACATGCTGCTTAGTGTTGAGGTCAAACAGTTTCACTTTAGTTTCATTCGACCACAAGACCTTCTTCCACATCGCTACAGTGTCTAAGCAACACTTCACTAAGTCTTTATGGGCCAGAATAAGCATTTTTTAGCCAGGGCTTCTTCCTTGCCACCTTTCCATAAATAGCCATTTTGTGCAAGGCCTTGGAGATTGTGGAGCCATGAGCTTCATCTTCTTCTGCAGTCACTGACTTCTGCAGCTCGCTCAGAGTGATTGTTGTTGGCACAGCAGCCTCTCTTACAAGTGCCATTCTTCTCCAGCAACTAAGCTGAGAGGGGTGATCTGACCTAGACAATGTGGCTGTGGTTTCAGAATTTTTTCCACTTAATCATGATGGGCTGCCCTGAGCTCTGAGATATGTTCAGTGCTTTTGACTTGGTCTTGTACACTTGGGTCTTTCCCAGATTTTTGCTTCTCTGTTATCATGTCTCTGACTTGTCTTGAAAGCTCTTTTGTCTTCAATTTGGTTTGGTCTGTTGAAAATCTACCATGCTGCAGGACTTCACAGAGGGAGGGAGTATTTATTTAGGTGATCCTCCACTTTTCTACATCAACAAGTTGGGTCAATTGGAAAGGTAATGTACAGTATTGCACCTGAGAAAAGTTAGCATTGTAATTACAAAGGGGATGAATACATTTTCAGCCTCAGAATTTTGGTGTCTAATTTTTAGTTGACAGGTTTTTTGAATCGTTCTTTTGATTTGACATAATGCACAATGTTTTGTAGATTAGCTCAAAAATCCTACTTCAATATATTGTAAATGTAGAAAATGAGACAGTAAGATGTGAAAAAGATTTGTGGGGGCTGAATACTTTTTCAAGGCAACGTAGGTACAAAGAAATGTAGAAATATTCAGCACTGTAGTAGTCTAATTGTCCCGTCATTATCACGCCAGCTAAAAAATGGAATTGAGGTTAACTTCCCAGTTCTGCAGGCTTTGGCTCACCCTGGTACTTTTCAAATGTGATTTCTCTTTCTCTCTCCAACACCCTTTTAGACTGCAAGTTCCCCAACACTCACACTCCTTTTTCCAACTCTCCTCTAGTCCTTGCATCAACTAACTTAAGTCCATATCCAAAAGTACTGGCCTTATTTAGACTTGTTTTATTTATTTATTCATAGATATGGCACAGTAACAGGCACTTCTGGCCCAATTACACCCATGTGACCAATGTCTTTAGCATATGGGAGGAAACCAGAATACCCGGAGGAAACCCAAGCAGTCACAGGGAGAATGTACAAACTCTTTGCAGACAGCAGAGGAATTGAACCCAGGTTGCTGGTACTGAAATAGCATTATGCATCACTTCATACACACCCTAGAGTGCGTTTCAATTACTTGAACTAGAAAAACTGGAGGAAGATTTAATGGCATGTCTAAAGTAATGGGCAATGCTATTTCTGAGCCAGCGAGTTCAATTATAAGATACAGTATTCTTCAAAGGGACATTCCACAGTCTCCCTGCAAAATTCTCTTTATCTATTAACTACTTCATGTAATATAGAAATTCATAGGCAGTAAAAACCTATTAATGCATGTAGGTGTTCTCATACACTGGATTATACACTGTTCTGTTAAAACAAAAGCTCCCTGTTGATATTCAGGGGATCTGATCCACCTGCTCCCATACCTGGGTGACTACTGTGCGGACTGGGCAGCAAAAAGGCCCAACACGGGGCATCAGATGGGCTTTATATTGACACGTGAAGTACTTCAGAGTGGGCAACAGAGAAACTACACCGAGAGGTTCAGGTGGGCTTCCCACTGGGCATCGGGTCACTACACTCTGAGGACTAACACTGGGCGTTAGGAGGATTCACACTGTTTTTCATCAAGGCTTCACACTGGACATCAGGTATACTGTAGTTTGAGCACTGGCAGGACTTTGCACTGGATATCAAGGGGGCTTCACACTGGGCATCTTCAGAACTTCACAATGAGCATCAAGTGCACTACACACTGAACTACACTCTGGGCAATCACAGAGCTTCACACTCGCCTCTTGGTTGAATTCTTTTGGGCATCAGAGTTTCCCACTTGGCACTGGAAGGGTTTTGCACTGGACGACGGGTGGACTACACTTTGGATTTCACACAATGTTAACTGAACTTTGTGCTGAGCATCAGGAAGGAATCACATGAGCTATCAGGTAGACTTCACCTTGATGTCTAAATTTGTTCACATTAGGCCTTGTGCAGGCTTCACACTGTGACTCTGACCACATCACACCGGGCATCAGGAAGACTTCAAACTGAGCTACGTATTGGGTTTCAGATGGACCACAGAGAAGTGCTAGTCTGCTTTCACACTGGGCGTTGTGAGGGTTTCATACCAGGAATCAGCTGGACCATGGAGGATTTCGAACCTGGCTCCACTTTGGGCAGCAGGATGACTTCATGCCAAGAGAGAGTAGACTTCACACTGAGCACTTAGGGGGCTTTAGACTGGGCACCTGATAGAGTATACATTTGGCATCAGATCGAAAACACTGTGCTTCGGGCTGGCCATCAGGTGAACTTCACACCGGGCATCAGAAAGAATTTACGATTGCCATTGGGCTGCAGGACAAGTATCAGCTGTGGTCCTCACAATGTTTCACAATGGATAGCGGGAGGACCAAATTTGCATCAGGAAGTCGTCTCTTTAAATGTTTCATATGAGATATCAAGAGGACTTCATACTGACAATCATGTGGGTTCCACACTGGGCATCATCTGGGCTTCATGTTGGGTATCTGGTGGGCTTCTTCCTGTACTTATAGGTCTTCACACTAAGAACGAAGAGAACAGAACTGAGCACCAGGAGGACTACATTGAGACCAGGAGGACCACATTGAGACCAGGAGGACTACACTGAGACCAGGAGGACCACATTGAGACCAGGAGGACCACATTGAGACCAGGAGGACCACATTTAGAATCAGAAAGGCCTTCATTCTGGCATCAGCTAGGCTTCACATTGCCTGTCAAGTGGGCTTCATATTGACATTATCGAATGCTGGGGTAACATTTCAAATCACTGGCAAAAATGCCATGGAACATTTCTGCACTTTTGGACCAGGTTTAATTGAATATAGCTCTACAAGTAATTGGTGTACCATCATGCATAAAGTATGAACACTTTAGAATCATTGGCAAGTCAAGCTCAAAATGGTGGGTGCTCTGGAAGTACATATTACAATTACACAATGACATTAGAATTAAATTCAGCTAAACGGGAACATTTGGCAATTCACTTTGTAATTATTTCTCATTTCCAAAATGTCTCTGCTTGATTCCGCCAGTAAGAGTTGTGGTGCATATGAAGACAGTGGCACCTTGACAACTCCTCAAAGAATACTCTCTATGGCAACAACGCTGAGCCTCTATTTACTTAGTAGCAGGATCAGGGCTTTTTATTTTGAGTTCAAAGTTGCAGATTTCTCCAGAAACTAACCCATCTGGTTTACTGTGGCCACAAGATTTCATCCAAAAAGGTGGTTTTGATCTCCTCTCTGCCTCTGTTCTATTCACCATTTGTTTTTAATAAAAATCGGTTTATATAGCAGATGACATAGCCATTCCATGATGTGGCATTATGTAACACCAGTGCCCTGCCAGACATCTGGCCTTCTGAAAGAAGGCAAAGATACTATGGGTGGCTCCTTCAAATATTTAATTCATCTCCTGAGTAAATTGAAATGATATTCCTCAAGGAGAAGCAACATTGGATCCTGTTAGCATAAATTGAAATCTATTCCTTATGATTGCATTTAAAAATGAATGCCAGAAAATAATTCACACCTTGCCAAAGATGTATTATTTTTCCTTGGAGCATTCAAAGAAGGGAAATGTTAGTTCTTTCAAAGAGATTCAGCTTTTTGAAACTGATCTCTAATCTTTTATTTTTAAATACATGCTTTGACAGAAATTCCTCGCCTGCCTGCCCCGCTACTGCACAGGCCAAGAACAGCAATGGTGGGGGGAACAGGCAGCACCAAATTCCTGAATAATTCACTCCATTTCCTGACTTAGACACCTATCTCTTTGATTTCAATAGGTCAGTCTGTTTGAACTCTTCATACTCTTCATCGGAATAAGTTAAGGGATTGACATCATCAAACGGGCTGCACAGGTCAATAGGAGAAGCCAACATGTCAAGAAAAGTAAAGTAAAAGGAATCCATTAGTCTTGCGAGACCATGGATCTGCGCCTGGAAAGTCTTCACTCTCCAGGGCGCAGGCCTTGGCAAGGTTGTATGGAAGACCAGCAGTTGCCCATGCTGCAAGTCTTCCCTCGCCATGACACCAATGTTGCCCAAGGGAAGGGCATTAGGACCCATACAGCTTGGCACCAGTGTCGTTGCAGAGCAATATGTGATTAAGTGCCTTGGTCAAGGACACAACGCGTTCCCTCGGCTGGGGCTCGAACTCACGACCTTCAGGTAGCTAGTCCAATGCCTTAACCACTTGGCCACGCGCCCACACAAGAACAAATACAAATACAAGAAAAGTACGGGTGAGTAATATAGAAAGCCTTCGTGACTATAGTCTTGTAGCATTTACCTCCACTGTGATGAGGTGTTTTGGGAAATTGGTGATGATAATGCATACATCAGGATGTTCTTTATCGACCACAGCTCAGCATTCATTAACATCGTCCCCTCAAAACTAGTCAATAAGCTGCAATACCTTGGTCTCAATACCCCCTAGTGTAAATGGATCCTGGATTTGCCCACACAGACCCCAGTTAGTTCAGACTGGCAACATCTCCTTCACAGTCTCCATCGGCACAGGTGAACCACAAGACGGCGTGCTTAGCCCCCTGCTCTACTTGCTTTACACTTAAATGGTGTGACTAAGCACAAATCCAATGCCATTTTCAAGTTAGCTGATGACACCACTGTTGTAGGCCGAACCAAAGTTGGTGACCAATCAGCTTATATAGGAGGGAGATTGAAAACCTGGCTGAGTGGTGCCGTAGGATCAACTTCTTACCCAATGTCAGCAAGACCAAGAAGCTGATTACTGACCTCAGGAGAAGGACACCAGGGGTCCATGAGCCAGTTCTCATGGGGGCCGGGGGTGGGTGTCAGAGGTGGAGAGTGTCAGCAACTTTAAATTCCTCAGTGTTAATCATTTCAGAGGACCTGTCCCAGGGCCAGCACGCAAGTACCATTACGAGGAGAGCACAGTAACACCTCTACTTCCTTGGAAGTTTGTGAAGATTCAGCATGACACCTAAAGCTTTGACAAACTTCTATAGATGTGAGGTGGAGAGTGTATTGACTGGCTGCATCACAGCCTGGTATGGAAACACCAATGCCCTTGAATGGAAAATCCTACAAAAAGTAGTGATTACGGACCAATCCAACATGGGTGAAGCCTTCCCCATTATTGAGCACATCTACATAGAGCGTTGTCACAGGAAAGCAGCATCCATCATCAGGAACCCCCACCACACAGGACATGCTCTCTGCTTACTGATGCCGTCAGACAGAAGGTACAGGAGCATCAGGACTCACACCACCAGGTTCAGGAACTGTTATTACCTCTCAACCTTTAAGCTCTTGAACCAAAGGAGATAATAACTTCACTCAACTTCACTTGGCCCATCACGGAAATATTCCCACAACCAATGGACTCACTTTCAATGATTCTTTTTCTCATGTTCTCAATATTTATTGCTTATTTATTTATTTGTTTGTTTGTTTATTTATTTATTTATCATCTCCTTTTTGTATTTGCACAGTTTGTTGTCTTTTGCACTCTGATTGAATGTGATCTTTCAATGATACTATTATGGTAATTATTCTATTATCAGTTTATTGAGTATGCCCACAAGAAAATTAATTTCAAGGTTGTATATGGTGACATATGCGTACTTTGATATTAACTTTATTCTGAATTTTGAATTCACATTCTACGAAGAAACCGCTCCAAAATAAAATGAATATCACGTGGGAAAAGACAGCTATGTGTTAAAGAGAAAAATCAGATCATAGTTTGGATAGTCATAGTCAGATCATAGAAATCAACAGAACTAAATATACTTATCAAATAATCAATCAGCCTGCACTTCACTGCCTCTAACTCCAATTAGCAATTCACCGGTCATATTACAGAAAGCCCAAACATTAGAAAGGATAGTGTCATTAATTGCCCATCATCTGTCCAGATAGAACCCAATGAAAACAGCACTGGACTGTCAAAAGATTTTATACAAACTAATTCTCACCAATGTCACATATAATGAGTCCTTTTTTAACTGCATATCAGTGTGTTTCTTCAACTTGATCCGGTTGTTTACCTAATACTGTGGTTCTTGAACAATATTAGACTGTAGGGGGAAAGTAGATCCAGTTAGCTAATTGGAAGCAGCTTGCTTTCAGGGCAGTGAGCAAAACAGATTTACTATCCACAAGCTACTGAAGCTTTGAGGGAGCATAATCCACTCCAGATCATAAGATAACCATATGAGGATGTTATCGTAACATCCTTTCAGGGAAAAAGAAGTTCTATCATTAATGTTGAAAGATTAGATTTGGTTGTTTCATACACATGAAACATCAAAACATACAGTAAAATGTGTTCTTTGTATCAAATCGAATCAGAGGTTTTGGCTGGCAGCCTACAACTGTCGCCATAATTCTGGAATCAACATAGCATGCCCACAACTCACTAACCTCACTTACTTTGGAATATGGGAGGAAACCAGAGCGCTCAGAGGAAACCCACGCAGTCACGGGGAGAAGGTACAAACTCGTTACAGGCATTTTTGTAGGAATTGAAACCCAACTGGTGATCGCTAGCACTGTAGTAGCCTTGCACAAACTGCGGCACTACTGTGCCAACTGACCAGTCTCTGAAATACTTCTGGTTCCCTTCTCTCCTTCACTTGAAATTTCACTCACTCTATTAGATAGCAAATATTATGAAATAAATGCAACATACATCAAAGTTGCTGGTGAACGCAGCAGGCCAAGCAGCATCTGTAGGAAGAGGTGCAGTCGACGTTTCAGGCCGAGACCCTTCGTCAGGACTAACTGAAGGAAGAGTGAGTAAGGGATTTGAAAGTTGGAGGGGGAGGTGGAGATGCAAAATGATAGGAGAAGACAGGAGGGGGAGGGATAGAGCCGAGAGCTGGACAGGTGATAGGCAAAAGGGGATACGAGAGGATCATGGGACAGGGGGTCCGGGAAGAAAGACGGGGGGGGGGGTGACCCAGAGGATGGGCAAGAGGTATATTCAGAGGGACAGAGGGAGAAAAAGGAGAGTGAGAGAAAGAATGTGTGCATAAGAATGAGTAACAGATGGGGTACGAGGGGGAGGTGGGGCCTTAGCGGAAGTTAGAGAAGTCGATGTTCATGCCATCAGGTTGGAGGCTACCCAGACAGAATATAAGGTGTTGTTCCTCCAACCTGAGTGTGGCTTCATCTTTACAGTAGAGGAGGCCGTGGATAGACATGTCAGAATGGGAATGGGATGTGGAATTAAAATGTGTGGCCACTGGGAGATCCTGCCTTCTCTGGCGGACAGAGCGTAGATCTTCAGCAAAGCGGTCTCCCAGTCTGCGTCGGGTCTCGCCAATATATAAAAGGCCACATCGGGAGCACCGGACGCAGTATATCACCCCAGTTGACTCACAGGTGAAGTGATGCCTCACCTGGAAGGACTGTATGGGGCCCTGAATGGTGGTAAGGGAGGAAGTGGCCTGAATAGTGGTAAGGGAGGAAGTGGCCACACATTTTAATTCCACATCCCATTCTGACATGTCTATCCACGGCCTCCTCTACTGTAAAAATGAAGCCACACTCAGGCTGGAGGAACAACACCTTATATTTCGTCTGGGTAGCCTCCAACCTAATGGCATGAACATCGACTTTTGTAATTTCCGCTAAGGCCCCACCTCCCCCTCGTACCCCATCTGTTACTCATTTTTATGCACACATTCTTTCTCTCACTCTCCTTTTTCTCCCTCTGTCCCTCTGAATATACCTCTTGCCCCACCCTCCTTGTCTTTCTTCCCGGACCTCCTGTCCCATGATCCTCTCGTATCCCCTTTTGCCTATCACCTGTCCAGCTCTTGGCTCTATCCCTCCCCCTCCTGTCTTCTCCTATCATTTTGGATCTCCCCTTCCCCCTCCAACTTTCAAATCCCTTACTCACTCTTCCTTCAGTTAGTCCTGACGAAGGGTCTCGGCCTGAAACGTCGACTGCACCGCTTCCTACAGATGCTGCTTGGCCTGCTGCGTTCACCAGCAACTTTGATGTATGTTGCTTGAATTTCCAGCATCTGCAGAATTCCTGTTGTTTGCGTTTAAATTATGAAATAAATGTTTGTACTGTCTCACATTGCATTAAAAGATGATGATTATAGAGCTATTACTAACTCTACCTCTTATTGCATTGTGGTTCTATTTAAGCAACTTTAGCTGCCTTTACAATACGCTTTAGTCTGTTGTCTGCCTCATGAGCCAGTTGACAGGCAAGTGATGGCACCATCTGCCCACAGGCACAAACCATAGTAAAAAAAACCAGTTCCTTCTTTTGTGCAAATACGTGTCTACCAAAGAAAGGGAAGAGATGGAGAAAACAAAAGGCATATCTGTACTAGGGTGATTCACTTCTACCTGCAATTTTAAACATGTTTGATTTCTGCTTTCTCTTAGTTCTCATGAAATGTCATTGACCTGAAATATTAACTGTTTCCCTTTGCAGGTGCTGACTGTCCTACTGAACACTTCCAATATTTTCTCTCATGCACACCGCTGTAGGCACATGCATATCTTCAGAACACTACCAAAGAGGGTATGTCAGTCAATCTTTTCTTTCTCCTTACTCATTTTCTCACCATTCCAATTGTAATTGGCAAGCTTACAGTTGAGATAGGGGGTAATGATTAAAATTATCTCCAAGCATTTAAATGATGCAAGGAGGGGTGATTTTTTTTTTACAAACACAAGAGATTCTGCAGATGCTGGAAATCTAGAGTAACACATAATAAATGATGGAGGAGCTCAGAAGGTCAGGCAACATCTATGGAAACAAATTAACAAGGCCAAAGGGACTCAGCAAGGAATGTCAATTGTTTAGTCTCCATTTCAATAGATGCTGCCTGACCTTCTGAGCTCCTTCAGCATTTAGTATGTGTTACTCTAGATTTCCAGCATCTGCAGAATCTCTTGTGTTTGTAAAAGAAAAATCACACTTCCTTATATTATTTAAATTTTTAGAGATAATTTAAATCATTGCCCCCCTCCCCAATCTCTAAACTTACACATAGGTGAAATCGTTCTCCACATTAAATCTGTTCGAATTCACAAGGTAGCTTTTGTTCATTTTAAGGAGTCATGGTGTTCCTGTGCAACATCTGTTTTGCTTTCCCAGTGTTTGGAGCTGTAAATGACTGTGATCACAGTGTCAATTGTCATTGGCAAGATTCCCTTTCCTTCTGTTCACTTTGCAACATGTTCGGTATCTGTCACTCTCCCCTGGTAGAGTAACGTCTGTCACCAATGACAGGCTTGCTGAAAATGGCCAAAGCTATCAGCATCATAAAAATAACTCAAAAACTTGTTTAAGATTCTTAGAATTGAATCATCATATTACTCCTTTTACTTAAACGTTTGGAAGTTTTAGCTTTCAGAAGCATACCTTGAAATGGAGACTACAAGCCCATGAGACCACAAGACATAGGAGCAGAATTAAGTTATTCAGCCCAGCAGGTCTGTTCTGCCATTTGATCAAGGCTGATATAAGGTTCGTCCATTGTCATCGATGAAGACCTCAACACCATTAGTACCTTTTACAAGGTAGAGCTGCTAGCTCGACACTCAAACCGCCACGGATGGAAAGCATGCCCGGGAGTGGCCCGACTGGATTCGAACTCAGGAATCTTCGCTCCGGAGTCCAGCTCTGATGTCACTGCGTCACCAGTCGGCTTTTTTGATGGTGCTGAGACTAGTGCTTGATTTGGATTTAAGTGAGGGAGAGTAGCCTTACTCTCTCTTCCCAATTCCCATCTGGATCCAGTGGCAAGACAAGAGTCGAGATGGCTGGAGATGGGACTAGGCGCAGTGGATGACCACAATGTCTTCTGTGTCTTGTCGTGCTCTACGTGTTCCACGACGCTTGCAGAGACCGCCTTCTTGACCGTTGGACCTTCCATTGGTCTCGTCTGCTCAATCCACCGGAGTCTGTCTTCACATGCTGGGATAGACAACTCCCCATCTCACCGAGGGTTTGAGACCCGTCCCTACCCTCACCTGGTTTAGCCGGCTTGTTGAAGCCATTGCCCGGGGTGTGGCCGCTGTCGCATGCAAACAGCTACGAGGAGCCACAGGTGAGAGCTGAGTGCCAGGTGGGGACCAAAGGTGGACAAACCGCCTTGAAAAGGACACAACATGTTCCCCCACCAGAGGTGCTACCCTCCCTGATGCCCCATACACTCCTCAAGGCTGATATATTTTGCCTCTCAACCCCTTTCTCCTGCCTTCCCCCTGTAACCTTTGACACTCTTACAATCAAGAAACTATCAATCTCCATTTTAAATATATCTAATTACTTAGCCTCCACAGCTACTTGTGGCAATGATTTCCACAGATTCTCCACTCTCTGGCTAAAGAAATTTCTCATCACCTCTGTTCTAAAGGAACATCCTTGCATTCTGAGGTTGTGCCCCTTGTTCTAGACTCTCTGACTATTGGAAACATTCTCTCCACATCAGCTCTATCCAGGCCCTTCGATATCAGTCGGTTTCAATGAAATCATCTCTCATTTGTCTAAGCTCTAGTGAGTAATGCTCAGAGCCATCAAATACTCCGCATACATTAACCTTTTCATTCCCATGATCATTCCAGTGAACCAGCTCTGGGCTGGTTCCAACACCAGCACATTCTTTCTTCAAGATGGACCACAAAACTTCTCACTTTTCTCCAAGTGCAGCATGACAAATGACCCCATAAAGCCTCAGTGTTACATCCTTGCTTTTACATTCTAGTCCTCTTTAAATGAATGTTAGCATTGTATTTTCCCTCCTTACTACTGACTCAGCCTGCTAGTTAACCACTAGGGAACCCTGCCCCAGGTCTCCCAAGTCCCCTTGTACCTCTGATTTCTGAATTCACTCCCTGTTTAGAAAATAACCTACACTTTATTCAACCAAAGTGCATGACCATGCGCTTACCTACACTGTACTCCATCTGCCACTTCTTTGCCCATTCTGCAAATCTGACCAAGTCCTTCTGAAGACTCCCTCCTTCTTCAAAACTACCTACCACTCCACCCATCCAAAGATCTCAGAGTGAATACTTTGTGCAATCATATAGCTATGTCTATTGTTTGGATAGTCTTACACTTACAGAGTCATGCAGTTTACGCAGAGCAGGCTTCCACAAACACTCACAATCTGTTTGAGTGATATCAATTGAGCATTAAAATAGTCAGATCAATATATATATCTAAATGATGCTAAATTTCAATTATTTGAATTGTCACATATTCAGAAGAAATAAACATGATTGGTTACTCAGAGTGTAAACACATTCACTAATTTGTTAGCTTAATTAGCCTGGTACCATGTTATAGTCTCTGTGTTACATCCTTAATTCAGCTGAAACATAAGGTGCACATTAAAAATCCCACAATAAACCTGCACTATTAATATATCACCTGTCTATTTTCCAATCAAAGTTCCAAATGATATCTGACTTTCACAAATTCACATTTCTAACAGTATTTTTTCCTTAAAGACATTAACATTGAGAAAGGCCTTTAGAACCACACAATGTTACCTGCCTCCATCAAATAGCTGCTTCCAAATAATTCAAGGCTTTTCATCTCCAGCAATCCACCTGGAAATTTATTTTGAACTGTGAATTATTTTTGCTCTGTATAAATGCAGCATGGTGTCAGTCTTTAAATTGGTGTTAAGCAGTTTGTAGTGGTGTTCTTTTGGCCTACATTGTATTCCATATAATTGCTATCCACTATACAATTTTATATAACTTCATAATCTCACTCTTCAATTATCTACTGGCCAATAATTCCCTCCAACAATATACACTCAACGGCCACTTAATTCGGTAACACCTGTACCTTATAAAATGGCTACTGAGTTTATGTTCGTAGTCTTCTGTTGCTGTGGCCATCCACCTCAAGGTTTGATGTGTTGTGCGTTCAGAAATGTTCTTCTGCACACCACTATTGTATCGCATGGTTACTGGAGTTACTGTTTCCTTCCTGTCAGTTTAAACCAGTCTGGCCATTCTCTGACCTCTCTCATTAACAAGGCATTTTCAACCACAGATGACTTTTTGTTTTTCACACCATTCACTGTAAACTCTAGAAGCTGTGTGTGAAAATCCCAGGAGATCAGCAGTTTCCGAGATACCCAAACCACCATGTACACCTACTCAAGCCGAGAGGTGTACCTAATAAAGTGGCCACTGAGTGTACTTTGGTAGTTAATACCATTTAAATCCAAAAGTTGCTTCAACACATTTTAATCCTCAATCCACTTTAGCATAATACCACCATGTGATTGTTCATCTAGGCCCTGGATATTACTTTAATTTTTAAAGAGTAGTGACTATATTTTCCCCAAATGGGAGATTTGGAGCAAATGAGAAGAAAAACTGTGAAGGTATGAGTAACAAAGCACACATTCTCCATCGTCCTTCACTCCATCTTCCTACCCTTCACAGATAGACTTTAAAGTAGGGCAGATACAAAAACCATCCAACCAATGAGACAACTCTTGAAGTTCATTTAATGGACTTACAAAACCCTAGGTGTGGTTTGTGAAGATATTTTTCTCTGTGCATAAGTATTAAACTAGCGTGTAGCTTGCACTTCAAGCTTTGATTGAAATATGACATGTGTTAGGCTGTTGAGATAGTGGCTGTGAAATGAAGGAGGTGGGGGTAGCAGAACAATGGCAATCACCTTGTTGTTTTGCACTCACAAAGTAAATTAGCCCTTCAATCCTTATAGCATTTTAGCCTGTTTAATGCTGTGTCTGTTTCCAGGGCTGTGAAAGTTGGGCTGGTAATAGAAGCTTGAAAGGGTTTGTTCAGTGGGGTAAATGTTTTAGTGTGGGTTATTTTACATTGTCCAACAAGTTAACCATTTCTTATTGCTTGTGTTCCTTTGCCTCCACAACTTTCAGTGTTTCTCTACACCTTCCACAAGTTACCTCTATGTCTCTGTTCTCCACGATCTCCCAAATGACCTCTTTAATTATCCCTTGATCCCCACACTCACCCCTAATCTCCATAAACAAGTCCTGTCCTTCATGCTTGTTCCCTGTCTCCAGACTCACGCTCTGATCCCCATGATCTCACCAGCCTAATTCCTACCTCCAAAGTGTATCTCAAACCAAGATCCACCTCTGACCTCATTGATCAACTACTGACATTCACAATCTATTTCTGACCTCCACAATTCATTTCCAGCCTATATGACTGCACAATCTACCTCTGATCCAGTAATTTACCAGCAACCTCTGTGGCCCATCTCTTATCTACTCCCAGTCTCCATGCTCCACTTCAGATCTGATCAATTAGCCTCCCATGTCAATTGTCTGCCTCAGTGTTCCACTGTTAACTTCCAAACTGACCAATTTATCTCCGACCTCTATGACCAGCCTTTCACTTCCTGAACATCATTATCTCAGTGGCCTCCACCACCTATCTGACACCTTCATCATTATCTTGACATAATCTGAAGAATCATCTTGACTCTCTGAGTCAGCCTGGATATCTACTACAGAGCTGCAACCCTTAGCCACAAGATTTTCACCATCTTGGACTATGAGTCTATTGATTAGCCTGGTTATTGGATGGGAAACTGCAAACAGTTACAGCAGACCATCTAGGAAAACCTATGCCTGCTGGTCTTCACAGTGAATACCAGAACTCTTTTGCATTCTTTTATTTCTGAATGAGAGCAGTTTAGCTGGAAAATTTCTCAGTGTAGGAAGCATTCCTGATTATCTTCTCCTTTCTAGTCAGTTACATTGAGGCGAAACTTATCAGGTCTGCAGCAAATGAAGTCAACAAAAGAACCTGAAACTGACGGCAAGAATCAGATCAGAAGAATGTTCCCAAAGGGAGATTTTATCATGTAATATTTAAATTCATTGAAATTAAAAAGAAATTAATCATGCCTTGAAATCTGATGCAACCACAGAAAATGGTGTCGAATAAAGGAAAATAATACAACCAAAGTTACCATATCCGATCCCATAATTCCTACCAGATAGAGCATTGTATGGTAATGTCTCAGTTCTCCTCCGAAAGAGGAACATGGTACTGATTGTACTTCAGCTTAAGGCAATGAAGGAAGGGGGATCATTAGGGAGGTGATTCTTATAAAAGATCTCCCCAAAAAGTGTTGACCCCTCCTGCTCTTTCAGATATCTATCAGCATGCTATTATATCTAACATTTATTGTAGTACTTTTGACTATAATGACAAAATCCTATTAGGATCTATAAGTTTATCAGGCATTTAGCTGTTGTTTGAAGTCCAATGATTCATTCTTAGATAAGTTGCCAGACAATCACATCAGATGGCAATGTGATGCACCACATGAGTTGCCTTGAAAGAATGCTGGCTTTCAGCGAAGCACAGTTGCTAAGGTACCAATGGATCTAAAGGAAGTTCTGAGAGATCAGGCTGTTCGATTTAGCGCCTTGCTTGGTGCACTTGGCTGTGGGGGTTCTCAACAAAGGTCAAATAATTCAGACTGGAGATGGTCAGCTGTAACCAGTTGAGATTTTGGGCAATGATCGCTCTCAGCTACCCACCAGCTCCGGCCTCCTGCCCTCTCAGATTTCATGATGGGACAATCCTTGAAATTTAGCCGGTATATATGATATTTTGATGCGTTCTTGGAACTGTTCTCTTCTTTGGCCTGGGGAGTGGAATGCACTACTACCGCACCCCTCCCCCATCCCTACCCTTCATGCTATCTGTGCACATGTAGAACCAAGTCTATTTTAGTTGTGATAAGGAACCTAACTCTGTACAAGAGACTCCACGTGTTTGAAATTGATAGCATTCGGAACCCTGAGAAATCCAGCAATGTTATTTTCCAGGCATGGTTCCCTGTTTCTGCCACTGTTGCAAATGACTTGTTGAGAAATCGATCTGTCTGTTTGCTATCTTTACTAACACAGCCACCACTTACTGCGTATTGCTTCACAATAAACCTGACATTGAGAAATCACAAGATAGTGCATGAAATGAGCCATGAATGCAAAGAATACAGGACTGTAGAAACACCTAGCTCAGAAACTAAATCTTCCTTCAGCTTCTCCCACTGTGCAACCTCAACCTTCCAAAGCAATTTTAGTTTGAGGCTGTGCTGGGTGCTTATTTCAGGAAATCATCCAATGATACTAGACCGAATTTTATCCTATACGGTCTCTGGAGGAGGGGTGGGGGTGGAGATGGGTGGTAATTTTATCTGCAGTTCCCATCACAAGATCATTTGCCGTTAAATATATGCGTCTCCTGGCAACTATCTGAAACTGAAAAGGTCTGCCTACATCCCTAATAACCTATTTGATTCCAAGGTGACATAGACCACTGGCAATTTCTACCTCTAAATCATTATCTAATTCTGTCCCTGCTTCATTCCATGTTGTTCTCCTCAATGCCTTAGTTAGCCAACTGCTTCAGTGTCTGGCTCACTCTTCTTTCCATAAATCCTGCTCCAGTGTCCTAATTCATAACAAATCCTATTCCGGTCTCGCCTTTGAGTTGGCTAATCTACACTAGTTCCCAGTTAAACAACATGCAGAGTTATTTTAAAATGTGCATGGTAGTTGTTTTTTTTAAATCCCTCCATGTGGTCACAATTATCCAACTTGTTATTCTTCTTCAACACAATAACCCCCTGTGATACCTGTGCACCACCACTCCAATCTTATACTGCTTCCTGGAATTATCTCCCTACAAATGAAAACCTGGACAACAGCTGTGAGATCCTGTGTTGTAGAATTCACTCCCTGGACATGTTTCCTTCTCTTCTTTTAGACGCTGTTTGAAATCCACCACTTTTGGTCACTTGTTCTTAGCACCAGCTACTATAAAACCATACAATCATAACACAGAGAAGCAGAATTAGGGCATTCGGCCCATTGACTCTGCTCCGCCATTGCTTCATAGCTGTTATTATCCCTCTCAAACCCATTAACCTGTCTTCTCCCAGTAACCTTTGATACCCTTACTAATCAAGAACCTCGCAACCTCTGTTTTAAATATACCCAATGACTTTGCCTCCAGAGCTGTCTGTGGCAATGAAATCCACAGATCCACCACCATCTGACTAAATAAATGTCTTCTCATCGCTGTTCTAAAGGGACGTACTTTTGTTTTGAGTCGGTGCCTTCTGGTCCTAAGCATTCCCACTGTAAGAAACATCCTCTTCATGTCCAATCTATCTAGGCCTTTCAGTAACGGTAAGTTTCACTGAGATTCCCCTCCCTCCCCCCCCCATTCTTCTAAACCAATGAGTACAAGCCTAGAACCAAGAAACACACTCTTACATTCCTGGGATCATTTCCCATGAGCCTGTCTGGACCCTCTACAACACTAGCACACAACTTTCTCAGCTAAGGGGCCCAAAACTGATCACAATATTTTAAGTGTGGTCTGACCAATGCCTAATAAAGTTTCAGCATTACAATCTGATAACTCTTCTGCAAAATGCCTTCAGACAATATTAAAAGCACTGTATAAATATTAGAAGCTCCCACTGACTATTGAATGCTCCCAATGGCGTGCATCTCAAATGGCCTCTGACAACCAAGTCCAGCTCCTGGCCTTCACATTTGGCTTAGCTACTAATCCTGGCAGAACCATTTCTACTGACAGGAGAAGAGGCAGGGGCGGGTTGATGGCGCCTTAAAGCCAGTTGCTTCGGGCAGATGTGGCTCATCAGCCGTGGCTGGCAGCTCATCTAGGAGAAGGAAAACTCTGACCTCAAACCTCCGCTGCCTTGTGGCTGAACTCACTCATGAGGCAGGCTTTGGGAGTAGACCCCGAGGGAAAAATCCGGAGCTAGAGTCCCTAAGGCAGTCCTACATTGAGCTCAATGCTGACTGACAACTCCTTTGACACTACTGGTACCAAACTGTATCAGTCTCTGCTGTTCCTTTGGGTTCATCAGTTACATGGAAAGGATGAGCTTGCTACACGGGCAACAGCTCGCCCTCCATATCGTAATGCCCAGGCTTGCATACCTAGACAGCTTGGACACAACATCCATGTTCGACTCTGACCGACACAGCCCTCAGATAAATAGAAACAGCTATTTCTGATATTTTTGTCTAGTGAGGTTACTGACACAGACATAGGCTGGTTTATCTCTTATATTTATTTCAATGTTGTCAGTGCCCTTGCTGTTCTGAAAAGAGTGAAGTCAGTGCAGGTTAGCTGCTTGCATAGGGAGGCTTAGCAAACCCCCCTTGGCTCTCCAAGTAGTGACTGATTGAAGATGTTCTTTTGGACTTTGGGGTGAGATTATGGTGTGGAGGTGGGCAGGGAGTAAATGTGTCCAGAGTGGGGAGCAAGGTTGACCCTGGCTGCAGATAGTGTACTATTTTGGCCATCGTGTGGCATCTTGGTCACCCTTTTAAGCTGCAGAGGGTGCAGAAACCATTTCTGAGGAACAGAGTGTCAGAGGTACAGGGGCAGGTTGCCCTTGCTGGATCTTTATTCCTTGAAAGGGGTGACTGCATAGAGGTTTATAAAGTCATGAGGGTGTGGATAAGGTGGACAGTCAAGGTCTTTTCCGCAGGGTTGGGGAATCCAAAACTAGAGGTATAGTTACAAGATTGGGGATATTTAAAAGAGGCCTGAGGGGTAACTTCTTTGCACAGAGGGTAGTGATCTCCTGGAATGAGCTGGCAAAGGAAGTGGTGGAGACAGGTACAAATGAAAAACTTAAGAGGCATTTGGAAAGATACATGAAGGGAAGGGATGTGGGGGGACTTAGCAGCTGGGACTAGCAGGGAGGGAGGATTCTGTGGCTGGCAGAGATCAGTTAAGCTGAAAGGTCTATTTCCATTCTATGACTCTATGGCTCTAACATTACAGCCTTCATTATGGGGGGTCTAAGATGCATTCCCGACCAAAATAAAAGGAAATTCTGAAGTCACCAGAGAGCCTTGACATCGTCCACTCATTTACATCACTACAGCAGGAAAGGCAAATTGTCTATTCTTCTTAAATCCCGATTAAAATGTTACAGATAATGGCCAAGGTCACTCCTCTGCTTATGCTCATTGTAAGATGATGTTAACAACAAGCTGGTTGACTAGCATTTGAGGTTCATGACATCTAGTGTTTTCTGGTGATTCTGAACAGTGGCAGTGAACTACAAGGATTCTTCTGCAAACATACAAGAAATACAGACATTGAGGCCTTAGTATATGAAAAATCACTTGCAATCAATCAGATTCTGTGGGCTTGTCCATTTATTCAATAGGCTTTCTACACTGCTGTGCTCTCAATACTGAGATAGTTCACAGCTGAACTTTAGAAGTCCCAAAACGAAAGATCAAAGTAAATATTTTGCACTTACTTTTTAACTCAGTTTAGCACAGTAGTGCAGTAGTTTACACAATTGCCCTGCAATGCCAGCACCATGATTGGGGTTCAGTACCTCCCACTGCCCGTGATCTGTGCGTGTTTCCTCCGGGTGCTCCCGTTTCCTCCAACATTCCAAAGACATATCAGTTGGGGATAGTAAATTGTGGGCATGCTTTGTTTGTGCTAGAATCGTAGTGGCACTTGTGAGCTGCTGCCAGCAAGATCCTCATTGATTTGATTTCACACAATGCATTTCACTGTATGTTTTGATATTTCAATGTACACATGAAAACTAATCTTAACTCTCCAGAGGACAGAATATATAACTAGTCCTGCAAACATAGAATTATAAATTTGCTAGTCCAGTAGTTTCTTTCTCTTTTGTGGTTTATGATCTTAACAACATTCAGCACATAAAAGTTAGTGTGGGTCATGTTCTTTTTTTAACATGCATTCTCCCTTTTCTCTTGATCATAAATCTGCTGGGAGTAGAGCCTGCAGCTTGTCATTTTGTTGCATTAAATTTGGTTAAAAATAAAACGAGGTTTAAAATGACCTGGCAACTAGTAATAAGACTGTCTGATAAAAGAAGAGGCTATCCTATTGCATCCAGTGTGGAATTGTTTATATCACACCCTACACCTCCCCTTCCCAAAATCAGACCTTGACTTCCTCTGTTATGAATAGAACGCTCTAACAATCATCCTATTTCTTGATTCACTTCACTTCTATCCTGCCCTTTACAAATGTAACACGATCCTGTAATGTTAAGCCACTAGACCCTTTAATCAGCTGTAGGACTGTTCAGTTTAAAAAGAATGGGCTAAATCAGAGCAAGGTTAAATTGCAAAATATCTTGAAAAGGAACCAAACCCACTTTCAGTCCAACAACCTACCCTTCTTTTTTGTTCTTCATGCAGGAGATAAAAGAATGGAAAATAGACTCATTGTTTGAGTATTCTGCTGAGGCTGTCTAACCTTCAGCAGTTTATTATTACTAATAGGCAGCTGGTATTCCAAACTGGGAAACCCAGTAGATGTAATCATGAAAGAAGAGATGATATAGGTGCATCTACAGTTTGTTCGAGAGCATGGTAAGGTTTCGTTTAGGCTCAACAACCTACTCAGTTAACTCAAATCCTGCTCCCAGCAAGTGGCCTTTTCCTTACCTTCTAAATAGCACTAAAGCAGAGCACCTCTCCACTGACAACCTTTGAATTGATAGCTGTCATTGAGTCCCTCTAGACATCAAACTTCTCTGCTCATTTTGTTATTTGGATCCTCCTTGGTTGCTGAATACCCAGCATCCCTACACAACCTCACCCCTTCTCTGCCAATCCAGAATGCCTATCCCCATCAAATATTCCCTGCAATCCTGCCTCTCAGAAATTTAGAGCTGCCCGAACAGGTACCGCAGCAGAGAAATCCCCTTCCTGTGTGAAAATATAAGCTAATGTAGTCTTATTCCTCAGCACCCTGCCGAAATGTTACAAATGACCTTGTTTAACCACTAGTTAAATGGAAAGCTCTTTAAAATTGTTTTACAGCATCTAATTCCCAAGCACATTTATAGCCAGTGAAATGTTGTCTCTAACCTTGCCTTTCCTCTTAACTCCTTTGTATCAGTCAATCAATCACTTGAACAATTTTGTTGGGATTTGCAGAGATAACAGAGGCAAAATATCTATCAGTTCTTGTAGGACTGAATGCTTTCTAAACTTCATTCTTTCAAAACAAAATTGGCCATGTGAATGTGAGATGCACGCGATCCCGCCCTTTTAGACTTCACTGATCCATGTAGTACCCATGCATTGCTACTGATGTGAGATTACTGAACTAACCGCGTGATAGTTCAGAGGAAACATTCCAACTCAAAGCAAAATATTCTTAACCAAGAACAGATAAGGCTATTTGTCAGTGAATTCCATTTTCTATATTAATCACAAAAAAGTATATATAAGCATCACAAAATTTTAATTGATTACACAAGAAAAACATATTTTTCAGATTAGCACAGAATTCCATGATTTGTATATCTGACTATATAACTAATTCAATTAAATATTCTGGAAAAAATTTAAACTGATTAATTGTAATTTATGGTAATGTTGCATTCCTGAAATATCACTGATATAAAAACAAAATTAGACCAATTAGAATCAAGCAGCAGTTGGACATCAATCTGTTTGCCCTAAATCAAATCCTCAGAAAGATTTGACATAGGATCAGAAGATGTAGAATCCTTGTGGGTAGAGTTAAGAAACTGCAAAGCTAACAAGACCCTGATGAGAATTATATACAACCTCCAAAGAGTAGCCAGGATGTGTGATATAAATTACAATGGGAGATGGAAAAGTCATGTCAAAAGAGCAACGTTGCAATAATCATGGGCGATTTAAAAATGCAAGTAGATTGAGAAATCAGGTTGGTGCTGGGTCCCAAGAGAGGGTATTTGTAGAATAACTATGAGATGGTTTTTCAGAGTAGCTTGTGGTTAAGCACATTAGGGGAATGGCAATTCTGGATTGGACATTGTGTGATGAACCATATTTGATTAGTGAGCTTAAGGTAAAGGAACCCTTAGGAGACATTGATCATAATATGATATGATAGAATTCATCCTGTGGTTTGAGTGGGCGAAGTAAAATTGGATGTATCGGTATTTCAGTGGAGTAAAGGGAATTATAGAGGCATGAGAGAAGCTGAACAAAGTTGGTTGGAAGGGGACACTAGCAGGATGATGGTAGAAGAGCAATGGGTGGTGTCTCTGGGGAAAATTTGGAAGGCACAGGACAGATACATCCTAAAGATGAAGAAGTATTCTAAAGGGAGGATGAGGCAACCATGGCTGAAAAGGGAAGTCAAAGACAACGTGAGCAAAAGAGAAGGCATCTAATATAGTAAAAAATAGTGGAATGAGAGGATTGGGAAGCTTTTAAAAACCATCAGATGGTTAGACATTAAGATACTCACCAAAGCATTGTATAATCAACTAAATTAATTCTGTAAGTGCCATTTCTGTATCAGAACTGTAGTTACCAATTTTCACCAACATAGTCCAGTAAAAGGCACTGTGACTATGGAAGGCAATCTGTTTTGGTAATGTCAGTAAGGGAATAAATAAATGTTTGAAGACCAGAAAGAACTCTGCCATAGATCTTGCAGTTCCTTATAGCTCTATTGTTTGGCCAACATCAATATTGTGTTCAAATCCCTGAAGCAAGACTTGAATCCGCATGGACCTCTTTGCTCGCGTGGTTATTTTCTGAACTTCTTTCTCCTGAAAGGAGCACCAATTTCTTCTCAGAAGTGAAGTCTGTTGGTGTCAAGGTGCACTCCTTTCTGAGATCACTGTAACTTCCACAGCAACTAAACAGAATATCAGCATACTGATCGTAAACATTGCACGTTGATGGAGTGGCCAAATCCTAGCAGAGTTCTCACTTGCTAATCTTTTGATATCCATTAGCTTCCCTCATGGCAGCATCTTTCTGTCATACTCCTCTCACACATTCTCCAATCAATACGACTTTGTCTTGCTCCCATCTATCTATATTAACATCCCTGCTCCCCTTTAATGTCATAAGATGGAGTCGTCTTTGTCTACTTGATAGATGTGATAAGGACTTTAAGTTTCTGCCTACAAAGTTACACTTTGGAAGGCACAATTCTCCCTCTGTGCTACAATGGATTTTTATTCTGCATATAGAAAGAAACTTACATCTACATCTCTGAATCAGGAACAAGAGTGCTAACAATAGCCATTTTTTTCTAATGCCTCCCTTCTGATGGATGGAATAGAATAAATATTTTAAAAATATAATAGTATACCTTAAAAATTCCTAAAAAGAAGCCTATAAATTGAAGGAATGTAATAGTACAGTTTAGTTAACCAGTTTCTGAACAAGTAAGGTTGATCAGTAATCATTAAAACCTTGTTAAAAAGACACATAATTATTTGACACTCTCAAGGGAGCATTTAATGGGCAACAAATGCACTAGCAAAGTTTATAAGTCTCTCAGCAAAGTTATTGTTTCAAAGCACTAATGCAAAGGAACACAAATTAACTGAGACTATTCGCCAGTAAATTCTGTGCTGCAATTGAGATGTTGAGGTAGTGGTATTTCAACTGAGAGCTGTATTGCTATGAAAGTGCTCCAGCAATTTAAAGTAGGCCCATTCCACCCAATAATTAGGACACTATCATTAGGGGAGTGCTCCACAAATCTGTGAGTGATGCAATGATATGGATGAGTGATGGAACCTCAGGAACTGAAGATAAAGGGAAGATGGATCGGGGTGGAAATAGACTTGGCAGTCCTACTTTAGGATCCTCTTAAGGTTAACCTGCAGGTTGAGCTGATGGGAAAGAAGTCGAATGCAATGTTTGCTATCATTTTGAAAGGACTCAAAGGAATAAAGCAAGAATGTATTACTGAGGCTTTATAAGGCATTGGCCTTTGGAGAATTGTAAGGAATTTTGGGCCCCATATCTGAGGAAATAGCAACACACACAAACTGCTGGAGCAACTCAGCAGATCAGGTAGCATCGATGGAGGCGAATAAACAGTAGATGTTTCAGGCCAGCCTCCAAGAAGACCACAACCTTGTTGTGGTTTGGTGGCTTGCATGCCTCAACATCCCAGAGATCTAGGCTAGCTGGAGTCAGGGCTTTATGCTTTGACTCTTTGTAGGGTCACCCATGCCAAAAAGGCCGAAGGGTAGAGGCAAGACTAAGAGTGGTCCACTGATCCACCAGGTCCAGGGATTCAGCTCAGAGCCAACAACCCTGACTGGTCAAACAAAGCCATTACGGAAACCGCAATGAAGAGTCCTTTGACATCTGTGTGCGACGGTATTCCTGAGTTTCCACCCAGGACTTGCATGACTGACAGTAAACCGAGAGGAAGCTATTGACACGGTGCAGTAAGCCGTGAACACTGGCAGGGATGGAGGGCCTTCGTTGCTGCCCTAAATTCCACTAGCATAACAGGCAAAAGAAGAAAGAAGTTGTTTCAGGCCAAGACCCTTCATCACAACTGAACAGGGAACAGGAAAGAGGAAGAAGCTAGAATGGCTTCTGACTTCTGTCAAAAGTTTCTGGCTTCTTCCCCCTTCCTTTCCAGTCCTGATAAAGAGTCTTGGCCTGAAATGTCGACTACTTAGTAACTTCCAGAAATGTTGCCTGACCTGCTGAGTTCCTTCAGCAGTTTGTTTGTGTTGCTCTGGATTTCCAACATCTGCAGGTTCTCTTATGTCTAGGGAAACTAATGCTGGCCTGGGAGAGGGTCAAGCAGAGGTTCTCAAGAATGATCACAGGAATGAAAAACATAATATATGAGGAGAGTTTGATGGCTCTGGATCTGTACTCAATGGAGTTCAGAAGAATGAGGAGGGATCTCACTGAAACCTATTGAATCCGGTCCTTTCAGTATAAAGTGAGTTTGGGGAGGATGTTTCCAATAATAGAAAAATCTGGGATCTGAGAGAACAATCTCGGAATAAAAGGACATCAGAAGATAAGGATGAACTTCTTCGGCCATGGCATGATGAATCTGTGGAACTCATTACCATGGAGGGTTGTGAAGGTCAGAATATGGGAATTAATTAAAGCAGAGGTTCTTGATTCGGAAGAGGATTAAGTGTTATGAGGAGAATGCAGGAGCATGAGAGAAAAAAAAAGCCATGATTGAATAGTGAAGAAGACTCAACGGGTTGAATAGCCTAATTCTGCTCCTGTTTTATGGTCCTGTGGAAGTATTGATCAGAAAGAACTACAATCTACAAATTAGTGGATTTGAATAAATTAAGGAAAGTGGAAGTAGACAAAAAGCATCACAGTCTACAAATCAATGGATTCAGATGAAACAAGGACAGGGGGAGCAGATAAACCAATTGACTTTTGTTTCCCCCCATTTTGTCAACTCTGAACTGATTCTTCTTCTGGGATAATCTAATCAGAGCAATTCAATGTAGACACAATAAGCTTCAGCTAATGACCTGCTAAACCTGAGACCATTCTCAGACGTGGAAGTGATTTGTAATCTCATTACAGTACACTCAGTGTCTGGGTCACCTAGTTTTGACTGGTTTGAACCAGTCTGCTGAAAGGAACGTGGTTGGGGCAGAAACCATAGAACAACGTTGTTTGTAGACCCGGACTAGAGCCAGTAAGAAGGTGACCCAGGTAGGTCAGGTGACCTTGAGCCAATGGGATGGAAATCCATCAGTTCAGCTGATGTCGAAAACTATAAAAGTCAGGAGCTCCAAATACGTAGGGGTGATGACTCTTGAGCAACTAGAGAAAAACCATCATGGATGAGGAGAACCCCATGGACACGTGGAGATCGGAGCTTCAAGGAACCAGTGGCCAGCACAGGCTCCTTTCCCAGATAATTCTTTTTCTCTTCATGGAGGGGCAGGGAAATACGGCTTCTCTCTGCGTGTCTCTCTGATCATTATTACTAAGGGGTAGATTCTTATAACAGAGGAGTGGCTCTTGATCTGAAAAAAATAATCATTTAAGCATTAATATACGTGACATTACACATGTGGATAAAGGTAACACTAAGCACGTTAACACCACCAAGATTTTGTTCTCGCAGCACAAGGTGTGCATAAAATGGAGTTCAATTTCTCATGCATCTGCCTACAAGAGACTATTATCAGCACAATGAGGCTTTTGTAAAAGTAGACAATGGTGTGGAAATTTTATATGATGATTAATTGTAAACAAAACAAAATTACACAGTCACTCTAAAGATCTTGTTTCAGCCACTTTTAGTTTCCTTATAATCAAATAAATAAAGACCTTAGAAAAGGGTCTGATAAGAAGCAATAATAGATTGCTATCTGGTTTAATAACTTGTAATCACATTATAAATTGTGCTAAGTAGAAAATGCTGGAGCCCTTTAGACCACAGCAGCACAGAACTTGGAGAAACTTGATCTTATCTTTGAAATATTCATGCAAGGAATGAATTTGGTCAATGTATTGGTTAAAATAGCTCAGACCAATAAACAATATGAATGTCATAAGCTTGGAAATCAACTGTACATTATTAGATATTTTCTTTCACAAATTCCTTTCATAGACATAGAAACAAGTTATAGCTAGTAGCAATATGTAGCACTCGGAAGAAGCTAGACAGGTTCCCCAGTGTACATAAATGACAGTGTACTGGAAGTGGGTGTGGTTTGGAGGAGAGGGACTCCAAGCCAGCACTGACTGCCAGAACTTGTTAGTAATGGACCTACATAATACAACGAATTCCATTCCAAAGCACCCTGCATATCATAGTAAAGTACAGCACGGAAACAGGCTCTTCGGCCAGTCTCGTTCATGCCAAACCATTTAAGCCACCTACTCCCATCGACTTGCAACCAGACCATAGCCCTCCGAACCCTTCCCATTCCTGTACCTATTCAAACTTCTCTTAAACGTTGAAATCAGCTCACATGCACTACTTGTGCTGGCAGCTCATTCCACACGCTCATGACCCACTGACTGAAGAAGTTTCCCCTTGTGTTCCACTTAAACATTTCACCTTTCATCCTTAACCCATGACCTCTAGTTGTAGACCCACCCAACCTTAGTGGAAAAGTCTGCTGGAATTTACCCTATCTATACCCCTCATAATATTGCATACATCTATCAAACCTCCACTCAACCTTCTAAGTTCCAAGGAATAAAGTCTGAACCTATTCAATCTTTCTTTATTATTCAGGTCCTCAAGTTCCAGCAATACCCTCGTAAATTTTCTCTGTACTCTTTCAACCTTATTTACATCTGTCCTGTAGGTATGGGACTAAAACTGCACCAGATTAGCCCTCATCAATGTTTTATACAACTTCAACATAACATCCCATTTCCTGTACTCAATACTTTGATTTATTGAATTGAATTGACTTTATTTCTTACATCCTTCACATGCATGAGGAGTAAAAATCTTTGTGTTATGTCTCAGTCTAAATGTGCAATGTGCAATCATAATACTTTATAATAAACAGAACAGTCAATGTAACATAGAAATACACTCAAATCAGCATGAGAATCAGTCTGATGGCCTGGTGGAAGAAGCTGTCCCGGAGCCTGTTGATCCTGGCTTTTATGCTGCGGTACCGTTTCCCAGAAGGTAGCAACTGGAACAGATTGTGGTTAGGGTGACTCGGGTCCCCAATGATCCTTCGGGCTCTTTTCTCACACCTGTCTTTGTAAATGTCCTGAATCATGGTAAGTTCACAACTACAGATGCGCTGGGCTGTCCGCACCACTCCCCGCAGAATCCTGCGATTAAAGGAGGTACAGTTCCCATACCAGGCAGTGATGCAGCCAGTCAGGGTGCCCTCAATTGTGCCCCTGTAGAAAGTTCTTAGGATTTGGGGGCCCATACCAAACTTCCTCAACCGTCTGAGGTGAGAGAGGTGCTGTTGTGCCTTTTTCACCGCACAGCTGGTGTGTATAGACCACGTGAGATTATGAAGGCCAATGCGCCAAAAGCTTTCTTTATGACCCTATCTACGTGTTAATGAATTATGGACCTGTAATCCAGGATCCCTTTGTTCTACCACACTGCTCAGTGCCCTACCATTCACTACGTAAGATTGACCCTGGTTGGTCCGACCGAAGCGCAACACTTTGCACTTGTCTGCGTTAAATTCTATCTGCTATTTTTCAGTCCTGTTTTTCCAGCTGATCCAGATCCCACTGCATACTCTTACAGTCTTCCTCGCTGTTCCCTCCTAATCTTGGTGTCATCCACAATTTTGCTGATCCAATTAACCATATTATTATCTGGATCTTTGATATAGATGACAAACAACAACAGACCCAGCACTGATCCCTGCAGCACTCCACTGGTCACAGGCCTCCAGTCAGAGAGGCAACCATCTACCACCACTCTTGGGCTTCTCCCGCAAAGCCAATGTCTAATCCAATTTACTACCTTACCTTGAATGCAAAGTGACTGACCCTTCCTGACCTGCCTCCCAAGCGGGACTTGGTCAAATTCCTTGCTAAAGTCTATGTAGACAACATCCACTGCCTTGCCTTCAATAACTTTCCTAGTAACATCCTCGAAAAACTCTATAAGATTGATTAGACATGAACTACCATGCACAAAGCCACGCTGACTATCCCTAATAAGTCTCTGTCTATCCAAGTACTCATATATCGCCTGAAAGTATTTTAGAGAGATCACCCTGTTGAAAAGTAGGAAATCCAGCAACCAACATGTATAAAGCAGGCTTTCATTGATATCGATGTGAAAGTAACTGAATGAAGTGTCCTGGTGATATTGGTTCTGTTCAGAACAGTGTCTTTCAATCTTTCATAATCACCTGATGGATGGAGCAGGCAGGGCTTCTGTTTAATGTTGCACGCAAAACAAACAATTCTTCAACAATTCTCTGAACTGAAAGGATTGGGCCTAAGTGTCAGTGCTCAAGTCACTGAAATGGGAATTGAATTCAGAAACCTCTGGCCAAAACGTAAGAAGGATAAAGTCATCAGAGAGACAAGTGAGCCTGCTGGATATGTATAATGCTATGATAACTTTGTGATTTAGTTATTGGATCAGTATTCAGAAATCTAGACCATTGATCCAGAGTGATGAGTTTCATCACAGTGGTTAAGAGTTTAAATTCAAGTCACTGTCTAAATCTACATTTTAATTTTTAAAAATCTTAATTATGGTGAGCATGAAACCACTGCATTGTTGTAAAAGTGCATCAAGTTTGCAGATATTCTTGAGGGATGAATATCTGTCATTATATGGCTTATGTGTGATTCCAAGCCCTCAGTGTGGTTAACTCTTCATCACCTCCTCTGTTTAGGGAAAAATAGGAGTAATTGTCATTATTGCCAATGATACCAACAGTCTGTAAACCAATAAATCTTAATAGTCACAAATGAGGTGGAAAGGAATTCCTGAGAGTTCTTCTTGTTAATTTCTAACATTATTTCTGTGTTTACTCACTACCCAGGAGATTGTGTAACTGTGGCCTGCATGGAACGAGGCACAAAGAGAAATGTTGAAGGAACCAGCTGGTGTTTTCCTGCATTATCTTTTTGTATGTATATAGCTAAAGTCATGCTGCATTATTGTGTGTTGGCTTTAATTACTATATCAAATTAATGAAATGAATGACCATAGGAATCTAAGATAATAACCCAAAAATGATGAATGCCAAAGAATCATTGTATTTTGTACAGTTTAATGTGATATGGTTGTTAAAACTAGTGTGCTTGTACAATTCATTAGTCAAGCAATTATCAGTGAAATGAACAGCCCAGAGAGAATCAAGAAGGAAAAATGCAATCGAGTTTTAAATAAATACATTAGTAGAGATGTTGAAAGAATGAGAACCAGGAATATAATAAGAACAGAGCCCTACGGTGACTAAACAAAGTGGTTGACAGTACAGAAAATACGAGGAAACAAAGGGTATTAAGAACAGAGTTCACAGGAATTAACAATGGATAAGACAGAGGCAAAAATGTCTAGAAATTTGGATTGTAGATAGCAGCAAAGCAGAAAGCAAACTTTATCTGCTAGTATTTCTCCTCTGCTATTGCTTATTATAAGTTAAACGATAGCTGTTAAATAAAAGGGATGTTACCAACAGAGTTGTTACAGGAAGGAAGTGTGTCACTTAAAGGAAGTTCTTGACATTCACAAGACTTCTACAATGCTCAGTCATCCTTATCTATGAGGGATGAGGTACAGGCTTCCCTTAGTAACAAAATATGCAGACACTACTAAGGTCCTCCCCTATGTAAAAGTATTAACATGGATGGCCTTTTGCTATTCCTAAATTACAGTTTGAGAAGCCTTAGACAGGTATATGGAGGAATTTAAGGTGGGGGCTTATATGTGAGGCAGGGTTTGAGGGTCGGCACAACATTGTGGGCCGAAGGGCCGGTACTGAGCCATACTATTCTATGTTCTATGTTCTATGTTAAACTTATCTTGGCATTGGTGGTAGGGTGGGTGGCCTTTTTGAGATGGTCCCTGATCTCACAGCAATCTCATGTTAATGATCTTTGTAAATTCACAGGCATCTCACGGGTGAAGTGCCAATTCCAGACTAAACTTTAATCAATGAAGGATGTTCTACAGTTGTGAAAGGGCTTGGATTCTATCACCAGTTATAAGGTAAAAGCCAGTGACTTAAGCGACAACAGGGCTTTGCTTCCGGGTGAGCTCAATGCCCTCTATGCTTGCTTTGACCATCAAAACATGAAGGAACCATCACAAATTCCCACATCCCCCAGTGATGCTGTGATTGCGTCTCTGAGGCTGACGTGTGAGCAGCCTTCAGGAGGATGAAGCCCTGAAAAACACCTGGCCAAGTACTAAAGACCTGTGCTGATCAGCTGGCCAAAGTGCTTGCTGACATCTTTAGCCTCGCACCTCGGCGGTTTGAGGTACCCACCTGCTTTGGATTGGCAACAGCAGCTCCTCCACGGTCTCCATCAGCACGGCTGCACCACAAGGCTGTGTGTTTAGCCCCCAGATCTACTCGCTTTACACTTGTGACGGGGTGGCTAAGCACAGCTCCAATGCCACATTTATGTTTGCTGATGATACCTCCGTCAAAGATGGTAACAAATTAGCATTTAGAGGGAGACTGAAAATCTGGCTGAGTGGTGCCATAACAACAACCTCATACTCAATGTCAGTAGGACCAGTATTATTGACTTCAGGAGGAGGAGACCAGAGGATCGTGATCCAGTCCTCACCAGAAGATTTGAGGTGGAGAGGGTCAACAACTTTAAATTCCTCGGTGTGTAATCATTTCATAGGGTCTGTCCAAGGCCTGGCACTTTAATGCAATTACAATAAAAGCACGGCAGCGACTCTACTTCCTTAAGAGTTTGTGAAGATTTGGCATGACATTTAAAACTTTGACAAACTTCAGTAGATCTGTAATGGAGAGTATGTTGCCTGGCTGCGTCACAGCCTGGTATGGAAACATCAATGCCCTTGAATGGAACATCCAAATAAAAGCAGTGGATACAGCCCAGTCCATCATGGGTAAAGCCCTCCCCACCTTTGAGCAGATCTACATGAAACACTGTCCTGGAAAGCTGCATCCATCATCAGGGACCACCACCACCCAAGATATGCTCCCTTCTCACAGCTGCTATCAGGAAGTAGGTACAGGAGCCTCAGGATTCATACCACCAGGTTCAGGAACAGTTAACTTCATTCAACTTCACTTCATCATTGAGCTGTTCCCACAACCTATTTATTTACTGTCAGGGTCTCTTCATCTCACGTTCTTGACATTTATTGATTATTTATTTCTTCTTTTTTTTTTGCTCAGCTCAAGCAGGTAAAACCTGAGGTACAGGCATAACCAAGCATGCTCATTTGTCAATTGCTAGAAACTTACAGAGTATTCTAGTTGTGTTTAGTATTGAGGATTTCTGAAGATTTACAGCGATTACTGTGTAGCCCTAATTGTTTAATGGTATTGTGTAGTGCCTTTGGGGTGACACCATTTGTTGATATTACTATCGGTACAATGTATACCCTATTCATGTTCTAAAGTCTTTCAATTTCCTCTTTTAATTCAGCATATTTCTGCTTTTTTTTAACTTATTAATTTCTGTAAATTATTTGTTTGGAATAGCTATATCTATCAAATAGGTTGTTCTTGCTGTTTATCCTATATTACTATATCCAGACAGTTATTACGGATTGCCTTGTCTGTAATAACTGATTAGTCATAATATAATTTATGGTATTCTGACTCTAAAACTGGATCAGGCTTGTATGTATGGTAAGGCGTGATTTCATTTATTAGTTTGTATTTTAAAGCACAATTTTGATGAAAGATGTTTGCCACTTGATTGTGCCTGTGTAAATAAGTTAAACTGTTGCATAATCTTGTAGTGTGTTTGATTGTTTCTTCTTGTTATTATTATTTCTTTCTTTTTGTATTTGCACAATTTGTCGTCTTTTGCACATTGGCTGAACACTCAAGTTCATGCTGTCTCTCATTGATCCTACCATGGTTATTATTCTATTATGGGTTTATTGAGTATGCCCTTGTAACACCTGCGTAGCACCAGCCTTATTCTGTGTGACTAGTCGTCACACGCTTTAGAGAAAATCAAATTACACTAGGCGCTAATAGGCCGTCAGAAGAATTCAGGTATCAGAAGGAGGCAGTGACTAGAAACCACACACTCTGGAAATAAGATTTTGTTTATAAGAAAAAAAAACAAAATGTACAAAATATTTACATGAGCAAGAACAATTCAAAATTCCAACATTCTGTTTACGTTCCAAATCTTAGATATCAAACCACAACAAATTCCTTTTTAATTAGAATCAGTGATATTCATTAGAATAACCTTTGTTACTCCAAATTCTCTAACTAATTAGATCTAATGTTATTCCCTATTTAAAAGTTTACAGACTAAACTTCGCTTTTTACTTATCCCTAGTTAGTCAGAAAACCAAATATGATTCATATTCTCAAGTATTAGAGTTAACTTCAGTTTCACTTCCAGGCAGCATATCTACAAGTTTAAATTCAAATTCAAAATTTATATATACACAGTTTAACTCCTTTCACGACAATTCTCCAACATCACAACTCTTAAACAACGTAAATCTCATTCAGTAGCTTATCAAAATCTTTGCAAAAATAATCAATTCTTGCAGAAAATCAAATTCAGATTTTTCAAATGAAAATAGCTTATCATCCAACCATATTAAATCCTCTGCATCATTACACATTTCATTCCCGCACTGGTTCTTCATCTTGGGTGCTCGCCATCTTGGTTCATTGGATGAAATAGTTGATCATCCAGAGTAAACCAATTCATAAACTTGTACAATACTTGACCAAATGCCTTGGTATGACTTTGCAGATCTGATTCCCGGCTACACAGTAGGGATTTTGGACACTGGTCTCTGCCGATATTGTCTCATTATAGCTGTTGTGTGTTTTAGCTATAGCTTCAATAAATCTTCTATCGCTATTGTCTCTCCTCCAAGGGTTTCACCCTGAGTGTTTCACGTTAGTAGGGTAAAGATACTACCAATTCCACTCTTAACATCTCATGACTTCAGCTTCTAATCGACGCTGCGTTTCTCTCCTTACCCGCCCTGTGTCCAGCCTGCCCCCCCTTGCATAGCGTTTTTCTCAAATTCTGTTTTTAAAAAATCGGTAAACCTCGTTTCCATTCCTCCGCAGGTAGAACTTTCTAACATTCCAATTTTGGGTTTAATTAACCTGGGTTACACCTCAAGAAAATGAATTTCAGGGTTGTATATGGTGATGTATATGTACTTTGATAATAAGTTTACTTTGATTGTTGAACTTTGAAATTAGAGGCCACTGAAATCCCTAAAGGCCCAAAGACACATCCCCCTTGCACTTTTACTTTTCGCGCTATACTTTTGTGTTGCCTGAATGAGATCTGAGGGTGAGGGTGGCGTTTAGTTCTCAGGTATTGCACCTGTCACTCAGAACTCATGCCTCCTTCCATCCACTGTAATTATGTCTTGTACATGATCAGGTAGAGGTTGAATAGAGGATTCAATTTCCAGGGTGCATTAAATAAAACCACCTACAAATGAACATGACCATAATTCATAGGAGCAGAACCGGGCCATTCAGCCCATCGAGTCTGCTCTACCATTCCATCATGGCTAATCCTGGGTCCAGCTCCACCCCATACACCTGCCTACTCGCTATATCCTTTGATGCCCTGACCGATCGGAAACGATCAACTTCTGTCTTAGATATACGCAGGGACTTGGACTTCACCACAGTCTATGGCAGAGTATTCCACAGATTCACTACTCTCTAGCTAAAAAATTTCCCCCTTACCTCTGTTCTAACGGGTCACCCCTCAATTTTGAGGCTGTGCCCTCTTTTCCACCACAGGAAACATCCTTTCCACATCCACCCGATCTAGTCCTTGGAACATTCAGTAGGTTTCAATGAGATTCCCCCCCCCCACCCCCACATTCTTCTAAGTTCCAGTGAGTACAGGCCCAAAGTTACCAAATGTTCCTCATATGTTAACCCATTCATTCCCAGAATCATTCCTGTGAACCTCCTCGGGACTCTCTCCAATGACATCACATTCTTTCTGTGATACGGGGCCCAAAACGGTTAGCAATACTCCAAGTGCAGCCTGACTAGTATCTTATAAAGACTCAGTTTTCTCTCCTTGCTTTTATATCCTATTCCCCTTGAAATAAATGCCAACATTGCATGTTCCTTCTTTACCAAACTGTAAATTAACCTTCTGGGAGTCTTGCACGAGTACTCCTAAGACCCTCTGCACCTCTGATGTTTGAGCCTTCTCCCCATTTAGATAACAGTCTGCACTTTTGTTCCTTTTACCAAAATGCATTGTCATACACTTCCCAGCACTGTATTCCATCTGCCACTTTTTTGCCCAATTTTCCAGTTTGTCTAAGTCCTGCTACAATCACATTGCTTCCTCAGCACTACCTACCCCTTCACTTACCTTCGTACCATCCGCAAACTTTGCCACAAAGCCATCAATTCCATTATCCAAATCATTGACAAACAATATGAAAAGTAGTGGTTCCAATTCTGACCCCTGAGGAACACCACTAGTCACTGGCAGCCAACCAGAAAAGGCTCCATTTATTCACACTGGCTGCCTCCTGCCTGTCAGCCAATCCTCTGTCCATTGCCATTATCTTTCCTGTAACACCATAGGATTTTATCTTGTTAAGCAGCCTCGTGTGTGGCACCTTATCAAGTGCCTTTTGAAAATCCAAGCAAATGACACACACTGCTTCTCTCAACAGGGAACTGTACAACCACATAATTGTTCCTAATTTTATGACTACATGGATCTGCAGACAGCGCATTAATAGAGAACAAAGGCTTGGTGTATATTAATATATATCAGAGGAGAAATAACAGATGATCAAGATAAGATTTTATAACTATATTGCACGAGTTGTTAGTAGTTACAGATGTTTCTGCTGATTGCTTTATTGAAAATAATTCATGACAGTAATCACTGTGAAGTTTGTGCGTAAATGAATGGCTGTTGTGGTTTGCAATATCAATCATCTTTTTAATACCCCACAGCCAAGAAAGTGACAATGAATTGTGCCTCCTCCTGTAATGTCAATGACTGAATACTGTTCAGCATCAGTCATGTTGTGAAAAATACCTCGAAGCTCAAACTGCTTGCTGCATGAGAATTAATAATATTATTGTAATGAACGAATGCATGTTTGAGCAGTGAAATACTGCTCAATGCCCATACAACAAACAGTAAGTAAAGTGGGAGTTACTCCAAGTCAATAACCAAAAGACCCATATGAAGTCATACACTGGAACATTAATATTCTGGCAATTTATAACATTTGTTCAAAATAATAAATGGTATCCTTGAAATTATTCCCAGCTATCTGTAATACATTTACATTTCATGTATTTTTTTTTCAGGATTGTAATTGTTTCCAGACTCCAAGTATTAGGTGCCACAGAACTGTGATGCCAAATCTCACAGTTACTGACTCCTCCTGCCCACGGTTCGTCTGGGTCTGTGCACGTGATTTCAAAGGTTAGAGCTTGACATGAGGTCACAGATGAAATACACAATATCATTGACTGCATCAGCAACATTCTGCAAATAATCCATTCTTTATGTATTGTGACATTAACAACGCATTAAGTTCAGAGCTTTCAGGACTGATACCTGCAGTCTTCACACTGAGATTTTGACAATGGCATGACGTAATTTGTTATTGTTTAAAGAGAACCAATATGCATTTGATCAATAGGCTGCAGATGAATAGTTATTGGTGTGAAAATTGCTGTTGATCATAATTCCAACCGATTTGGTTAATATGTTTATTGTATTCTATTGCCTACTATTTTAATGCAGGCTTTTATTGTGGTTCAATACCTAATTTGTCTATGTAAATAAAAACATCATCAACTCATAAACACAAGAAATTCAGAAGCTGGAAATCAACACACAAAATGCTGGAGGAAATCAGGTCAGGCAGCATCTATGGAAATGGATAAATAGTCGGCATTTTGGGCCATTCATATTGCCAATAATTAGGAATCATGCTGTAAGAAATTAAACATGAGGTACCTATTGCCAACAATCAGACCACCAATGAACAAAAACCACAATATTGGTGATTTTTGCGATTAGAATAGCAACTTAATTAGGCTGAATCAAAGGTGGTGATGAATCAGCATATAGGAGAGAGATTAAAAATCTGGCTGAGTGGTACCACAACAACAACCTCTTACTCAATGTCAGCAAGACCAAGGAGCTGATTATTGACTTCAGGAGGAGGAAAGCGAAGGTCCATGAGCCCGTCCTCATCAGAAAATCAGAGCTGGAGAGGGTGAGCAACTTTAAATTCCTTGGCGTTATCCTTTCGCAGGACCTGTCCTGCGCCCAGCACATAAGTGCCATTACAATGAAATTATGGCAGCACCTCTACTTTCTTAGGGGTTTGCGAAGATTTGACATGACATCTAAAACTTTGACAAATTTCTGTAGATGTGTGGTGGAGAGTATATTGACTGGCTGCATCATAGACTGGTATGGAAACACCAATGCCTTTGAATGGAACATCCTACAAAAAGTAGTGGATATGGACAGGTCCATCACAGGTAAAGACTCCTCACCACTGAGCATATCTACAAAGAGCGTTGTAGCAGGAAAGCAGCATCAATCATCAGGGACCCCCCACCACCCAGGTCATGCTCTCTTCTCGCTGATCCCATCAGAAGAAAGGTACAGGAGCCTCAGGTCTCACACCACCAGGTGCAGGAACAGGTTACTCCTCAACCATCAGGCTCTTGAATCAAAGGGCATAACTTCACTCAACTTCTCTTGCCCCATTACTGAAATGTTCCCACAACATGTGGGCTCTCTTCCAAGGACTCTTTATCTCATGTTCTTGATATTTTTTGCTCCTTTATTTGTTACTATTATTTCTTGCTTTTTGTATTTGCACAGTTTGCTGTCTTTTGCACGCTGGTTGAACACCCAGTTGGTGCTGTCTTTCATTGATTCTATCTTGGTTATTATTCTATTATGGATTGCTTGAGTATGCCTGCAAGAAAATTAATCTCAGGGTTGTAAAATCCCAGTTTAAGATGGTGCTGGTGAAGCACGGAGCCTATTTGCCTGTAGCAAACAAAACAAAGAAAACTATTAACTACTTTGTTTAGGGGATTCATTAGTTAGGGGAATGGGCAGAAGGTTCTTTGGGCAAGAATGAAATTCCCAGATGGTATGTTGCCTCCCAGGTGCCAGTGTCTGGGATATTTCAGATCCTCAGCATTCTTAAGTGGGAAGTTTGAACAGCCAGAAGTCGTGGTCCACGTGGGTACCAATGACATGGGTAGGATGAATGATAAGGTTCAGGGAGTTAGGTGCTAAGTTAAAGGGCAGGACCTCCAGGGTTGTGTTCTCAGGACTGATACTGGTGCTACATGCTAGTGAAGTTAGAACTAGGAAGATTATACAGTTTAGTATGTGGCTAAGGAGTTGGTGTAAGAGGACAGGCATAAGATTTTTGGATCATTGGGCTCTCTTCCAGGAAAGGTGGGACCTGTACAGAAGGGTCAGTTTGCACCTGAACTGGAGGGGAACTAATATCCTAGTGGGAAGATTTGTTAATACCGCAATGTGGGGTTTAAACCAGAGTTGCAGGGGGATGGGAACCAGAATGCCAGAACAGTTAGCGGAGAGGTTGTGGAGCCAGTCGTTGGTGAGACATCAGACAAAGTTAGGAATCATATGGTTGTGACAAAATCAGAAAGGGTGAATACAGGACTGAAGGTGTTGTATCTGAATGTGCGCAGTATATGGAATAAGGTAGATGAACTTGCAGCACAGTTACAGATTGGCAGGTATGATGCATTAGGCATCACAGAATCATGGCTGACAGATTATAGCTGGGAGCTTAATGTCCATAGATACACATTGTATCGAAAGGACAGGTTGAAGGCAGGAGGGGTGATGTTGCTCTGTTGGTAAAAAACTGAAACCAAATCCTTAGGAAGAGGTGACATAGGGATGAAAAGTGCTGAATCATTGTGGATAGAACTAAGGAACTGCAAGGGTAAAAAGACCCTGATGGGAGTTGTATACAGACCTCCAAATAGTAGTAAGGATGTGGCCTGCAAATTACAAAGGGAGATAGAAAACGCATGCCAAAAGGGCAATGTTACAATAGTTATGGGGAACTTCAATATGCAGGTAGATTGGGAATACTGTATCAGGTTGGTGCTGGGCTACAGCAGGAGGAATTTCTAGAGTGCCAATGAGGTGGCTTTGTAGAGCAGCTCATGGTTGAGCCTACCAGAGGATCAGCTATTCTGGATTGGGTGTTGTGCAATGAATCAGAGTTGATTAGAGAGGTTAAGGTAAAAGAATCCTTAGGGCCAAGTGATCATAGTATGATCAAATTCACCCTGAAATCTGAGAAAGAGAAGCTAAAGTCAGATGTATCAGTGTTACGGTGGAGTAAAGGGAATTACAAAGCCATGAGAGAGGAGTGGGCCAGAATTGAATGAAAAGAACACTGGTAGGATGACGACAGAGCAGCAATGACTGGGGTTTCTGAAGCAATTCAGAAGGTGCAGGATAGATACATCCCCAAAATAAAAGCCAAGAGAGGGCATATAATAGAGCAAAGATTAGTGGGAAATTGGAGGATTAGCTTTTAAAAGCCAACAGAAGGCAACTAAATGTCATTAAGAAGGTAAAGATGGAATGCAAAACTAAGCTAGCCAAAAGGAGATACCAAAAGTTTCTTCAGATACATAAAGTGTAAAAGAGAAGTGAGAATGGATATCAGACACTGGAAAATGATGCTGGAGAGGTAGTAATGGGGGACAACAAAATAGGGGATGAACTGAATAGGTCTTTTGCATCAGTCTTCTTTTTGGAAGACCCTAGCAGTATGGTGGAAATTCCAGGTGTTGGGGGATATGAAGTGTGTAAAGTTAGATAAGTTATCTGGACCTGATGGTATACACCTCAGAGTTCCTAAAGAGGTGGCTATTTCCTCATACAAAATAGTTTGATCCAACTGTTTCTGGTTATCAACGGAAAGTGTAGGAATGTTTAAGTGGCCAAAAAGTTCTATTCAAAAGGTTCAAAGGAAGATCTAAACAAGCCTGATGCATTTTGGCAACAAGTCCTGTCGACTGATGAAGTTAAAATAGAACTTTTTGGCCGCAATGAGCAAAGGTACGTTTGGGGAAAAAAGGGTGCAGAATTTCATGAAAAGAACCTCTCGAACTGTTAAGCATGGGGGTGGATCGATCATGCTTTGGGCTTGTGTTGCAGCCAGTGGCAAAGGGAACATTTACTGGTAGAGGGAAGATTGAATTCAATTAAATAGCAGCAAATTCTGGAAGCAAACATCACACCGTCTATAAAAAAGCCGAAGATGAAAAGAGGATGGCTTCTACAACAGGATAATGAACCTAAACACACCTCAAAATCCACAATGGACGACCTCAAGAGGCGCAAGCTGAAGGTTTTACCATGGCCTTCACAGACCCCTGACCTAAACATCATCGAGAATCTGTGGATAGACCTCAAAAGAGCTGTGCATGCGAGACGGCCCAAGAATCTCACAGAACTAGAAGCCTTTTGCAAGGAAGAATGGGCGAAAATCCTCCATACAAGAATTGACAGACTCTTAGCAAACAAAAGGTGTTTACAAGCTGTGATACTTGCCAAAGTGGGTGTTACTAAGTACTGTCGTGCAGGGTGCCCAAACTTTTGCTTCAGACCCTCTTCCTTTTTTGTTATTTTGAAACTGTAAAAGATGGAAATAAAAAAGTTCTCTTGCTTAAAATATTGAAGAAATGTGTCATCTTTAACTTTATGCCTTTTGGAAATCAGTTCATCTTTTACTCACTTAGCTATTCACAATAACAGAAATTTTGACCAGGGGTGCTCAAACTTTTGCATACCACTGTACATCTACATGTATTGGGAACTAAAGTGATTGAAGTGACATGTTGCAGATGATTAACTTTTTCTCTTATTTTATGAGAGGAGTTGGGAAAACATGTAAATATAAATAACCTTAACTTTCTCGAGGATAAAACATGAGATTGGAAACTTTATGCCCATACTTTTACAATCAGTAGAGTAAGTCTTCAACTTAAGGTCAGGTGGGAAGATGAAGCTAAAACTGTAAATCAGTGAAGAAAAGCAAAATCTGGTTGGATCGCTCTTTGACTGGGATATCCCCTTGACCTTTCCACCATGGGTGACCCTACCAGGAGCTACTGGAATTGTGAGATGTCTAAACTCAAGGTGGCATTGCTCTCAGGATCTCAGTAAATTGCAAGCCACTTCACCACAGCAAAGTGACAATCCTCGGAGAAGGAGAAGTTAGTTGGTACCACATCAGAACACACCCTAGAGTTGGCCATCGATTTGGTACAACCACCATTAAAATGAGAAAGTCAAGCTTATGAATGGATGATGGCCAAAACAGAAACATTATGGCAGGAGCTTTGAAATAACAGCTAGAAGAATTTTATAAAGGGTAACATAACATTAGCACACATTTCCTTCTTTTCTGAATTTAGTTAAGGCATGGGTCTAAAGAGAGATTTTTTCATTCCGGACTATGATGAAAATTCTTCACTCAGTCTTTGGAATTCATTACCCTAAAGGGTGATCAGTCAGTTTTAAATTGATAGATTTTTGGATGTGAAGAAGGTCAAGCATTGAATTTATAAGAAATAGGGCGTAGGATTAAGGCATTTGGTCTTTGCAGCCAAATCATCAAGATCATTGCCGATCTATAGAGCTTCTTTCTTGTGTGTGCCTCTTATTCCTACAAGGTCAACTAGTCTTAGAGAGGTACAGCAAGGAAACAGGCCCTTCAGCCCACTTAGTCAATGCTGACCACCCATTTACTCTAATGCTACATTAATCCCATTTTATTCTCCCCCCATTCTCACAAGATTCAACCACTCACCCACTCACTCGGAACTATTCATGGTTAGTCAGAATCAGAATCAAATTTATTATCATAAGTTGTGAAGTTTGTTGTTTTGTGGCAGCAGTACAGTGCAAGATATAAAAAATTACTATGAAGATATAATAGTTAAATAATTATTTAATAGGTAAGGAAATAAACAGTGAATCAGAGGAATCACGGGCTTATGGACCGTTCAGAAAACTGATGGTTAACCTACCATCCCGATGCATCGGAGGGAGAGTGAGATAGTGTTCGTGGGCTTATGGACCATTCAGAAAACTGATGGTTAACCCACCATCCCGATGCATCAGAGGGAGAGTGAGGTAGTGTCTGTGAGTTTATGGACTGTTCATAAAGTTGATACCATCCCAAAATGTTTGAGACCAAGGTTGAGATTGAACTCACTTTAAAAGCTTCCTGGTCCCTTTCAGTTTCTTCACATTTTCTTCATGAGGATTCAGGAGAGTTTTTTTTTATCGTACGCATGTTATATCTGGGTTGGCAGTGAATGAAGTTTCATCTGGGACTCAAAGATGCACAGATGGCTTCCATTGCCACTGCAAGAAAATGAAGATTTAATTGCTCCTAATTTCTGATCAACATACATGTATAATATTTAACAGAGCTCATTTCCAGTCTGATTTCCAGTAATTTCTTCACAGCTGCCAGTCTATTGATCTTAAAAGTGGCTGATGCTAGTCTATGGAATCAAATAAAACCATGGTTGCTTAAAGAAGTGCTTTGAAATTAAATGAGACAATTACAGGACATAGAAAAGTAACAGCATAGATAGTGGCAACTCAACTGTTCGTGCCTTTGTTAGTCATTCTAACCAATTTTTACAAGAATACCAGTGAGAGTGTCCTGACCAGCTACATCGCTGTCTAGTATGGGAATTGCATGGTGTCTGACTGCAGTCTCGACAGTTCCCAAGGACTTCTGAGAGATTCATTGAGGACTCCCTTCCACCCATCAGAAATATTTATCAGGAGCACACTGAGCCTTTAGCATTGTCAATAACTCCTACCACCCATTAAACAATCTCTTTGACCCCTCCCCCCACCATCAGGCAGGAGGTGCCAAAGCATTAGGACAATGACTGGTTAGGATAGGAAAAAGCTTCTTCTGCCAAGCTGTGAGAAATCACTGCCACCGCCCAGGTCTCATTATGTACTGTATGAAGCTCCAGAAGCATTATACTGTTTACTTATTAACTTGTGTACTAAACGTGCCTTATTATTTGTTGATTTATTTGTGGTAATATTACTTTATGTGTTGTGTGTGAGTTACATGTACGGTGTTGAGCCCCATGGTCCGGAAGAATGTGGTTTCATTTGGCGGAATACATGCATACAGTTGAATGACAATAAAGACCATAAGTCAAAGGAGCAGAAGTCAGCCATTCAGCCCATCAAGTCTGCTCCACTATTTTATCATGAGCTGATCCATTCTCCCATTTAGTCCCACTCCCCGGCCTTCTCACCGTAACCCTTCATGCCCTGGCTACTCAGATACCTATCAATCTCTGCCTTAAATACACGCAATGACGTGACCTCCACTACTGCCCGTGGCAACAAATTCCACAGATTCACCACCCTCTGGCCAAAAAAAAAATTCTTTGTATCTCTGTTCTGAATGGGCACCCTTCAATCCTTAAGTCCTGTCCTCTCATACTAGACTTCCCCCACCATGGGAAACAACTTTGCCATATCCACTCTGTCCATGCCTTTCAACATTCGAAATGTTTCTATGAGGTCCCCCCTCATTTTTCTAAACTCCAAGGAATACAGTCCAAGAGCAGTCAAAAGTTCCTCATATGTTAACCCTCTCATTCCCGGAATCATTCCAGTGAATCTTCTCTGAACCCTCTCCAACATCAGCACATCCTTTCTTAAATAAGCAGACCAAAACTGCACACAGTACTCCAAGTGAGGTCTCACCAGCGCCTTATAGAGCCTCAACATCACATCCCTGCTCCTATACTCTATTCCTCGAGAAATGAAAGCCAACATTGCATTCGCCTTCTTCACCACCGACTCAACCTGGAGGCTAACCTTAAGGGTATCCTGTACAAAGACTCCCAAGTCCCGTTGCATCTCAGAACTTTGAATTCTTTCCCCATTTAAATAATAGTCTGCCCGTTTATTTCTTCTACCAAAGTGCATAACCATACACTTTCCAACATTGTATTTCCAAACTTGAATTTGAACTTGTAAAAGAGTTACCCAACATAATCCCACTTTCCAGCATCAAGGTTGTAGTCCTGCTTCTCTGAAGATCCTCATCTTGAGAAGCTTATGAGTTCATCAGATCCTGACAGTGATGCTACCTGGGGTTTAGCTCATAGAAAACATACAGCACAATACAGGCCATTCGGCCCACAAAGCTGTTCCAAACATGTCCCTACCTTAGAACTACCTAGGCTTTACTCATAGCCCTCTATTTTCCTAAGCTCCATGTACCCATCATTGGAGTCTCCTATCATTTCTGCCTCCACCGCTGCCGCCGGCAGCCCATTCCACGCACTCACCACTCTCTGTGTAAAAAAACTTACCCCTGACATCTCCTCTGTACCTGCTTCCAAGCACCTTAAAACTATGCCTTCTCGTGCTAGCAATTTCAGCCCTGGGAAAAAGCCTCTGACTATCCATACGATCAATGTCTCTCATTATCTTGTACACCTCTATCAAGTCACAGCTCATCCTCCATCGTTCCAAGGAGAAAAGGCTGAGTTCACTCAACCTGTTTTCATAAGGCATGCTCCATTATCCAGGCAACATCCTTGTAAATCTCCTCTGCACACTTTCTATGGTTTCCACGTCCTTCCTATAGTGAGGGACCAGAACTGAGCACAGTACTCCAAGTGGGGTCTGACCAGGGTCCTATATAGCTGCAACATTACCTCTCGGCTCTTAAACTCAATCCTACAATTGATGAAGGCCAATGCACCGTATGCCTTCTTAACCACAGAGTCAACCTGCATAGCAGCTTTGAGTGTCCTATGGACTCGGACCCCAAGATCCCTCAGATCCTCCACACTGCCAAGAGTCTTACCATTAATACTATATTCTGTCATCATATTTGACCTACCAAAATGAACCACCTCACACTTACCTGGATTGAACTCCATCTGCCACTTCTCAGGCCAGTTTTGTATCCTATCAATGTCCCACTGTAACCTCTGACAGCCCTCTACACTATCCACAACACCCCCAACCTTTGTGTCATCAGTAAATTTACTAACCCATCCCTCCACTTCCTCATCCAAGCCATGCTGACTATTCCTAATCATATTATACCTTTCCAAATGTTCATAAATCCTGCCTCTCAGGATCTTCTCCATCAATTTACCAACCACTGAAGTAAGACTCACTGCCCTATAATTTCCTGGGCTATCTCTACTCCCTTTCTTGAATAATGGAACAACATCTGCAACCCTCCAATCCTCTGGAACCCCTCCCATCTGCATTGATGATGCACAGATCATTGCCAGAGGCTCAGCAATCTCCTCCCTCGCTTCCCACAGTAGCCTGGGGTGCATCCTGTCCGGTGCCAGTGACTCACCCAACTTGATGCTTTCCAAAAGCTCTAGCACATCCTCTTTCTTAATATCTACATTCTCAAGCTTTTCAGTCCACTGCAAGTCATCCCTGCAATCGCCGAGATCCTTTTCCGTAGTGAATACTGAAGCAAAGTATTCATTAAGTACCTCCGCTATTTCCTCCGGTTCCATACACACTTTTCCATTGTCACACTTCATTGTTCCTATTCTCTCACGTCTTATCCTCTTGCTCGTCACATACTTGGAAAATGCCTTGGGGTTTTCCTTAATCCTGTCCACCAAGGCCTTCTCATGGCCCCTTCTGACTCTCCTAATTTCATTCTTAAACTCCTTCCTGCTAGCCTTATAATCTTCTAGATTCGTATCATTACCTGGCTTTTTGAACCTTTCGTAAGCTCTTCTTTTCTTCTTGACTAGATTTACAACAATCTTTGTGCACCACGGATCTTGTACCCTACCATCCTTTCCATGTCTCATTGGAACGTACCTACTCAAAACCCCATGCAAATATCCCCTGAACATTTGCCACATTACTTCGGTACGTTTCCCTAAGAACATCTGTTTCCAATTTATGCTTCCAAGTTCCTGCCTGATAGCCTCATAGTTCCCCTTACTCCAATTAAATGTTTCCCTAACTTGTCTGTTCCTATCTCTCTCCAATGCTATGGTAAAGGAGATAGAATTATGATCACTATCTCCAAAATGCTCTCCTACTGAGAGACCCGACACCTAACCGCGTTCATTTCCCAATACCAGATCAAGTTCCGTTGCAGATACGGGCTGAGAAGTGACTGAGTTTAACTCAGATAAGTGTGAGGTGTTGCACCTCGTTAGGGCAAATACAAGGAGTCAGTACACTGTTAAGGGTAAGATCCTTCATAGTGTTGCTGAGCAGAGAGATCTTAGGATCCAACTTTATAGCTCCTTGAAAGTGGCTACACAGGTCGATAAGGTGGTTAAGGCAGCTTATGGAATGCTTGCTGTTATTAGTTGAGGCACTGAGTTCAAAAGTCAAGAGGTTATGTTGCAACCTTATAAAACTCTGGTTGGGCCCTATCTGGAATATTCTATACAGTTCTGGTCACCCCACTATAGGAAGGGTGTGGAGGCTTTGGGGAGGGTGCAGAAGAGGTTTACCAGGATGCTGCCTAGTTTAGAGGGCACGTGCTATCGTGAAAGGCTGGATAAACTTGGGTTGTTTTCTCCAGAAGGGCAGAGGCTGAGGGGAGACCTGATTCCCAGGGGTGAAATGTCTAATACCAGAGGGCATTCATTGAAGGTGAGAGGGGGAAGGAGGATGTGAGGGGTAAGTTTTTTTACTCAGAGAATCGTGGATGCCTGGAATGTGCTAGCTGGTGTGGTGGTAGAGGCAAACACATTAAAGGCTTTTAAGAGATGTTTAGATAAATGTAAGGAAGATGGAGGGATATGGACATTGTGCCAGTAGGTGGAATTAGTGTTTGGGTGTTATTGATTTGTTTTTCAGCTGGTCTGACACAACACTGTAAGCCGAGGGGACAGTTCCTGTGCTGTCCTGGTTTACGGTTTATATCCTATTTTCTATTTAGTCTGCATGAAAATCTGCATGAAACATGCAGGAAAGCTCAAATCCTTACTTACTGTGATATCATATATAAAACCTAATTCATGGAAGATTATTTAATAAAATCATTTTTCATAAGAAATTAATCTTAAAAACAGACAACCAACTTTGTTCCAATTAATTAAACCTTTGTATACAGTCCAAGCACCTTAAAAAAGACCCAAAAAACCCCACAAATATAGCTCTTGGCATACAACAACATGATAAGTCACCTATCCCCATCCAACTAAACAGAGAATGCATCTCACTTACATCCTGGAGCTGCTAATTGAGGAACTAGATATGGACCAGATGACTACACTTAGTAGAGGACAGATCCTCAGCTGAAAGACCAGCAGATTTCAAGAGAATCATAGGGTGTCTTCCATCAAGTTGTTGATCTTCTAGCTGCAGCCCAGTCAGCAGCTCAGTTTACAGTGTTCTGTGATACCAAGATGCAGTGAATAAAACCAATACATCTTTCTCCACATACAACATAACAATCCAGTTGGATGATGTGCCCAACGGTATTACAGCTTTGTTTAGGAAAATGTGCAATTCATTCACTCTCTTCCACAAGGACTTGAAGAAAACTTTGATCCACCCATTGCCTGGCAGCTTTGAGAAGGTAAACACTGATCACCTATGTATGGCTGTAGCAGCTTCGAACGGTACTGTGAGATCACTGAGTGTACTCTCTGCTCAACTAAAATTAGATCATTTGCAAATAATGAACAATTATACAATTTAATTCAGATAAAATCATTAAGTGCTCTTACATCAGAACTAATTGTGCAGTCAAATAGCCCTCTTTCCTGGTGTTTTTGTACCTGAGACAGGTGGGAGGTTACAGTCCAGCTTTCAGGGATATCCAGGTCAGTGTGATCATACTGTCTCATTAATTCACAATAACATAGCAAGGAAAGGCTGTAGGGAGATAATATGGATAATAGTGATACAACATTCGGCTACAAGGTAAGGGACAAGTCATTTAAGACTGAAGTTTTCCCAGAGTGTAGATAACGCTGGAATTCTCTGACCCAGAGGGTGATGGAAGCCAAATAATTAAATATATTTAAAGGTGGATAAATATTTAAGAGATCTAGGACGTGAAGGTTCTGAATCATTTATTTATCACATTTACATTGAAATATACAGTGAAAAGCATTGTTTGTGTTAACAACCAAAATAAACTAAAGATGTACTGGGGGCAGCACGCAAGAGTCATCTCACATTCTGACACCAAAATAGCACGCCCATAACGTTCAGCAGAAACAAAACAAAACAACAAGAGCAAAACAAGTCCTTTTTCCACCAACCCACGCACACACACAGATATATCTCCAATCTCTTGTCCAGGACACGCAGCCTTCAGGCCTGCAACTTCCAGGCCCATGGGCTTCGACCTTCAGGCCTTGACCTCTGGACTCACCAACTTCAGTCTTCAACCTTCAGGCTTTGACTTCTGGTATCAGTCCCAGGACTTGCCGATCAGTGTATTTTAAACTCCAAGCCTCGATCTCCAGACTCACGTGTACCTCTGACCCCAGGACTCAACAACTAAGTGGTCACCAGCCTTCATGACTCCTGCCCACAAGGACCACCTGTCCTGGGAGTTACCAACCTGGGAGAGTCACCAGCCTTGTCCTAGGGGCCCAGTGACCACGATCCTTGATCATGGGGATTGCTGGTCTTCGTCCTCACCACCTGCTAACCCAACGCTACCCACCCCCCATCCCCGCGCTGTCCCCAAACCTAAAAACAACTCTGAGCCACGATCTCAAGGGACATCTTCACCGTGAGCATTATGGGAAACTGACAGAAAAGAGGAACTGAAGCCAGCCTAGTTCAGCCATGAACATTTTGAATGGTAGGACAGGCTTGAGGAACCAAGAGGCTTTTTTATTTTATTCTGACCTTTCGTTCTTGTGCACAATATTACTAAGACAGTTCTGAGTTTTAACTACTTACAGGTCTCTGTATCCTCATGGATTAATTTCACAATAACTCATTTGCCAGATCTGTGTTTGCATCAGAATCACGTTTAATATCACTGTCATATGTCATGAAATTTGATGTTTTGTAGCAGCAGTACACTGCAATACATAATAATAAAAAACTATAAATTACAATAAGAAATATATTTTTAATTAAATTAATTAAGTAGTGGAAAAGAGTGGAAAAAATTGAAGTAGTGTACATAGGTTCATTGTCCATTCAGAAATCTGATGGTGGCGGAAAAGTGGCTATCCCTTAGACATTGAGTGTGTGTCTTTAGGCTCCTGTACCTCCTCCTTGATGGTGGCAATGAGAAGAGGGCATGTCCTGGGTGATGAGGGCCCTTAATGAAGGATGTCATCTTTCTGGGGCATCACCTTTTGAAGATGTCCTTGATGCTGGGGATGCTAGCGCCCATGATGAAGCTGAATGAGTTCACATCTTTCTGCAGTGCCCCCTCCCCCATACCCGACAGTGAAGCAACCAGTTAGAATGCTCTCCGCAGTACATCTGTAAAAAGTCTCCTCACACTCCTGAGGAAAAATCAGAATCAGAAGCACTTTATGTGAAATGTACCAGAATTGATTGTTGTTCAGTGCCAAGAATAAAACACAAGAAAATATCATAACAGACAACTCAATAGCAACCAATAATTTACAAGACAATAGTACAAACAGCCATGAGCGATCAACAATTACACAAATGTCAATAATTAAAATTGAATATATGAAAAGACTAAATAATCCTCAACAGAACACGGATTGCCTTCTTGGTAATTGGATCAATATGTTGGGCCCAGGATAGATTTTCAGGGATGTTCACACCCAGGAACTTGAACTGCTCACCCTTTCCACCGTTGATCCCTTGAATAGGACTGGTGTGTGTTCCCACGACCTCAAGTCCACAATCAATTTCTTGTTCTTCTTGATGCTGAGTGCAAGGTTGATATTGCAACACAACTCAATCAGCTGCTCGATCTCATTCCCGTACACCTCCTCGTCACCACCTGAAATTCTGCCAACAAAAGTTGCGTCATCAGAAAAGATATGGGTGTCATTTGAGGTGTGACTAGCCACACAGTCATGGCTGTAGAGAGAGTAGAGCTAAGCACGCATCCTTGAGGTGCACCAGTGTTGATTGTCAGTGAGGAGGAGATGTTACTTCTGATCCGCACTGACTGTGTCTCCTGATGAGGAAATCAATGATCCAGCTGCAGGGAAGGTACAGACGCCCAGGTTTTGGAACGCTTGTTGATTAGTACTGAGGGTATGATGGTGTTGTACACTGGCCGTAATCAACATACAGCAGCCTGACATAGGTATTGCAGTTGTCCAGGTGGTCCAAAGCCGAGTGGACAGTCCGTGAGATTGCATCTACTGTAGAACTATTATGGCAATAGGCAAATTGCAGTGGGCCCATGTCCTTGCTTAGGCAGGAGTTGATTCTGGTAAGATTATCTACCTTTTTAAGCAGGTGAGCACCTCGAACTGCAGCAGTGGAGACTGAAGATGTCCTTGAACACTCCTCCCAGTTGGTTGGCACAGATTTTCAGTGCCCTACCAAGTACACCATCAGGGCCTGATGCCTTGAGATGGTTCACACTCTCATTAGATGTTCTGACGCTCTGCCTCTGTGACAGAGTGACAGTGATCACATTCACTCTTTGCATGAAGACATTATTTCTCATTAGTGATTTAGAGTGGTTCAAAATGAAGTTGGAAAGCGAAATATCATGAAATGCAGAACTCAACTGGTAATAGGATGTTATAATAAATTTAAATATTTTAGTGGCTCATTAGCAACAGATTCTCAACATTTTCACTTAAGAATTTTACTTTATCACAAGTCTCAAGTGCCCATTCAACAATTAATATTTCATAGATAAATACCTTAAAGTGTTCTCATAAACTTGACAAAAAGGGTGCAAGGGGGAACTGAAGACATTGCTTTATCTGGAGGAGGGTGACAGAATTAGGGAATCATAAAAGAATAATCCAGCTGGGCCACACATTCCTCTCTCCCCTTACACCATCAAATATCTTTTCTTTCAGATACAGTACATATTCTTTTTAAACACAACAAGTGAATCTGATTTGGGTAGTACCTCTGGGTGAAAGGTTCCTTCATATTTATTTTATTTCTCTTAACAATCATTTTAATTCCACGTCCCTCACTTCTTGACCCTATGCTCAAAACTGTTCCCTTTGACTCCAGGCTGATCATTAAATACCGGAAACACAAGTGATTCTGTAGAAGCTGGAAATCCAGAGATGGAAGAGCTCAGCAGTTCAGGAGTGTCTCACTCATGAAGAACTAATGAAGGATCTCAGCCCAAAATGTCAAATCTTTATCCGTCTCCATTGATGCTACCTGACCTGCTGAGCTCCTCCAGCATTTTGTGTGTGTTACATTAAATACCTCTATCAGATCTGCTCACAAGCTCCTCTGTTTCAGGAAACAAGAGCCCAGCCTCTCCAATCTATACATGTAACTAAAGTCTCATACCCCTAGGCACATTTTGATAAATATCTTCTGCACCTTCTCAAAAGCTTTTGAATTGGACACAACTGGATATAGCCCCCAGTTAGTGTTTAATAAACATTCATCATGACTTCCTTATTCCTGTCCTCTGGAGAATGTTCTTTAATGAATTACTGTTACACCCTGTTTAACTGATTGGAGATCTTATCAGTGTAAATAAGCAACAGTTCAACAATGATTTCCCAGGTGATCTTTTTTCCTGTGACTCAGAATAATTTGTCAATGCCAAATGTCCTTGAGACAGCATGTCAATCAAATACAACAACCTTTGGAGTTTACTCTACCATCCATCAATACCGTTGCTGAGCTTCTCATTCAAGGCTATTTTGCTGCACTACTTTCCTCTTAATATTCAGAATTTGTCTGTAGAGAATTCTGATGAAGGGTCTCAGGCCAAAACATCAGCTGTCTATTCCTTTCCATAGATACTACCTGACCTGCTGAGTTCCTCCAGCATTTTATGTGCGTCACTCAAGAATTCTGTTGATCTCTTTTTGGATAAACTCGGTGATTGCTCCTCTATATTTCTCTAGGGAAGAGAATTCCAAAGAATTCTTCGCATTAAAACATTTCTCCCTATTTCAGTCTCAAGTGAAACAGTTCTGAAACAGTTAACCTTGGTTCTAGAGTTATCGTCCAGGGGAAATATCCACACTCTATCAATCCAGTCAAGATTTGTAAGGATTTTGTAGGTTTCAATGAGATCTTCTCTTATCCTTCTAAACTCTGAAGAAAACAATCTCTCTGCCGTGTTAAACCTGCCATTCCTGGAATCATTCTCATTTCATTTTAAAAATCTTTTTATTAATATATAATCTTCTACAGCTATAAAATACAAAAGTTCAACAAATTAGTATATATATAATTAATAAAGCTGAAGAAAAAAAAACTTGTATATGCTAATGAAAAAAAAAATTTTATATAAGAAAAAGGAGGAAAAAAGAGAACCCCAACTAACTAAAACAAAAACCCACTAACTACAAAAAAAAACCATTAGGAACCAACTCCCGGAGAAATACGTCTTACAATCATCTATATATATAAAAGAGAAAAAAAACAGCAACAACCACCAAATCACATTTATATAACATAAAACTGGAAGGAAACCATATAAACTAATTCAAATTAAATGATAATATTTGGCAAAAGAGCCCCACCTTCTCTCAAAATCGAATCGGGGATCAAAAGTTCTACTTCTAATTTTTTCCAAACTAAGACATAACATTACTTGGGAAAACCATTGGATTAGTGTAGGAGCAGAGGTATCTTTCCACTTCAATAAAATAGCCCTTCTTGCCAACAATGTAACGAATGCAATTACATGTTGGTTTGAAAATGAGATACCCTGAATATGATGCGGAACTATTCCAAATAGAACAGTCAATGTATTAGGTCGTAAATTAATTTTCAAAGCTTTAGAAATTGTAGAAAATAAAGATTTCCGAAAAGATTTCAATGAGGGACATGACCAGAACATATGTGACAAAGTAGCTACTTCATTTTTACACATAGGAATCATTCTGTTGAATTATGGCACTCGCAGTTTTAAAATTAATAATCTAAGTACAATAATTTGTATTAACTATAATAGATAAGGACACCAAAACTATATTCCTTAAACTTGAATTCCCTTATTTTTGATATCTCTGCCATAGAGAAAATTGAGAATCAACATTATCTTATATATTTCTATCTGCACACCCTTTAGCCTCCTCCTCTGCAACCTGTCCAATTGCTCTTTAGAACTGAAGTCTTCCAATCCAACAAACATTCTGTCTCTTTGCATTTTCTCCAGCACATTTACATTCATATCTAAATATAGATTAAAGTTTCCTGTGATTAATGTTTTACCCTTGTTGCATGTATCTCTCATTTCATGAGACAGTAGAGCTGAATTTGGTCCATTCAGTCCAACAAGTCTGCTCTGCCATTCGATCACAGCTGATCGATTTCCCTCTCAAACCGATCCTCCTGCCATCTCCCCATAACCTTTGATATCCTAACTAATCAAAAACTATCAATCCCTACTTAAAATATATCTGATATCAACCTCTGCTTTACATATTCAAAGGGTCCAAACTCCAGAGACCTGTGGTTCAAGTCTGACCTCAACCTCTGCCCACAAAAGGTTGTTTGCAGGCGCAGCAGGCCATCAAGAAAGCAAATGGAATGTTGGCCTTCATTGCTAGAGGGATTGAATTTAAGAGCAGGGAGGTTATGCAGCAACTGTGCAGGGTACTGGTGAGGTTGCACCTGGAGTACTGCATGCAGTTCTGGTCTCCTTACTTGAGGCCGTGCAGAGGAGGTTCACCAGGTTGATTTCAGAGATGAAGGGGTTTGACTATGAGGAGAGATTGGGACTGTAGTCACTGGAATTCAGAAGAATGAGAGGAGATCTTATAGAAACATATAAAATTATGAAAGGTGTAGATAAGATAAAGGCAGGCGATGTGTTTCCTCCGAATGGTGAGACTAGAACTAGGGGACAAAGCCTCCAGATTCAGAGGAGTAGATTGAGGACAGAGATGAGGCGATGTCACAACCACGGATTCAGCAGCGCAGCAGAATCAGGAATTGTGCTCGTGAATATGCACGTGTCAGCTAATTATTATTTCACTGTGATAGTCTTTAACTCCACTCATTCCGTCGTAGCTTTTGTTGAGACTTGAACCCAGGATATAGCAACAGTTCGCTGCCTGCATTCCACCTTGCCTGAGAAATTGTACTGTTGAGTCAACTGAATCTGAAGTCTAGCGGTTTTCGTTTAATTCTTAGTTGTTCTTTTCAGCCGCAGTCTAGGCTTCATTTTCCAGTTGAGAGTTTTAGTTAACGGCCCTGTTTGGGCCTAGCGTTTATTGTTTTCTTCTCCCTTTAACGCTGTTCACATTAAAGTCCATGATCTGTCGACCTGCTGCAGTGTTTCTCACTCCGCACTTTGGCCATATCTGAACTGGGTGACAAGAGGGTCTGCTTTTCCCAGAGGGGGATGAATCTTTGGAATTCCTTTCCCAATGAAGCACTGGAGGCTACCTCAGCAAATACAGTATATTTGAGACAAAGTTGGATAGAGTTTTGCATTGTAGGGGAATTAAGGGTTATGGGGAAAAGGCAGGCAGGTGGAGATGAGTCCATGGCCAGATCAGCCATGATATTGTTGAATGGCAGAGCAGGCTCGATGGGTCCGATGGCCTACTCCTGCTCCTTATGTCTGTCTGTGTGGAGCTGGCATGTCTCTCTGCAACTGTGGTTTTCTGATTTATACCATCCCATTATTATGACTACTATTCAGTGGGCTATAAGTAGTCCAACATACATATTCTTCCCTTTGATCTTTCTTAGCTTGAACCCAAACTGATTCTAATTCTACATCCTCATCTACTGAGCCAGCATTGTTTCTACCGCTGCACTGAATTCATTCCTTACTAATAGAACTAATTGCACTCTTATCCTTTTAGTTCTCCTCCCTAAAAGACAAAATAGCCTTGAAAATTCATTTCCCAGCTTTGGTCTCCCTGCAATCATGGCAATTAGATGATTCTCAGTTACTTCTATTCATGTTATTATTTCATCTACCTTGTTGGGAATTCTCTTAGCATTTAGATTTAGCACACTTAACTTGTTTCTGCTGCCAATTTATTTTGCATATTATGTTTCTTAACTCTATTTCCCGCTTTGTTTCTTTCCTTCCAGAATACTCTGAGGTCCCCCTCCCTCATAATACTAGTTTAAATCCTCCCAAACAGCGTTAACAAATGCCATTGCAAGGATAATGATCCTCTCTCCAGCTCAATTGCAACCATTCCATTCACCCAAGGGTAGTCCCAAAACATCAGAAATGTAAAGTGCTTCCCCCTGCACCATCCCTCCAGCCATACATTTCATTTGCTTTGTTCTTGCATCCTTGGACTTGTCAGCACTTGGCAGAAGGGGTAATGCTTTGAAGACCTGCTTTCTAATTTCTTTCCTAGCTCACTGAAGTCTGATCACAGGATTTCATGGTGAAACAAATACAGTACATATTGCACATCCTCAGGTCATATTGCAGGAATCCAAGCACCTTTGAAGACAGGTAGGTTGTGTTTTGCAGTAGATGCCCTTCAGATTTTAAAACAGTAAGACCATAAGACATAGGAGCAGAATTAGCCCCATTTGGCCCCTTGAGTCTTCTCTGCAAGCTTTTTTCAAGCAGTCAGTGAATTGATTATGTCCTCTGGTACCTATTCAGCACAAAAGCTTTGCAAGTTAGCCACGATCATTAAGTCAGTTATAGCAAGATCTCTCATTCCTACCTCTTGAAAAATATCCACCACCAAACTCGCCTCAGCTCATCTCCTGTTAACTTTGGATGAAACTGTTCCAGTGCTCTCTCCATCAGTAATTCTCCTTACAATATTATTTAATTTCAAACTGCTGCTAGCATTCTAACTCACATTAAGTATCAACTACTAATGGCCATCGTACGTGTTGATCCAGGTGGACTCCTAATTATGCAATGCTTCAACTGCCAAAATTCTGGTACTTCCTCCCTAATTTCTCTGTTACTCTCCCATTTACCGTTCCTCTTAGTGCAAACTTTTGTCCAATTCTGGTGTCAAATTTCCTTTCAAACATAGCGATGAATCACCTTGTAATGATTTGCAATATTGCAGGCACTACATTAAAACGTGCTCTTGTTAAAGGAACTATGTTGTTGCTAGAACCACGGAAGTAAAAGAACCCCTGATGGACTTTGGACTCATTTGTTGAACAGAGGATGATAGGTACAAAGAAGGATCTAAGTTCAAGTCACTGACTTGTGTTTATTGCTCTCTTTTGCTGGCACAGTGATACTAGCCCTTGGGTGTAACAGGGAAAAATCCTCCCTCATTTCTGTCACTGATTGTCGTTCAGTAGATAGTTGAATGCAGTGATCCTATACTTTCTTCTGAAATGAGATCATTGACATCCTTATTAGAGGATCACAGTCAGTGTGGATTGATAATGACATCTCCTCATCACTGACAATCAACACACACTCACCTCAAGGATATGTGCTTAGCCCCCTGCTCTACTCTGACTACTCATCATCAGCACAGCTCAAATGACACCTGTAACTCCATACGTAACACCACTGTCATTGGTACAATCTCAAATGGCAATGAAGAGGTATAAAACAGTGAGTTAGATTGACTGGTTGAATGGTCTCTCAACAGCCTTGCACTCAAAGTTAGCAAAACCAAAGAATTCATTATGATCTTCTTAAAGCAGAAGTCAGGAGAAGACACACCAGTCCTCACTGAGGGGTCAGCAGTGGAAAGTGTAAATAGCTCCAAGTTCCTAGGTGCAATGTCTTGGAGGATCTATTCTGGGCCCAAAACCTTGATGTAATCATGAAGAAGACAGACATGAGGAGTTTGAGGAGATCTGGTATCTCACCAAAGACTCTATAGATGTACAGTGGTGAACATTCTGATTGGCTGCATTGCAACCTGGTATGGAAACTCTAAAGTACAGGATCGCAGGAGGCTGCAGAGGTTGTAGAGTCCGCCAGCTCTATCATGGTCACATCCTCCCCACTAGTAAGAATATCTTCAAGAGGCAATGCATCAAGAAGGAGGCATCCATCATTAAGGGGTCTCTCTATCAGGTAAATGTCCTCTTCTCAGGGAGGGGGTACAGGAGCTTGAAGACCCACACTCAATAATTCAGAAACTGCTTCTTCCTCCTCCCATCAGATTTCTGAATGGTCCATAAACCCATGAACAATACCTTATTATTCATTTTTATGTTCTATATACTGTATTTAATTTGTAATTTATAATAACTTTATGTGTTTGTACTGAACTGCAGCTGCAAAACAACAAATTTCACATTCAATTGCTACATTTTGGTAGAACTAATCAAAATAGGGCATGCATGGTAAACAGTAGGGTATTAAAGAATGCTTTAGAACAGAGGGTTCTCGGAATAATGGTACATAATTCCCTGAAGATGGAATCTCATGTGGATAGGGTGGTGAAGAAAGGTAACTGTGTGGAATGAGCTTCCAGCAGAAATGGTTGAGGCAGGTTCCATGTTGTCATTTAAAGTTAAATTGGATAGATATATGGACAGGAAAGGAATGGAGGGTTATGGGCTGAGTGCAGGTCAGTGGGAATAGGATAGATTAAGAGTTTGGCACAGACTAGAAGGGCCGAGATGGCCTGTTTCCGTGCTGTAATTGTTATATGGTTATATAAGACTGCAATAATGAACCAGATTGCGATTCTGCGGTGTTCAACTGTAAGTAGCAAAATAGGTTGGTGGCACATTGATATTTAGGTAAGGTGGCTTAAAGTATTTGGTCCTCTTGGAAATGTCCCAGGAAAGAATTCAACCAAGCTCTTTGAAGTGTAAACTTAATATTATAGTAATATGTGACTGATATACATTTTTATTGCCCTGGTCACAAAAGTTCCTCCAGGAAGGAATTCTAAGGAGCTGGAAAGAGGAGAAAATTCAGTGAAAATTATTAGAGAGGTAAATTGCTCTCCAAGTACTGTCATTTACACACAATTTGCTAAAACCACTAAGAAACTAAAATATTCCTCTGACTTAAATTATGATTTTTGTTTTACTCATTGGCAAACTTCTTTTATTGTTCGTGGCAAAAATGCACCTGTCTTCAGGGCAACATGGGTACAGGAGTTTGCCAAAGCATGGAGAGGCACAGGATGTTAATAACAAAATAGCTGCTAGTACGTCTTTTCTAAAATTAGGGTTACAATGAGCGCAAAGAGAAATTATCTCAAACAGGATATTACCGATGACCAAATAGAAAATATGTTTCACAGTTCAAAACCACACACAAAAAAATAGATGAGCATATCATAAAATCACAGAGTCATTATACTTCCAAAGGCCACTTGGCGCAAAAACTCCGTACCATAATGAAGACATGCTCTCCTCATAGTCCTAAAATCTCTTTTCTTACAGATTCTTATCTAATTCCCTTTTTAATGTTTCATTTGAAACTACCACCCCTATGCTTCATACCAAAAACTAAGTACTCACTCTGTGAAACAAGAATTCCCAAAATTACATTTGGTTCCTTTGTCAATTACCCTTGTTCTATTCCTCTAGTTGTTGACTGTTCTGCCAATTAGGACAATTTCTACCTGCCTACTCCATCCATGTCATTCATAATTTTAAATGCCTTTATCAGATCTGCTTACAACCTTCTCCCTTCCAAGGTGAACAATCCCAGGATGCATTTGATTAATCACTTAGTTATTATCCACATAGTAATGTACTACGGTACAAGCTATAAATATCGAGACGCGAGATGAAGAGGGCTTGAAAGTGAGTCCATAGGTTGTGGGAACAATTCAGTGACGGGGCCAGTGAAGTTGAGTGAAGATATCCCCTCTGACTCAAGGGCCCAATGGTTGAGGGGTAATAACTGTTCCTGAACCCAGTGGTGTGAGTCCTAAGGCTCCAGTACCTTCTTCCTAATAGCAGCAGTGAGAAGAGAGCATGACCTGGGTGTTGGGGGTCCATGATGACAGATGCTGCTTTGCTGCGACAATGCTCCCCGTTTATTCTATTGCTTCCAATTTTGATAGCATGTTATCATAGAGAAGCTGATTATTATCTCATTTTCCTTAACAAACTTTCTATTGCAAGAAAAGTTCTACCAAGTTAGTTAGATTTGGATTTGCTTTTAACAAGTGCATGGTAACTCTTGGTAATCAATGGACACTGATCAAGTGACTTCTAGTTCTATCCATGATACTGTATTTGGAAATTTCCATATCACCAAAGTTAAGCTGCGTAGTTACTAGGTTTACCCTACACTCTTCCAGGAATATTTGCAATATTCCATTTCTCAGGCACTGCCCCCGTATTCTATATATATTTGGAAAATAATGACTGGGGTTCCTCAGCAAACTGGAATGGGTTCCAACTTGACCAGGTGACACACATTTTAAGCGCAGCTAACTTTTTTCGTACCTCTTTTTAATCAATGTTTTCAAGATGTTCCAATTAATATTTATTGCATTTAACATGGCCCATTTCCCAGAGCCAATCTGCTTTAGAAAGTCTTCACACTCTTAAACCCTTTTGTATTGTTATCACAAAATGATGAAAAGACTTGCTGCCCCAATCATTTTAAAGTCCAAGAAACAATTATGTAGGAAATTTGAAAAGAAAACTCTCTTCCTGAGTAGGCAGCAAGGGTTACAAAATATACGTGGACTAAGATGTTAACTGTCCTGTGCTATCACCAGTGGGATCATCAGTTGATCTGCCACCTGTCTTCAGGAGTTTTGGCCCACTTATGATCAGGACTCCCTCAAGGTGGTGGGCCAGCAGTGCTAAAGCACCACCTCCCACTGGTGAGCTTAAAAACTTGGCATCTGCCTCTATCAATCACTTCCATCCAACAGATAGTCTGCTCTTCAGGTGTCTATGCAACTACTGAAGGATTTGCAAGATATGTATACACTGTCTGACTATCTGCCCCTCTGGACATATTTGGTCCACACCCATGCTGATCCTTTCTCTGCTGCCTCAGCTACAGCCCTGCTGGTTGACTTGATCTCTCTTCTAGTGAAGCCAAGGTCACGCAGCCACTTCTGGAGAGTGAATGCAATAAACCCACGGCAGCCTACTTCGAATGGATAGCATGAGACCTTCCACCCTCTCTCTCTGCACTCTGATCTTAATTCTGCATACTTGGTTAACTTGCGCTCATGGGCTTCATCAATGTTGTCTTCCCAGGGGACTGTGAGTTCACCAATAACCACTTCTCTACTGGTGTCAGACCATATGATTATATCTGGATGCAATGTGGTGAAAGCTATTTGCTCCGGGAAACTGCCTTTCCCGTCCAGGTCAGCCTTGACACACCAATCATTGGCTGAGGAAAGTATGCTTGATCGTGAGTCTGCGCTGTATACCCTTGACTTGGAGCCTTCTTTCACAAATGATATGCGATGTTCTGTGCAGCATGGGGCATGAGATAAGTTGTGCTGCAGTACTCTCTGCTCAACCGCTTCTGTTACAACTTTGAGAACGTTGTTATGTCTCCAAGAGTACATGCGGCTGGAAAGATTGACTCTGCATGCACTCAAGATATGTTGAAGTGTTCCCTTCTCGCCACAAGCAGCACACCTGTCCGTCTTATCTTCATACCAGGTGCTGAGGTTGGCAGGTGTTGGGAGCAGATCGTACGTTGCTCTGCATAGAAAAGAAATGCGGAGCGGTTCCATCTGCCACAGAACATTCCAAGATAGAGGTCGTTGTTCAACACTTTCCCACCGGGTCCAAGCCCCTTGTTTGGCCAGGCCAGCTGTTTTAGTTAACCTCTTCTCCTCTTCTACCTCTCGTACCTCTTGTGTTACAAGCTCACGGTGCTCCTTACCTGTAGAAGATGATCACCACTTGTGGGTCGTCCATCCAAGTCCCTGGCAACCTAGCTGGATAGCCCCAACCGTCTCCTTGTGCTTCAATCTAGACTCTGCCTGTAAAAAAAACTAATGATAAAATGAGGTGATATTTGGCCAAAGAGTCTTACAAATCAAATTTATACCCTAAGAACTTGTTTTCCCTTTATAAAAATGCAGAAATAATTGTGTACAATATGTACCTGTTACCATCAAGTTGCAACAAAGAAATGTAAGACAACATGATTCTAAATAGAAACATTTTAGATACTTGGATGCACAAGATAAAATAGGCCAAAGCCAACATGGTTTCCTTAAGGGGAAATCTTGCCTAACATATCTGTTGGGAATTCTTTGAGGAAATAACAAGCAGGAGAGACAAAGGAGAGTCAGTAGATAGTGTTTACTTAGACTTTCAGAAGACCTTTGACAAGGTGCCACACATGAGGCTGCCTAACAAGTTAAGAGCCCATGGTATTACAGGAAAGACACTTGCATGGCTGACTGGCAAGAAGCAAAGAGTGGGAAAAAAAGGAGCCTTTATTAGTTGGTTGCCAGTGACTAGTGGTGCTCCACAGGGGTGTTGTTGGGACTGCTTGCTTTCACTTCATATGTCAATGATTTTAATGATGGAATTGATCGCCTTGTGGGCTGGTTTGCAGACAATATGCAGGTAGGTGGAAGGGCAGGTAGCATTGAGGAAGCAGAGAGTTACAGATGGACTTGGACAGATTGGGAAAATGGACAACAAAGTGGTAGATAGAATATAGTATGGGGCAGTGTATGGCCATCCATTTTGGTAGAAGGAATAAAGGTGTAAACTATTTTTGAAACAAAGGAAAAATTCAAAAGTCAAAAGTGCAAAGATATTTGGGAGTCCTTATGAAAGATTCCCTGGAGGTTAACTTCCAGGTTGAGTTGGTGGTAAGGAAGGCAAATACAATGTTAGCATTCATTTTGAGATGATTAGAATATAAGGACAAGAATATCATGCTGAAGGCTTTACAAGGCATTGATCAGACTGCACTTGGAATAAGAACATAAGAAATAGGAGCAGGAGTAGCCTATCTGGCCCATTGAGCCTGCTCCGCCATTCCATGATCTGGCCATGGACTCAGCTCCACCTACCTGCCTTTTCCCCCTAACCCTTAATTCCCCAACCTTGTCTTAAATATATTTACTGAGGTAGCCTCCACTGCTTCACTGGGCAGAAAATTCCACAGATTCACCACTCTCTGGGAACAGCAGTTCCTCCTCATCTCCATCCTAAATCTACTTCCCCAAATCTTGAGGCTATGTTCCCTAGTTCTAGTCTCACCATTCAGAGGAAACAACTTGCCTGCCTGTATTTTACCTATCTCTTTCAAAATTTTGTATGTTTCTAAAAGATCTCCTTTTATTCTTCTGAATTCCAGCGAGTGCAGTCCCAGGCAACTCAATTTCCCCTCATAGTCTAACCCCTTCATCTCTGGAATCAAACTGGTGAACCTCCTCTGCACCACCTCCAAAGCCATTATATCCTTCCTCAAATATTGTTCAAAAGTTCAAAGTTCCAAGTAAATTTATTATCATCATATTTATTTGTCTCCACATAAAATCCTGAAATTCATTTGCTTCAGGTGCACTTAATAAAACCAATCTACGATAGAATCAATTACAGACTGCACCAACTGGGCATATAACCAGTGCAACAAAGCTCTGTGTAGATGTGCACAATGGTTGGGAGGGCTTTACTTGCGAAAGGGTGGGCTGTATCCACTTTTCTTTGGGATTTGCTGTCCAAGGGCATTGGTGTTTCCATTACCAGGCTGTGATGCAACCAGTCAATATTCCCTCCACCATACCTCTATAGAAGTTCTTCAACATATTAGATGTCATGCTAAATCTTCTCAAACTTCTAAGGAAGTAGAAGTGTTGCTGTGCTTTCTTCATAATTGTACTTCCATGCTGGGCCCAGGACGGGTCCTCTGAAATGATAACACCAAAGAATTTAAAGTTGCTGACCCTCTCCACCTCTGAATCCCCAATGGGAACTTGCTCATGAACCTTTGGTTCCCTCCACCTGAAATCAGTAGTCTGCTCCTTAGTCTTGCTGACATTGAGTAACAGTTTATTGTTGAGCACCATCACTTTTTTTCCAGTCCTGATGAAAGGTCTCAATCTGAAATGTCGACTGTCTACCCTTTTCCATTGATTTTGTCTGGCCTGCTGAGTTCCTCCAGCATTTTGTGTGTATTACTTTGATTTCCAGCATCTGCAGATTTTCTCTTGTTACTTATTCCTACACCTTACTTGCTATTTTCAAAGTGCATTGCTATATTACCCATGATTCATGTGCTCTTCTGCATGGGATCTTATCAAAAGTCTTATAAAAATGCAACTCCATCACACACACCCATCTATTTTATATCAAATAACTACAATAAAATCATAAACATTGTTTCCCTTTATTAAATCAGGTCGATTCAGATCAATCACATCCTTTATTATGGATTGCAGCATTTGCCCAGCTACTGGAGTCAGACTAACAGATCTGTAGTTTCCTGTTTTCCCTCTGTTTTTAAGTACACACTTTCTACTGTCCAGTATGCAGCAGCCAATCAAAATTCTATAAAATTTTGGAGGATGATTACCAGATTTTGCAGTATCTTCATTGACACCTCTGGAATGAACCTTGATTCTTCATTCCTCAGCAATCCTTGGAGGTTTTGAGGATTCTCCTTGAACACAGGGATAACATTTGTTTTAATTCCTCTGTCATATCATATTTACTATTATAAATTCTCCAATTTTTGGACAGGAGGAATGGCCTCCCTCTGCTCTTACTTTATATGTTCTAATTCAATACTAAATCCTGGAGGGTTTATCATGATGTGATCAAGTTTTAACATGATTGAGGGCTGCTCCTCAAGCTTACATTGAGCTTCGTTGGTAAGAGTTTAGCATGGTAATGGAATGTCTAATTAAAATGAAAATCCATTGCAAGGTAATGTGAAAAGAAGTGTTCGGCAAAGCACTCTACCTCTGCACTGGTCTCCCCAGCATAGCAGACACCACCCAAGTCCACAGTTGCCATACACTTAATTGAAAGAAGTGCAGGAAAATGGCTGCTTCACCTAGGTTTCACCTTGTGAAACCTTAGCTTCTTTCTCCAAAATTGCCCAGTATTAGTAATTAATTTATTATTGACACATAATCTCTAAGGATCTATAATCTATAAGGCTATGTTATGGACCCCCTCGTACTAGTAGTGATTGTAATGAACAACTCTATCAGAATATTTAAAGAAAAACAAGTTCTGAGGATGATGGTATAGTTATGGGTGACTTTAATTTCCCAAATATTGAATGGGAGAACCCAGTAACTAATGGATTACAGGAAAGTGGATTCATTGAGTTATTGAAAAATTGTTTTTTTGACCCTGTATGTTCATGCACCAACAAGAGGAGGGGCCTGACTAGATCTGATATTCTGTAACAATCAGAATAGAATTTTGAGTACAGAATTTGTTGAGCCTTTAGGAACAGGCGATCATAACATTGCTCGTCTCGAAGTTGTTTGGGAGAGTATATCAGTAAAATCAAACCCATTAAATCAAATTTCAGGAACGCAAAGTTTGTGCAGATACAGTAAAGACTTCAGAAGGTAAACTGGCAGGAACTGCTTGACGTTGAGTCAGATGAGGAACAAAGGGGTTGATTTAAAGAGGTAATGCACGCAGTGTAGGAAATGCTCATACTCAAGGTCAGGAGAAGCAAAAACAATAGACCAACTACATGGATGAATAAAGATATACATAAAAATTATTGAAGCAAAGAGAGCTATACAAGGAATGCAGAATAAGTACTAATGAGGTTAACCATAGAGCATATGAAAATATGAGACCTATAGTTAAGAAGGAAATTCAGTTTGCCAAAAGACAGGTTGAGAAGGATATTGCCGATAATGCTAAGATTGACCCCAAGAGATTTTTTCAGTACTTTAGTAGTAAATGAAAAGTCAAGGAGAAAGTTAAATGCATTAGGAATAACAGTGGGGTGTTAAATTATGCAGTGAAGGACATAGTGGACGCTCTTAACTCATATTATGAAGATGTTAGCACTATGCCAGTAAGTGTAGAGAAAAATAATAATGTTTTAAGTGACTTAGAGATCTTAGAAGGTGAGGTCCTGCTTCAACTGAAAAGGCTGAAGGTTAATAATTCTCCAAGGCCAGACCACATATAACCAAGATCTCTGTGATTATATGTACAAACACATAACAAGTATTTTTCAAAAGTTATTGAACACTGGTGAAATCCCAAAGGACTGGAAATGGGCTAACATTGTCCCAGTATACAAGAAGGGTGACCACACTGACCCTGGTAACTATAGACCTGTAGGCTTAATGTGTATCACAGGCAAGATAATGGAAGCAATAATAAAGAATGGGACGAAAAAGCAGCTGATAAGAACATGCATCTTAGCAGAAAGCCAGCATGGGATTCATGTTTTACTAATATGCTGGAGCTCTATGAAAAGACAACTAACATTTATAACAATAGTGCAGTTGATATCATTTACTTGGACTTTCAGAAGGCTTTTGACAAGGTACCCCATGAGAGATTAAACAAATTACTGGAGGTAGGGATTCAGGGTAAGGTGTGCAAATGTGTGAAAAATTGGCCCAGAAACAGAAAACAATGAGTTATGGTGAGGAGATCATTTTCACACATAGAAGGTGTTAAAAGTGGGGTTCTGAAGGGATCAGTTTTGGGGCTGCTGCTTGCTGTTTTAAATTTACATTAATGATTCACATAACAAATAAACTAGTAATGACACAGAACAGGGTGGGGGGGGCAGCTGATAACATTCAGAGAGCAGAATCAATACAGTTAGATATAAACAAAATCTAGATGTGGGCAAATAAATGGCAGATGAAAGTTAATGTAATAAATGTAAAGTGTTAAATATAGGAAGTAGAAATATTATATATAAATATACAGTGGGGTGGTCTTGAGTTAGAAAGTGCAGTGTACGAGAAGGATTTGGGCATTCTGGTAGACTCATGCACTTGTGAGGCCACACCTTGAGCATCAGGTACAAATTTCTCTACCCTATTGTGTGAGGGATGTGAACGCGCTGGAGAGAGTTCAGAGAAGGGCAACGAGACTCATTCCAGGTCTGCAGGGTATGGGCTTGAAGAAAGATTGAAAGAATTAAATCTTTTTTGCTTAAATAGGAGTAGAATGAGAGGAGACATGATAGAGGTGTTCAAAATCATTAAGGGTATAGTGGTAACTGTGTGGAATGAGCTTCCAGTAGAAGTGGTAGAGGCAGGCTTGGTATTGTCATTTAAAGTAAAATTGGATAGTTTTATGGACAGGAAAGGAATGGAGGGTTATGGGCTGAGTGCAGGTTGGTGGGACTAGGTGAGAGCAAGCATTTGGCATAGACTAGAAGGACCGAGATGGCCTGTTTCCGTGCTGTAATTGTTATATGGTTATATGGTATTAGGAAGGAGGATGCCAGCTGCTACTTCAAAATTAATCCATTATCAAGGACAGGGGAGCATAGGTGGAGACTGGCTAAAGAGAAATTTCAGACTAACATCAGGAAACATTTCTTTACACAGAGAGTTGTGGATACATGGAACAAAGTACCTAAGCTGTGTAGTTGAGAGTAGTACATTAAAGACTTTCCAATCTAAACTCGAGTTATTTCAACACACTATGTGGATAGCAATTTGGCAAATTTTGTTAGGTAGAATGGCCTGTTCTTGTCAAAAACTTTCTACTGTTCAAATGTAGCTACTGGATACAGTGAAAAACTTCGTGAAAACTTTGTTTTGCATATCATCCGTACAGAACATTTCAAAACATATTTACAATGAGGTGGTAGAAAGGGGAATGCTTAAAATCTTGGAATTTAGATTTCAAGAGTAGAGGGATATAACAGATGAAATGAATAGGTCTGTTGATAGTATCTTCAGTACTTTCAGTTTTCATTTCAGATTCTCTTTTTTAATTTTTAAGAAAGGTATGTAGGTGTCCCTCGATAGAGATTAAAGGCTATTGCATCTTCGGCGGTTGAACGGGAAGATGGCGTTAAGAGTTTGGGTTTTGCGAGACGATGAAGATATTGCCTTGAACGGGTTTGGTAAGGAGCAACACCAAAAGGCTGGGAGCGCTCCACGGCGAGTGTCATAATTGCAAAGAGGCGACTCCACTAGTAAGAAGGGATTGGCGTGAGGAACTAGTTTAAGAATGCAGAGCAATTAACCATAGATTCATACTTCTGGCTTCCTTGAAAGCCAGCAAAGCCAACGACTCGTACCCGGTCACCAGAGCTGACAGTGATTGGCAGGCAGGGAGCCCCTATCGTGAGCGGAGCGGTCCAATGGGCGTGGGGGAAAGCGGAAGGGGCGTGTCGTTCGGAACAATACTGGCGCGTTGGGGAGGAGCCGCGCGGACTGGTGAGCGAGAGGAGCGAGCCGAGTGGGTGACGGTGGTGGTCGGCTGGCCGGTCGGTCGGTCGGTGCGGGAGGCCCCTCTACCCCCGTACGCCAGGTAAGCGGGCACCTTACCCTCATCGGAACATGGGCGCCGACGGGGGCGGGTGGCAGGGCATCACAGAGCAGTTTCTCGGAGCGGTGCTGCTGCCGCCGCCGCCGCCGCCGCCGGGCAACACGGCCCGGCTTCCCCGGACGGAGGGGAGACTCACCTCCGGGAGTCCCGGCTTAAGGGATGGCGGAGGGTGGAGGCGGGAAGACACCGCAGGAAAAGGTTAACGATCTGCTCCTGCGGAGGCGAAAGGGGCAACTTCACGGGTGGTGGGGGTGGGGGAACCGCCCACGTTCCCTTATTTCGGGAAATGCAAAGCGTGTGAGTATTTTAATCGTGCCCGTTCAGTAATTTAATAAATAATCTAGTTATGCTGTTCATAAACTATTATTCTTTTATTGAACTTTTCTCCCAGATTGCTTATAAGCAGTCTTTACGTTGGTAAAAATCGTCCTTAATTTTATTTTTTTTTAAATTAATTGCAATGAAATAAACTATTCTGCAAGCTTACGCCGACCACGTATCTACATTAATACGGTCCATATGGATTGTTATGCGGAGCCTCGATTTACTGTATGCAGTTGGCCGTAAGGCCGCTGATACTCTTTCTTTAAACAACTTATCTTTCTGTAAGCTGCAGTAAATTATAAACCGATTTGGGTTTTTTTTGCAATATTGTGTTTCGAATACACAAATGCGAATTGCAAGTTTTTAGAAGCTTAATAGCTCTCACTGTTGCAGCTACGGTTATAATTGATCTCCATTGCTGTTTGCTTGTCCCGTACGTCAATCTGACAAAAATAAATAAATCGATTTAAAACTAGATTTGAGCAAGCGAGTCGTTCCTAACTTTTCTGGATCCCCACCCACACGTCTCAATTACACTTTTTATGCCCCCAAAAGGTACAGTGCATTGAATGTTTGAGGTTCGTTTGAGTAATCAGATCCACATGGTATAATGCCCAGGGAGACTTCCATTTCCAGTTTGCACTTTTCTTCAAAGCAAAAACAAACTGCAGATGTCGGAAATCTGAAATAAAATAACTATACTGGAAATAGTCAGATGACAAGTCATGAGCCTAAAATGTTAATTCTGTTCCTGTTTCCATGGATACTGACTTAACTGCTGAGTATTTCTTAATTTTTTTTCCACTTAAGGACTTCATAGTGGAAAAATTGCTATTCAAGATATTTGTTTATGCATTATTTGTCCCATGTTTACTCAGCATGAACTAATTGTAAACAAAGTCAATAGTTTGGTGAATAATTGGCCATCTAAAGCTTTTCAGAGTTTTAGATTTTGTCATGGTAATTTTGTGCAGAAATTTATTGGATTGCCTTTATCTTCAGTTCAACTGATGAACTGTCACAATTGAGCTGTTTTTCACACTGATCTTGTTCTTTGTTCCTTGTTTGCATGGATGATCAAAACTACTGACACTGGCTTTCAGGGTTCTTTAATTTTTTTTATAAAGGTAGCATCAAATTTCTATCTGGTATGTCATGTGGATTTGCAGTTGGAATAATACCCCATGTTAAACTTGGCTTTGGGGTCAAGTATTACACCAAGGGATTCACAAAATGTCTCAAAAATTAGCATTAATTCAAATTTGGTAATGATGTGAAGCCACTATCATGTAATTTTGTAATGCTACAGCTGGTTCCTACTTCAGTGTCAATCTAGCTCTGGCAATTTGTTCCCCTTTTAATAACTGACCAACCTCAAGCTATAAATGTAAAGTTTGATCTTATATTAAACTGGGTTGTTATGTCGTAAATTAGTTCTGCATTTTCTGGACCATATTCAAATGCATAATATAATTCTTCATTTGGATGAGCTATCTTTGTATGAATTAATGAGTGGTCTGTTATCATTTAATCCTTGTTTAAGAAGTGTTATATTAACTTCTATTAACAAAACATTTCTCTTCCCTTTTAGGTTAAAGCCAGTCAGAAAGGCTATTATCAGTGGATGCAAATTGATGTTTTCTGGATATAGTGGATGGAGCATTAAAAGATACTTTGAATAATTCACCTCAGGAATCTTTAAAGAATCTGCTGATGTCATTGAGCAGTACAAGTAGTAGTCTTTCTTTTGAAGAACAGCATTACTAATTTTTGGAAATGGTAAGAGTAGTTTCAGGGACTTCTGATTAAGCAAGCAACTATTGATAAATACTTCATTTGGAGAATCCATTTTCACTTGAAGAACATCCATAATTTTTGAATTTCATCACCTGATGTCTACATAAAGGGCAAAACATCTTGCATGTTTTGCATTAATAACAATAGAGAAAATGAGCGCTGATGGCTATCAGTATAGAGCTTTGTACGAATACAAAAAAGAGCGTGAAGAAGACATTGATTTGCATACTGGTGATATACTGATTGTCACCAAAAGTACTCTGTTAGCCCTGGGTTTCAGCGAGGGAGACGAGACGAGACCAGAGGAGATTGGCTGGCTCACGGGCATAAATGAAACCACGCAAGAAAGGGGTGACTTTCCAGGAACCTATGTAGAGTTTTATGGTCGCAGGAAGATTTCTCCGCCGACACCCAAGCCACGTCCTCCCAGGCCGTTGCCTGTGGCTCCAAATCCATCAAGACCGGAAGATGCTGACCAGCAAGGTCAGTCTTTTCAGTAATAGTTGGGATACAAGATACAAGCTGGGAAGGATTGGTGTGGGTTAAGGGGTTGCAGCTTGTATCCAAACTCCAGCTATATAGTTATGCATATACTAGTAAAGCACATAGTTTTAGAAAAAGAATATTTCCGCAGATTAATTTGTGCCTAATATAGTGGAAAGTTGAAGAAGCAATAACAAATTCTCTTGGCTAAATTAAAAATCTGGCTTGCTTCTGCTTTTTAACAGGATATTTGCACATTAATCTGTTAGGTTCAAGAAAATGACTCTTTGAGTCCGTTAACTGATTGGGGAAAATGCCTGCGTAAATTTAGTTTGTGTCTCGATCTGAAGATTTTGAATTCTGCTGCGGTAGAATTAGTTTAATACCAGCAGACATTAAATAATTGGAACTAACAACATTTGACAAATACTAAGAGAATGTTCCCTCTGGTTGAGAAGCCTGGAACCAGAGGTCTCAGTCTCAAATTAAGAGATAAACTATTGGGATTGCAAAGGATGGTGAGTGCTTTGAATCTTCTGCTTTGGGGTTTTGTAAAGGTTGTCTCATTTAAAACAAGTTGGTAGATAAGGAATCATGGGGTTTCAGGAAGATGGACCTGTTCTTGATGAATCATGGCGAATAGTCAGATTGAAATGGCTAGCTCATGTAATTTATATTTACAATGTTAGGTGACATTTTTAAAACCTGCTAAAGTCCTGTAAATCTTGAGTGTATGAATTCGGCTTTAACAGCTTGTTGAGAATAAGAACAGTTGCATTGTTCAGTCTACCCTTTGAGACCAATCAGTTGCACTCCATGGCTTGTATTAGTTTGCTGAGGAAAGTATCACTTACTTGCATGTGCAGAGTTGAGGAAAGGAGGAAAATAGTAGCAAAAGTCTGAGAGAAATTAAAAATGTTACTGAGCAAGTTTTCATTCTTTCAGACTCCTGATAATTATAAATGCTACTTTTTGTACATTTCTCACAAAATAGAGAATCTCCATTGATTTATTAATTTGGTGTGTTATGCTTTTGATCTCAGTCACGCAGTGTTATTCTTGTGTAATTGATGGAATGTACCACTCTCAGGTTAAATTTCTAGTCTTGTTTATGCATCCTACAGGAATCCTCGTAGATTCCATTGGTGAATATGATGGCTTCAGCCCTCTAAACCACCTGTACACTGCCTTGCATCTTTACTCTCTTAGACACCCCCACTTTGTGGGGGAAGATTGGAGAAGAGAAAATAGATTCTGATCATGCAGCCCTATCTACCACCCTCAATTTTATATACTTTTATCTAGTGACCCCTCAGTCTTCTCTGCTGCAGGAAAAATAAATCCACTCTACCCATTCTGTCCGTAAAACTGAAATGCTCCAATGTAGACAGCATCCTGGTAAATGTCTCCTGCACCCTGTACAGTGTGGTTGCATCCTTACTATAATGTGGCAACCAGAACTGCATATAAAACTCCAGATTTGGCATAACCAAATGAAGTTGTGCCACCTTCACCGCCTGTCTGCTTGTCTAGCCAGTTTCAGGGATCTATGGATTTATACCTACTTTGTCACTACATTCTAGGCCCCAATTATTTCTACTTTAGAGCACAAAGTACATCTCTTCATACTTGTTGAGGTTAAATTCCATCTGTTATCAGTCCACCTAACTTTCCAGCTGACTAATATAACACTGTAGCCTAGGGCAGTCCTCTTTGTTATCTGCAACACCGTAGTCCTGTTACAGCAAACGTATTCCAGTTTCAACACAGGAGTTGCTAAAGGGACTCGGTCAGTCAGGCAGCATCTAAATGGATAGTGGACATTTTGGGACCTTTCATTTGGACTAAAAGATCGAGGGAAGATGATCCTGATGAGTGTCAGCCCGGCACATTGTCTGTTTTCCTCCACTGGTGTTGCCCAACGTGCTCAGTTCCTCTGTTATATCTTCTGTTGCTCCATATTCCAACATCTGCACTCTTTAATCTAGTTTCAAGTTTCTTATTGTTGTCATAGTTATACATACACAGTGTATAAATGCCATGAAAACAAGCTTTTTGCAGATGCGCGCAGTACATTATGAGGGCAAGATAAGTTGTTGTAAACTTTAATGAATTTTGAGCAAAATAAGCAGACTTCTAGTACAGTTATACCTCCTACATTCACTTCTGAGTAATTAATGTATTTTATAAATGTTATGTGTCCCAGCATAGATCCTTGTTGTATACCTCTAATCAGAGACTTCCAATCAGAAAAAATAACCTTCCATTGCTACCCTTTGCCTCCTATTTCCAAGCTATGTCAACCTTGAGAAATTTTGGACTTTTTTACTGTCTATAATTTCCTGACTGACAGTGGTCGTGAGCCACCAACTTGAATCACTGCACACTGGTTGAGAATTCTGGCGTCTGGGCCCAGCAGCGGAGGGACAGCAATTGCAATGGTGTTTAACTTAAAAAGGGAAATGCTTCCATACATTTTGAGATCTTGTCCTTCTAAGTGAGGCTAGAGGCTGTAGGTTTTGGAGGTGCTGTTGGTGTAGTTTGGACAGGTACATGCAGAGGATGATGGTACTGCAGCCACAGTGCAGCAAAGGGAATAATATTCTTACCCATCTAGTACTAGTCAAGCAGTCCGGTTTGATCTGGGAGCTGACCGATTTCATAAGAGTTGTTGGAGCAACTCAATCCAGACTTGGGCATTCTGGATGGTGGAAAGACTTATTCATGTCCTGAAGTTAGTCACTCACAGCAGGGTATGCAGCTGGTTGCCCACCTAGCACAGATTTTTTTTTATCTGGTCTGTTTGAGGTTCTGGTTAGTTATGATTTTCTTTCTCCTCTTTCTTTCCCCCCTTCTTCCCCCCCCCCATGGTGAATGTTGGGGATTTGGTGATGGTATTGCCATTGAATAACATAATTTTTGGAGGTGGTGATTTCTAATTTTGTAGCACAATCGTTACTTGCCTGCCCATGCCTAGATGAAGCATAGACAGCTTCATTTTTGATGGGTTGCAAATGGAATTAACTGTGCAAACATCATTGAATATCCCCACTACTTGTGAAGGAATGAAGGTCATTGAAGCAACTGAAGATATTTAGGTCAGATATACGATCCTGAAGAACTTGAAGTAGTATGCTGGGTTGGGAATATTGACCTCCAGCCACAACTATCTCCATTTTGTCTGAGGTTTGACCATTGGACAGTTTTTCCCCCTTTGATGCCCAGTGATAATGTTACCAGGGCACTTTGATGTCACAAATGTAAAGAACAGTCACTCAGTTTGGCTCTGGAAATTAGTTCTTCGGTCTATGTTTGATCTGAGATTGTGATGCAATTTGGTGCCAAATAGTTCTGACAAAACGACATTAGGGAAGATTTTTGTAATAAAAGGTGAGATGTCCTAAAAGTGAAGTCATTACTTAACCATTCCTCCATGTATTTTTTTTTACTTATGGTATTCATAATATAAATTCATTCATCTGGAACACTTCTCTATCATTTGCAATTTCTTTTGTAACTGGAAGAATGAGTTACAAAGTTCTGCAGGCTTAGGAGAAGGTGAAAAGTTGGTTCCTGGTTTGTAAGAAACATCTTTCCTTTCAAATTATACATCTTCAACAAATAATACTAGTCTGTTATGCTAAAATTGGAATTATAACAAAGAACTGAAAACATGCTTGAAAATTGTATACTTGGGGCCTGGTTTTAACCACAGCATTGGATCTTAACTGGAATATAACTTTTTCCAAAAGTGCTATTTGGCTAGCTAGACTATAAGTGAATGTATGCAAAATGCTGAAAGCATATCTTAATGCAGCCTTGGTTCTACTTTGAAAAGAGTGAATCCACTTAAGGTACCTGTGGGTTGGACTTGGTTTGGCTTTCTTCAGTGTGTGGTAAGTTATATAGAGATGCAAGGATTCTCTAGGTTTGAGGAATTAAAGTTTTTGAAAATACTTTATGGAGACCAATGGCTAACTTTTGTTCATAATATGGATTGAATTTTTCAATTGTAATGACAACTATCAGTGGAGTGGGTTATTTCTGCATCTATTCCATAATACCCTGTCCTAATTATTAAATGTTCTGGTATGCTTACCTACATAAGCTAAGGCATTGGGTATTAGAGTTAAAATGTCATGTTGCAGCTGTGTAAAACATTGGTTTAAATTGTATTTGGAGTATTGTGTACAGTTCTGGTCACAACTACAGGAAGGACGTGGTAACAATTGAGAAAGTGCAAAATAGATTAACCAGGAAGTTGCCTGAAACTGAGCATTGTGGTTACAAGGAGAGATTGGATAGGCTGGCTTTAGGAGGCTGTGATGACCTGAAGTTTATAAAATTGAGAGGCATAGATAGAATAGATCGCTTTTCTTTTTGCAAGGACATAGTAAAGGGCATGGATTTAAGGTGAGAGAGAAGAGATTTAAAGGAGATCTGTAAGGTATGTTTTTCACATAGTTGGAAGTATCTGGAATGAGCTGCCAGAGTAGTGGAGGACAATTAAATGTATCTGCCTTTTACACAGTAGGCAAATAAGTTTAGTGTAGGTAGACATCGAGGTCATATGGATCACTGGCATGTTATTTCATGCTCTATGGAGTGTATATTTAATGACTTGTATGTAACGTTTACTCTTTTTTTTACAGTTGTGTGGGCCAGCCATTGCCTAAGCAGGAAATGTTTGCATGGCCTGAAAACTGTGCGGCACTTTAAATTAAAATAATATAGGAAAAGTTCCTGCTGCGCGACAACGGAGGCTATGTGCACAGGAGTATTTCAGTTACTGCACAGTCATGCACCTGCACAACTTAGAGGGAAAAGATGAAATATTAGATTTCAGAATTTTAGCTGCACGTTACTGCTCAATAATGTGAACCTTCTAAATTTTGGAGTTCCAACTCTTCCAGATTGCTTTCTAATTTTCCCGCTGATCTTAATGTTTGCAGTGGAAAACCTCTGCTCTGCAGAATGGTACCATCTTGTCCACTACAATATGTTGCCCCTGCAAGATCTGTATCTGTCATGTCTGGCTACTGTAGTCAGACAATGCTTTCCAAGAATCTCCAGTTGCATGAAAGAGTGACCTATGGTTTCATCTAGCAAAGGCACGAAGGAGTAGGAGGAGTGTTGTGGAGGCTGTGGCTGCAGGACCTGAAGTAGGACCTCTTATCTCACTGTCTCTGCAACTTGGGCTCCACCTAATGAGGCCATTAAGTTCTGCCTCGCCCTATAGACCCAAATTCACATACAAGTCTGCAACCTACTTTAAATGCAGGTCTATCGTAAATGCAGAACTGTTTGGATGGGAAACATCTTCCCCCAGGCCATAAGACTACTGAACAACATGCGACCATGTATGAATCTCACAATACAGTTTCATCGCATATGTGATGCCAGCAGTGTTATACTGGTTGTTTTTTAATTTCTATTGTATATGCACCTTATTATTTATGGTAATATTGCTTTGTGTTTATATGTGTGAGCTATATGTACTGTTGTGCATCTTCACACAGAGGAATGTTGTTTCATTTGGCAGTATATGTGTATACATTTGAATGATAATAAACTGAGTTTGAATTTAGTACTGACAAGTAAAAGTCTATCACTTTGAAGTATTTTGGAGCACTTTTTAAAAATCTGGTATCGGCATAATGGGTACTAAGATTCATTTGAATTACTATCCTACCACCACACCACCACTTCCCTCCTAGTTGTTACTTTGTTAGAGATGGGCACTTGTATATGAATTGTTAGCACAGGAAGGATGCAAAGGGAGGAAATGCATTCTGCTTCCTGATACAGGGCAGTGGGAATTGTTGGCTTTCTGAAAGGAAGGTGTGAACAGTTAGCTGATGTTTTATAAAGGAAGCTTAACTTGTGCAGTTTTCTGAATGGCTTCAAAAAAAATAAAATGTGGTTTCTATAAGTGGCCTTTGGAAGTGGTTTGGATTGTAAATCTGTCCCTTCCCACATTAAACAATGTGTACCACTGCAACAGGACAATGTCATAAGTTTCCATCCTTTGACAGGCCCTCTCCATTCTGCCACTTCGCAGTTCTCAGCACAAATTTTACACACTCATTATAAAGATTAAGATACAAGGTTATAAACCTTAATGTTTTCACATTAAAAACTTGTGTTCTGTCAAACTGACAAACTTTCAACCTATGCCATATTGATTTAGAACAAAACACAAGCATTTGTTAAAATCAGAAGTGAAGTTGCTATCAACACATTAGTATTTCTTAAATTCCAAGCCACTTGGTCTGTTTAAGAATGCCCACTTGCATTTCAATTTCCAGCCTTCCTCACAAAACAATCTTTTAATATAACATATGCATCTATTTAATCATTTTTTTTAAAAAAAAGGGTTAAAAGATAAGCCGCCTGGCTTTTTCCCTCTACCGCTCAAGGTTGCCACTAGAAACAGATTCCTTCCTGTTCCCCTATTCCCCTATTCCCCTATAAAAGTGCAGTCTCTGCTTATTGATCAATGGTAGAAACTATTTTTCTTCTTTTTTTTTGAATGTGTCCTCTTGGGCTATCTGTTAACCTGTACTCTGGTAAGTTTCTGTATCTCCACATACTGGCAGTGAAAAGCTTTTGATCAGTCTCTTGCATGTTTTTCAAGATTTAGATCCCCTTGAGCTTGTGTGGATTTGTACATCTTTCTCCAGTTTTTAGTTATATTCAGTAACAAAGCTAGCTATTTAATCCACAGTACTGCGGCAAAATGTTCCATTTTCTTTTAACTTGGTGTAATGGCATTTGTCTTTGAGTTTCTGCTCAGTCCTATAGTGGCCCTGCATTGATTTCCTCAACTAACAAAATGTGTAATGACCCTTGTCCTTTAAAAGCATTTGCATATGTGGGGTGTGGTTGGTTAAGCTTTGGGTTGTGCATGATGATGAGATTTCATTTAAATCTTCTTGATCTTCTATGATCTCTTTAGTTGGTGTCTTCCAGGTGATCAGATGTTTTAAGTGTCAATAATGTAGAACTTCTACATTTAGTGATGTACCTAAACTGTTCTTAGTGCTATCTGGACTTCATTACATTGTAAGATTTAAATTTTGTGCTCTCATGCCCTGTTTGTAATATGCAAACCACTGTAAGCCTTTAACAAATTGCAGTTGCCAGTTAAGGTGGTACCCGATTTGTACAGAGCCAAGGAGCTGGAAACTGCACCAGCCATTGCTAGCTCATTCCCTTGAGGCCCTCCATTGGTCAGGGTCAACCATAGATGTTGCATCCCAGATCCCATCTGTCTACATGGTACTCAAGCCAGGACAGTACAATATGGAGAGCAAGCTGTAGCCCATGTAACAGGCCCCCTTTCTCCCCCTGGTTTACACAGCTAATGAATCAATACAGTTTGGCATCAGTCACATCGCAGGAATTGCCAGTCAGTGTTGAACTCAACATACCACTGCCTTTGCTTCAGAATTTTTCCATGAGGTGTACTCTCAAAGCCTTCTCCATGAGTCATTATAGCCACTTGGTAGCAGAGGTTTGAGATTAGAGTTTTCCTTCTAGATGAGCTGCCAACCACAGGTAACAATCTCCACCTGCCCAAAATTTAGTTTATATAGTGTAGTCACATATGTGTAAATTGTGATAAAGATGAATGGTGTGTTTTATCACGTTTGATTAATTGTTTAACTGATTTGCATAAATTGTAATTTTAAATATGAAAATCAAATTTAATCTTAACTGCATTTCAAGTGTTTCTTAAAGATCCCTGAGGTGATCTGGGGTTTTGGGTTCCAAATTACCCTATTCTAATGTGTCTAATGTGTAGATCACTCTGCTTCACAAATGGTTGAGGTGACAGCACTGTGGGGCATAGGGACTATGTGACCACAAGAAAGTGATGTAGCATCAGGACAGGGGATAGGAGGGCAGTAGGTGGTCTCAAATAGGGCTGGAGCCCATGTGTTAGCATGTATGTTTCCCTCTTCCTGAATACTTAAATTGAGTTCATGTTCCTTTCTCTTCAAAATGCATGAGCATATCCTTTGAAATATTCTCTGCCCTTTCCTCGAATCCACAAGTCAACTGTGTTTTCCCTCTGTAACATTATTCCCTGCCTTGGCCATCTGAATCCATGTTTGTTAACTCCAGGCTTAATAATTTCATTCTTAGCTGTCTTTCATCATGCTTTACAAAATTGAGGTGTATAGAAAATCTGTTGCTTGTATCTTGCCGCTCATCAAATCCTATTCATCCATCACCTTGGTGGCTGCTGAATTGCATAGGGGCATTGTTTAAATAGGTGGCAATTTTCAAAGTTCTCTAACTTGTTTTCAAGTCTCAACATGTTCTTTCTTCTAAATGAATAATTCCCTTAACATTCCTGGGAGGAATCAAATCAGAAATGCTGAAAATACTGAACAGGCCAGGCTCACTTATGGAGAGAAATGACACTCGGAGAGGGCTGGATCCAGTTCCGTACTCTTAGTCATTCCTGATCTTATTCTCTTTGTTTATAGACCGGTTTGGCTGTTGGGCACAATGCTCATGAATTACCTCCTGAAGTATTTCCACTTTTTTCCCCCGCGGGTTTTAATTTTTTTTAAAAAGCAAAACTTGTATTTCAATATTTGGATTATCTGGCCTAATATCTTACTGTTACTTTTGTTTACACGGAATGTCAGAAGAGCACAATCAATGTTTTGTTCCTTTTAAAGGCATTCTGTAAATGTTTATTAATGCTTATAGACTTTGCATTTTGTTAGAGCTCCAACTGTCTTATCTGTAGGTATCTTTACACTGAAATCCTGAATCAGGGTTTATTGCTAATTACTTGTCGAGTTGTTTTGGAAACAGTTGGATGTTGCATAGGGAAAATAGAGATGCTGCCTAATAGACTGCTTTAAGACTTGCTCTGTCTCTGCCATTATCAAATGTAAGTCCAGTACTGACTTATTTCTTCTCACATTAGAAACTAAGAAATTAATACTCATTTCATATTCTGATAAGACTGAATTTCAATTGAATAACCAAAATCATTTCAATTTTACTCTTGTAGCATGTTATTTGGTTTTTTGAATACATTTTAAGTATAGAGGCCTTGAGTGATAATGATGGAATCTCTTTAAATGCTGAGTCTAATGTTTTGAGTCTAAAATAAAGATGATAGGGAATGTCAACATTGTTACAACAGGGCAAGAAGATGAAATTTGTTTTGCACATCTAGCTGTATGCAAAAGTAAAGGTTCCTTGTGGCAAACTCCTTGGCATTGTTTCTGTGTTGAGGCAGCAAATTCATTAAATGAAAATCACCTACTCTTTAATCAGTAGAGGGGATGAGTTTGTTAGTAGGAGGGCAGCTCCCTAGCAGAGGAATTGCACCTTGAAATTTCTTTACATATAAGCTCTTAAAAGCAAAACCCTTAATATATAATATTAATGTGGTCTTGTTGAGTGACAACTAGAATTTTCTTAATACTTAACATCATAAGCACCTATATTATGTACAGAAACATTTTGTACTACAAGATTGTTGGTAATTGGGCTTCCAATTAGTGGATGTTCAGCACTGAACTTTACTGTTGTAATTCAGAGCATCAACCAAGCGTGGAGTTGTTGCTAACTGCTAGTGTTTTCGTAACATCTGTTCTTCTGACTTTCCTTATTTGATCTAGTAATCCGATTTCTTGTTAATTTAATAATTTTTACTGGGTCACTGTCAGCACTTGCCTTTTATAAGGCATTTTGTGTACTTAATATCATGCTCTTTTTAAAAAAAAATGGGTATATACAGCCCTCAGTCAAAGATGACATGATTCTTCTCAGATTTTGAGCTGTTGGGTAGGAACTGCAGAATCTTGCAGTGGCTGATAGGGTGGGTTGTTTATGAGGTGGTTTGCTGTTTTTTTTTACTGCTTATGCAGAGCTTCTGTTCGCCATTGCTACATGGATCAAGGTTTTCAATGTTAAATTGAAAATTCCTGCCCCAGTTTAGACATGGGTTCCCAGGAGTAGTTGAGAGTGTTGCATTTCAATGACTTGGATCTGTTTTTCTGTCTGACCTATAATGTCATCCCGGGACAAAACTTGGAGAGTCATTTGCTGAAATGTGAGTGTTCGGAGTCCTACAACGGAGTTTCTCTCTTAAAGCAAAATTCATTAGATGTTGAAAATGTGCAGCAGATTCTGTGGAGAGAGGATGGAATCTGTTTCAGATTGACCTTCTATCGGAACTGAAAACATTTGTAAAACAGATTTAATTTTCCAGTGAAGGGTGAAGATGGAGGGAGTAAAGTGAATATCTGTTATAGATGCCAAGAAAGGACAGATGATACAGGTCAGTGGCCTTTCAGGGAAAATACTAAACATATTTCATCAATTAGGATTCATAAATTCTGTATTCAGAATTTTCAGTCTTCTTGTCCCTCTTTCCCTTGTCATCACTATTTTGAAGGAACTTCTCATAACAGATTCTCCTTCCACAAGTTAAGCCTGCTCTGCTGGGTACATCTAGCAGTTTCTCTTTGAATTATGGTGCAATAATGCACGTGCCTTTGTTGAATAAATCAGTTATTGTGATTTCTTCATTTGATTCAACCTTGTGCTTCTCAGCAGTCTATACTTAGTAAATCTGATTGGTTTCCTGTAATGTTCATGTGTTGTGCTCTATATTCACCTTGGTTTATTTAACACGGGCAGGTTTATTTAAATTCAAAAATAATTGGCATCTTGCACAGAAATGCCAATTGTCACTAATTATTGGCTTGTTTATATTGCCCAATTAAAATCTTCTTTTGAAAGACTTTCCCAATGCTTTAGCAGGCTTTGGCAAGTTACAGCAATTAAAAGTTTAAATACAGGAAATTGCGATTCTCTCTTTGATCTGCAAATCAATTTTAAAATAAGTGCTTATGAAGATTGGGGAGCTGAAAATGCTTGTTCTTCTAAGTTATTAGTTTAAAAACTGATTTTTTTTTTCTCTCTAAATTGTGCTGTTTTGGAGTTCCACTTGTGGAGTTGTCAGGTTACTTAGCAAAAATACTGATCTGACTTTTTATCTACACTCAGTTCAAGAATGTAGACTTAGTTCAGTTAACACTACCTATAAAGAATTGAGGTATGATTTGTGATAATGTTCCACTGAACTGCTATGTGAGCTTACTTTAACTGTCAAAGCTATTTTGCTTTTTACAAGGGGATGTAGTCTGAATAGCCACATCCTGAAGTCAAACTTAGAAATTGCTAACTCCTGTCCTGGGAGGGAGCTGACGTTGGTTTTCTTTTACATGAACATTAAGGGCATGTCACATTTAATACTGTACTTTCATTGTTTCAATGTACAAATATTGAAACTTTAAATTCCTAGCCTGCTTGGACATGAAATTAAGATGTGAGACTAAAATGCTCAAGATTGCCAGTTCAAATTTGATTCCTGCAAATTGTGAATTTGAATTTAATTAAATTTGTAAATGGGCGAGCAATCCCACTCCAATCATAATCAAACAACCTGTTGGACCTGAGTGTAAATCTCATTTGTAACTATGGTACACCAGTTTTCTTAATATTGATATCACTGTGTGATGGCCATTAGCAATTTCTTAGTGTCATGTTGTACTGTTGAATTGTCTGAGACTGACTTAAGTATAATCTTGATTATACTTAATTGAGATTTCCTATTGTAAGCAGCTAAATTGTAATACTCCCTATGAGCATGTCATTTAATAAGTTAATATTTGTAAATCAAAGAATGGTAGTGAGTGCTGAAAATGGACACTGGTGTTTTGTATAATGCAATTTTATCCAATGAGGCTGCTAAGATAATTATTATACTCGGTGCGATTCAAAATCTGATTTTAAAGTTGAGGCAAATTGGAGCTGGAGGAAAATTTTCAATATTCTGCAAAACTAGTTGTATTGTTTTTGATTACATTTGCTACCGGGCGGTTACAATAGTTTGATTAGTGAAAGCTCACTTTATGGGATTTACAAAAAATTCAAAAAGAATGAAAATAATCACTTATGGAATTTGTGGTGGGTGGGAGTGGAGGAGAGATGTATAAACATGAAATGTGTGCAGAAAGTGGAACTGGATTACCTAAGGCGAGGATTGCAGGCTGCAGCAGGACATTTAAACTGTTTCTCTTTGAACTAGGCAGCCTTGATACTTGCACAGCGTATTTTATCAGATGATGAAAAGTCCCATTTCTAGTAAATTAAAATAGTTACTTTCACTCAGAATGCAGTCAGAATTCCCTTGCCCAAATATTGCATATCCATGGAGAACAGCACTGTTGAGCTGCTGGCTCGTGTTGTTTCTCGGGGTAGGGGTGTTACTGCTGGGTCCTGATGATCTCAGAGATGTTATCGAAATTTTGAGATTTATAGATTGGACTGTAGTTCATATTGGGACCTTTCAGTTCTGTTTTTTTTTGTGTTCTCACCCATTCTTATTGCCAGTTGGCGGGCCAGAGGTTTGGGTGATCTGGTAGTTTTTGTGCGAGTGGGGGTGGGGAATGTTGGGGTTTGCGAGTTCTTGTCTCTTCGTGTGGGGGAGGGGATTTGATGTTTCTTATCATTACTTCTATGGTTTTCTGTATTTTATGGCTATTTGGAAAAGACAAATCTGGGTTGTATTCTGCATACATACTTCGATAATGAACCTTGTGAACCATTGAACATCCTTCCTATAGGGATTCAATGGAGTGATAAAAGGTTTGCCTTACAGAAAGTTGCAATGCAGGCATTTTATTTGAAGAATGCAATTCCTCTGTAATGGGGGTGGGGTACATTATGTATAGAGGAAACTGCAACATCAGGGTCTAAAATCAGTTTCTTGGATTTTGCTTTTATTATCTCCTCAGATCAACAATAGAGCTCTCCAGTCATTTTCACCACACCAGCCTTGCTTTTTACAAATTGTACTTAATTTACATTGCCTTCAATGACATTTCCCCACCAAATGTGTCACCCTGTCCCATCCATCCCCTTTCAGTAGTCCAAAAGGAAAATTCACTGTGCAACTCTCTGGTCTGCTCTTACCATCTGCACCAGCTACTTCCCTTCAGGGTACTTTGAATTGCACACATCTGCAGCAGATGTCACACCTGTCCTTTTACCTCACAGCATTATTTTGAGATGCAGCAACAAATCACTTGCACTTCAGATCTAGTCAACTGCATGCAATCAATGTTCACAATGTGCTGCATTAATTGGAGAAACCGGATGCAAATTGTGTGACTGTTTTGCAGTGTACTTGTTGGCACAACCTTTGATTCTGTCACATTCCCACTTTGACCTATCAGCTTGTGGTCTCTGCCTTGTTGTATTGAGACTCAGTGCAAGTTTGTGAAACATCACCTCATCTATCTGGTCACCTCAACACAACCTTGTGGTCTCTATATCAAATACAACAGTTGTATAGAATTCTGTTTATAGCAGAGTCTGATATCTGATATTGACTGTTTCCCCCACCATTATCATAATTCTATTTGTATTTCAGGTATTCCAAATGTATGTATTTTGATTTGTTTTCATCAAAATCATTAGTTGGCATAGAATGGGATATTCTGAGGATGTCAATGATTTAGTATGATTGTAAGTACTGTATGCTTACTTTGGGATTCACTTCAATGTTGCATTTGTGGAAATAATCATTGGCTGGGTTTACATACAGTAATTTTATCATTTGTTGCTTGCTGCTTAGTAATGGAGACTGATCTTCAAGTAATCCTCACTCTGATAAATGTATATCAATAATTTTAATGTTTTTGCTGTATAAATTATCTCCTATTACATTTGTGTAAATCATGCTATTCTGTGCTTTAAAATGGAAAAAGAATTGAAGGAGTAGTTTATTGGTTATACTGCACCAGAAGGAAACAAGACTGCAACAAAACGTTTATTGTATTTGATATGCTTTGATAATGGTTTGGGTTTGACTGAAAATGAAGAGCTGTTCAGAGATTCAACTGCCTTATTTTTCTGAAAGTAGCATCGTTGATCTGTTTCAAGGGATATAAAGTTTTGAAAGCTTTAGATAATATGCTGCATTATTGAGATATTCTGATGCACTCTTGACTAGATCTCTGAAATGAAGAGAAATAGGAGCTGCAGGCCATTTCTGTTAGAATTTGACGATACATCTGTTGGGAATTGAAATCTTCAGGGCTTGCCAAAATACTAGTTTCAATAAACAGCCTAAATAGTGTCTTTCTGCCTTAAACAGAAAAGTGACTTCAACTTGAGATGTAACAGAATAGAGGACATGGTTTGCAATTATGTGGCCCTCCATTCAATCCACGTCTTATTCTGGAGGTATGAGTAGTTATTAACATAGCATAATGAAGAACTTGTGCAGCAGATTGTCATTATCCCTTAAAGGGCGGTGAAAGTTGAAGTATTTATTCAATTAAGTTTTAAAGGTTTATCAAGGTGGATATTATTTTAGAATGAAACTTTTCTATATCGAAATCAGTGGCAGACAGCATTGGGCATTTGGTTAATGCTGAAGTTCGCAGTAAGTAATTAAGTTGATTTTATTTGCACGGAGTGAAGCTTTGCTCATTGGAAAAGTTGTATGTCTGTGGCTGTACTTCACTAACATGACTTGTATTTGATTTGTATGTTCCCATCTGTGACAGATTGGTCCCTTTGGCAAGGGTGTGTATTCTGCATTGTTTTCATAGGTGGAAAAAAATAGTATGTAATGGAGATGGGGTATGTAACAATAATCTAAGTTATTGTCTTTCCTAATAATTCTAATTTATTTGTCTCCTCTATTTCATTTTTGAGTTTTTAATTTTATTTTGGAACATTCTGCAGCAACTCAAGAAAGTGGCCTAGATGAGCAATACACTCTATATTGTTTTAAAAATATGAAATAAAAATCTGTAGCCTATTCCTGTTTTTTGTGTGTTTTAATACTTTGGAAATCTCCACTGCATAACTATTCTTTGAAGCCAAGGTATCCAAAAAGTAAGCTGTAGAGATCATTTTAAAATCCATGGCCAAAGCAGTGATTTAGAATTTTTTTTGTTTGTATTCCAGAAGTAATGAAATGCATTGCTTCTGCTGGAATTGAGGAAATGGAAATCTTCACTTGCAACTTGGCTTGCTATGCCACATGGTTTCCATGGTGAACATATTTTGGATATCTTCAATGATGTGCTGCATTATCAGTTTTCATTTTGCTCAGTTAAATTTCTCCTAAGCCTGTTTGCATTGAGCTGTTGCTCAAAATAAAACTGCAAATAAAGAATCTCAACTTATCTTCATTAAGTCAGGTCAAACTATTATCTTAAGGCAAAATTTAAACATCTCAATTCTGAACTGCTTATTCTCAGGGTGTGACAGGCTAAGTCCAAGAAAAGGTTGGGTGGGGAGTGGGGAAGTAATACTTGATGTTCTTCCAGACTGGATTATATTTCTTAAGCGCAGCTGAAAAATTCAATGAGTTCTGCTGCTAATGCAGACTTGACAAACTACAGCCAAACCCATATAAAACTTAGTTCTGCTGCAACTCTAATCCATTTCTCAGCACAGAACTTTGGGTGAAGCAATGAAGAATGTGTGGAAATGACTTGCTGGAATGTTTCTGAAGATGAGGGATAACTCCTGGATAGGGATTAGACACACAATAGCATTGATGAAAAATATTTCTTTCAGCCATTTAATTTTTTTTTTGTCGCTTGCTTTTTACCCCCGATTTAGTTGCTAGAACTTCCCAGCCAGCATGGTTGAGCCTCTAGATTATAGACCACTAACTTGATCGTTAAGTTTCTATACCATGCTGTAACAATTTACTTCGTGAAAAATGCTCATGGAGCTGGCACTTGTGTTCAGTTCTGTCTGCAGCATTTTAGAGTAAACAAGCAGTGGAATTCTAGAAATGGAACTTCATGATATGATGTCATCTGATTGAGTTGTGGCCTCTATGAAAATACAAAGGAAGAGCAGAAGATGATGTTTCGAGAAAGAAAATGAGTGTCTTCTGAATTAGTGAGTTGGTAGGGTTGTCTCTGGACAGAAAAAATGAAGTCTGTCAACACATTGTGTTAAAGCAGGGGTGGCCAACCTTTTACATTCCGTGCGTCAATTTTTTCATGCACGAGTTCTATATTAACATATTTTTACAAGAATTGAATGGGGGTACAAGAGCTGTATGGCGCATCTGAACTTGTGAGTGGAAAAAAATTGACGCATGGAATGTAAAAGGTTGGTCACCCCTGTGTTAAAGCATAAAATAATGAGCCCCCTTGAGCAGAAACTTCCCATTGAAAAGGGCCACTTGTAATTAGCAAGCAAATGTAGAAAGGATTTGGACAGTAAAAGACTGAGGATTGGCAAATGGGCAAAATGACTAGTAACTGCTATAAACGCCTTGCATACTAAACTATTATTAATCCTGCTTTCAATTTGTTTAATGTATAACATCATTACAATGTTAGTTTTGTAGAGGACACTGACGCTCTTTATGAAATACTTCAAGCAATATTTCATAGAGGACATTGATAGAGAATTAAATGGCAGTTGTTTTGCCCATCTTGCCAGTCTTGAGTAGCTTGGGAGTATTGTTTATTTTAATTGATTTGGAACAGTGTTGGGGGGGGGGCGGTTGCGGTAGAGGTATAATTTCCTAGGGCAGGGGTTCCCAACCTCCCAACCTGGCGTTCTTGCACCCCTCAGTTAATGGTAAGGCTCACTGGCATGAAGAAAGATTGGGAATCCCTGTCCTAGAGAGTCTATCAATTTTTAATTGAAAACCTAATTTGGCACCATTAAATCAAATGCTGCTTCTCGCCCCTTGCATAATACAGAATTTGTGAACTGTTTTTTTGCAATTGTTTCATTATTCAGTCAGCATTTAGGGTGCTATCTAACCTGATTCTTGCCTAATTTATTTGTAAATATTTCCCATTGCTGGTGTTCAGAGTTCTTTAATACACTAATAAAAATCCAGCTACCTAAAAAGGATTTGACTCCATATTTGCTATATGCATGGTATAAATGCTTACGGGCTTTTGCCAGCTTTTGGAACATGGCCTTTTGACCTTTTGTACCACACTTCCCCGTAGAAACAGTTGGAATGCAAAAGGGCTGAATTTGTTCCAATTTTTGTGTAACTGCACTTTGTGTAAACATTTAGTCTAACATTGACACTGCTGCTGCGGAGAGTTGCCTTTAAATTATTGTTCCCTATCACTTTGTGATAGAAGTAATTTTCTTTAAAATGGTGCGATGATTATTAATAACAGTTTAGTATTACTAATGGGATGTTAAAATAACCTTTCATCTCACCTCCACTGTCTTTTAGATTTCACAGAAAAGTCATTTTATTTATGTTCTATCTTGAAGTGTAATCACAAGCTGTATGGCTTTATTCCATTTCTAGTGAAAGATGGATATCTAGCATTGGCTAAATATTTTCTGATTGCAGATGCTGAATGGTAAGTATCTCCAGCAGATTAGTTTTTTTTTATCCCTTAATACGAGTACAAAGAGACAGCAGATGCTGGAAATCTGGAACAATACAACCAAAATGCTGGAGGAGCTTGGCAGGGTCTCGACCTCAAACAAGACTGTTTATTTCCCTTCATGGATGCTGCCTGACCTGATAAGTCCCTCCGGCATTTTTTGTGTGTTGCTAGTAACTTTTCCTTACTTGACGTTTTAAGTTTATTGATCTATTTTCTTAGTGTTCTGGAAGTGTTCTGGATGTTTTCACAAAGCACTCTAGCATCCCTTTGAAGAAAAACTATTTAAGTTGAAGGATGTGAACAATCATTAATTTGAATGATGTCCACATAAGGGAGGATGTGGAATGATATCACAATGAAGGAGGGAACGTCATAGCATGGTGCTTGTGATTTGATGCTGTTATGGTTAGAAATTTGTCCTTTCAGTGTGTTTTTATTGGTGACAAGGAGACCACTTTTTGCCATCCATTGATTGCCCTTGAAAGTGCAGCTAAGCCAACACTTTGGAACTGCGGTTATCCTGCTGAAGATAGTGCCACAATGTTTCAATTAGGAATTTGCTGGATTTAAATCCATCTGCTGTTGGGGAATAATGGTGCATTTCCAAGTTAGGATTGTGTGCGACATGGAACACCTCAGGGGCAGGTTCTTGGATCCCTGATGACCTGAATCATGGGGGTGGAGGTTGTGGGTTTTTCTTGTGGTGTTGAAGTAGCCCATATGTGTTGCAGTGGTGCATTTTTGTTGTAATGCACTCTTGCCACAATATGACAGGAAAAATATTGCAAGTATTCTCCATGAATTTAACTGGAAAACAATGTACTAAAATAGTTTAGACATTGTGTGTCTTGCATCAGAAATTTCACTGATTTGAAACAATTTCACCACAGGTAATGCATAATCTCTTAGATATTCCAGTGCCTTATTTCAATTTACTTAATTCTGGTTCAGACTCTTTTTTTTTTTAGCTTGCACAATTAAGATGTTAAAATATGCATTACTTTACAATTTCTTTAATTGTGAGTGTAATGGTGATTAATTAATGGTCTCAATTAAGCATGCCTTTGGAACAAGGTATTATGGAGTATCTTGCAGCTGTACTGCTTGGATTAAGGGCTGTGTTGTGCCACCAAATTTAATTTGATTTTACAGTACCATTGTGTTTTAACTGAGTTTTTAAAATTTGTCTTGTGCAATAATTTTCATGGATTCTAGATTATTGATTACTGTTATCCACTGGAGCTGCAATACTAACTTTTCCATACTCCAATGGTGCTTTGAACAACACATGAATTGTATTTTTGAAGTTTTAACTGCAGTCTAAGAAGCTTCAGGGAATGCAGATTTGATATTTTCCTCCTCCTTTTAATTATACCATTAGGATTTCTAATTAATTTGGGAGCTTTAAGGCCTGCTTTTCCCTCGTATGTGCGTGCAAGTATATACATGTGTGTTTCATTACTTGATTGCTCAAGGAGCCTTTTGTTTAAATTGGCAAACCATAGAATTGGAGCACAGTTTGTCTGCTGGCAGATTAACTGCATGGCGGGCAAAAAGGGCCATGTGAACTAGAGAAAATTCTAGTTATTTCTGCTAGAGAAAACAGTGCAAACATGGGTAGAGTAACACTGGACACTGTTGGAACTTTCCTTATTCAGAGCAACTTTAAAGATGTGGACTTTAGTGTGTGAAATATAATATCTTTGAACACTTAGTAAATTGTATTTATTCCCTTTTTGGAAAATTGCTATAACTTTTAAACTGACAGCAAACATAAATTTGGTAATTTGTACTCCATTCAGCTCATAGATTTGGTCTGTTTAATGAAATCCTAGCTGATCTACTTTAACTGCACCTTCCCATATCCTTGTACAGTACATCCTTTGATTTAGTATTCCCAGTTGCTTTAGAAATTTAGCTTTTGCTTTTACTGATCAAAGATCAAAGCTTGCATAATAAATTCAGTAACTGCTTCATCTAATTACACTGAATAATAGTAATAAATTAGATTTTTCCTACTCTTTTGGGACATCTGGATAGATCTTTCAAAGTGTATGAATAGTTGCTCATATCCTACTCAATACTTTAAGCAATTATGTGGAAAATTACTTATTCCTTAAAATTCATTTAGAAGCAAGTCATCCTGGAGAATATATAAGAAAACTATTTCTGTAAAGATTTGTTATTTATCTATGGCTTATTGGTTGTTTTGTTTTCAGTGGATTAATTTTAAAGAAATTGATTTTTTTTATCGATTCCTGGAAGCTACCAGGAATACTCATAGCCATATCTGTGTCTTCACATGCTTGTCCAATTTACTAAGCTTTGTAAAATAATAACATACTACTCAAGACAGCATGCAAGTTTCAGAAGAAATTGAGCTTCATTGGCATCCCTTATTTTGCATGGTTACCTGCTTCATTTAGTTCCTGGTTTATCATCGACACTCCTTTATTAGGTAAAGTTTGATCTTTCCATAAAACCCTATGGCTGTGGCTACGTGTACCATCATGGGCTGAATTCTTTCAAAGAAGCTCTACTTAAACTGATCGCAGCTGGTTCAAGAGATCACAGTGCCAACACTATGGATATACTGTATGTCACTGTATTCCACTTTATTGTTTTTGACTGATAGAATGCTGCACAAACTAAAAAACCTTTATGTTTCAAACTAACCAGATCCCTTGTTAATTGAATAAATGTCTGTTATTAAATTCCTGTGAGATGAATGAGATTGGGACTGGTGAATGAGGTAGAAGAATTAAATCAACTTAACAGTGGTATCTCTTTCTTTCTTTTACGTATCTTAGCCAGGAAAGTTTCATCAATTTTAAAGGAATAAAATATGAAATCATTACACCTTGATTTTCAGTTATTCACTATCCTTAATGTAGGGATTTTAATTAGAGGTAATAAACGTAATTTAGGTTGCTTACACTGCCTCAAGGGGTTCGAAAACAAAATTAAGCCTCTGCCTTCCCTTCAACTGCATGGACTTCCTTTTCCATCATTAGAATACCTTCTATCCATTCTCACCAGTTAATGTCCACACTGCAACATCACAGATATTTACACAGTAAACATTAATGTTATTTTTCCCCACTGTAAACTCAATAGACTATGCTACATGACTGTTTTTGGATTTCTGTTGCAACCTGTTGATTGGAAGAAGCTTCAAAGCCATGTATATAGGTTTGTTTCACTTCAGTATCTTTGGCACCACAATGTGGAACCCCTTCTGATCAAACACAATGTTCGAGTCCATTCAGGCTACTTTAGCACTTCTGTCCAGGCTTTTACAGATACATTTTTATGTATATTTAGTCAAGTCATTCTATAATTTGCCTCCTCCATTACATTGACCTTCCATACCAAGTGTTATCATACTACTTGATAATTCTACCATCTGAACTCATCTGATAACTACTTCATACCCAAGTTTTATCTTTGGTGTGCACTGAGTTGGCGTTATCTGCCTTCTGAAAGGCACTTGGCAATATTACATCATGGAGTTTACTGTGGACTGACTATATATAACGGTTCTGGTGCTACTTGCTAACTTGCATATTAGGATGAAAGAGATAAACTCATATACTGTGTTTGGTGCTCCCGGTGTGGCCTCTTGTATATTGGTGAAACCCAACGTAGATTGGGAGACCGCTTCGCCAAGCATCTACGCTCCGTCCGCCAGAGCAAGCGGGATCACCCAGTGGCCACCCATTTTAGTTCCACTTCCCATTCCCATTCTGATATGTCCATCCATGGCCTCCTCCACTGTCAGGATAAGGCCGCATTTAGGTTGGAGGACCAATGTCATGTATTCCATTTGAGTAGCCTCCAACCTGATGGTATGAACATCGAGTTCTCAAAGTTCCAGTAATGCCTCCAACCCCCCCCCCCACAATCTTTCAAATCTACTCCTGAGCTTTTTTTTCCCCTCTAGTGCTGCCGAAGGATTTCAGCCCGAAACATTAACTGTACTTCTTTCCATAGATGCTGCCTGGCCTGCTGAGTTCCTCCAGCATTTTGCGTGTGTTGCTCAGGTTTCCAGCATCTGCAGACTTTCTCTTGTTTGTAACTCTGGTATTCTGTTTACTTCATTTTAATGCTTTAAATTATTTTAAACAAATCAGAATTTCATATCTCATGAAAAATGACTTAATTGTAGTTAAGTCTTAACACTTGTGGCAGAATATAATATTGTTCTATAGCCTAACACTTATCCAAGACCTGAGGCAGGGCCTCAATGACTCATTGTGGTCTGTCTGTCTGATCTGAGGCTGGGAGACCCTGAACGTTTGAATCCGCACATCTCTATGTTCACAATTAAGGTGTTAATGTGGATACAATTTCCAAGAAGTATTGCTTTCTGTGAATTCAAAAAGTCAAAGTAAATTTATCAAAGTACATACATGTCACCATATAAACCCTGAGATTCATTTTCTTCTGGGCATACTTAATAAATCCAATAACCATGAAAGAATCAGTGGAAGACTGCACCAACAGGGCGGGCAACCGACGTACAAAAGACAAAATACAAAAACAAGAGAAAATAAATAATACATAAACAATAAAAATCTAGAACATGAGATGAAGAGTCTTTGAAAGTGAATCCCTAGGCTGTGGGAACATATCAGTCATGGGCAAGTGAAGTTGTTCCCTCTGGTTCAGGAGTCTGATGGTTGAATGGTAATAATTGTTCCTGAATCTGGTGTGAGTCCCAAGCCTCCTGTACCACCTGATGGCAGCAGCAAGAAGAGAGTCATACCTGGGTTATGGGGGTGGTGGGGGGGTCCCTGATCATGGATGCTGCTTTTCTGTGGCAGTGCTCCGTGTGGATGTGCTCAATGGTGGGGAGGGCTTTACCTGTGATGGACTGTGCCGTATCCACTACTTTTTGTCAGATTTTCCATTCAAGGGCATTGGTGTTTTCATATCAGGCTGTGATGCAGCTAGTCAGTATACCCTCGACCACACATCTATAGAAGCTTGTCAGTTATTTAGGATATTGAACAGCAGGCCAAGGAACAATATAAAATGCCTATTTTTATTTGTGTGTAGTTGCAAAAGAGATTTCCTCAAGATCATCCCCAGCATTGCTCTTATCTTCTCCCCCCCCCCCCACCCCAATCAATACAGAAGCAGAAAACTTTTTCATGCTAAGAATTTGGTTTGGCAAATATTGGGGCTAGATGTAAGACTAATTGTGCAAGTCTATAAACCAATATTATTTTCAGTTCAAGTACAATTTAATATTTTAAAAAAGTCATAAATGCTGTTGTTACTTATCCTAAATTTTGATGATCAGATATGCTAAGCAATGTACATAAAATTCTGTCTTAATGCAGGGTGAGCTACAACTAAAATCATGAAGGAAACCGGGAATCATGGAATTTTTAGCACTTGATGTCAAAGTTTACCCAAGTCTTTTTATTATTCAGACGTGATGCAAATTTTGCTTATGAGTATATCTTCTGCAAGTGAGATGATGATTTGAGTTAAACTGTTGCAGTCAACCAGGTGAATGTACTGTCATGATTAATTAAAAACTTGAACAGTTTTTATGAACTATAACAAATTTTTTAAAATTGCTGTTCAGAATAAAGATAGTTTTGAATTGACTCTGACTGCAGATCAAAATCTATTAACTTAACTGCCTTTATGAATGATTCCATGGAAGTTGGTGGTTGTGGGTTATAGGGATTGTTGTGGTTCACTCTATACTCTATTGCATTTTAGTATCATCATTTTGCTTTAAAATTCTAATGCCATTTTTTTCATGACTAACGTATTCCAAGATGTTTCTCAGCTGAAAACTTATTTTAAATATTTCTGCAATGCAATTAGAACTACCAATGTATTTAGAAGAAGCAAAATTGCAATAAGAGTTTGTGAAAATGTTAATGCTTGACCATCATTATTTTAGGTTAAGCATATTCTGATCCATCTGCTGGGAGGACTTTTAATACAGTTTGGGGTTTTGAAGCTTGAGAGTAATGTATTATAGCCTTGTGCAAGCTGAGACTAGTTAGTGCAAGTGGTTACAGTTGTTCTCATTTTAAAAATTTGGTTGAAGCTCTGATGCTAAAATGCAAATTGATGTGACTCTTCACCTCTTTGATTTGTTATCCTAGCTCGAAGATGTACCATAAGAACAAATGTCGTGGAAGTTGACATTTGGCCCTTCAAACTTGTTCTACCATTCATCAAGGCTTTGGTTGCTCTTTTGTCTCAGCCTCATTCTCCTGCATAGTCTCTACTTTCTGTTATTACCTTAATAGCCAGAAATCCATCGACCTTAACTTTGACTAAACATGGTCTCCATGGACTCAATACAGACTGAAGTTGTGTGTATTTGAACATTGTTTTATCTGCTGTTCATTGTTTCATTTGTTTTGTTTTGCTTTGTATTTGTTGCATTAGATCAGCTGTCCACTTCCTAATCTCTCGGAACCAAAACATTGTGAGCAATTGGGAGAGGGAAGAATACGATAGAATCAAAGTATGCCAGTTTTCTTTTTGAGTGCCTACGGACATCTTGTATAATTCAAGTGTTTTTAGTATTTGAAATACTAGCTGGGTTTCTTCCCCTCTCTCGCAGGCTGTAGCTATGTGGAAGTCAGATGCATGATACTGCGGGTTTGATTGTGTATGCTGGCTCCTAGTGGTAAGATCATAATTTTGTCAAAGGAAACTTTTTAACCCAGTGTGATTATTCCAAGGAAAATCTTTTGCTATTTTAGTTGAATTGTTTTAACTTTGTCCTTGTTACTACGAAAGCAGAAGTGGGATGAGTATTCCTGAGAGCCCTTGATTCCAGTCTTTAGACGTTCAGCTCTTCTCAACCAGCAGTTAGGTGGCCCAGAACACCAAACACTTCAATAAGATCACCCTTGGATTTGGAACTCAGCATAAAATGAATAGGACTTTATTGATTATCAATTTGCTTATCACCATGATGTGGTTGTTTCATTATCAATCGTTGCTTGGTTCTTATTCTACAAAGTTTTGCAGACTGTGGTCAAACTTGGTGTGGCCTGCATTGTTCAATAATACCTCAAAGGGTGAAAACTTTGATTGGGCGGGGGGGGAGGAATCTTGATTATTGGTTCAAATATAACTTGCTGTGGTCATGTGCACTAATTACGCACTCATTAATTGTTTAAATGCTTTGCAGAACAATAAAACACTAACAATTTGTAATTCAACTACTCTGGAATCCTAATATTTTGGCTGCTTGCCCACCAGGTGATGTTTCCCATATTCTAACCTGACTTGTTGGAACCACTGGAAAAAAATATTTTGTGTAACCTGTAAAGAAAAAGTGAGCTATATGCGCATTGGCGAATTAGTACAATAGTATTGCAGAGTCTGGAAAATCTGCATCATCAGGGTCCTAAAATATGCCTGGTTTAATAGAGTTTTACTATACCTTCTTGTTCCATCTCCAGAGTGATTAGTCAGCTTACTCTTGGTACATTTGTCCAAATTAGTTTTAATTTTCGGTATGAATAGGATAGGCATACTATGTGTTCTTTAGTGATTTATTATTTAGTAGTTAAAGCAAAGCTTGGAGTGTATAGAGGTATGTTAAGGAATTCATTAAAATTGGCTGGAAGGAAGATTAGAGAGAAAACACTGTCATAGACTTAGTGGCCAATATTCTTGCATATAATCTTATGCGATCCAAATTTAAAATGGTTAAATCTAAAGCCCCTGAATCGTGCACAGTACATGGAATCAATTAGATTTCATTATGTTTGCAGAAGCTTTCACTTATAGAAAGTTAGCGATCGGAACCTCACACTTTGAGTTCCTCTGCAAGATATGAAAATTGTTAATTTTTTCCCTTTTTATAGTTGACTCATTATTGCCAAGAAAAAATAAAGATACTGATACTGTAATCAGAGTTGAATATGTCAAAAGTGGAGGGATTGAAAGGTCAAGTTCATATTAATCAATATGTAAACTGCGTTCTCCTGATTTGGGGAATCTGGTCTATGGCTAGGGTATATGGAAACTTAAATGCTTAAGAAGCTACAAAGTGACATACTTATAGAGGGCAGCCTAATTTATCACGCTGATGAATCTTTGGCCTGTGATATGGAGCTGCAGTAATTATCAATAGACCTTACAAAAACCATCTGTTGTTATTTATAGCATACTTTTCTTAGAATATATGCTGTTGGAATTGGATGGATTACTGGGAGCTCAAAATACATTTGGTAAACTGCTTGTTAACCCCTGAAATCTTGTACTTTTAATATTGTGAGAGAGGGGGGTGTAGAGTTGAGTTTTTTTTAAATAAACCAAATGGAGGAGGTACATGGTGAATTGTCTTTTATAATTTGGACTGGTGCTATTTTTCACTATGACTCGCTGAAGTTGGGACTACATTCCAATCCTGATTCCAGTGTTAATCGAAAATCATACATGATGGACTTAAGTTTTGTTCCATTTGAAATAAGAGATCATATCTAATTAGAAAATTGGGGAGTAGATTTGATAACAGTATTTATTTCCTAACTACAATGCACCATGATATTGTGGTAGAAATGAACAGAGGTGAAGAGGAATAGGGGTATGAAATCAGAGTGTTCATATATTAGGATCATGGTGGGTTTGAAAGCTTCCTTCTTGCATGGGATCAGCCCAAAAATGCACATTCTTACTCAGAAATGAGAAAATCTGTAGATGTTGGAAATCCAAGCAGCGCGCACAAAATGCTGAAGGAACTCAGCAGGTCAAGCAGCAGCTATGGAAAAGAGTACAGTTGATGCCCTACTGAAGGGCCTCAGTCTGAAGTGTTGACTGTACTCTTTTTTTTCCATAGATGCTGCCTGGCCTGCTGAGTTCCTCCAGCATTTTGTTTGTTGTACATTCTTACTGTTTTTGAAAATTTTGTGTGTTGACTTGTGGAGTACAATATGTAAAGACTGGGCAGATTTTTCATGTCCATCTTTTATGTCATTTAAGAGCATAAATATGAAGTGTCTCATTGTAAACTACTGTTCCATTATTTCAAATAATTGTTATTCTGATTTTTGATGTAAAGTATTAACAGTATAATGGGCTTAATTGTAATTGGAATTTCCAGTTTAAAACTTCTTGGGAGTCTTGTGCTTTATTCTGCCAAGCATTGCTTTTACCTACTGTTAGTTGTTTTAAGAGAAAACCATTTGAACAAAATGCATATTTAGAACTACTTGAACAGGTTCTGCAGCCCAGCGAATTTTTCTACCAGCATTCTCCCTTCTTTAGAAGGCAACTATTTTCTGAGAATGTTTATCATAATATTGGCGTAGAAAATAATTCCAACTCTTCCCCTCACCCACCCCTCCAAAGAATTTGGCTTAATATTCAGTATAGAAATGTCCACAACTAAAATATGATTAGTGTATTTTAATTGTTTTTTATGCCACTGCGTTTGTTTTTAGCCTTGTCTTCCTGAGGAATAAGGAAGTCTTTGTTCTACTTGATAGGACTTACAGTGGATTCCATTAGTGGGTTCATATTGGGTACCATTTCTGATTCTACCTCTGAAGTGTAAGAAGAGGGGATTAATTTCTTTCAGTCTCTTTACATTGTTCAGTTTGTTCTTTGCTCTCAAAAGCAGCTAAAGTGCGTGAATATTTTTTTTAAAAAGCTTAGAATACCATTAAAGGACTGACTTGAGTTCTCCACTAAGGAATATGAAATTGTAATTATAGGGCAATTGTGTCTACAATGTTCAGTTGAGTGTTGATAAGTCTGCCCCTTTTGCTGTTTAATAGAATGTTAATTACAAAACATACTTTTCTAGGCTTGCATAGAATCATATTTTAAGAAAGTAATAGATTTGGAAATGAAAATCCTACTTCTACCTCAACCACTTGAATAATTTGCTCGTGCTTCCTGGTCACAACAAATCAACTTGGATAAAGAGGTTTGACATTTACCAAGGATTTAGAATATAGCAGAGGAGTGGGCATTTTGGCTTTCAATACCTGTGCTGGCTATAATGCAGACACCTTCCCATCTCTCTGTGTGCTGAAATAATAACTTGCACATTTCCTTTAAATTTTCCTCTTTTTTTTCTTTGAAGCTATGCACTCTGGTATTTGATTTCCAACCTTGGAGAAATTTGAGCCATCCAAACTGTCTTATGCCTCTCATAATTTTATAAACTTCTATCATGCACCCCTTTGCTTCTGACAACAGAGAAAATGATGAAAGCTTGTCCAACCTCACTCCTTAGCTAGGAGTCTTTAATCGAGGCAATCTCCTGGTGAACCTCCTCTGCGCCTTCTCCAAATGTGGCTTAACAAATGTTTTGTACAGCTGTGACATGGGAAGAGGAGGAAACATTAAAATGCTTGCCTTCTTACTAGTTACTATCACAACTCCATTATTTTTTGTCACAATAACTTGATCAAATTTGAAAGCCAACCTGGTTTTATGGATCAGAAGACAATTTTGCTGGTGTTTCCATGTTGCATGGAAAGAAAAAGATTAGAAAAATCACATGAGAATTTGCTTTGGCCAAGAGCTGCAGGAATTTCTTACATGATTTTGCGTCAGCAAAATCTAATGTACAAAATTAGTATGTCATTAGTAAATAGTTGGGAAGAATGCAGTTTGCATTCAAGGGAATTGTATAACTGTAATCTAAATAGAATTCACAGATTAACTGTTTTATTTTAGAAAATCTAAAAGTTGCCATTTCAGCATGTCCTTTGAAATGGACATCACTACTGAGTTTGTTGTCACGCAAGGCAGTGTCGCCTATTTCTGCTTAAGAATTTGTTGCCAGGAACTGTAGTCTAGATGGGAAGGTTTTCATGGGAGGATGTGTATGATTGGTTGTTGCTTAGCCTGGTTAAAAAATAGAACCTGTGGAATCTGACAGTTGTGATGTGTCATCAGAAGTCCAACCTTACTGGCATCAAGTTCATTGCAAACTTTGAAAGTGCGGACCGTTGGATGATTCTGTATGTGCACTCCATCTAGCCAGGCTACCAATTTCTTTTAGTGCTTCTGTTTAAACATCCAGTTGATGACCTGATCTGCCTGAATTTGATGAAGATGGTTACTTTAAGTGAGAAGTTGATTTTGAACAGCAGTAAAGGAATCTACAAAGTTACACAAATTCTGAAGTGCAAACTTGCTTTTCGTTATTCTTGTGCTTCATTGCTGATTCCACGAAAGGAGCCTTCTCATTGTAAGCACATTTTTTATGTAGCTGTATTTGGCTCTGACTGTTTAAGTTGTGCACAAAAAAAATAACATAACTGATGTTCGTAGTAGTTTTGATCTTTTTTTTAAAAGTCAGTTTCCCACCAGGCATGTAATAGTGTCGTGTTAGCATAGCAGATTTGCATAACTTCAATCTTTGATTAAATTATTTGCTACTGCCAATACTGAAGATGAGGGCTATTGCAAAGAAATAGTCTCTGGATTTGGGTTGGAGGAGGGCAGAAAAGAAAGGGGAATAAAAAAACTTGCATGTTATGGAACAGTAAATAACTGATTTTAGTTGTGTTTTGAACACCTTGTGTTTTGAACTATCATTATACTGATACAAGCTTTTTGGAAAAGTAATGAATTGCCATGGTGGCTCAGATAACCATGTTCATTTCTTGTTGATTTTTTGTGGCTGACTAACCTTCCATGGCGGTACTGGTGGACAGAACTTCCATAGACCTTATTCTCATGTGCTGTGTCTATCTTTAATGCTTTCCATTTATGTCCTTTTTTTCATTTATCACACCATCCATTTACATGTGCAGAATGTTTTGGGTTATAAGACTATGCCAGAACATTCTGCTGTTCATAAGGGAGCAAAAAGGAAAGTTTTTTCTAAATCCCAAGAAGACTAAAATTTTCAGAGATAAACTAATGTTTTTGCAATTTTGATGGTAAATGGGAGTAAGAAAGAGGCCTTTTTAATCCGTTGTAACATTAAAAAATATGTACCCATTGGATTTTGTATCACTTGAGTGTAGCCATGTCTGTCATCTAGACTATTGGGCTTTATTTTCAAGCTCAGGTTCAGAATATTCTAATCATTGTGTTTGTAATGAATTAGGTATGGGACATAGTAAAATTAGAGCCAGTTCATTTGTGGCTGATATCAAGAAGCATCTCTTCACAGTGGGTAATGGAAATCTGGAATGCTATCCTAAACCAGTTACTGCAGCGTTTAAATGTTTGAGGCTATGATGCATATATATTAAGGATAATTACCAAAATCCTGTGCAGGGAGGGAAAGGCCAACACTTGCAGAGGGATGACACCACCTGCAGGTTTCCCTCCAAGTTGCACAATATCCTACTTGGAAAAGTGTCGCTCCTTCGTCACTGATTTAACTTTTGGAAGCCACTACTCAAAGACAGAGATATGGTGATTAATGGAATTGAGATACAATTAGAGCAGGTGAATAGTTTAATAGAATATCAATAACCTTTTGCACCATTAGCTCTCTCAGATAAAGGAGATGGTTGAGAAGGCTGGCTACGTCGGTGGGCTATTACTTAAATACATTTCATGTATTAATAATGTGCGGAAGTTTCTTTTGACCCACTGGAAACTGGAATCCATCTGTCACACTGATTAGTGTTAATTTGCATAGTATATTTTGCTTTAAGCAATAAAAAGGCAGATTAGGGAGTGGGTGGGGGGATAGAAATGACAAAATCGGACACTTGAGATGTAACCAGGAGACCAGAATGATGTCCTTTGGCATATTAGGATCTTGTGTACAAATCTGAATTTGCATGTTTAATCCAAGTGATGCCGTCTAAAACTAGTCAAATGGATTTGAATAGAACACTGCACTGACAAACTGTTAATGTGAAGTGAAGTAATTCACACACCTGCTTCTACATGTCATTATTCCCAGTGTTGGCAACCCCACATTCAAATGTCCAAATCAGCATGCTCCAAGGCCCTCATAGCTAATAGCTAGCAGTTTTCTTTACTTCCCCAGTCCATCGCAGATTGCTATACATTCTGCTCTCTTTTTGTGGTTGACTTATTTTGGAAGTTGAATCTAATGGGAGTTTGCTGTGAGCAGTATTCAGCATGATGGACAGAGCAGTTCATTCCCCAACAATCTCTTTCCAGCAGCTTTATCATTTTGACTGCATTAGATTAAATTAGATTTTTGATGTATCCTTGTTTAGTTCTTGTAGTAACTGGTTTATCCAATATGAGCAGAAATCCATTTTTAATAGTTAACCATTGATTTTGTTTGCTTAATCCAAAATTAAAATTTAGGATGTGTTGATCACTATTCTAAACAGATTCTCTTTCAGAGTTTCTTTGTAACTCATTCTCAGTTTTTTTTTATTTGCACACGTTGTCTTCTTTTGCACATCGGTGGTTTGTTAGTCTTTATAGATTTTCATAAGTCTATTGTATTTCCTGTAAATGGCTGCAAGGAAATGAATCTCAAGGTAGTATATGGTAACACATGTACGTCAATAATATACTTACTTTGAACTTTAAATGTTCTTTCATCTTTTCCGTACTTGAGTAATTGAATGCATCGAACAAACATTCAGTGTTGTACTGTTTACAGAAAGAGTTAAATGTGTTGCTTATGGTAGAATGTCTGAATTAACTGGGATATCCTGGTGGTGTTGTTAAATTGATTAGAAGCACCATCTGCTAAGCAATTTGACTCTTGTAAGCAGATGTATATTGATGCATGGAAAAGTTTTGACATGGTTGCAATTGTTGGCATTAGTTCTAAATTGGCTGCCAGAAAATGAGGATAAGTCAGTTGCCTGCCTTCTGCTATTGAAGAGCAGTTACAAAAATATAAGAAATAGGAGCAGGAGTAGGCCATCCGGCCCATCGAGCCTGCCCCACCATTCAATAAGATCATGGCTGATCTGTCCGTAAACTGAGCTCCATCTACCTGCCTTTTCCCCATAACCCTTAGGTTTTTACATAGTAAAGGAATTATCTAATTGTTTCTTAAATATATTTAGTGAGCAAGCCTCAACCGCTTCCCTGGGCAGAGAATTTCACGGATTCACCACTCTGTGGGGGAAAAACAGTTTCTCCTCGTCTCCATCCTAAATCTTCTCTCCAGAATCTTGAGGCAATGTCCCCTAGTTCTAGTCTCACCTACCAATGGAAACAACTTTTCTAATTCTATCTTGTCTATCGTTTCAAAATTTTGTATGTTTCTATAAGATCCCTTCTCATTCTTCTGAATTCCAGGGAGTACAGTCCCAGGTGACTCAATCTCTCCTCATATGTTAACCCTTTCATCCCTGAAATCAACCTGGTGACCCTGGTCTGCACTGCCTCCAAAGCCAGTACCTCCTTCCTCAAATATGGAGACCAGAACTGCACATAGTACTGCAGCTGCAGCCTCACCAGTACCCTGTATAGTTGCAGCATAACCTCCCTGCTCTTGAGTTCAGTCCCTCTAGCAATGAAGGCCAACATTCTGTTTGCCTTAATAACCTTTTGTACCTGCAAGCCAACTTTTTGTGATTCATGAACAAGCACTCCCAAGTCCCTCTGCACAACAGTATGCTACAATCTTTCACCACTTAAATAATAATCTCCTCTTCTATTATTCCTTCCAAAGTGGATGATCTCGCATTTACCAGCGTTGTATTCCATCTGCCAGACCTTGACCCACTCAATCTATATCCCTCTGCAGCCTCTCCACATCCTCTGTACAATTTGCTTTTCCACTCAGTTTAGTGTCATCAGCAAATTTTGCTACGCCACACTCTGTCCCCTCTTCCAAGTCATCAATTATATATGAAAAATTGTGTTCTGCTGAATGATATAAAATAATCTAAGTGAACAATACTGTCAGATGAAAATTAGCCATGTTTTACAAAGTTTGGTTTGGTGACAAAGATGCATTGAATACCAATAATATAGAGACAAGACCATTGATGCTGGAAGTCTGGAGCAATGCAAAAAATGAAGGCAATCAAGTCATGCAGCATCTATGGAGAGAAATGGATAGTTGACATTTTGGGCTGAGACCATTGATTCTGAACTTTGCCCTCTTCAGTCCTGATGAAAGGGTGGTGGGGTGGGGGCAGGAGCAGGAACACAGGCTGGCAGTTGAGAGGAGAAAGATAGGTGGGGGATGGGAATGATGTGAGAATCTTGGCGATTATATCAATTAATTTCCACTTTTCCCCCTCCACCTACTCAGTGTCTTTGCCTCTCAACTGGGATTCACATTCACCGCCAGCTTGTGCTCCATACCCATCCTTTTTTCTGGCTTCTGCCCTCTTTCCAAAATGTGTTACACACTTAATTTTACTGAAACTATCAAAAGAGGAGACTTTGGGAGGTGATCAAAAGTTTACTGCAAGAGGGACAACTTGAATATCTTAAATTTCTCCAGTTCTCCCTCTTTAACGAAGGAATTGCAGAGATTGGGCAAAGATATGATGTCACAAGATGGCAGCGTGCATGGTAGCATTGACCACTCTGGCTCCAACCAATGGTGAAATTTCTTGTCCTGCTTATCTTTTCTGTGACTGAAAACAGCTGATCATAAAAAACACTAAAATCTGTAAGCTTACCTCAGCCAGTGGAATGACAAAGGTGTTACAGACTAACATGGGGAGCGGTTTCTCAATCGGTGCCACGGTCTACTGCAGCTTCTCAGGGAAGTGGCCATTAGAAGCGGTGCACCCAAAAGCAGAAACACGCCAGTATTAAAGCAAGACTTAAGACAGAAACCCTGCAGGCCTGCACTCCTGTCAGTTCTACTCACTAACATCCGATCGCTGGAAAATCAACTGGATTACTTGGATCTGCGTCTGGACTAGCTGGAGATGGAGGGACTGTTGCACATTCATCCTGATAGAAACATGGCTTTAAGACACCATTCCAGACTCTGCCATTCAGCCAAAAGGCTTAATCTCCTTTCGGGTGGACAGAAATGCTCTGACCTAGAGCAAGCCTCCTGGAGGACATCAGTAAGAATTGTTGGATGAATACCTCAGTAGTAATGACCCACTGCTCACTGCACATAGTTTTTAATGGCCCTTCTACTTGTTGAGTGAGTTCACTGCTCTTTATATTTTCCCCCACCTCACCCTGTGCTAGTGCTAGGGAAGCGCTCCTGAATGCTTTCTATGCCCATTTTGACCAGTTGAATGATGTGACAGGGTAAACCCATGCCAAGCTGCAGGGCCAGACAACATACCTGGTTAGGTGCTGAGGGTTAGTGTAACCCAGCTAACAGAGGGTTTAACAGACATCTTTAGTATCTCTGATGCGCTTCAAGGCAGTCATCATCATTCCAGTGCCCAAGAGAGCAGCGGTAATGGACCTATATGATTACTGTCCAGTGGCACTGACTTCAGTAGTCGTGAAGTGCTTAAAGAATTTTTCCAGCGATGTTGAACCCCTTCCAGTTTGCCTACCGCTCAAACTAGTTCACTGATGATGCTGTAGCCCCAGCCCTCCACGCTATCCTGTCCCACCTAGAAAACAATGCCTGGTAGGCCAGGTTGTTGTTCATCGTCTTCAGCTGAACATTTAACATGATCATCCCTCAGAGGCTGGTGGGTAAGCTGTCCTCATTTGGACTCAACACCCCTCTCTGTAACTGGATCTTGGTCTTCTTGATGGAAAGACCCCAATCAATCCTAGTTGGCAGCAACACCTCAAGTATGGTAAAGCAAGTGAGCAATAATATCGAGGCTGCACAAACTGAGTATCCTTTTAATTGAAAATGCTTGTGTTTAAAGCAGTGCTCTCCCAGCTTTATATTGTATTGACATTATAACTAGTGTTCATATGGAGGAAAAGTACATGACACCAATCTGCATCTTTAAATGTGCCATCTGTCACAATAGATCAGTGCGTGGTTTAAATGCAGAAAATTGTTAATTGTTAATGGGAATATGGTAGCGAAGGGGTTAGTGTGATGCTTTTGCAGCTCAAGCGATCCAGATTTCAACTCTGGTGCCATTCTGTAAGGAGTCTCTGTGACTCCCTGCGGAATGCATGGGTTTTACTCTGGGCCCTCCGGTTTCCTCCCACAGTCCAAAGGTTTACCGGGTCGGTTAATCGATCATTGCAAATTGTCCCATGATTAAGCTAGCGTTAATGGGGTTTGTTGGCATTTGCTGAGGTGGCGTGGCTCAAGGGGTGGAAGGGTCTGCTCTGCACTGTATCACAAAAAGTAAATGATAATAGGGTAGGCAGAAAGAGCCAGCATAGCACTTACTGTTTTTAAAACAGCATCCTTAACTGAAGACCCCAGTAACAGACGGATGCCAGCAGTGGCATATACATAACGAAACCCGATTTCCCTCGGGATCAATGAAGTATATCTATCTATCTACTTGATACAGCACAGAGTGGAATGCACTCTGAAGGGGGAAAATCGGAAGTCCAGAGATCCAAAGATGTACCATTTAGTGGGTTAATTGGTCCTGTGATTAGGCTAAGGTCAGCTCGTTGGGCCAGAAGGGCCTGTTCTGTGCTGTCTCTCTAAATTAATAAATAAAATCAAAAGCAATAAGTAGCAATTAAGACTTCCTGTCCGATCATTTAATTCAGTGGAGTTGATTAAGTCAGCAAAGGTAATATGTTCAATTTATTAATCTATTAAAAGTCTTGGGCAAAGTATCTCACAGTATATTAATGAATATTGGGATGTGGGACAAGTAGTACGATAACAGGGGTTTAAATGTTTCCTATTTAGGAAGTGAAACATTGGGTCCTGTAGAGATCAATAGTACCGCTGGTCCATGAAATTTGCATCACTAATTGAGATTTTAGAATTGCACAAATTATCACTTAAATATGATCAAAGGAAATAAAGTATAAATGCACATCATAATAAGAAGTAGTGATGTGAGTAAGACCACCTTTTGAAAAAACACAAAGAAAGCCCTTGTACTTATCTAAATCATCCCTCTAATTCTGTATTTGTCAAATCCACTGGGCTACACTTAGAGTACAACTTATTCTGTCTTTCATATTTAACAGTATATAGTTGCACTTAAAGTATAGGGAATTGTTTATCATGACAATGCAGGGAATTTGGGGGTTATTCCTGTTTTAAAAAGTTTGGAAAGCTTGAAATTTAGCTTTAGGAAAAGTAGTTCCAAGTTTGAACTGAATATTAAGAAAAATTCTGGCAGATAGTATTTCACCTGTGGGGTGTAGCAGACTGGTTAAGTGATCAATGTAGGTTTGTCAAAAAAAAAAGGAATTTAAAAAAAACTTGTTTAACTCACTTCAACATCGAACTGTTCCCACAACCTATGGACTCGCATTTAAGGACTCATCGTGTCATGTTCTCAATATTTATTGCTGCTTTATTACTATTACTACTTCTTTCTTGCATTTGAAGTTTGTTGTCTTTTGCACATCAATTCTTTGTCTGGCCAGTTGAGGGCTGTCTTTCATTGACTCTTGTGTTTCTTGTATTTACTGTGAACCCCCGCAAGAAAATGAATCTCAGGGTGTCTATGGTGACATGTGTACTTAGATAATAAATTGTACTTTTGTACTTCGCTGCTGCCTAAGGCAGTAGTTGGAAGAGATGTAAAGATACATACAGAGGAAATTGAGATAAGTGAGGGAGAAGGTAATAAAAGTTTGCTGATATTTTGTAAAACGTAATTTTAAAGTTTCACTACTGTCTTCTGCATACGTGCAGTCAGAGCAAATGCCAGCTTTCTTGACCATGTAGAGCTGCTGCCTGTCTGTGGGGGGAGGGAACCTTCAGTTTTATAGAATTTATCAAGCAGCAAACCATGTATTCCTCAGAATTTCGTAAAAAAATTTGCATTCAGAGCATTTCTACTTTATCAAACACATCATTCAATTCTGCTTTCCTGTGTTTCATACATAGAAACTTGTTTTTTATCGTTAATATTCTGTGTTTCCCTTATTACTGATACTACTATAATTTGAGTTTTGTACAGGGATATTATTTCATCCCTGAGCATGCTTTTAATTTAACTTTGGCTGTATTCAATTGTTAACAATTGTTTTGCACATTGGTTAACAAATGTGAAATATGGGCATGTATGAAATAATAGTGGGAACTGAAATAAGACAACAGTTACAAGCCATCTTATCCTGTTTAATACCATACAAAAGCATCATTCTAGGAGCAGAAGTGCACAGCAGTGCCCTCATCTGGTGACAGTCATGCTGCACTTTATTTAAACAAATGTGAATTCTGATCAACCCCTTTCAATTTGACATATTTCTAGTTTTGCTGGTTAATAAAAACAGATACTATATATTTTGGAGCTGGATTGTGACTAGATGCACGTTTCACAAATCTGATATTAGTTGAACAGTAAAGAGCTTCTATCTTCTACTAATATTTTGAACTCGACTTATGCCAGAAGATGTTTTCATAACCTGTTAAATTACAACCTGGGAATTGTTTAAACAGAACAGAGTAGCTCTTTGGTCTTTGTGATAAAGTGTACTTCAGGCCACAAAGTCAAACATTAAACTAAAACTTCTCGTGATGTTTGGGGAAATTGCAATGAAGATATAATCTGAGTGCCAGAGTGATAGAGGGAATGTGCAATATTGACACTGTCAATAATTTATTTGCTGTTTAAAATTTAAACATTTATACAATTATTTTCTGAGTATTAACAATTACATTCATTTTTAAATTCTTCAGGTCCTGTTCTACCAGATTTAACAGAGCAGTTCTCTCCTCCAAGTCTCGCTCCAGCAATCCTTGTGAAGTTAATAGAAGCTATTGAAAGAACCGGTAAGATGGCTAAACCAAACTCATAATTCGCGTTTCTGAAATAGAATTTTGAATTAAAACTAATAATAGAATTATGTTTGTTAAATGATTACCAAAATGAACACTTAGTCTGAACAAATGGCTTGTAACTACACTTTTGTAAGAAAATTAGAAACAAAATAATCATAATTTGTAGCCAACTAAGATATTTCAATTTTTAATTGTGTGTCATTTTTAGTTAATAACATTAGCACTACAATTTCCAACTGATTTGCTGATTCATCAGATGGAAAATTTAATGAATAATGTTGAATGCACGAGTTGCTGGCAACATTAATAAAAGCAGTAGTTGCAGCTCGTGGAAATGAAGTACTTATTCTACACTTGAAATTGGCTGCTTATCTGGTAATGTTAGTGGTTTCGTATGATTTCTATACTTATAACTGATAGTTTAACTTGTCACTTAGCCTTGCTGTTCCTAAATCTTCCAGTACAATTTGGGCTTAAAGCTCACTTAATGCAAGCATTTGATTTGTTTCTTAGGTCTTGAGAGCGTCAATTTATACCGGACTTCTGGTTCGTGTGGTGGTGCTGAATTAAAGCAGTTGTTGGATTATGGTAAGTGTGCACTGGATTTGGCTCCTTTTCTCGTTGTAATACTTAAGGCATGATATAAATGTATACACAGCATTCTTTTTATCTTTTATGTTAATGCTTACATGCATCACCAATTAAACTATCTCTTGATCTCTCTTGCTCTTCTTCCTTCCTGCACTTCCCTCTTTCTTCCCCCCCCCCCCCCCATCAACACCTATTACAAAAAAAACTGATTAAGTATTTTCTCACTTCTCAAAAAAGAGTGGGGGGGGGGAGAAGTGGTCGAGATTATAGTTTATGACAACTTAAACTTTACAGCTTCTACTTTCACTAAAGATTTTTTAAAAATCATGTAGATTTGGATAGCCTTCATGTACCCTTGGCGTGAAGCTCCTGAGAGAAGCAACTAATCTGGGTCGTCATAGATTCATCTTTTCCGTACAGAACTACTTTTATATATTCTTTGATTACCACTAGGGGGCTGCTTAGTATTGTGTTTCAAGTTGACCATATTGCAGAAATAATTTCAGAATCAGGTTTATTATCACTGTCTTTTGTGGAATTTGGTGTTTTACAGCAGCAGTAACAGTGATAATACATTATTACCAAGGGACAAATGCTATCAGTTCATTTTTCTAAAATAAATTTATTCCATTAATCTTTGAGATTGTTGTTGCCAATTCTACCTTTATGTATTATTTTAATTATATCCAGTTTTGTGTTGATTTGCAAAATAAGCACATTTAGAATTAAAAGGCAAATCTTGTAAAGAACTGATGTTTTAATAACATTCAAAAACTGATAAAAATTGCACAGGAATTCTTTCTGTCTATTCTAATATATATCAGAATCAGGCATATTTTCACTGAGAGGACGTGAAGTACATTTTGCAGCAACAATACACAAAATTTTTACATCACAGGTGCCAGCTACATTTTGAATTTCACATTTGAGACCAGTTTTATCTATACATTGAACAAAGGCAGATTAGTTGACCACTAATTTGTTTTCTCCTGCATGCCAGGATACACTTCAGTGTAATGAGACCCATGTCTGTTGTTTTTTTCTCTCTCTCCTGCTGAAGATTAAGGCAGTATTTTTACCCATTGGTACTGCTCTAGTTGTGAATGAGAATAGGCTACAGATTGGACTTTGGCTTCTTCTGATTAATAAAGCACACCAGCACTATCCAATCCTACCTCTGGGGTGTCCTCAAATGGCTATTTATGGAAGTTTGTGTTTTTTTTATATGCTGAAAATCTGCCTTGCACTTGGGCTTATCTGAAAACGTATCCCATAACAATGCCTCTGCTTTTTGTAAACAGATTTTGCCATGCTTATAAGTCTGTGCTTTCCGTATAAAGTTAAGAGTTCAGTGAAACTCATAACAACCCATTTGTTTTGAAAATAGTTCTGTGTAGTTATATGTATTTCTCTATGGTAGATGTAGCTTCAGTGGACGTTGAACAGTTTGATCTGCCGTCGCTAACTGAGGCATTAAGGCAATATCTCCAGGAATTACCAAGCCCTGTCATTCCTACATCCATCTACAGTGATATGGTTTATATAGCTCAAGGTAAGAAAGAAATAACTTGAATTTATAATGAAGTTTTCTGTTTTAAAACAAACATCTCATGTATTGAAATTGGAAGGAAAACCCTATTTAAATAAATGTTAATTCTAAAAATCCAGGAATTGAAGGTTGCCATGTGCTGGGGGGGTGGTGTCCATTTATATGTTGTTAAATAACAATCATATTTGTTTACCAAATGTTCAGGAGTAAATTTTGCACTTGACTATCAAAGAAGATTTGAAGATTTGAACAGATTTCCGAGTAATAGGGCAAGCAAAAGATCAAGTTAGCTGGAGGATAGATTTGGCTTTTTGAAAAGTTCAGTGATTTATTTTTCTTATCTACTTCGTATCCCCAACCTCACTCTTTTGCCCTGTTCTCATTCTTTGGCAGTTCACTTGTATTTTTGCTTTGATTGTTAACTTCAAATCTGTTTGTGCATGTTGGCAAAATGAAAAGAGTCTTAGAAAATGACAGCAGGGAAACGGGCCTTTTGGCCCATCTCCATGCCAAACTATTAATGTTTTCATTCACTGTATATCCATTTGATGGCTTAACTCTAGTCAGAATTTGACTTTTAGTTTATTCAGCACAAATTAGAATAAATAAAAACTCTTTGACTGTAAGTTGTCCATGAATTACTTGAGCAGGACCTGGATAAAGGTGTGAACATCTAATATGATCTTAATCTGGCACAAAGTTCTCAGACACTTAACCACCGTATGTACGCTGTGGTATATGAAGTTGGGGTGTGGTTATGTAACAAATATAAAAATGAGGAGCATTAAGTTCTGTACAATCTGTAGTGCTGGTTAGTCTGCAGTGTGTGTCTTAACGTCAGTGCACAATGCTATGAAAGGATGTGGTTTATCCTATCTGTTCTATCTATCAATTGTCCAATCATTTGCATTAGAGAAATAGCAGACCTATAGTACAGCACATACTAAGTATTTGTGGTCTGTATCTCAATGCATGCAGTTTTCCATTAGCTACCCACAGTACCTTAAAGTTTCTTTTTTAAACCAGGCGTGTATTACTAACTCGTCATTAATCCATACGTTTCCTTGAATTTGGATGCAGTGAATTTTGATAGTGTATGCAGTATGTTTGTAGATCTTTTGCCTGGTTATGGACAGCCATGATATCTAACGTTTTTAACCACAGAAGTACTCAATACAGAGGAGTGTGCACAGTTGCTGAGGAGAGCTATCCGGTCCCATAATGTGCCTCAGCAGTATTGGCTTACTCTTCATTATTTGATCAAGCACTTCTGCAAACTTTGTCAAAGTTCTGGGAAGAACAACCTGACTGCACGAACCTTGGCGGAAATTTTCAGTCCTCTGCTTTTTAGGCAACAAGCAGTAAGGTATGTTTGCTACTGGGAAGTGAGTTTCTGAAGTATTTGAGGAAACATCACAAGACATTAAGACATTTTGCTATTTAGATATTTAATAGTTTTTTAAACTGTTCAAGATTAAATTTACTATTGTAATACTTTAAACACGTTTTGCTTTCCATGGTTTAAGATTTTGAATTTTTTTTTCAAATCTTGTCTAGTTCGGATATAAATCCTGAATATCTCACAAAAATTATAGAAGTACTTATAGCCAGTGAATGCCACGAAACCCAGACTGCACAAGCACCGGCACCAGGTAAGATTCAGTGTGATTGCTTGTTACTCAGGATTTGATGTCAAGCCTGAATATTTAAAATGTATGGTTTATGTTAAGTGAAAAGTTGTTCTGACTCCAGCTCAATTACTTGGTATTATGAATAAAGTACTAATCTAGCTCTACATTATTCATTTCGGAAAAAAATATTAATGTAGATCTTGTATTTCTAAATTTGTTCCATTAATGTCTATTTTAGTTTATTCTCATTTAATAAGATGACTTGGTATAGCTTTCCCTCTCTCCCCCTCCACCCCCATATTCTATGTTATTTGAAATTATCCTACAAGATTGACCTGGCACTGGATAATTTTGTTTTGTTGTAGAAAAACCCATTTATTTTGCTGTCTTACATTGATGGCTTTGAAGAACTAACTTCGAGCTTTTTTAATAGTAGATCTCATTTTTAGGTAATGTTTTTAAGTAATGAATTGGATGTGAAGCTAGTCAGCAAGAATGCCAGTGATTCACCTGAAGGATTAGCTTCCTCACATTTGGTTTCTTTTTTCCCTTTAGCCACTTGAGCTTGCATATTAAGCATTAAAAAATCAAAATTCCATGCAACTTTTTAGTAAATCAGTTGCGTAAAAAATAAGGTATTCTTAGATGCCCATTTCATGATACAAAACTAATATTTTGTATTATCTATATTCTTGTGTAAATTTCATTATTTTACTAGCAATATAATTTCAATCAAAGCCAGTAATATGAGTAAGATGGGAAATGATTTAATGTCCTTTCCCTGATTGAGAGGGGGTGTCCTAAGTGACCACTTGTTCACTAGAACTTCAGACATGTTGCATGGACTCTTCTTGCAGGCCGAGTCATTTTTTCCACCTGCCTATGTGTTTTTGGTAGGGTGAAAGAGAAGTAATTTGACCTGTGCTCAGATTTTAATGAATATAAAATTTTGAATTTTAATTTAAAATGGAACACATTGTAGCATGGTTAAATCTTAAAATTTACCCTGTTTTTAATGACTTTTCAATGAGGGTGCTGGATGGTGGCAGCTATGAATAGTTAACTTGCTTTGTCAGTCAGTTATAGGAGTGGTGAAAAGTAGCCCATATGGCTAAGCCTTAAAGTCTCACTTGCATCCTCAATAGCGACCAGTACATTGAAATGATTGTAATTTGTGTGTCAGTTACTGGTTACATGAATGTCCATACCAAATCATTTCTAAATGAATATTTGCATAGTTTTTATCTGTAGTTAACTTTAAACCTGTAGTTAAGTAGAATATCAAGCATTTGAATCACGTTACGACGTTAGTAAAAGGAGTTTTTTTTTGCCAATTTTCTTTTTAGCCTTAGCCATTTATAGAAGTCTCCCATAAATGGAGTATTTTATTTATTTAACACCTGAAGAGGACTCAAAAGCAAATTTATAACATTCTTGGGATCCCCATGAGTTATCCATAGTCTGTTTAAAATGTGGCTTACCATTGAGCCAGTATCAAAATCCAATAGATGTGGAATTACTTTCGCAATGATTTATTACAGTCATATATTTAGTGCTGTCAGTTACAATTTCATAAATATTTGAAGTCAAAATATTCTATTCTTTATCTCATTCTGTTCTATAAACCTTAGTGCACGAGGAACAAAGCCTCAGCTAAGTACATAATGTTCTTGACTTGAAATTGGTTCAGATTTCTAACTTCAATCTCCAAAATTCATTTCCCATTCCTTTTGGTCATCTTGGATAATTGTGCATTCACGCCAGCTCTGGACTTGATTACTATGCACTATCATCGCTTTTGTATTTCATTTTTCCTTGCACCTTCCTTTTTATGCTTATTGTCAATTTGCTGTATTTTCCCCCAGTTCTTACCCTCATCAGTCAAAAATATTAGCTCTAATTTTCTTTGTGCAGCAGCTGTCGACTTGCTACGTGCAACATTTCCTGTTTGTATTTCAGACTGACTTAATGTTGCAACACCAAAATGAAAGCACAAACTGCAGGTTAGGTAGCAAAAGATAAACTCTTCCAGCTCTGTAAACCTGTAAGATATCCGCAGTGCTCAAATTCTGGTGATTTATGAATTTAGTCACTCCTCCTTTGGCAACCATATTGAGGACTGTCAGTTTTGGAAATCTTCTGTCCTCGTCTTCTCCCTGCTCCTTTCTGTCCTTTTCAAAACTATTTTTTATCTAAACTCTTGGTCATCAGAATGGTTATATTCATGTGTGTGAAGGGCCCTCCAATTTTTTTCCTAAAGTCACCTTGTAAATAGAAATGGTTGCCTCTCATGTCACTGAGGTTAGTTTGTTGTTTATACCCAGCAATCCAGGAAGTCCAAAGTTCAACAACTGTTTTGTACTAACTTAACTAATCTCTATAAAATCACAGAACAGTAATTTAGGGAAAGAGATTTTTAGCTCCAGATTGCCTTGGTGCCAAAGTTTCCATCACTTTGAACAAAACTGTCTCTGAGCATTGCTTGATTCTATTCTTTAACCCATGTTTCTTCCTTTCTTTTGGACATTATTCCTTTTTTTTTGGGTTCTCGAGAAAATGAGCGTGCTTTTGAGTCTAAGGAAAATTACAGTGATATATTAATGGAATATTTTTATAGTACACCCCCCAATTAATCATGTCTTCACCACAAAATTTTCACAGCAGGCACCCAGTTTGAGTTGTATGTATGAATGAAATTTAGCTGCATTATTTAAAATTCATATTTTAGTAATGTTAAGTGAAATAAATGATGGTCATTTTTATACACAAAAGCTACCTTTACATACATCCACAGTGGTATATATGATAAGTGAGTCACTGCTGAGCACCATATTGTTTGAAGGTGTTAGTTTGAGGCATCCACAGAAAGTATGCTGAGTAGCCAGATTATGTCCATTAGTGTCCAAATCTGATTTGTTGCCAAAGCTGCCATTTTGAAGCTTAGTGCTTCAATGAATATGCACTAATGCACTTTATTGAATAGCCACGCAGAGCCAAAAGGACTGCAGTCTACAACACCCCCACTCCAAACAGCGTTATTTAAAAGTTCATGAATTTTTTACAGTTCAGTTGATTTATTTCTTCAGTGCTACACTTCTGCATGTGTTTTGTGGTTTTGCAAGGTGGTTTAAATTGCAATTGAATACAAGCAGTAGTGTAGCTGTAGTAAGTCTACGTTTTACTTTTGCCACTAGCTGACTAGTAAGAACTTTGGCATCTGGCATCTTTCAGCTAGTGAGAAATATTTGTATCTTTTGATTTCATCATTCACTTCTACACAAAGAATATTGTTGGTTTTCTGTTCTTTAAAAAAAGTCAACTGTTGTGTTGTCAGAGACCAGGAAAGAGTTGGAGAAAAATACATGTGGCTTTGCAAGAATGAGTCTTCCCCATGCAACAGTGTGCAGTTGACTGTAAATCATTTTTGTGTGCTCAAGTGAAAGCAGTACTAATGTTGAAACCAAACAGAATCAACTGACTTTAATGTGCAATTGGTACAAGATCATAGACAGTGAATCATGCTGCATACCATCTTCCTGGCTTCAGTTGTAATGGGAACCATAACAAATGATTCTTGGGCAGCTTGCATACAGTGAAAGCACCGCCGCTTCACAAAATGTGATGGAGCTTTGCTCTGATAAGGTACTTAATTTGTCAAAGTGGTTATTAAAATTTATCTGCTGTTTGCTCAGAGCTTTGTTGCTATGAGAAAATTAGGTATGTGGTTAAACCAGCTGAGAAGTAGGAGGAGGAAGTACAAGCTAGGCATCTCTTTCCTGTCTGTACAGTACAATTCCACTACCTGGGATCTCAGTTCCCCATTGACAATCACATGCTTTGCCTTCCTTTCTGTCATGGTCCTTAATGCTGCCTGCTTGGCCACAAAGATATACTACAAATCATAGGATGTTCAATACAAACTCTTTTTTTTTTGCCTACTCTAAAGTAACCTCGCTGGGTAGAGCTTAGCTAGTGAAAGACAGGCTGTTGACTTTTCTGGGGAAGACTGGTAGCTGAGCTGTCTGAACTCGAAGCAGGTTTAGAGACCTGGTTATGGACTGCACCAGCTCAGCATGGGTAGCAGTGATCCAGTTGGAGTATCTACTAATCAGCAACACAGAAACCAATAGAGTACCAAGGGTGGGAGGGTAAATGCTGGCCTGAAAGAATATAGCTAGTTCATACCCCATATAAACATCATAGCAACAAATTAAAACCTTTTGAAAGGCTGGGTTGCTTCGAGAAATTGCAAGTTACTTTGCATTCTGATCTTCTATCTTAATGGCATTAACCGGTGTTTGTTCATTAGAGCTGCAGCAAGGTAACAGGCTCTCCGGGCCCAATGCGCCTGTGCTGCCCAGTTACACCCATGCAACCAGTTAACCCACTAACCCATTTGTGTTTGGAATTTGGGAGGAAACGAGCATTTGGAAGAAACCCCCATAGTAATAAGGACAACACATTACAAACTACTTGCAGACAGCAGTGGAATTGAACTTGGGTCACTGGTAATAGCGTTGAACTAACTGCTATACCACTGTGCTGCCCTGATTTTGAATGTTTGTTCTCTCAGCTATTTGTTTGCTGTATTCTTTGGGAGCTGTGATTTAAGGCAGTGCATCCAATTTGTTTCACAAGTTATGAAACTGTTAGCTCCTGCAAGCTGTGCTCCAAGCTCAGTGTAAAACCCTATACCAAATTTGTATTTGACTTGTTTCAGTGACTTCTGTACTCAGATTTCTTCAGGCCATCCCAATGTAACAAGTGTTGAATTTTGTACGTTGAGCCTTTTCACTTTGCATCTTTTTGAAGTATCAGAGCCTACTGGACAGGGTGTGCACAATCTTGACCTTTAACAGTTTGGTATTTGCATTCTTCTTTACCATGTCCTGCCCACAATGAGCCACTAACATCTAGTGTCAGAACCTCTTGTAGGTTTCACCTCTATATTGAGCAAGTGAAGTCAAGCATCTGACTTTGTCACTTTTTTTTTTGCGTTGGATACCTCAAGATCGAGGCATATGACTAGAAGTTGTGAATGGAAACATTTGCTCAGAAGTATGCTTCAGTGAGAAAGGGGATTCTGTATCACTGTAACACTCATCTTTGGTATTTCTAACCTTGTTGATGGTTATGGTCCAGTGGAGGCCAGTGGCACCCCTTGCATGTTATTTCCCCTGCATGGGAGGGGGAATTGAGTTGGTGAGTGGCGTGCAGTATTTGAATCATGTGGTTGTCATGGCACTGACACGGTAAATACAATGAGGTGTTCAGAGTAGTGCTGAGTTTGAACATAAACGTCTTTGAGGTTACTGGGAGGGAAAAAAATGGTAGAATGATATGATGCAATGCCTTGGACAGTACGTGTATGCTTTGAGCAATAGAAGCCTCTAAAATGACCCCCCACTAATTAAGAATCTGTAAACAATATTTAAACAAAAACTGCCTACTATTTTTTCTAATACCTCAAGCCTCTCTAAAATTAGCAAAATGTCCAAACCTAGTTCAGAGTTCATGTACCTTCAAAATCTCATTAGTCACGCTGTCTGTTGGAATTTGAAGTTATGGGGCTGGGTGTTTTTCCTCTGGAGAGGCATTAATTCCCCAGATGTCATGATGGGATCTGAAGTTCAAGTGATTAAATCTAAAATAATTAGTGAAACTTGTGTTGCTGTATAAAACACACTCACTCACGTTTACTACTCTCCATCAGATACATAAGTCTGCTATCCTTATCCAGTCTGAACTATATTTGACTACTAACATGTTAATGTGGTTGACTCTTAACTATATTGAGGGAAACTATGAATGCATAATAAATTCTATCCTTCCCAGCATACTGCAAATGAATAAATCATAGAGTTGAATTTGGTGGTTGAATGACAAATGATCAAGCACTTTTCGTGTATGGATTGTGAAATTAACTGCTAAGCCAGCATTTTTCATAGTCTACCTCCAATTATTCCTGAGAAGCTAGTGGTCTTAAACCCGTACACCTTGGTGCCATATTAAATTCCTTGGTTTATTGGGAGGCAGTTTCAGCTATTTAACCTAGTAGTCATTGTGGGCATGGTTTCCATATGTTTGCTGTCCTCCTCTTCATAGGTGGTAGAATGCGTGAGTTGAAGAGGTGTGTTGAATAGAGGTTTCAGTTGTAAATGGTACAGATGGTAGACATGGTAAACTGGAAGGAGTGGGTAGTTAAGTTTGGGTACCAGTTGGTTAGAGTACGATAGCATGGATGATAGTGATCTTTTTATGTTATTAGGAGTTGGACTTGAACAGATGAAAGTATTCTATCAGAAACTACATCTTTTATAGATTTAAAAAAAATTCAGATGGGCCATTTATACACCCAGCCTTTGATCTGCTCTTGCAACCCCAATTTTGGTTGTTCAGTTAAGCATCTCATCATTAATGATTTCAAGATATTGATGATGCATTCTGTCAAGCATAATGTCAAGAGGTGGATGTTTGATACTCTTGATATAGATTGCCCAATACTTGTGCACCATGGATGTCATTTGCCACTTGTCAGAGCAACCTTAAATGTTTCTTGGGTCCTGATGTGTAGGAATATGAACTTTCACTGTCTAAGGAGCTGTGCTTGTAATAGAGCAAATTGTGCCAATCACCAAACATGACATTTCTGACATTATGAAGGAATGATACTGAAACATCTGATGATGTTTGGGACTAAAACTCATGCAACTTATTCTGGAACTGAGAGTTCTCTACGATAACCATCTTCCTTTGTACAAAGCAAGGCAGCAGCTACAGGGGAGATTACCCCAACTTATCATCAAATTCAAATACAAATATTGTATCATTTCTTAATGCATGCATTACTAAATGACAATAAAAGAGGACTGTGTGTCTTCATAATCTAAGTTCAGTTTTAAGAGCTTTAATGTTGTGATTGGGGGGAGGAGGGGGAAGGATTAGGATAAGACATGAAAGACAGATGCCCTCAATTTGCCCTTGGACAGAACTGGCTTTCTTTCTATGTTTGGACCAAAAATAGAGCAAGGTCTCAAGCTGAGGACCTGGTGAAAAATAAAGCATCGTTTAGCATTTTCTTTGTGAAAGTATGGTTTACATCTGGTTCCATTGTTTTGAAGATGGCTAAAAGAGGGGCAAAATATAGTCAAAATTGGTTTTGAGTGTGGACAGGATGTGAGCTGTGGTTTGTGCTTGAACTAAAGCGACTTGACTAGCAGCTGCTTCTTGAACAAACTTATTAGGACAACAGTGTTGCTTGAACCTTCAACTTGAGCTCTACGGGCTCAGATGTTAATTTTTATGTGAATAAAATTGACTAAAGACAAATTACTGTGACAGAATTGAGGAAGGCCTGTAAAATAGGTCATTCTTTCAGCACTTGTAGAAGATGGTTGTCTTGTTTCTATTATGATGGGCCTCGCATCCTAAGAATACAGATAGATGTCTTTAGTGTTGCTGCTTTTGATTTGGCCATACCCATTCATACTCGAATGTGACAGGTCTAAATTGGCTTCTAGCCATAAGCAAGTTGAGAAGATTTTTGGGGAATAAAGTCGTGTTTTAAGTATATCTCGCTGGTTTGGAAGGTTAATTTCCTAGAGCAGTTCAGCTTCTGGAGAGTATTCTTAAAAGTCTGTGAGCCGAGTTCCTAGCTACGTGGCCATTTCTACTGAAATACACTGTGGACTGAAATATGAGCTATCTAAAGTAATGCAGTTTTGTTCTGCACCTGTAGTCTGACCTGAGGGGATTGATAGATTCAAAGTTGGATTGCTTGTAGAAGAAAGACTTGAGGAAGGCTTTGGTATTTTTGCTGAACCAGCTTAGCTGCTTCCTGCATGTAGCTGCTTGAGGTACTTTGCTTTCCTGCAGGGACTATTTTAAAAAAGTTTTTAGTGTTTCTGAAGTAGGCTTTGGTATTTTATGCATTGGAAATGCCACTCGAAAAATAAAATTTTTACTAATGAGAGCTTGCTAACTTGCAGTCTTGTTTCTCCTTCCCACCATCTAAACTAGCCCCCTCCAAGCATGCACACAAGATAGAAATCCCAAACTCAGCAAATATTTGAGCTAACCTGGGTTAATGTTTAATGCAAGATCTTTATCATTAGTTAAATACAGACCACTGGCTGTGCTGGAAGTACAGAACTTGGGTTCATTTTTTAATAATTAACTTTGTGCTCTACAGAGGTACCTGCACTGTCATTGCAAAGAGTTCATACATTAAGTTGTATGCATTTCTGGGGTGACTAATTACAAGAAACTAATGCTCAGATACGTTGCTCAGTATTTTTAACTGCAAGATGCTTCTAAACATGCCATGAAATCACAGGGGAAAGGCAGAAGCTGGTTGACTTTGTTCTACATTCGTTTGTCCAGAATGTTGTAGAAAAACCTGTCTGAAAATAGTTCATTAAAAAAACACGTCAGTGGTAATGCATCATAAAATGTTAGCTTATCTATGAATGCATTCTTATAAACTATCTGATCTTATTTCTTTTCCCTTACGAATTGTAGCAAGTTTTTTTAAAGTTATTTTTGCCTTACCCAGCTCAGCCACATTGTTCATGGTACTTATAACCATATAACAATTACAGCACGGAAACAGCCCATCTCGGCCTTTTGTAGTCCGTGCCGAACTCTTACTCTCACCAAGTCCCACCGACCTGCACTCAGCCCATAACCCTCCATTCCTTTCCTGTCCATATAGCTGTCCAATATATGACAACATCGAACCTGCCTCAACCACTTCTGCTGGAAGCTCGTTCCACACAGCTACCACTCTCTGAGTAAAGAAGTTCCCCTCATGTTACCCCTAAACTTTTGCCCTTTAACTCTCAACTCATGTCCTCTTGTTTGAATCTCCCCCACTCTCAATGGAAAAAGCCTATCCATGTCAACTCTATCTATCGCCCTCATAATTTTAAATACCGCTATCAAGTCCCCTCTCAACCTTCTATGTTCCAAAGAATAAAGACCCAACTTGTTCAACCTTTCTCTGTATCTTGGGTGATGAAGCCCAGGTAACATTCTAGTAAATCTTCTCTGTAATCTCTCTATTTTGTTGACATCTTTCCTATAAACTATACTTCGCGTAGTTTAGTTTAGGGTTTCCCAACTTTTTTATGCCATGGATCCCTACCATAATGGGTGTGCTGGAACCCCTGGCTTAGTTGAATGCAAGGTATATGCTATGTAGAGGCTGCGGAAACTCACCTGTCAATTGTACCTGTACTAGTTTAGCATATGGTGGTGCAGGAAGATAGACTGGTTTGAGTTGAGCATTAACCTGATTGTACAAGTTGTCCACATCAAAGGCTAGGCTCCTTGGTAAAGCCCTGAAGGTTTAATTTTTCTTGTCCTGGTTTCATAGGCTAAATTAAATCTTTTTCCACTTGTAAAATTAATAACTTTGAACTTAATCAGTGTGTATTTCTGCAGTGTTATGATTTATTTTAACGGAACCTTTTAATGTTAATTATTTAAATAAAGTGAACTTTTAAAAACAATCTGTGCTGCTAATCAGGAAAGCAGCAGGTGGGTTTCATGGTAACACTTGTTCAGTATTGGATTTTGTTCAAAAGAAAATCTTGTTGCAGTCTTCCAGACTAAATAGCAGTTTAAAAAAAATCAAAATTAGAAATTTGTGAAGTACTTTTCATAAATGGTTTATTGAAAGCTTGTATGGTTGCTTTTTTGAATAGGTTCTTAATTGTATCTAGTTGAGTTTTTGGCTGATCCTGTGATTTTAATTACCAAATGGCACTGCTGTAGTGAAGTCAGCTTTTGAGTGGCATTAAATACTTCACTTTGATTTAGATCTACTTTGATCTTGTAATCTTACTAGGAGAAAGTAAATGCTTCATCCCAAATGCCAAAGTATTTCAAAGCGAAGCTATATGTAGGCACATGTGTGCAGAGTTTTGTCCTGTGTATATGTGTTATTTCTGTTGGACTTTGCACTATTACCACCACCCTTGCCTGTACGATTGTTTGTTCAGGTCAATTGATGTATATATTTTTTTAAAAAGCTATTAGACAGTTCATTTAATTAGGAGTAATATTTTGTTATTTTTTAAATGAACTTACAGATATTTTGAAATTGTGATAATTTAGTTCACGTTTGACTTGGTGTTCCAGGGTTAAAATATGCTTAAAATAGTGTAAGTCCTAACACTTCTTGAAATGAACTAGCTCTGTCTACTGCCAAATGCATTGAGGAGCCTACGTGCTGCAGTTAAGGTTTTGTCAGCCTGCCAAAAGTGGGATGTACCATACTGGAGCCCTTAAATGTGAAGGGGAATTTTTAGTGCTAATATAATCATCTGGATTTTGATCTGTCTGCTAGTTCTGTTTAAATGTAATTTTTCCATTTACTGAATTTTGGAATAGAAGTAAAATGATACTGAAATGCACTGCATATAGGAAATGAGCAGGAGTGGTCTGGTGACATTATCTTGATTGGATTGGCTGTGCTGTATGATGTAAGAGGTTACAGTGCAGCCCTTCATAGGTTTTAAAATGAATTCCAAGACACCATTATAAAAAGACTGCATTTGTTCTTATGATTGACCCTGAACAGCAGTGCTTGAATCTTATTGTACAATACTGTTTGGAATATGGAAGAACTAGAATTAGACTACCATAGAACAGAACTTCACTGTGCTACAGATTTGATGTTTTACATAGAAATGGATCCACCAGGTAAAGCTGCAATAAAACCAAGCCAGATTTGGTTTTAATGTATATATGTGCAATCTTTCTGTATTAGAAACTTGTATGTTATCCTTTTTAAAAGTGAGCAATGCGGGATTTGGAAATGTTTTTATTTTTCAGGAGAGCATGTCTTGTTTATTGTGAATGAGGAAAATTTCCCACAACCCCTATTTCCCCCATTCTCCTCTCCTCTCCCACCCCCGACCTATGTACTGGACACTTAACTTCAGAGCTGCATGGGGATACTTTAGTTATTCTTGTAATTCTATATAACGATAGATTAAAACTAGCTATATTTATTCTTGCAATAATACTGATCAAAAGAAATTTTCCAAAACTGTTTCATCTTGCTGTAAGGTTGATAACTAAGCTGATGTTTAGCAAAATGCATCACAGTATATTTTCCTTGGAATTGCTAGAGTGCATTTAGTTTTTAAAAAAACTATTCCGAGGTAAGTGATTACCTAATAATGACTGCAAGGAAGCCCCTGAAACTGCACTGAGAAATTAAACTTGTATTTGAAAGCATCATAGCGATTTTTTTTTTTATATATATATATATATATTGAGACCAGTGCAGGATTTGTTTGACATTTGAAGTGATGTGCAATGTTAAATTCTAGTTTCATGATACAAGGGCTGAATTTTAAGAGGAAAGTTGCGCATTCTAGGGTTGTTCGTGCAGTAGGTGCTGGAGAATGCCTACATTTCAGCAGCCAAACTGATGAAATGCTGCTTTGCTTTAAACTCTTAACATTGACCAAATATTACAGGGCTGATTTTTCTGCTTTTAAATTTAATTGTTTTAATTTGTATATAGTTCTAATTAATCAGTGCAGAATATTATTGCTAAATCCTAAATTTTACAGAGTATTGTTCAGAATAGTGTTAGAATTTAGGAATTATATGCAGTTTTAATCAGTAAGCTTATGTTAAATTGTGTTGAAAGGGGGGAAATATATAGGTCTATTAACAAGCAATATTTTTATAGAATCATTTAAGTTAGCTAAAAGACATAGGTTTTTAATTTGCATTTTAGATACTTGTGTTATATAATAGTAGCTGGTTCATTTTCTTTCTGTGACATAATGTGCAACTCAAAACTATAAAGAGCCTGGCTGTTTAGTTCCTGTATATTAATGACTGATCTTTGACAGTTTAATGTCCACTGGAGCTGAAAAAAATTCTGCAGTATTGTTTTTATTGGCTGTAGAATTTGTTTCTGTATGGTTCATTTAAAAGCTTTGGAGCAGGGTTTCAGTCAGTATCTTAACTCTTTCAAAGCCGTACCTTCCAGTTCCCATTCTCCTTTTCCTTCCTCTTTCACCCCCCACCCCCATGTTAAACAATTGAAGGGCTTAAGTGGATCTGGAATAGAGTTTGAATACTTTTTGGAAAGCAAAGATTTGATAGAATATTTGAAAATTTTAAGTAGAATATGCTTTA